>NW_027361691.1:4732000-5399000 GCF_039654945.1 Dendrobates tinctorius
TACTCATGCTAATCTCAGAATAGGGAGAGCTGCTGCTGGTGATTCTGTAGGGAGAGCGTTAGGCAGGGAAGAAAATACCAAAAACTGATTCTGCTGCTAGAGACTTTGCCTGTACAACACACCAGTCACTGTGCAGTGCAAGGGGAGGCTATATTGTGGTGCCTCAGCTCTGTTGATTAATAGGCTGCCTTTTAAGGATACCTGGTAGCTGCATTGCTGTGTGCACACTGCTGAGCAAACTGCTTTTTTCAAAGCAATCCAGATTTTATTGTTTTGTCCTTGTGAGTTACTGAGCATTCATTTTTCACACACCGTACAGCGGTGTACTCTCCTCACACAGTACCGTGTAACGGCTGTTATCACGGCCACAGTGAAGCTATCTGTGTGTGACTCTGTAAGGATAAGTCGAGGAGTTGTTCCGTTCTTACAGACCTACACTCTAGGGAGATTCCAGTTCTGCCCAATTCTATATACACCTTGTAGTTTGTCATACACTAGGAAATTTCTGCTGGTCACATTGTGGTGTTAAATAAACAGGGCTTGACTGAATCCAACAGTGTCCTGAAGTGTAGAGACATTCCAATTCTCCACAGTCCTCTATACACCTTGTACCTTGTTTTAAAGTACCAGAGAGTTGGTGGAAATTTGGGTACATTTTTTCAAAAAATGAGGAAGTGTGGTGGAAGAGTCACTGGTAATGATGGTGTTGGTGTTAGATCTGCTGGTAGTGGCAAAAGCAAAATAACACCTAATGCAGGAGGTGTTGAGGCTGCATCATCGTCTGGCTCCACAAGGCCTCGAAGGCTCCCTTTTCTCTGTGTAGGTAAACCGCTTCTAAAGCCGGAGCTTCATGAACAAGTTTTGTCTTACATTGCTGACTCAGCCTCCAGCTCTATCGCCTACTCTTCTGAAGTTTTAAAAAATAAAAGCACTGAGTCGTCATTGGAGGCTCATGGTCATGAACCACACCTTTCCTTGTGTCCTTCACCCCTACCAAAATTGAAGGATGCGGCAGGCCACACTACAGATTACTCCATGGAGCTGCTTTCACATACCATGCCTGGGTTATCAAGTCAAATCGTGAATTACCCAGGCAAAGATGAATCTGACATGGAGTGCAATGATGCACAGCCACTGATAGATGATTCTGCTGGTACATTTACCCAGAGCACTACATTGTCCTCGCTGTGTACTGAGACAGAATCTGATCCAGATGAAACTCAGGTGCCTCTTCCCGCATACTATACCACCATACATGGTGCCACAGAGGAAGGTGCACATGACATTGAAGAGGAGGTGATGGATGACCCAGTTGTTGTCCCAGATTGGCATCCATTGGGGCTAGAGTGTGCCACTGCCAATAGCTCAGAAGAGGACGAGGAGCATCCGCAGAGGGCATCGACATGGCAACAGTTGTTATCTGGCAGGCCCGGAGCAGTCCAAAAACGGGTTACAAAAACCCCAAAAATTGCTGGACAACTTGGCCAGATGGTCCAAATAGCACAGCGTGCAAGGCCTCAAACTGTTTTCCCTAGTAGGAAGAGTGCAGTGTGGCACTTTTTTGAACAAAATCCTAATGATCAGGCAAAGGTTATCTGTAAGAAGTGCGTAAAGACCTTTAGCCGAGGGAAAAATCTGAGAAATTTGAATACCAGTTGCATGCTAAGACATTTAACCACCATGCACTTGCAAGCGTGGACGGACTACCAAAACTCACGTACCACATGTGCTGCTGCTCCCAAAGAAGGTAGTCAGCAACGCAACATTGTTTCCCCCACTGTAAGTCCACCGGTTAGCACACCGTCAGCAGCAAATGTTGAGTTGTCATTGCAAGGGCTAATCAGTCAGGGAATCACACTGTTATTGCAACGAAAGATTGAATCTAGGCCATAAGAAAGAACACCAACTCCATCACCATCATCAACCCTCTCTCAGTCCGCCATGTCCACCGCTAGTTCCACCATATGCAGCTCTCAAGTCCAGCTCACCCTTACAGAGACTATGAGTAGGACAAAAAAGTACTCATCCTCTCATCCGCGTACACTGTGTTTGAACGCCCACATTGACAAACTAATCTCGTTGTAGATGATGCCCTATCGGTTGGTTGAAAGCGCAGCTTTCCGCGAACTAATGGCCTACGTAGTACCACGCTATCAACTACCCAGTCGCCACTTCTTTTCTCGCAAAGCCATCCCAGCCCTCCACCTTCATGTGAAAGACTGCATTGTCCATGCACTCAAGCAGTCAGTGAGTGGAAAGGTGCACCTCACAACTGATGCATGGTCCAGTAGGCATGGCCAGGGCCGTTACGTGCCCATCACTGCGCACTGGGTTAATGTGGTGTATGCAGGGTCCACAGGGAACAGCGGTGGTGGAACAGTGCTGCCTAGCCCACGGTATAGGAAACAGTTGGCTGTAGGTGTTCGGCCCTCCTCCTCCTCGAAAGTTGGTCCACAGAGCGCAGTCGCAAGAGCACTGCATCCGCAGCTGACAATGTTGCAAACGAGGTGTCCCCCTATCGATCAGCTAGTGGAAAGCGTCAGCAGGCTGTGTTGCAGATGATGTGTTTGGGCGACAGACACACTGCGGAGGTACTGGCCGACTACTTTCAGCGACAAACTGACTGGGCAGTCTACATCTTGAGGCAGGCAAGGTAGTTAGTAATAACAGCTGGAATTTTGTGGCAGCCATAGCCCTTTCAAAACTCAGACACATACCTTGCTTGACTCACACCTTCAAACTGGTGGTGCAGTGCTTCCTCACTAATTATTCGGAGTTAACAGGCCTGCTCCAGAAGGTTCGAAGACTGTGCTCGCACATCCGCCGGTCGCCGGTACACTCCAGTCGTATGCATAAGCTGCAGCGATTGATCCACATTCCCAAGCACTGCCTAATTATCGACGCTGCAACAAGGTGGAACTCCACCCTGCACATGGTTGAGCGGCTGTGCGAACAAAGGCAGGCCGTAATGCATTTGTGGGAGGATACCCGGGCAGGCACTTTGAGGGCAGACATGGAGTTGACAGGTGTGCAGTGGTCGAAGCTGAAAGACCTCTGTAAAGTCCTTCAGTGTTTTGAGGAATGCACACGGCTGGTAAGCGCAGACGACACCTTCATAAGCATGAGCATCCCACTTATGCATCTGCTCATGCAAACTGTGACGCACATTAAGGAGCAGGCGTCTGCAGCCAAGGTTGATGAGGAGGAAGACGAGGAGTGAAGCCTTGATGACAGTCAGCCATTGTCTGGTCAGGGAACTGTCGTGGACGAGGTGGAGGAAGAAGAGGAAGAGGAGGAGGAAGATGATGGGGATAATTATTTAGGGAAGGAGGATGCTTCTCGTGGGGCAAGAGAAAATATTGGCTTTGCAAGGTCTGGTACTGGGTTTGAGCGTGATTGGAGGGATGTGGATTTGCCTGAAAGTGCTCCTCCACCCAGCACTCGCAGTGCATCATTGACACCTGGAACATTGACCCACATGTCAGATTATGCCTTGCAGATCCTAAAAAGGGACTCCCGCATTGCCCAAATGATGAACGATGATGACTACTGGTTGGCCAGCATCCTGGATCCACGCTATAAAGGCAAATTCCAAAACATCATGCCACAGGAGAACCTTGACCTAATATTGGCTAATAAACAAGCTACTCTGGTAAACCGGTTGGTTGAGGCATTCCCAGCACACAGCAGCGGTGAAGGTTCTCACACAAGCCGTAGGGGCCGGGTGCAACTTGGAACAGGTGTTCGTGGTGCACACATCAGAAGTGGCGTTGGAGACAGGGGTTTCATGACCATGCTGTGGACGGATTTTTCATGTCCCGCTCACACGACTGGTAATACTGCATCAATTGAAAGTGACAGGAGACAGCACTTGTCAAGTATGGTTACAAACTACTTTTCCTCCCATATCGATGTTCTCCCTCACAGGTTATTCCCATTTGACTATTGGGCAGTTAAACTGGACACCTGGCCTGAATTGGCACAATATACCTTACAGGAGCTCGCATGCCCAGCTGCAAGTGTGCTATCGGAAAGAGTCTTCAGTGCTGCTGGATCAATACTGACAGAAAAAAGGACCCGTCTGTCGACCCAATATGTGGATGATCATTAAAATGAACCATGCATGGGTTTCCAAGGATTTTGTCCCACCTTACCCTGATGACACATAGGTTGCCAGAAAAATTGCTTTCTTTGGTCCGCCTGTTCCTGGGACTTGACCAATTTCGCCTTTAGCAGCAGGTGAATGTCCCACATCAATAATAATAATAATAATCTTTATTTATATAGCGCCAACATATTCCGCAGCGCTTTACAGTTGAACAGTTTCAAACACAACAGTCATAAGTAACAACGTTAAAAAATACAATAATTAAAGCGAAATAAGACGACCCTGCTCGTGGAGCTTACAATCTACAATGAGGTGGGGGAGATACAAAGCACAGGTTTGTATTTACAAAGATGTATTTACAATGACGGTCCAGCCATCTTCAGGGGGTGGGGGTTAGATGGAGATAGTGAATGGGCTACACACACAAACATGACTTTGATTACTGAATGTGATAGGCCGCTCTGAACAAATGTGTTTTGAGCGAGCGCCTAAAACTATGCAAATTGTGGATGGTCCTAATATCTTGGGGTAGAGCATTCCAGAGGATTGGCGCAGCACGGGAGAAGTCTTGGAGTCGGGAGTGGGAGGTACGGATTAGGGCAGAGGTTAGTCGAAAGTCATTTGCAGAGCGCAGCGGTCGGTTAGGCCGATAGACAGAAATGAGGGAGGAGATGTAAGGGGGTGCCGCACTGTGGAGAGCTTTGTGGGTGAGAACAAGTACTTTGAATTGTACCCTGTAATGAATTGGCAGCCAGTGTAACGACTGGCGAAGAGCGGACGCGTCTGAGTAACGATTAGCCAGATGGACAACCCTGGCTGCTGCATTAAGGATAGACTGGAGAGGGGAGAGTCGAGTGAGAGGGAGGCCAATTAATAGAGCATTACAGTAGTCTAGGCGGGAGTGGATCAGGGCGACAGTGAGAGTTTTTGTTGTTTCCATGGTGAGAAAAGGGCGGATTCTAGAGATGTTCTTTAGGTGTAAGCGGCATGAGCGGGCAAGAGATTGTATATGGGAGGTGAAGGAGAGATCGGAGTCGAACATAACACCCAGACAGCGCACCTGCTGTCGGGGTGTTATTATGGTGCCACCCACAGAGAGGGAAATGTCAGATTTAGGGAGGTTAGTAGATGGTGGGAGCAGAAGAAGTTCAGTTTTGGAGAGGTTGAGTTTCAGATAGAGAGCAGACATGATGTTGAGGACTGCAGACAGACAGTCAGTGGCGTTCTGTAGTACAGCGGAGGTAAGGTCAGGGGATGATGTGTACAGTTGTGTGTCATCAGCATAAAGATGGTACTGAAAGCCAAATCTGCTGATGGTCTGTCCAATTGGGGCCGTATAGAGAGAGAAGAGAAGGGGGCCAAGGACTGAGCCCTGAGGTACCCCAACAGTGAGAGGAAGAGTAGATGAAGTGGAGCCAGAAAACAGAACACTGAAGGAGCGGTCGGAAAGATAGGAGGAGAACCAGGAAAGGGCAGTGTCCTTAATGCCTAGTGACTGGAGCCTAGAGAGTAGGAGAGGATGGTCAACAGTGTCGAAAGCTGCAGAAAGGTCGAGAAGAATGAGCAGAGAGTGGTCACCATTACGTTTTGCAGTCAGAAGGTCATTGGTCACTTTGATGAGTGCAGCTTCTGTCGAATGTAGGGGGCGGAAACCGGACTGTGAAGGGTCTAGGAAGGAGTGAGTGGAGAGGTAACGGGTAAGGCGTGAGTATATCAGGCGCTCCAAGAGTTTAGAGATGAAGGGGAGATTGGAGACTGGTCTGTAGTTGTTTGTGCAGGATGGGTCAAGGGTGGGTTTCTTTAGTAATGGAGTAATGATAGAGTGTTTGAAGGAGGAGGGGAAAATGCCAGAGGAGAGGGAGAGATTAAAGATTGTAGTTAGGTGAGTTGTGACGACTGGGGAGAGAGACTGGAGGAGATGTGAGGGAATGGGGTCGGTTGTGCATGTAGTCGGACGAGAAGAGGAGAGGAGCCTGGAGACTTCTTCTTCTGTGATGGGAGCAAATGTGGAGAGTGAGCCAGGGGAAATGCAGGGAGGGATGGGAGTCACTGGACTTGGTGATTGGGAGCGGATTTCCTGACGGATATTGTCTATTTTCTCTATAAAGTGGGAGGCCAGGTCATCAGCGCAAATGTCTGTGATAGGGGCTTGTGCTTTTGGCCTGAGGAGGGAGTGAAAGGTGTCAAAAAGTTTCTTGGGGTTGTTGGATAGTGAGGAGATCAGGGTGGTGAAGTAGGTCTGTTTGGCGAGGTGAAGGGCAGAGTTATATGTCCTTAACATAAATTTGAAGTGTATGAAGTCTTCTGTTGTGCGTGTTTTCCTCCATAAGCGTTCAGCACACCTAGAGCATCGCTGGAGAAATCGGGTTTGCGATGTGAGCCAGGGCTGTTTCACTCTGTGTTTGGAGGTTCTGAGGGTGAGGGGAGCTACTTGGTCAAGGGTGCTTCTAAGAGTGTCATTGAAGTGATGTACAGCCAGATCAGGACAGGACAAAGAAGAGATTGGGGACAATGATGAGTGTAGGGAGTCTGAAAGTGTATGAGGGTTAATGGCTTGTAGATTTCTGACTGAATGGTAGGTAGGAGGGTGCTGGAGTGAGCGAGGATTTGTGAGTGTAAAGGAGAGAATGTGGTGGTCAGAGAGGGGAAGCGGTGAGTTATCTAGGTAGGAGATTGAGCAGAGCCGGGCGAAAACCAGGTCCAGGGTGTTACCGTCTTTGTGTGTTTCAGAGGTTGAGAGCTGAGAGAGGCCTAGAGAAGTGGTTAGTGATAGAAGCTGGGATGCAGATGTGGAAGTGGGGCTGTTAATGGGTATGTTGAAGTCTCCCAGGATAAGGGTTGGTAGTTCTGAGGACATGAAGTGCGGCAGCCAGGCAGAGAAATGGTCCAGGAAGTGGGTGGGTGAGCCTGGGGGCCGGTATATGACCGCTACTCTGAGGGAGAGGGGACGAAAGAGCCTGATGGTGTGGACTTCAAAAGAAGGGAATGAGAGTGATGGAACTGGGGGGATGACCTGGAAAGTGCATTGTGGGGACAGGAGTATGCCGACTCCACCACCAGGTCTGTTTGTAGGTCTCGGGGAATGGGAGAATTGTAAGCCACCATGGGAAATGGCAGCCGGAGAGACAGTGTCAGAATCCTGAATCCAGGTTTCCGTGAGGGCCAACAGATTCAGAGAGTTTTTCAGAAAGTAATTGTGTAGGAAAGGAAGCTTGTTGCATACAGACCGTGGATTCCAAAGGGCACAATTGAAAGAAGGAGATGAAGGAGTGCAAATAATATTAGTAAGATTATTAAGGTTTCGATGTGAGGTAGGGTAGGGGTTGAGGTTGGGGGATGGTGGACCGGGGTTGGGGGAGATGTCCCCTGAAATCAGTAGGAGCAGGAAGATAAAGAGCAAGTAGTTTTTGGAATTGTATGAAGATTTTTTGTGCAGTGTGTTTGGGCAAGATGGGCTGAGGTTTTTTAAGAAGGTGAGAAGTGCATGGGAGCTGTACATGGGAGAAGGAAAGAGAGAGGAGCTGATGTATATGAGTTGTGATGGAGGGGGGATTGGTCGGTGAAAGTGGATTGCCAGAGAACATAGGAGGATAGGAATAAAGCACATGGATAAAAGGGACAGCAGAGTGTGGGTTACCTGACTCCAGCCTTGACTAACTGCCATGTAATAACTGCTGTATTCCGACGCTTATCTTCGTGACGCTTTGCTTCTGTGATGCGTGCACCCCCACATGCGTGCACCCCTATGGATGGTTCTAAATTTATAGTCCAGACTGCAATACATATGGCATTTTGTAAACCTCCCTAACTGGGCAGCCTCCTCCCCCTGGGCCGGGGTCACCACCGAGCGCATGCAACCGTGCGAGTGCCGTTGCCCTGGACAGGTGGGTGGGCCGACTCGTGGGCTCGGGACTGACACAGGGTCCCTCATAGTGCAATCAAGTGTCTCTGATGGTGGGGGTGCACACACCACACACAGAATCGACAAAGCTTTCAATGTGTGCATCTTTTTGTGAAGTGGCATGGTTGTGGTTTCTCGGGTGGAGTCCAATTAAGCCGCAGGCTCCACTCCTGGTGGTGCCCTATTGGACATTCCTTTAAGGTTCAGCTTTGCATCCATACTGCCCCTAGAAACAAACTCTTTGCCTTCATGGACTCTGTTTTGAGGTTCGTGGGAATAACGCCGCCCGATCGCCAGTTGCCATAATTTATTGGTGGGAAGAACAACGGTATATGATCGTGTTCATTTTCAGATTTTGTTTTTCTTTTTTACATTTTTATTCCAGCCTTTCTTGACTTCATAAGGGCATGACAAGCCTATATCTGTGTCTCCTCCACCTCCTCCTTTTACTCCTCCACCTCTTTTGTAAATGTAGTTGCCCTTTTCCATATGTTATTTTTGTCTTCTGAGCATTTTGTCGGCTTTGGGACACCTTTTAAGGTATTTTGTAATTGTTTTCTATGTGTTTGTGTTTGCCTGCCATTGTTTTCAGTGTGAGATTGACAATTATCCTTTGACTGAATAGAGCTGTACGCTTCTGATACAGTGCCATATATGTGATGTTATTTTGTGTCTATTTTGTGCTAAATTTGGAAGTTTGGTGGAAGAGGCCGCGGACGTGGGCATGGGGGGGCCAGCTGGTGCTGATGGTGGTGGTGGTGCATCTGCTGGTAGTGGCAAAAACACAATAGCAGCTAAGGCAGGAGGTGTTGAGCCTGCGTCATGGTCTGTCTACGGAACGCCTGGAAGGCTACTGTTATGAGCGGTGGAACGCACTAAATAAAATTAAAATAAAGTGCGTTCACCGCTCGGGGTCCACCGTGCGGTAGATGACAAAACTGCTGCTGAAAGAGGCAGGGCACTCAGGCGGAGATGTGCACAGGACTTTAGCTGCAGTCAGTGCACTAAAGCAGACTCTGTTATATGCACAGAACTGCCAACAAAACATAAATACCGCTGAGTCTGTTTAGGGTCACAGACTTCAGCGATGTGGACACGGTATTAAAGCTCACAGAAATAGCCTTAAACACCAGGACTATCCCCTCTAGACCTACCGTAAAACTTAAGGTATGAGGTGTCGCAACTGCGAACACCCGGGAGGCTGCAACCGCAGCACGGCGTGAACAGAGCCGCAAGCAAGGCGCTGCAAGGACGCTGGCGCAATGCAGGACGCTTAGCTGCTGCAAAAGGTATGGCTGGACCGCGCTGGCGCTAGCGCTGCTACTGGCGGCTGCCCAATCACTCACACAATCGCAATATCAGAGGGAAGGGGTTTCATAATAAGTCATCCACCAGTCCAAGCATCCATTACCATACACACAGCAGCAGTATGAAAATACTAGCGCATGGCGGAACGGCCATGCACACTTTTTCTAGCGTTCGGGACCTGCCGAAAATCTCCAGAGCCCTGAGCATACCCAATGGAATCAGGAACAGGACCTGAGCACCTGACTCCTGAAGTCCAATGGGAGCTCATCCCATGAGCATGCTCAGAAGAAGGGACGAAGGACTTAGCCTCTGGTGGCAAATGTGAGGATCTGTGTTCCTGCATAGGTATTGTAGGAACCAGATTCCTAACATTACCCCCCTCCTAGGGCCCCCCTCCCTGAAGCCTCCGACCCACCAGCCTGTGCCCGGCAATGGCACAGACCTCAGACTCGCCAAACAGCGAACCTGATGTCCTAGTAGGTGAAACTGAAAACCGGGACATATGGATGGTATCAGCGGAGGTCAGGTCACCAGGTCTCAGGAGGGATACCCTGTTGACAATAGGAGCGGAAGGTTTAGGAGACCGCCGCCGTGTATCGACGGCCGTCACCACCCTCCATTCGGGGAGACTGTCCCGAGCACATAACGTGCATGCCCGAATGAATTTTTTGAAGTCTCGAGCTTTATGGGGCCACCAATACGCTCCAGCCAAGGTGTATATGAGCCGACATGTATATGAGCCGACATGCAAAAAAGCCATTTTATAAATATAAAGTGAACTTTACTGTTGGAACTGGTGAAACATATATACAGCAGGCATCAGGTACAAAGTTTCTTTTCACATCTTCGGTTTTACACAGAGGCACAGGCATGGCGGTCACATGTGACAGCATCACAACATTTCAGCAATAAAACATAGGTGACTAGACATAGGTTACACCCCCATTACTAACCCTATAGTGAAATGTAATAAAGACAAGCAGCCCCATACTATGATGTTCCCAACTCCAAACTTCACTGTTGGTATGGTGATTTTGGGGTGACATGTAGTCCCTTTTGACCTCCAAACATGGTGTGCATTATGGCATCCAAAGAGTTCAATTTTGGTCTCATCTAGGCAGACTATATTGTCTCAGTATTTCACAGGCTTGTCTAAATGTTGTGGAGGAAACTTTAAACATGCCTGAACATGCTTTTTATTCAGCAATGGAGTCTTGTGTGGTGAGCGTGCATAGAGGCCATGGAGGTTCAGTGCATTACTTATTATTTTATTTAAAACTAGCTGAAGTGCCCGGCGCTGCCCGGGCATAGTAACTAACTGTGGCTAGTTATAGCAAATTATAATTATCCTCCATCACATAGTCCCGTGCCCATATACCCATCATGCATATCCACGATCCCATAGTCGAGTGCCCATATACCCATCACACATCCTTCATCCCATAGTCCCGTGCCTATATACCCATCATACATATCCTCCATCCCATAGTCGAGTGCCCATATACCCATTATACATCCTTCATCTAATAGTCCCATGCCCATATACCCATCATACATATTCTCCATCCCATAGTCCCGTGCATATATACCCATCATACATATCCTCCATCCCATAGGCCCATGCCCATATACCCACCATGCATATCCACGATCCCATAGTCGAGTGCCCATATATCCATCATGCATATCCTCCATCCCATAGTCCCATGCCCATATACCAATCATACATATCCGCCATCCCATAGTCCCGTGCCCATATACCCATCATGCATATCCTCCATCCCATAGTCAACCATTATAACATCATAATGAGAGGCGGCAGGTCTTGCAACCTATGATGACATCAGCGTCGCCATGGCAACCACTATGACATCATAATGAGGGGCGTGGCTTGACGGGCACACACTTTTTCCCCAGTATGTAGATAGGGGCAAAATTGTTTGGTGAATTGGAACGCGCGGGGTTAAATTTTCACCTCACAACATAGCTTAGGACGGTCTCGGGGTCCAGACGTGTGACTGTGCCAAATTTTGTGGCTGTAGCTGCGACGGTGCGGATGCCTATCCTGGACATACACACATACACATACATACACACATACATACACACTTTGAGCTTTATATATTAGATAATTGTATCTGCTGATTCAAGTCCATTTTGTAGTTTTCCACTGCTCTTGAACAACTCTCCTGATAATTCTTTCCACTACTCTGAAATCCTGCAAGGAGTACCTGATCTTACCTGGTTTATAGTGAAATTATCTACTTTCCATTTACAGATCATGACCTCAAAAGTGTTCACTGGAGCATTCAGTAGTTTAGGAAGTCATCCGTCACCAATGCCATCAGTAGGTTTTGCAACAATAAGGTTGAGAAGGTCTTGAGACAGCTCACTTGTTTTACCCATTATGAGCTATTTCTTGTGTGGCACCTTGGTAATGAGACACCTTTTTTTAGGCAATCAATTGAACCAGCTAATATTATTTTTCACTAGCAGGATTGCTTTTTAATTACCAATAGATTTTAGCTGGTGTCGTGGCTTTCCATGGCTTTTAGCACCTCTCTTTCTTCCTGTGTTCAATATTTTTTTCTGTGTCATTTTTACATTCTTACACATAATTTATGGACATCTGTGGTTTGATCTCTTTGCCTTTGTGGGTTCAATGGGTTGTTAACGACAAATATGACAAATATGTGTTTAGAAATATGTTTACTTAGAAAATGGTGATGTATTCAATACTTATTTCATGCGCTGTATGTATACACATACACACACCTCTTTAGATGATAAATCACACATAGCATTTGTAACATACTAAGTGAACAAGGTCCATTACAACACACTTTTATGAATCCCTATAAAGGCAGCAAAGGAACGAAAGAGGATAGTAATATAAATCTAAATCAACATAATAATTTTGAACTTTCGAAAAGATTGTGCAAAAATCCTGCACTGTGTTCCTCTACAGCCCCAGGTTTATATATATTACTGTCATCTTTAGGGCTCATACTCACTTGTGAGAGACTCGTACCATTCTCATGCGAGTATCTCGCATGAAAACCTGGCACTGCCACCGGCACTCGGACTGGAGCGTGCGGCTACGTGTATTTCTATGCCGCCGCCGCACGCTCCAGTGCCAGTGCTGGCGGCAGTGCCAGGTTTTCATGCCAGAGGCTCTCACGAGAATGGTGCGAGTCTCTCACAAGTGAGTATGAGCCCTTATACTGTTTTTTCTGCGGTTAGTAATTTTCTCCCCATCTAATTGTATATTTCCCGATGGACTTACAAGGTGACAAGTTCTAGGAATCCACTTCTATTCACATACTGGAGGTCTCTACATTACATTAAGTATGGCCGAAACAGCCTCAACTTGCATGTAAAAATGGAGGGAAATTGCTGTAAAAGGTAGGAATAATTTTTCAGGTAACATCAAACTATTAGACTGGTATATTGCATTGGTCATTGCAATACAGTGATTCCAATCTGAGAGTAAATTGATCCAGCAGTTGTTAATAGGTAGCAAGATGTGTAGCTGATCCTATGGCCGGGGTCACACTAAACGACGAAAAATACGGTCCGTAGTTTACATGCGTAATACGGATGAATGACCCCTAAATAGTGCTCCGTAGGTCATCCGTAAGCAAGGTGTGGTCGCGTATTTTGCGCATGTCAGCATCCGTATGTAATCCGTATGGCATCCGTATGCAATCCGTATGGTGAGATTTTCTCGCAGCCTTGCAAAATGGACATTTAACGGTTTTGAGGCCTGCTAACTATTTAAATCATTAGCCTGCACCCTATTTATTGCCTCAGGAACAGGTGGCTGCCTCCATTCTGTCTATTTGTCACCTTGCCTTCACTAGGTGTGTTGGTGTTGTATGTGCAACATGGCAAACAGTCTGAGTTTCAACACAACTGAGCAGGTTCTCTTCAACTGGCTTTTGTCACGCCTCTTTGGCCAACCATACCCAGTGATAGTGGATCCGCGGAGGAGGAGACGCATGTGGGTCCATCCACTTTTGAGGCAACGACTCACAAGAGGTCATTTTCACCGCCTCTATTCTTCTATGCGGGAGCATCCTGTCAAATTCTACCAATACTGTCGCATGAGCCTTGCAACATTTGATCGACTCTTGGAGACAGTGCGCCCTGGGATAACCTTTCAGGACACAAGGATGCGCAAAGCTATATCTGCAGAGGAGCGACTTCTACTCACAATACGGTATGTACTACACAACCACATTCTCTACGTTCATAATGTGTGGGCCAAAGTATGTATTTTTGGCTTATTGGACTAAGATTAATGCCCTCATCTTAGTCCACATATGTTTCAACTTACAGACCAGAATGTTATGTGTAATATGTACTGAATATCACTTAGTAATTGGGCAAACAAAGATGTGTGTGTTATTCGCTCTGAATTCCTAACAAATTTGGTATGTATGTACCTGGTGTTTTTGTAATTTGGGCATTCTAAAATCTTCCTTTTCTGTTGTTCTTCAGCTTCCTGTCCACTGGCCTTTCTTATGCCGCCCTCCACCATGAGTTTCTCATTGGAAGATCTACCATTTCTGGCATAGTCAGGTCAACGTGTATTGAAATCTGGACAAGACTCCATCAACTCGTCATGCCCGAGCCCAGGATGGAAGACTGGTTGAGGATATCAAGGGACTTTGAGGAGGAATGCCAGTTTCCTAATTGTATTGGGGCTCTTGATGGCAAACATATCCGGGTGCGTAAGCCGCCAAACTCTGGCTCCCAATTCTTCAATTATAAACAATACTTTTCTGTTGTATTGTTGGCTCTGGCAGACCCTAAATACAAGTTTATAATTGTTGACATTGGGGCCTATGGAAGGACGGGAGACTCTCGAGTCTTCAATACTTCCATTATGGCTCGGCGGCTACGCACCAACCAGCTGGATCTACCACCACCACGCCAGCTACCAGGCTCCATTTCAGAATCAGTCCCTTATGTCCTTGTGGCAGATGAGGCGTTTCAGTTTACACGCAATGTCATGAGGCCATATCCCCGGCGCAACCTTGACCACAGGCGCAGAATTTTTAACTTGCGCCTATCACGTGCTCGGCGACTGGTGAAGTGTTCCTTTGGCATTCTTTATGCCAAATGGCGGGTACTCCAGTCTGCCATTCAGCTGAGTGAGCAAAATGTAAATGAAGTAGTGAAAGCCTGTGTGGTTCTTCATAACTTCACCAGGATACATGATTGTTCCTCCTCTGCTGGTGTTGTGCGTAGGCCGGACAATGTGCATAGGGTGAGACCACCTATCAACCTTCAACGTAGATCGCTCTCTGGGCTCAAAGTGCGTGATATTTTCACTAATTACTTTATGTCACCTGAGGGGGAAACTTCTTGGCAAGAGCATGCTGTTTCTATGTTATAATGTTTGCTTTTATGTGTGTCTAAATATATATATTTCTACCCCTTCTGATTCTATGTCTGTTTAATGGCATTGTTAAGCGTATGTTAGTATGCTGATACGGTTTTTGATAATTGAGACAGAGACGTAAATTGTAGTAGACAAATTTTTACTTTTGCCTTTTTTTTGTTTCTTTTTTTAAAGGCAAACATATTTGTGCCATATGATACCTGGGGCAATGGGCCAAATTGCCCTTTTTGCAGATGTGATCATTTTTGAAGTATAAAATTTGCACACATTTCCAAAACAAACAGAATGTTATAACAAACTTGCTACATTAGACATTTTGAATCCAAAGGAAAAAAGATGTGTTCTCCATCAACAAAATTATAGAAAAAAGATAAAACTCACATTTCTTAGGAATGTTTGATAATCATATTAATAAGCCACCATGACAGCCAAGGCTACCTTACGCGTTTCTGACACATATTACATGTCTGTAAAAAGACTATATTTCACCAAGCTATACTGGGAAAGTAAAAGGATCAAAACAGACTACTCACTTGATAATGCCGAGAAAAGGCGTGCTGCCCTTATTCAAGTAGTCACTGTTTTGCCTGCTAAATATATTCCAGAATCAAGGTGAACAGCCTCAAGAACATCACGCTCTCTCTATGTATTATCAAGTGAGTAGTCTATTTTGATCCTTTGACTTTCCCAGTATAGCTTGGTGAAATATAGTCTTTTTTACAGACATGTAATATGTGTCAGAAACGCGTAAGGTAGCCTTGGCTGTCATGGTGGTTTATTAATATGATTATCAAACATTCCTAAGAAATGTGAGTTTTAGGCTTTTTATCTAAAATTGATGATGGAGACCACCTCTTTTTTCCTTTGGATAGGGATTTTGAGCACCAGTTGAACCACACTGGGCATCTCCTGCCATCAGACCGCTTATGGACACTGATGTACAGTATGCGTAAACAATTTGCATGTTTTTATGCTGTTATAAATTGGGGAAAGTGGGGGAAGGAGAAGGCGGAAGAGCAGCCTGTGGTTGCTGCTGGCTACTTTGAGCAACATCGCCCAGTGTGGGGGCATACTGTTGCCCATGATGTGGGTAGTGTCCTTCCTCATGTGATTGTTGGGGGTACTGGCCAGAGTAATAATGATGAGGGGCATCTTGGTGGCTCTGGTACCCACCAATATAGCCATGTCATCCCCAACCAGGTTGGGACCAGCCTCCAGCACTGCATGGGAAAAAGTGGCCATATTGGTGGGGTTGGCTAGAGGCAGACATATGTTGCTGCTGCTGTGAAGGTTGGGTAGGAGGAGGAAGGGGGTTAGGTGTAGGCCCACCTATTTGAGTATCTTCAGACCCTGCTTGAGCAAGCATCTGTGTGGGTGGTCTCATGCGCATTAGATTTCGGGGGGAATGCTGCCACCTCTCCAGATATTCAAACAGCTCATATGGGGTATTCTGGGGTGTGCTTGCAT
Source organism: Dendrobates tinctorius (assembly GCF_039654945.1). Taxonomy (NCBI): domain Eukaryota; kingdom Metazoa; phylum Chordata; class Amphibia; order Anura; family Dendrobatidae; genus Dendrobates; species Dendrobates tinctorius. Next base: position 4,748,195 of record NW_027361691.1, read on the forward strand.
CAAGCAGGATCTGAAAACATCCTCGAATACGGAGCCTCACCTCACGGGAAAGGGCACAGAGATAAAAGGCAAGGCTACGTGAATATGCCTCCTCTCCATCATCTGTATTCACTCTAGCCAGATAATTTAGGACCCCTGTGTCCAAATTGGTCCTGGTATCTTGTGCAGGGATCTGGCGCCTTCTTCGTCCTCGCCGGGATGTTCCAGCAGGCTGTGGGGAGCCCCGGATCTGGGCAGTTAGGCTGCTGCTCATGTTGCCCTGCTCCTCCAGTATGGGTGATGTTGCAGCAGCAGACGGTCCTGGTGGTGTGGTTTGGGGCACAGGCAATGGGTTCTCCTGAGAGGATTCTTCACCCATGCTTCTTGTAGGGGGAGAAGATGGGCCAGCCACCTCATCCCCTACAGGGTCAATTATGGGCTCTGTATCTGAGCCCGTTCCTCTATCCGTAAGGTTGGAGTGAGTTCTGTTATGAAAGAGAACAGAGCCAAAAATACATTAATATTTTTGACCCTGTAAAGTATCTGTGTATTGTGGTGTGAGGTATCTACTTACGGTCTCAGATCCAGAATAGGGGTGAGGAAGGAGAGGCGGTCATAATAAATGTATTTTCTTTTGACGTAGCCCGCATCACCACTCCTGGACCGCTGCTGACGTTCCCGCCTGTACTGATCGCGGATGCTGCGCCAGCGTTTCATCACATCTTCCACTGCAATGTGACAGGAAATATTATCAATTTTACATATCTGATCGGTCACATTTGCTACCAGTAGTCTAGGCATGTGGCCTTCTGGGGTGTGCTTTCTACCCAGGGTGGCATATCTAATTGGGCCATCCAGGCCAGATACACAGGGTCAGAATAGTTCATGTATCAAGTAACTACACTTAATAACTTGGTTGGCTAAGAGGATGAGGAGCTTGTGGCCTGAGCAAAATTATGGCAGTGTCAAACCATGTGTCACATCAAAATCTACCCGCCTCATGAGGAAAAAAGTAGAAGCACAGGAAGGGGGGGCTGATTCTGTATGCATTTTATGATGTGAGGTAATTTTAATCATTTTTTGGCCTTGTACTTACACAGTTTCTGCTGCTCCTCACGTGGGCGATCACCAAAATCATGGAACATCTGCCGACATATGCGCCTCCATGACGCCTCCTTTCTTGCCCGGTTGGCATAATGGGCATCACGTTGGTCCCAGAGTTCGGGACGCTCCTGCATCAGTACAATGAGCATCTCCACATTTAGGAAATATGGCGCCATGACGCTGCTGTACTCCGTGGAGGTGTACTTCCTGGATGTCTGGAGCGGTTTTTGAGCTCATTTGCATGTCTAGGCTTCCTGATGATGGATTGGACCATTTCCTGTCACCAGCCAAAAGACCTGCGTATTTCTCGCAAGTCACACGTGTGGTCCGTGTGTAAACCGTATTTTTTGCGCACCCATAGACTTGCATTGGCGTATTACGGGCGCATGCTGCGATTGTCACGGACCGTAGAATGCGGACGAGAAATATACGGCTGTTGGGAGCTGCCCCATAGAGAATCATTGGTCCGTGTGTAATGCGTGCTTTTAACGCCTCTCACTCGTCCGTATTCCTCTCTAGTGTGACCCCGGCCTATTACTGAGGATGGCGGGTGGAAACCAAATAGCATTGCACTCATTTCATTGGAAGAAGTATGCTCATAAGACATACTGATAGGGAACTTAGATTGTGATTCCCATCGAGGACAGCGATGATAATGTGTGCAAACTGTAAAGCGCTGCGGTATATGTTACCGCTATATAAAAATAAAGATTATTTATTATAAGATGAAATGGTCTTTAAATAGGTCAAAAGTTAAACATGACATTTCCTTTGTATTTTAGGCAAAAAAAAGTTGTCATTTTTTTTACATTTTAAAATGACAAAAAGGAAAATGGTTAAATGCAAAACTTTGGGCACCCTTGGAGCTTTGTGTGCTCAGATAACTTTGACCAAGGTTCGGACATTAATTGGCCTGTAAGAGTGCTGCTTGCTCACTATCATCATTAGGAAAGGCCAGGTGATGCAAATTTCACAGCTTTATAAAAACCCAGCCTCCTCTAACGCTTTCCCAAAAAAACAGCAGCCATGGGTTTTACTAAGCAGCTGCCTAGCACTCTGAAAATGAAAATAGTGGAGGCCCACAAAGCAGGAGGCTACAAGAAGATAACAAAGCGTTTTCAAGTCGCCCTTTCCTCAGTTTGAAATGTAATTAAGAAATGAAAGTTAATATTATCAGTGGAGGTAAAGATAAGGCCAGGAAGACCAAGCAATATTTGAGTAAGAACTGCTCATAGGATTTCTGAAGACACTTGCACAAATATGGCCTTCAGGGAGGCGGCTTCCTCAGTGGCTGCTGAAAGCAGGCAGTGAGGAAGCCTGTGCAGCGGCTGTCAGATCGCTGATCTGACACAGCGCTGTTCTAAATGTCAGATCAGCGATCTGACACTTCACAGTAATGTCCCCCCTGGGGCAAAGCAATAAAGTGAAAAAAAAGTGGAAAAATAATTTTAAAAAAATCCCAAAATAAATTTAAAAAAAAAATATTTCCTAATAAATTCATTTTTTGGAAATAAAAAAAAAAACAATAAAAGTACACATAATTAGTATCGTCGCGTCTGAAACAACCCCTCCTATAAAACTGTCCCACTAGTTAACCCCTTTAGTGAACCCCTTGAAAAATAAAAATAAATAACAAAGCAACAAAAATGCGTTATCATCATATCGCTGAACAAAAAGTGCAATAACGCACGATCAAAAAGACGCATATAAATAATCATGGAACCACTGAAAACGTCATCTTGTCCTGCAAAAATTTAGCCGCCATACAGCATCATCAGCGAAAAAATAAAAAAGTTATAGCTCGCAGAATAAAATGATGCAAAAATAATTATTTTTGATATAAAATACTTTTCATTGCATAAAAGCAACAAAACATAAAAAAATGACATAAGTGAGGTATCGCTGTAATCGTACTGACCCGAAGAATAAAACCGCTTTATCTATTTTACCACACGCGGAACAGTGTAAACGCACCCCCCAAAAGAAATTCTTGAAATGCTGGTTTTTGTTCATTCTGCGTCCCAAAAATCGGAATAAAAAGCGATCAAAAAATGTAAGGTGCCTGAAAATGGCACCAATAAAAACGTCAACTCGTCCCGCAAAAAATAAGACCTCACATAACTCTGTGGGTCAAAATATGGAAAAATTATAGCCCTCAAAATGTGGTGATACAAAAACTATTTTTACAATAAAAAGTGTCTTTTAGCGTATGACAGCTGCCAAACATAAAAACCGCCATATATAGTAATTCAAACCCCCCGTTATCACCCCCTTAGTTAGGGAAAAATAATAAAATTAAAAATAAGTATTAGGGTTAGGGTCTGGGCTAGGTTTGGAGTTAAGGATAGGGTTAGGGTTATGGTTAGGGCTGAGATAGGGTTAGAGGTGTGTTGGGGTTAGGGTTGGAGTTAGAATTGGGGGGGTTTCCACTGTTTGGGCACATCAGGTGGTCTCAAAACGCAACATGGCGTCTGATATCAATTGCAGCCAATTCTGCATTGAAAAAGTCAAATGGTGCTCCTTCCCTTCCAAGTTCTGCCATGTGCCCAAACAGTGGTTTACCCCCACCAATGGAGTATCAGCCTACTCAGGATAAACTTCTGTGAAGTACTTGTTGGTTCAAAGTGCTCACAACACATCAAGATAAGTTCCTTTGGGGGTGTAGATTCCAACATGGGGTCACTTGTGGGGGGTTTCAACAGTTTAGGCTTATCAGGGGCTCTCCAAACGCGACATGACAGTCGCAGACCATTCAATCAAAGCCTACATTCCAAACATCACTACCTCCCTTCCAAGCCTCTATGTGTGCCCATACAGTATATTTCTCCCACATATTGGGTATCAGCGTGCTCAGGACAAATTGAACAACAATGTATGGGTTCCAATTTCTCCTGTTACAGTTGGGAAAATAAAAAAATTGGGGACTAAAAGATCATGTTTGTGGAAAAAATATGACTTTAATTATTTTCACACCAAGGCGTCATAAATGTCTGTGAAGCCCTTAGGGGTTCAATGTGCTCACCACACATCTAGATAAGTTCCTTGGGGGGTCTATTTTCCAAAATGGTGTCATTTCTGTGGGGTTTCCACTGGTTAGGCACATCAGGGGCTTTCCAAACGCGACATGGCGTCCAATCACAATTCCAGCCAAAAAAGTCAAATGGCGCTGCTTACCCTTGGTAAAATTAAAATTGGGAGTGAAAAGATCATTTTTGTGGAAAAACTATGATTTTTTAATTTTACGGCTGTATCATATAAACTTCTGTGAAGCCCTTGGGGGTTTAAAGTTCTCACCACACATCTAGCTAAGTTCCTTGGGGGGTCTAGTTTCCAAAATGGGTCACTTGTGGGGGTTTCCACTGTTTATGCACACCAGGGGCTCTCCAATCGTGACATAGCATCCGATCTGAATTCCAGCCAAGTTTGCATTGAAAAAGTCCTTCCCTTCTCTGAGCTCTGTCATGCACCGAAACAGTGGTTTCCCCCCACATATCAGGTATTATCGTACTCAGAACAAATTGCACAATAACGTTTGCAGTTCAATTTCTCCTGTTACCCTTGGTAAAATAAAAAAAAATTGGACCTGTAGTAATTTTTTTGTGAAAAAAAAGTTAAATGTTCATTTTTTTTTTTTTAACAATCAAAAAATTCCTGTGAAGCACTTGAAGGGTTAATAAATTTCTTTAATGTGGTTTTGCGCACCTTGAGGGGTGCAGTTTTTAGAATGGTGTCACTTTTGGGTATTTCTTATCATATAGACCCCTCAAAGTGACTTCAAATGTGATGTGGTCCCTAAAAATAAAATGGTGTTGTAAAAATGAGAAATCGCTGGTCAACTTTTAACCATTATTACTTCCTAACAAAAAATATTTTGGTTCCCAAATTGTGCTGATGTAAAGTAAACATGTGGGAAATTTAATTTATTAAGTTTTTTGTGTGCCATATCTCTGTGATTTAAGGGCATAAAAATTTAAATTTAAAAAAAATGGCAACATTTTCAAAATTTTTGCCAAATTTCTGTTTTTTTACAAATAAACGCAAGTTATATGAATGAAATTTTACCACTAACATGAAGGACAATATGTCACGAGAAAACAGTGTCAGAATCACCGGGATCCATGGAAGCGTTCCAGAGTTATTACCTCATAAAGAGACAGTGGTCAGAATTGTAAAAATTGGCCCGGTCATTAACGTGCAAACCACCCTTGGGGGTAAAGGGGTTAAGCATGTGCGTGGATCAATCAAGCTGTGGGGTTGTGTTGCAGCCAATGGCATGGGAAAGATTTTACAAGTAAAGGGATGAATGGATTCAATGAAATTTCAACAAATTCTTAATGGAAACATTACACCATCTGTAAAAAGGATGAAGTTAAAAGGGGATGGCTTCTACAAATGGATAATGATCCTAAACACATGTCAAAATCCAAAATAGACTATCTCAAAAGGCAGAAGCTGAAAGTTTTACAATGACCCTCACAGCACACTGATCTGAACATTATTGAAAATCTGTGGCAAGACCTCAAAATAGCAGTGCATGCAAGACGATCCAGAAATCTCACAAAGCTGGAAGAATTTTCCAAGGAAGAATTTTGTAATTTTTAAAATGTAAATGATGAAAATATATATTTTTTTACCTAACATGCAAAGAAAATATGTCATGTGTAACTTTAGGCCTTTTACAGATCATTTCCTCTTCAACTTACTTAACTGTTCCCTATAACAGTAATTTTGACCATGAGTGCCCAAACTTTTATATTCCAAAGTATATGAATTGGGCTATGCTCCAGGACTCTCTACATAGAAGTACATTAAACATGTGACATACATGTAGATTGCATGTCAAGAAAGGGATTTATTGTTTTTAAGCACAACACTACTTGTACCCTAGTTTACATGTGTGCAATAAAAAGGGATGATCAGCAGCCATGTGTAATGGTAATGACTATGCAAAGTAGTCCAGTGCTATGTATATTCTGCTGTATTGTAATGATCCATAAAATAAATCTCAAATATACATGATATATGCTGACTTCATTAATTACTTTATTTAAGTTATTAAATTTGGCCCTGATGATGATGGGTCCTTGACTCCAGAAGAGTTATCCTTTAACAAGAGAGGAAAAACCCCCAGTGGAGGAAACCTCTAGGGAACCAAGGTTAAAGGAGTGCCCTTCCCTTGGGCTGTGGATAGGTGAGAACAGAGACCGAGCCCGGAATCTGCCTCTTCTTACAGCCGTTACCTCACCTGAGTCGTGGGTACACTTGGCTGCTGAAAGTCTGGTAAATGTCATATGACTGGATGAGAGCAGTCCAAGTCTGGAATCTGCCTCTTCATGCAGCAAGTAAGTCACTCTTCTGTGAGCATGCCTGACTGTGGAAAGTCCGGTAAATGTCATATCAATAAGTGAGAGCAGTCCAAGCCTGGAATCTGCCTCTTCATGCAGCAAGTAAGTCACTTGTCTGTGAACACATCTGACTGTGGAAAGTCAGGTAACTGTCATATCCATAGGTGAGAGCAGTCCAAGCCTGGAATCTGCCTCTTCATGCAGCAAGTAAGTCACTTGTCTGTGAACACATCTGACTGTGGAAAGTCAGGTAACTGTCATATTCATAGGTGAGAGCAGTCCAAGCCTGGAATCTGCCTCTTCATGTAGCAGGTAATTCACTTGTCCGTGAACACACCTGACTGCAGAAAGTCCAGTAAATGTCACATCCATGGGTGAGAGTAGAGACCGATCCCGGAATCTACCCCGTTGTGCAGCAGGTATGTCTCTTGACCATGAATATGTCTGGCTGCAGAAACGCTGGTAAGTGTCATATCCATGGGTGAATGCAGAGACCAATCCTGGAATCTGTGTCTGTTTTGCTTCATCACTGGTTGCCTGATCCTCACATGGTAGCCACCATGTAAAGGAGTTGTAGTGGAGTTGTCCCCTCCTGCTGGATTCCTTTTCAAAATAAAGAAAATAGAATTAAGCACTGTAGATAAAGCACTGAAGAAATTACAAACTCATTTCTTTACTGTATCAAGTGTAATCATCCAAATAATGGGACATGGCAGCAATAGTTACATCCTGTGGCCTGCTGGAATACTGCGATGAAGCATTGCACGTCAGCCATTTAACAAGAGACAGTATTTGCAGAACACGTACACTGCACCTTAAATGCCATGAAATCTCCCCTATTAGTGGCTGTAATAATTCCTCACCCAAGACCCCAGTCTTTTAATCAATGAACCTATTCTCATCACAATGGTGGGAACATGTTTCGTGGCTTAACAAATGCCGCCGATCATCATGAATTTGATGAGCTGAGGCTGCCACGCCACCCAACCAGCCCAAGCTCTGGCACTTTATCAGAACTGGGCAAAAATGGCGTGAGAATGCCAAAAGCCACAATATTTTAGCGCAGCCTGTAGTTTCACCAAAATGTTGTAACATTTCAAAGCTTTTTAATGTCAGAATACTGGGGTAAATGAGTTGATAAATCAGGACCCTAAATCCTTTTGAAATAAATCTAAGATGATCTTCTGATAAACTTTGAGCTGAGATAGTAAAACACTTACTTCTTTTTATAGAATCCTTCTTTGTTTTGGAAATATCTCATTTGACGTCCAGGTTGTGAGGACTCGGAATCATAGATATAAACATATCGATCATCCGATTCTTGAAAGGAAACATTTTTCCCTTTGCTTTTATTTTTCATGGGATTTCTTCCTTTTAGAATAGACGGAGGTGTCTGTCTGAAGCCATCTAAGTCCGGATTAATCTTGGACTCTTTCACCTCCACTATACCGGCCTTGTGCAGCATTGTAATGTCTCCAGATGTACAGAAAATGTCAGATTCTCCTGTAACGCAAAATATTGAAATTAGATTTAATAAAATACAAAATTCTATGTGATTAAGATTATTAACACTTACAGGTTATTATAACTTCTAAATAGTATATTAGACTGAGAAAAGAGGGACCCAATCCCCAGAGAAAAGCTCCGGCAATTCAGAGAAAGCAAAGCTTAAAGAGCCACCCGGGGACTAAAGTGAGACCTGACTGGCCCAGCGCTGCTCCCAGTCGGCTTCCCCCTGCGCTGCTGCACTTGCTGGACAGATCTACTCTAATGAAAGATATGGGAGAGACCTGTCAGTCAAGGAGATGCCAGCTTGGGACAGCACCAGATTTGTCAAGTCTCTCCATGTGGTCACTGGTCAGCTCTGCAAAATATGTTTTCTACAGATATCTGATATTATCACCCCTAGAATGATACATTGAATTATGACAACAGACGGGCTGAGTCTCTATAGCTATCAATATATTAACGGCTCGTTCACTGACAAGTTCCTATAGAAGACCATTTTTTAATTTATATATTAGGTTGTTTTTCTATTAAATCTATTTTACGAATGCTCGGAGAACTTACTGTCAGAGGAGGTGACCTCATCCTCGTCTGGGCTGTTATCGATTATTACATCAGGGGGTCCAGGCACTGAGATCTTGTTGCCTGTGAGGACGTCTCTCTGTTCATTCCCGGGTCCATGAAGCAAATCACTAATGGTAATTGGTATGCAGTCCTCACGTTTTCCTGTAACACAGAACATAGAAATCAACATTTCTAAAATAAAAGCTTCCATCATGTTTCTTGTGAATGCCCTGAGAACTTACTGTCAGAGGAGGTGACCTCATCCTCATATGGGCTCATATCGATTATTACATCAGGGGGTCCAGGCACTGAGATCTTGTTGCCTGTGAGGACGTCTCTCTGTCCATTCCCGGGTCCATGAAGCAAATCACTAATGGTAATTGGTTTGTAGTCCTCACGTTTTCCTGTAACACAGAACATAGAAATCAACATTTCTAAAATAAAAGCTTCCATCATGTTTCTTGTGAATGCCCTGAGAACTTACTGTCAGAGGAGGTGACCTCATCCTCTTCTGCGCTCATATCGATTATTACATCAGGGGGTCCAGGCACTGAGATCTTGTTGCCTGTGAGGACGTCTCTCTGTTCATTCCCGGGTCCATGAAGCAAATCACTAATGGTAATTGGTTTGTAGTCCTCACGTTTTCCTGTAACACAGAACATAGAAATCAACATTTCTAAAATAAAAGCTTCCATCATGCTTCTCGTGAATGCCCTGAGAACTTACTGTTAGAGGAGGTGACCTCATCCTCTTCTGCGCTCATATCGATTATTACATCAGGGGGTCCAGGCACTGAGATCTTGTTGCCTGTGAGGACGTCTCTCTGTTCATTCCCGGGTCCATGAGGCGAATTATCAATGGTAATTGTGATGTAGTCCTCACGTTTTCCTGTAACAGAACATAGAAATCAACATTTCTAAAATAAAAGCTTCCATCATGTTTCTCCTCTATGTCTAGGGCTATCACAATGTCTTTCTTATGTGTGGACTGGAAGTTGCTTTCTCATTATAAGTATATGGAACCTCACACTGAGTCTCATAGGAAACCACTACCACAACTACACATAAGACATTTTGTGAGCCGACGAATCTGAATTGCGGTCATATGGTTCAGAAGACGACTAGAATGGCGCTGGTGCTATTTTGAATATTGCGCTTAGATCCTGCATTGCGCTGTCCCCTTTATAGTCCCAATCCTCGGGGTATTACATGAAGATGTAAACTATCTAGTAATATCAGCCGTATTCATCTATATATCGCTATAACAGTAAGGATTCTAACACCATCTTTTGGGATTATGACCCTTTAGTATTTTTATCTATTGGAGATAACTTGATCCTCTTTTGTAACCGCGACCAAATGCAAATTTTTTGTGCTGATTCTCAAAAACCATCTTATTAATGGCCTCTTTTTTTGTGACATGAAAATGACATTGTTACTGTTTTCATTATTACTGTCCCCTCATCACACTTTTCTGGTGCATAATAGGGTCTGGGAGGGAGAGCCGACAAGGAGCGGGGGCGCCATATCGCAATATTAGGGTGTGAACCTCCGCAGAAAGGTAGGGGCATTTTTTTAGGCTGCTTTAGGGCCAGGCCCACTTCCCTCCTGTGACTCTATTATATCTATAAGTCCCACCTTTTTATGATAATTTTGAATAAAAATGTTATATATAGTAGGAGGGTCTTTTTTAGTTTAAGTTGTTGTAATTTTTTTGGCCCTCTCTCCCTCTGATTCAGTTTTGCAGATTCATCCGGCTGTAGTTACCATTTAGATTGGTGTTGTTCTCTCTAAAGTCATTGGCACAATTTTGACTTTCAACGTCTTTCATTGGTTTCTTCTTTTTCAGACAACTATAAAAATGAAAAAATAAAAATCACATTGTAAATTACAAAGTAAAACATGTCTGTATTCTGCAGAATGTAAGAATGAAACATGTTATCTAGTCCTATCTGTAGAGAGATCACCAGTCAGTCATTTTGGTGTAGCAGAGCCAGGTAGGACAGGGTTAAGTCCGAGCTTTGCAGGATTTGATTAGATGCACCCACTTAGCTTTTTTTTTTTTACTACAGCCAGGACCTCTGTTCACTATTTCTGTCTGCTAGATGAAGCAGAGTCGAGTGTACTGGAGCTAGTGAGTGTTCAGCCAACATTTGAGCTATAGCTGAGAGGAAGATGTGCCGGGATCTCTCTGTGAATGGAGACAGCATGGGTCAGCTAGGAAAGCAGAGCAGTCTGTGTGCAGGAGCGGCAGAGAACCGTTCGTCAGCTGCAGCCTGTATAGTATGAACCGTCCCCAGGAGTTGAACCCTTCTGTTTGGCACTGGAGGCTACTGGAACTCGTACTGAAGGGGATACCAAGACTGGTGGGATCGTGCCTCTTCTATGTATGAAGTTTGCTTTTGGAGAACGGACTGTAATCTGTTCAGGTGAGCTCACACTGACATATGGGCCCTGCTAAATGAATTATTTGCTGTGACACCTTTGTGCCTAGAAGAGGATGTTTTTGGTTTGGAATCCCTTGGAATTTTCTGAAAGCATTAAAACTGCACCGGTTTGACCCAAACAGCATTGACTATGTGAATGGTACCTAATGCCTATCTGAGAGCGTAACTCCCTACAAAGTATAATATATGCCCATCAGTTACCCACAGGGCACAGCTCCAGGGTGACATGTGTGTGAGCCACAAGAGGCCTACACTAAAGTATTCCCATTACTGGAGTAACCTGAAGATGTGACATTTCCTCTACAGACTCCTGTGTAGCCCATAAATCATGACTTCCTATACTTACCCATAGATGATAGCAATGGGACGCATGAATACTGCGAGGATGAAGAGAATGGCGGCAGGTATAACAATCCTATAGACTGTATCCTCAGATGGTTTTGGAGGCATGGTGACATTCTCTAAAAAGGGAAAGAACATAAGTGATCAGGTAACCAGAGCTGGAATGTGTTCAGAAGTGGAAACCAAAACCCTGGACCGGGCGGCCTGAGGAGCCAAGTATGACTATTAACAGAGGGGAATTTAGTGTGGAAAATGATGGATTATTTTTATGTCATATCAATATATAATGGACAAAACAGAGATCTGCTCCTTTATATTTCTGGAATAGGGAACAAACACATGATGGGAGACGACACCTGTAATTACAAGTAACACATGAAGAAGCCCCCATTCCATGTATGATGTGACGTCATCTAAATCTCCAGTCACAGAAGAGAAGTGACAGAACCCTAATGACCCGGAGCCTGACGCTCATACACCGGGCCCTAATCATGGATCCTAATAGTTTCTGGGGCCGGAGGTGAAATGTTCCATGTGAGGGACAGATCTGAGTTCTGAGCTGCTGATCGCCTGTCTCTTGTGGGCGCCTTCTGCTACATGTACTAGTCGGTGCCTCCAGCCCGGAGAGAACAGTATTAATGCTCGGCGTCTCCTCTATGTGTTATTAGACTGGACCCTGGAAGCCAAACGGCATCTTTCCCCAATTTCACATTACATGGTAAAATGAAGAATGTAATTCACAACTACAACTCGTTCAGCAAAAAGATAAACAAGTCCTCATACGGCCATATGAAGGGAAGAAAGTTATGGCTCTTGGAAGAAGGAGAGGAGAAAAAAAGCCCAAAAACGAAAATTGGCTGCAGAAGGGAAGGGGTTAACCCCGTAGTCAGAGTATATCTGGTAATGCGCTTACCTTCGTTAATCCTGATCTGCTCTAGTGATCGAGGGTTGCGGATAAAGATGGGAGCACCTTCCGCGGGTGCTAATAGCACGCTGAGAACTAGAAGTAGTCTAAACAGCATTGGAGCCTGGAGGAATATCGCTTACTGTGTGCGGCACAATCAGCTTCTCCAGACAAAGCGTCTCACTGCAACATCGCTGGTTAGAACCAAGCATTCCGTGACATCACAGCTGGAACCCAATAGTGACATCATGGTGGGCGGGGTTACACATGAGTGATGTCACAATTGGGGCTCATCCACTAAACGTTCCCAATGTATATAATAAGAATATACAAAAGAAAGAAAAGGAAAGAAGAAAAATAAATAACTCAAAAAGGAAAGAACACTTTTTTTCACATACTCACATTTATTATATTTTATGTACTTTTATACAACAGAAATGTGTTCCCATTTGGGAGAATAATCATTCTCACTTTCAGTCATTGACTTTTTTCAACATTCTTTACACATTTTTTCTTTTCACTATTTTGTTTTCCACTTTAATTGCATTTTTATTCATTTGCACATACGGTTCATATTCACATAAAAAGCTTTTTTCCTTTCTACCTTTTTACTAGGTTATTTCACTATCATTATCACTTACAGTCACATTTTTCTTTTTTTCCTCAATATCTGTCTCCCAATTCCCCTTCCCATTAAATATCATTATTCCCCTTTGTTCATAGTCATCAACAGCCATATTATCACAAAATATCTTCACCAACTCTTTTTCCAATGGTAAAGATGGCGGCCATGATTGTTGTGCACTGTCCTGACTGGCTAGCTGGTCCCACATCATGAGCCGTGATATTGTTGCACTTCATTGACGCGCTTCTTGCTGCCGGCCGGCAGCAGATGTCATGCCCATGCGCACGCGGCAGCGCTCAATAAGGTGACGTTTTCCCTGATGACCCATTTGCAGCAGCTGTATTCGCACTTTATTAGCCAGCCGATACCCCTCCACCACACGTCCTGTCAAAGCGGAAGCGAAACGCGTGCTGGATTTGTGGCATGCTCACTTGGTCTGTATTATGCATATACTCTATCACGTCATTAATTATTAATACAGGATAAGTGAGGGCCCTGCTCGCAAGCTTACAACCTACAAGGAATTGGGAGGGGCGCAATAGGTGAGAAGCACTTGTTATTTCAGGTCCAGCCATTATAATAGATAGGGGTTTTCATATAAAGCTGCACGATCCGGTCATCAACCAGTATGTTTAAATGCAGATATCAAGTGCGGTTTTCATGTGCATGGAGCCTGTGGAGTCAGATGAATAGGAGGGAGCATTTATTATCCTGGGTTGCTTTATGCATGGCATCATATAATAATGTAGGATAATATTAAGATGAGCAGGACTCATGGGAGTTCGGGTTTGTCGGGTTCGGACAAACTTTAGTCCAAAGTTTGGTTCGAGTACCAGAACCTGACCAAAGCTTGACCCCGGACCTAAACCTCATATTAGTCAATGAGGACCTGAACTTTGATGCTGTAAAATGGTTTTAGTAAGGGCTACGGGTTCACTTAAGTAGGCAAAATGGGGGTAAGAGCACGACAATTGCCCTGCAAACAAAAGTGGATAGAGAAATTACTTAAAATAACAAAATATTTAAAAAAAAATCTTAAACCAAAAGGCGGAAGTCCAAGTTGAGAAGTAGAGCAGTTCCTTGTGAGTGTATTTTACTGTATTTGTTAATAAATAAATGAAAAAAAACAATGTGGATTCCCCTATTTTTAATAACCAGCAAATGGAAAGCAGACAGTTGTGAGCTGTTTATTATTATTTAGGGTCCCACCTTATTTGTAATAAGTAGAAAAGGCAAAGCAGACAACTGTGAGCTGAAATTAATAGAATGTGAAGCACCATAGTTATTGGGCCCTTCCCAGCATAATAAGACCAGCTCACTTGCAGCATAAGCCAGTGTAGGCCTGAACTTTTTTGCTGTAAAATGATGGTTGAAAGTGGTTGGGGGTTGCAAAAGGAAGTAAAATTGGGTTAGGAGCAGGACAGCTGCTCTGCAAACAAATGTGGATAGCAATTTCACTTAAAATTACAGAGAATAATAAAAAAAAAAATATAATTATCTTGAACCAGGAGGCAGATGCCAAAGTGAAGAGGTGTAGATGGATGTGGCAGTGTAAGTGGAAGAAGCACGGGAGGAGGTATCCAACACTGTTTTTGTGGAGTTTTTGTTTTTTAGGGAAATTGCTTTAAAGTTTTGTTACGGTAATTGCTGGGTTCTGTAAGTGTATTATATAGTGGGTACGGAAATTATTCAGACCACTTTATATTTTTCACTCTTTGTTTCTTTGCAGCCATTTGGCAAATTCAAAAAAGTTCATTCTTTTTCTCATTAATGTACACTCTGCACTAGAGTTGAGCGAAACGGGTCGAAAAAATTGAAAAATCGCCGACTTTCGCCAAAGTCGGGTTTCATGAAACGAAACCCGACCTTAGCGTGAGGTCGGCCACGAGGTCGGCGACTTTAGCAGCAAAGTCGCGTTTCAAAAGATGCTTGAGCGCCCTTTTTGCAGCCAATCATGAAGAACGGACACTGTGGGCAACATGATGGCATAGGCAGCGGTCACCACCATCTTGGAGAAGGGCATGCAAGTGATTGGCTTGCTTTGTGGGGCATCACAGGGGTATAAAAGGGTGGGGATGCCGACCGCCATGTTACTCATGCTGATCTCAGAATAGGGAGTGCTGCTGCTGGTGATTCTGTAGGGAGAGCGTTAGGCAGGGAAGAAGATACCAAAAACTGATTCTGCTGCTAGCGACTTTGCCTGTACAACACACCAGTCACTGTGCAGTGCAAGGGGAGGCTATATTTGGTGCCTCAGCTCTGTTGATTATTAGGCTGCCTTTTAAGGCTACCTGGTAGCTGCATTGCTGTGTGCACACTGCTGAGCAAACTGCTTTTTTCAAAGCAATCCAGATTTTATTGTTTTGTCCTTGTGAGTTACTGAGCATTAATTTTTCACACACCGTACAGCGGTGTACGCTCCTCACACAGTACCGTGTAACGGCTGTTATCACGGCCACAGTGAAGCTATCTGTGTGTGACTCTGTAAGGATAAGTCAAGGAGTTGTTCCGTTCTTACAGACCTTCACCTTATAGTTTGGTCTGGTTTTCAAACAGTTCAGTATATTTGCTGTTTGATTACATTCAAAACTATAGAGAGGCAGCGTGTGTCAGTCCGTATCCAAAAACATGGAGCTTGACAATTTTACATACACCGGACAGCGGTATTCGTGCACGCTCTTCTCTCAGTACCGTGCAACAGCTGTTATCACGGCCAAATTGAAGCTAAGTGTGTGACTCTGTAAGGAAAAGTCGAGAAGTTGTTCCGTTCTTTCAGACCTACACTCTAGGGAGATTCCAGTTCTGCCCAATTCTATATACACCTTGTAGTTTGTCATACACTAGGCAATTTCTGCCGGTCACATTGCGGTGTTAAATAAACAGGGCTTGACTGAATCCAACAGTGTCCTGAAGTGTAGAGACATTCCAATTCTCCACAGTCCTCTATACACCTTGTACCTTGTTTTAAAGTACCAGAGAGTTGGTGGAAATTTGTGTACATTTTTCCAAAAAAGGAGGAAGTGTGGTGGAAGAGTCCATGGAAGTGGGCGGGGTTTGGCAGCTGGTAATGATGGTGTTGGATCTGCTGGTAGTGGCAAAAGCAAAATAGCACCTAATGCAGGAGGTGTTGAGGCTGCATCATCGTCTGGCTCCACAAGGCCTCGAAGGCTCCCTTTTCTCTGTGAAGGTAAACCGCTTCTAAAGCCGCAGCTTCATGTACAAGTTTTGGCTTGCTTTGCTGACTCAGCCTCAAGCTCTATTGCCTACTCTTCTGAAGTTTTAAAAAATAAAAGCACTGAGTCGTCATTGGAGGCTCATGGTCATGAACCACATCTTTCCTTGTGTCCTTCACCCCTACCAAAATTGAAGGATGCGGCAGGCCACACTACAGATTACTCCATGGAGCTGCTTTCACATACCATGCCTGGGTTATCAAGTCAAATCGTGAATTACCCTGTCAAAGATGAATCTGACATGGAGTGCAATGATGCACACCCACTGATAGATGATTCTGCTGGTACATTTACTCAGAGCACTACATTGTCCTCGCTGTGTACTGAGACAGAATCTGATCCAGATGAAACTCAGGTGCCCCTTCCCACATACTATACCACCATACATGGTGCCACAGAGGAAGGTGCACATGACATTGAAGACGAGGTGATGGATGACCCAGTTGTTGTCCCAGATTGGCATCCATTGGGGCTAGAGTGTGCCGCTGCCAATAGCTCACAAGAGGACGAGGAGCATCCGCAGAGGGCATCGACATGGCAACAGTTGTTATCTGGCAGGCCCGGAGCAGTCCAAAAACGGGTTACAAAAACCCAAAAAATTGCAGGACAACTTGGCCAGATGGTCCAAATAGCACAGCGTGCAAGGCCTCAAACTGTTTTCCCTAGTAGGAAGAGTGCAGTGTGGCACTTTTTTGAACAAAATCCTAATGATCAGGCAAAGGTTATCTGTAAGAAGTGCGTAAAGACCTTTAGCCGAGGGAAAAATCTGAGAAATTTGAATACCAGTTGCATGCTAAGACATTTAACCACCATGCACTTGCAAGCGTGGACGGACTACCAAAACTCACGTACCACATGTGCTGCTGCTCCCAAAGAAGGTAGTCAGCAACGCAACATTGTTTCCCCCACTGTAAGTCCACCGGTTAGCACACCGCCAGCAGCAAATGTTGAGTTGTCGTTGCAAGGGCTAATCAGTCAGGGAATCACACTGTTATTGCAACGAAAGACTGAATCTAGGCCATCAGAAAGAACACCAACTCCATCACCATCATCAACCCTCTCTCAGTCCACCATGTCCACCGCTAGTTCCACCATATGCAGCTCTCAAGTCCAGCTCACCCTTCCAGAGACTATGAGTAGGACAAAAAAGTACTCATCCTCTCATCCGCGTACACTGTGTTTGAACGCCCACATTGACAAACTAATCTCGTTGTAGATGATGCCCTATCGGTTGGTTGAAAGCGCAGCTTTCCGCGAACTAATGGCCTACGTAGTACCACGCTATGAACTACCAAGTCGCCACTTCTTTTCTCGCAAAGCCATCCCAGCCCTCCACCTTCATGTGAAAGACTGCATTGTCCATGCACTCAAGCAGTCAGTGAGTGGAAAGGTGCACCTCACAACTGATGCATGGTCCAGTAGGCATGGCCAGGGCCGTTACGTATCCATCACTGCGCACTGGGTTAATGTGGTAGATGCAGGGTCCACAGGGGACAGCGGTGGTGGAACAGTGCTGCCTAGCCCACGGTATAGGAAACAGTTGGCTGTAGGCGTTCGGCCCTCCTCATCCTCGAAAGCTGGTCCACAGAGCGCAGTCGCAAGAGCACTGCATCCGCAGCTGACAATGTTGCAAACGAGGTGTCCCCCTATCGATCAGCTAGTGGAAAGCGTCAGCAGGCTGTGTTGCAGATGATATGTTTGGGCGACAGACACACCGCGGAGGTACTGGCCGACTACTTTCAGCGACAAACTGAGTCGTGACTGGGCAGTCTACATCTTGAGGCATTCAAGGTAGTTAGTGATAACAGCCGGAATTTTGTGGCAGCCATAGCCCTTTCAAAACTCAGACACATACCTTGCTTGACTCACACCTTCAAACTGGTGGTGCAGTGCTTCCCCACTAATTATTCGGAGTTAACAGGCCTGCTCCAGAAGGTTCGAAGACTGTGCTCGCACATCCGCCGGTCGCCGGTACACTCCAGTCGTATGCATAAGCTGCAGCGATTGATCCACCTTCCCAAGCACCGCCTAATTATCGACGCTGCAACAAGGTGGAACTCCACCCTGCACATGGTTGAGTGGCTGTGCGAACAAAGGCAGGCCGTAATGCATTTGTGGGAGGATACACGGGCAGGCACTTTGAGGGCAGACATGGAGTTGACAGGTGTGCAGTGGTCGAAGCTGAAAGACCTCTGTAAAGTCCTTCAGTGTTTTGAGGAATGCACACGGCTGGTAAGCGCAGACGACACCCTCATAAGCATGAGGATCCCACTTATGCATCTGCTCATTCAAACTGTGACACACATTAAGGAGCAGGCGTCTGCAGCCGAGGTTGATGAGGAGGAAGAGGAGGAGGGAAGCCTTGATGACAGTGAGCCATTGTCTGGTCAGGGAACTGTCGTGGATGAGGTGGAGGAAGAAGAGGACGACAGGAGGAAGATGATGGGGATAATTATTTAGGGGAGGAGGATGCTTCTCGTAGGGCAAGAGAAAATATTGGCTTTGCAAGGTCTGGTACTGGGTTTGAGCGTGATTGGAGGGATGTGGATCTGCCTGAAAGTGCTCCTCCACCCAGCACTCGCAGTGCATCATTGACACCTGGAACATTGACCCACATGTCAGATTATGCCTTGCAGATCCTAAAAAGGGACTCCCGCATTGCCAAAATGATGAACGATGATGACTACTGGTTGGCCAGCATCCTGGATCCACGCTATAAAGGCAAATTCCAAAACAACATGCCACAGGAGAACCTTGACCTAATATTGGCTAATAAACAAGCTGCTCTGGTAAACCGGTTGGTTGAGGCATTCCCAGCACACAGCAGCGGTGAAGGTTCTCACACAAGCCGTAGGGGCCGGGTGCAACTTGGAAGAGGTGTTCGTGGTGCACACATCAGAAGTGGCGTTGGAGACAGGGGTTTCATGACCATGCTGTGGACGGATTTTTCAAGTCCCGCTCACACGACTGGTAATACTGCATCAATTGAAAGTGACAGGAGACAGCACTTGTCAAGTATGGTTACAAACTACTTTTCCTCCCATATTGATGTTCTCCCTCACAGGTCATTCCCATTTGACTATTGGGCAGTTAAACTGGACACCTGGCCTGAATTGGCACAATATACCTTACAGGAGCTCGCTTGCCCAGCTGCAAGTGTGCTATCGGAAAGAGTCTTCAGTGCTGCTGGATCAATACTGACAGAAAAAAGGACCCATCTGTCGACCCAATATGTGGATGATCTAACCTTCATTAAAATGAACCATGCATGGGTTTCCAAGGATTTTGTCCCACCTTACCCTTATGACACATATGTTGCCAGAAAAATTGTTTTCTTTGGTCCGCCTGTTCCTGGGACTTGACCAATTTCGCCTTTAGCAGCAGGTGAATGTCCCACATCAACATATGGCATTTTGTAAACCTCCCTAACTGGGCAGCCTCCTCCCCCTGGGCCGGGGTCACCACCGAGCGCACGCAACCGTGCAAGTGCCGTTGCCCTGGACAGGTGGGTGGGCCGACTCGTGGGCTCGGGACTGACACAGGGTCCCTCATAGTGCAATCAAGTGTCTCTGATGGTGGGGGTGCACACCCGCCATCAGACACACCACCGTACTATGAGGGGCCCAGTGCCAGTGCTGACCTCCACGAGTGGGCCCCCCTTGCTTGGGCAGGGCCCCAGCATTTGCAATGTTTTCCTCTCCCTGCTCCTCCGCTGTGTAGTCTGGGCTGTCAAATCCATCACTGGGACTGCCACTTCAAATTTGGTGAACTGATACAAGATGATGGTTAAGACGTAGCTATGCCCTGTCCCGCTGGCCGGGATCTAGCTTCAGATGATCAATGGCTTCCATTTCTTATGGACGTCGACTTACAATGAGATGCAGTGGTGGTTTCTCATCAGCTTTAACAGTTTTCCTACCCACAGACGTGTGACATTCTAGCGCACATTTTTAAATGTGCCCTCCCTCTCATGCCAATCCAATTGAATCGCCTACAGCCTGTGGCTTTTGTGTTTTGCACTCCAAAGTTACGTGAGAGATCATGATAGGCAATGAGCACCATGTTTACATCTGTCCCTGTGATCAAAATTGGATGGATATGAGTAACGGTGATGGGATCAACGGTACTGCGATACAGCAACACTTTCTTCACAAAGAAAGGTTTTTGCTGTGTCCACACACTAATTAATTGAGGGTCAGCATCGCCTCTGAGAATTGTGACGGAAGTTGTTCCCGTGAATAGTAATTCGTAGATTTCTGCAATCACTAGACTTTAGGTCAATAATTGTATGCATCTCATTTCCTATTGCAGAGAGTCTGGGCTGTCTTACTGAGACAGAAATATAAATGAAGATTTAAAAATACCACCAAAAGTGTATCATGGTGTACGCTTGAAATACATTTCCTTTTTTCTAATTTTTAGATTGTTGTGTAATCCATGCAGAGAACATGGAGATTTTAAATGTTTAAACTATGCTCTATATAGCTGCTATCCAGTGATAATGTACCGTATCTCAACTTTGTACAATCTGGTCAAATCCATACTGGGCCTGAGACCGTCTGAGCCTGCCTCTTGATTGATACACATAGGTTTTTAATGTGCAAACTAGGCACCATATATACGTGTTATCCGTTGTAACTGTACCCTTTATCAACTTTCTTGAATCTTGTAGAATCCATACTGGGCCTGAGAATGGCTGCAGAGCTGTTAAGCAAGCTACAGCACCTGTGGTTTGGACATGTAATGTTTTGCATTTTTTCTGGAATGGCGGTTAGGCCGAAATCAGGAATTGCTGTTGACCTGCACTTACTGGGAAATCATCGTTTGCGGAGAATAATTGGAATCCCAGATCCCCATCACTGACGGTGTTCAGCGGGTTATCTGCACCTGTAAGCGACAAAAGCTGGTCCTTTCAGTGTAGCGCGCATGTAGCCCCGGACATGGAAGGCCATGATAGCCCTGTTATTACTCGATCGCGCATGCCAGAGCCTCGCGTATCCCTCTAGTAAGCTTTACGCGTACCGCGGGGGCATGCCGGAGTCTCGTTCGTTAACGTAATAAAGCGGACAAATCGCTAGCACAACTACTAATGGATAAACCACACCACACACAGAATCGACAAAGCTTTCAATGTGTGCATCTT
This sequence comes from Dendrobates tinctorius, assembly GCF_039654945.1. Classification (NCBI taxonomy): domain Eukaryota; kingdom Metazoa; phylum Chordata; class Amphibia; order Anura; family Dendrobatidae; genus Dendrobates; species Dendrobates tinctorius. Next base: position 4,769,386 of record NW_027361691.1, read on the forward strand.
TTTGTGAAGTGGCATGGTTGTGGTTTCCCCGGTGGAGTCCAATTAAGCCGCAGGCTCCACTCCTGGTGGTGCCCTATTGGACATTCCTTTAAGGTTCAGCTTTGCATCCATACTGCCCCCAGAAACAAACTCTTTGCCTTCATGGACGCTGTTTTGAGGTTCGTGGGAATAACGCCGCCCGATCGCCAGTTGCCATAATTTATTGGTGGGAAGTACGACGGAATATGATCGTGTTCATTTTCAGATTTTGGTTTTCTTTTTTACATTTTTATTCCAGCCTTTCTTGACTTCATAAGGGCATGACAAGCCTATATCTGTGTCTCCTCCACCTCCTCCTTTTACTCCTCCACCTCTTTTGTAAATGTAGTTGCCCTTTTCCATATGTTATTTTTGTCTTCTGAGCATTTTGTCGGCTTTGGGACACCTTTTAAGGTATTTTGTAATTGTTTTCTATGTGTTTGTGTTTGCCTGCCATTGTTTTCAGTGTGAGATTGACAATTATCCTTTGACTGAATAGAGCTGTACGCTTCTTATACAGTGCCATATATGTGATGTTATTTTGTGTCTATTTTGTGCTAAATTTGGAAGTTTGATGGAAGAGGCTGCGGACGTGGGCATGGGGGGGCCAGCTGGTGCTGATGGTGGTGGTGGTGCATCTGCTGGTAGTGGCAAAAACACAATAGCAGCTAAGGCAGGAGGTGTTGAGCCTGCATCATGGTCTGTCTACGGAACGCCTGGAAGGCTACTGTTATGAGCGGTGGAACGCACTAAATAAAATTAAAATAAAGTGAGTTCACCGCTCGGGGTCCACCGTGCGGTAGATGACAAAACCGCTGCTGAAAGAGGCAGGGCACTCAGGCGGAGATGTGCACAGGACTTTAGCTGCAGTCAGTGCACTAAAGCAGACTCTGTTATATGCACAGAACTGCCAACAAAACATAAATACCGCTGAGTCTGTTTAGGGTCACAGACTTCAGCGATGTGGACACGGTATTAAAGCTCACAGAAATAGCCTTAAACACCAGGACTATCCCCTCTAGACCTACCGTAAAACTTAAGGTATGAGGTGTCGCAACTGCGAACACCCGGGAGGCTGCAATCGCAGCGCAGCGTGAACAGAGCCGCAAGCAAGGCGCTGCAAGGACGCTGGCGCAATGCAGGACGCTTAGCTGCTGCAAAAGGTATGGCTGGACCGCGCTGGCGCTAGCGCTGCTACTGGCGGCTGCCCAATCACTCACACAATCGCAATATCAGAGGGAAGGGGTTTCATAATAAGTCATCCACCAGTCCAAGCATCCATTACCATACACACAGCAGCAGTATGAAAATACTAGCGCATGGCGGAACGGCCATGCGCACTTTTTCTAGCGTTCGGGACCTGCCGAAAATCTCCAGAGCCCTGAGCATACCCAATGGAATCAGGAACAGGACCTGAGCACCTGACTCCTGAAGTCCAATTGGAGCTCATCCCATGAGCATGCTCAGAAGAAGGGACGAAGGACTTAGCCTGGTGGCAAATGTGAGGATCTGTGTTCCTGCATAGGTATTGTAGGAACCAGATTCCTAACATTACCCCCCTCCTAGGGCCCCCCCTCCCTGAATCCTCCGACCCACCAGCCTGTGCCCGGCAATGGCACAGACCTCAGACTCGCCAAACAGCGAACCTGATGTCCTAGTAGGTGAAACTGAAAACCGGGACATATGGATGGTATCAGCGGAGGTCAGGTCACCAGGTCTCAGGAGGGATACCCTGTTGACAATAGGAGCGGAAGATTTAGGAGACCGCCGCCGTGTATCGACGGCCGTCACCACCCTCCATTCGGGGAGACTGTCCCGAGCAAATAACGTGCATGCCCGAATGAATTTTTTGAAGTCTCGAGCTTTATGGGGCCACCAATACGCTCCAGCCAAGGTGTATATGAGCCGACATGTTTTATAAAAAAAAAAGCCATTTTATAAAAATAAAGTGAACTTTACTGTTGGAACTGGTGAAACATATATACAGCAGGCATCAGGTACAAAGTTTCTTTTCACATTTTCGGTTTTACACAGAGGCACAGGCATGGCGGTCACATGTGACAGCATCACAACATTTCAGCAATAAAACATAGGTGACTAGACATAGGTTACACCCCCATTACTAACCCTATAGTGAAATGTAATAAAGACAAGCAGCCCCATACTATGATGTTCCCAACTCCAAACTTCACTGTTGGTATGGTGATTTTGGGGTGATATGTAGTCCCTTTTGACCTCCAAACATGGTGTGCATTATGGCATCCAAAGAGTTCAATTTTGGTCTCATCTAGGCAGACTATATTGTCTCAGTATTTCACAGGCTTGTCTAAATGTTGTGGAGGAAACTTTAAACATGCCTGAACATGCTTTTTATTCAGCAATGGAGTCTTGTGTGGTGAGCGTGCATAGAGGCCATGGAGGTTCAGTGCATTACTTATTATTTTATTTAAAACTAGCTGAAGTGCCCGGCGCTGCCCGGGCATAGTAACTAACTGTGGCTAGTTATAGCAAATTATAATTATCCTCCATCACATAGTCCCGTGCCCATATACCCATCATGCATATCCACGATCCCATAGTCGAGTGCCCATATACCCATTATACATCCTTCATCTAATAGTCCCATGCCCATATACCCATCATACATATCCTCCATCCCATAGTCCCGTGCATATATACCCATCATACATATCCTCCATCCCATAGTCCCGTGCCCATATACCAATCATACATATCCGCCATCCCATAGTCCCGTGCCCATATACCCATCATGCATATCCTCCATCCCATAGTCAACCATTATAACATCATAATGAGCGGCGGCAGGTCTTGCAACCTATGATGACATCAGCGTCGCCATGGCAACCACTATGACATCATAATGAGGGGCGTGGCTTGACGGGCACACACTTTTTCCCCAGTATGTAGATAGGGGCAAAATTGTTTGGTGAATTGGAACGCGCGGGGTTAAATTTTCGCCTCACAACATAGCTTAGGACGCTCTCGGGGTCCAGACGTGTGACTGTGCCAAATTTTGTGGCTGTAGCTGCGACGATGCGGATGCCTATCCTGGACATACACACATGCACATACATACACACATACATACACACTTTGAGCTTTATATATTAGATAATTGTATCTGCTGATTCAAGTCCATTTTGTAGTTTTCCACTGCTCTTGAACAACTCTTCTGATAATTCTTTCCACTACTCTGAAATCCTGCAAGGAGCACCTGATCTTACCTGGTTTATAGTGAAATTATCTACTTTCCATTTACAGATCATGACCTCAAAAGTGTTCACTGGAGCATTCAGTAGTTTAGGAAGTCTTCCGTCACCAATGCCATCAGTAGGTTTTGCAACAATAAGGTTGAGAAGGTCTTGAGACAGCTCACTTGTTTTACCCATTATGAGCTATTTCTTGTGTGGCACCTTGGTAATGAGACACCTTTTTTTAGGCAATCAGTTGAACCAGCTGATATTATTTTTCACTAGCAGGATTGCTTTTTAATTACCAATAGATTTTAGCTGGTGTCGTGGCTTTCCATGGCTTTTAGCACCTCTCTTTCTTCCTGTGTTCAATATTTTTTTCTGTGTCATTTTTACATTCTTACACATAATTTATGGACATCTGTGGTTTGATCTCTTTGCCTTTGTGGGTTCAATGGGTTGTTAACGACAAATATGTGTTTAGAAATATGTTTACTTAGAAAATGGTGATGTATTCAATACTTATTTCATGCGCTGTATGTATACACATACACACACCTCTTTAGATGATAAATCACACATAGCATTTGTAACATACTAAGTGAACAAGGTCCATTACAACACACTTTTATGAATCCCTATAAAGGCAGCAAAGGAACGAAAGAGGATAGTAATATAAGTCTAAATCAACATAATAATTTTGAACTTTCGAAAAGATTGTGCAAAAATCCTGCACTGTGTTCCTCTACAGCCCCAGGTTTATATATATTACTGTCATCTTTAGGGCTCATACTCACTTGTGAGAGACTCGTACCATTCTCATGCGAGTATCTCGCATGAAAACCTGGCACTGCCACCGGCACTCGGACTGGAGCGTGCGGCTACGTGTATTTCTATGCCGCCGCCGCACGCTCCAGTGCCAGTGCTGGCGGCAGTGCCAGGTTTTCATGCCAGAGGCTCTCACGAGAATGGTGCGAGTCTCTCACAAGTGAGTATGAGCCCTTATACTGTTTTTTCTGCGGTTAGTAATTTTCTCCCCATCTAATTGTATATTTCCCGATGGACTTACAAGGTGACAAGTTCTAGGAATCCACTTCTATTCACATACTGGAGGTCTCTACATTACATTAAGTATGGCCGAAACAGCCTCAATTTGCAGGTAAAAATGGAGGGAAATTGCTGTAAAAGGTAGGAATAATTTCTCAGGTAACATCAAACTATTAGACTGGTATATTGCATTGGTCATTGCAATACAGTGATTCCAATCTGAGAGTAAATTGATCCAGCAGTTGTTAATAGGTAGCAAGATGTGTAGCTGATCCTATGGCCGGGGTCACACTAACCGACGAAAAATACGGTCCGTAGTTTACATGCGTAATACGGATGAATGACCCCTAAATAGTGCTCCGTAGGTCATCCGTAAGCAAGGTGTGGTCGCGTATTTTGCACATGTCAGCATCCGTATGTAATCCGTATGGCATCCTATGCAATCCGTATGGTGAGATTTTCTCGCAGCCTTGCAAAATGGACATTTAACGGTTTTGAGGCCTGCTAACTATTTAAATCATTAGCCTGCACCCTATTTATTGCCTCAGGAACAGGTGGCTGCCTCCATTCTGTCCATTTGTGACCTTGCCTTCACTAGGTGTGTTGCTGTTGTATGTGCAACATGGCAAACAGTCTGAGTTTCAACACAACTGAGCAGGTTCTCTTCAACTGGCTTTTGTCACGCCTCTTTGGCCAACCATACCCAGTGATAGTGGATCCGCGGAGGAGGAGACGCATGTGGGTCCATCCACTTTTGAGGCAACGACTCACAAGAGGTCATTTTCACCGCCTCTATTCTTCTATGCGGGAGCATCCTGTCAAATTCTACCAATACTGTCGCATGAGCCTTGCAACATTTGATCGACTCTTGGAGACAGTGCGCCCTGGGATAACCTTTCAGGACACAAGGATGCGCAAAGCTATATCTGCAGAGGAGCGACTTCTACTCACAATACGGTATGTACTACACAACCACATTCTCTACGTTCATAATGTGTTAGCCAAAGTATGTATTTTTGGCTTATTGGACTAAGATTAATGCCCTCATCTTAGTCCACATATGTTTCAACTTACAGACCAGAAGGATATGTGTAATATGTACTGAATCTCACTTAGTAATTGGGCAAACAAAGATGTGTGTGTTATTCGCTCTGAATTCCTAACAAGTTTTGTATGTATGTACCTGGTGTTTTTGTAATTTGGGCATTCTAAAATCTTCCTTTTCTGTTGTTCTTCAGCTTCCTGTCCACTGGCCTTTCTTATGCCGCCCTCCACCATGAGTTTCTCATTGGAAGATCTACCATTTCTGGCATAGTCAGGTCAAAGTGTATTGAAATCTGGACAAGACTCCATCAACTCGTCATGCCCGAGCCCAGGATGGAAGACTGGTTGAGGATATCAAGGGACTTTGAGGAGGAATGCCAGTTTCCTAATTGTATTGGGGCTCTTGATGGCAAACATATCCGGGTGCGTAAGCCGCCAAACTCTGGCTCCCAATTCTTCAATTATAAACAATACTTTTCTGTTGTATTGTTGGCTCTGGCAGACCCTAAATACAAGTTTATAATTGTTGATATTGGGGCCTATGGAAGGACGGGAGACTCTCGAGTCTTCAATACTTCCATTATGGCTCGGCGGCTACGCACCAACCAGCTGGATCTACCACCACCACGCCAGCTACCAGGCTCCATTCCAGAATCAGTCCCTTATGTCCTTGTAGCAGATGAGGCGTTTCAGTTAACACGCAATGTCATGAGGCCATATCCCCGGCGCAACCTTGACCACAGGCGCAGAATTTTTAACTTGCACCTATCACGTGCTCGGCGACTGGTGAAGTGTTCCTTTGGCATTCTTTATGCCAAATGGCGGGTACTCCAGTCTGCCATTCAGCTGAGTGAGCAAAATGTAAATGAAGTAGTGAAAGCCTGTGTGGTTCTTCATAACTTCACCAGGATACATGATTGTTCCTCCTCTGCTGGTGTTGTGCGTAGGCCGGACAATGTGCATAGGGTGAGACCACCTATCAACCTTCAACGTAGATCGCTCTCTGGGCTCAAAGTGCGTGATATTTTCACTAATTACTTTATGTCACCTGAGGGGGAAACTTCTTGGCAAGAGCATGCTGTATCTATGTTATAATGTTTGCTTTTATGTGTGTCTAAATATATATATATCTACCCCTTCTGATTCTATGTCTGTTTAATGGCATTGTTAAGCGTATGTTAGTATGCTGATACGGTTTTTGATAATTGAGACAGAGACGTAAATTGTAGTAGACAAATTTTTACTTTTGCCTTTTTTTTGTTTCTTTTTTTAAAGGCAAACATATTTGTGCCATATGATACCTGGGGCAATGGGCCAAATTGCCCTTTTTGCAGATGTGAACATTTTTGAAGTATAAAATTTGCACACATTTCCAAAACAAACAGAATGTTATAACAAACTTGCTACATTAGACATTTTGAATCCAAAGGAAAAAAGATGTGTTCTCCATCAACAAAATTATATAAAAAAGATAAAACTCACATTTCTTAGGAATGTTTGATAATCATATTAATAAGCCACCATGACAGCCAAGGCTACCTTACGCGTTTCTGACACATATTACATGTCTGTAAAAAGACTATATTTCACCAAGCTATACTGGGAAAGTCAAAGGATCAAAACAGACTACTCACTTGATAATGCCGAGAAAAGGCGTGCTGCCCTTATTCAAGTAGTCACTGTTTTGCCTGCTAAATATATTCCAGAATCAAGGCGAACAGCCTCAAGAACATCACGCTCTCTCTATGTATTATCAAGTGAGTAGTCTATTTTGATCCTTTGACTTTCCCAGTATAGCTTGGTGAAATATAGTCTTTTTTACAGACATGTAATATGTGTCAGAAACGCGTAAGGTAGCCTTGGCTGTCATGGTGGTTTATTAATATGATTATCAAACATTCCTAAGAAATGTGAGTTTTAGGCTTTTTATCTAAAATTGATGATGGAGGCCACCTCTTTTTTCCTTTGGATAGGGATTTTGAGCACCAGTTGAACCACACTGGGCATCTCCTGCCATCAGACCGCTTATGGACACTGATGTACAGTATGCGTAAACAATTTGCATGTTTTTATGCTGTTATAAATTGGGGAAAGTTGGGGAAGGAGAAGGCGGAAGAGCAGCCTGTGGTTGCTGCTGGCTACTTTGAGCAACATCGCCCTGTGTGGGGGCATAATGTTGCCCATGATGTGGGTAGTGTCCTTCCTCATGTGATTGTTGGGGGTACTGGCCAGAGTAATAATGATGAGGGGCATCTTGGTGGCTCTGGTACCCACCAATATAGCCATGTCATCCCCAACCAGGTTGGGACCAGCCTCCAGCACTGCATGGGAAAAAGTGGCCATATTGGTGGGGTTGGCTAGAGGCAGACATATGTTGCTGCTGCTGTGAAGGTTGGGTAGGAGGAGGAAGGGGGTTAGGTGTAGGCCCACCTATTTGAGTATCTTCAGACCCTTCTTGAGCAAGCATCTGTGTGGGTGGTCTCATGCGCATTAGATTTCGGGGGGAATGCTGCCACCTCTCCAGATATTCAAACAGCTCATATGGGGTATTCTGGGGTGTGCTTGCATCAAGCAGGATCTGAAAACATCCTCGAATACGGAGCCTCACCTCACGGGAAAGGGCACGGAGATAAAAGGCCAGGCTACGTGAATATGCCTCCTCTCCATCATCTGTATTCACTCTAGCCAGATAATTTAGGACCCCTGTGTCCACATTGGTCCTGGTATCTTGTGCAGGGATCTGGCGCTTTCTTCGTCCTCACCGGGATGTTCCAGAAGGCTGTGGGGAGCCCCAGATCTGGGCAGTTGGGCTGCTGCTCATGTTGCCCTGCTCCTCCAGTATGGGTGATGTTGCAGCAGCAGACGGTCCTGGTGGTGTGGTTTGGGGCACAGGCAATGGGTTCTCCTGAGATGATTCTTCACCCATGCTTCTTGTAGGGGGAGAAGATGGGCCAGCCACCTCATCCCCTACAGGGTCAATTATGGGCTCTGTATCTGAGCCCGTTCCTCTATCCGTAAGGTTGGAGTGAGTTCTGTTATGAAAGAGAACAGAGCCAAAAATACATTAATACTTTTGGCCCTGTAAAGTATCTGTGTATTGTGGTGTGAGGTATCTACTTACGGTCTCAGATCCAGAATAGGGGTGAGGAAGGAGAGGCGGTCATAATAAATGTATTTTCTTTTGACGTAGCCCGCATCACCACTCCTGGACCGCTGCTGACGTTCCCGCCTGTACTGATCGCGGATGCTGCGCCAGCGTTTCATCACATCTTCCAATGCAATGTGACAGGAAATATTATCAATTTTACATATCTGATCGGTCACATTTGCTACCAGTAGTCTAGGCATGTGGCCTTCTGGGGTGTGCTTTCTACCCAGGGTGGCATATCTAATTGGGGCATCCAGGCCAGATATACAGGGTCAGAATAGTTCACGTATCAAGTAACTACACTTAATAACTTGGTTGGCTAAGAGGATGAGGAGCTTGTGGCCTGAGCAAAATAATGGCAGTGTCAAACCATGTGTCACATCAAAATCTACGCGCCTCATGAGGAAAAAAGTAGAAGCACAGGAAGGGGGGGCTGATTCTGTATGCATTTTATGATGTGAGGTAATTTTAATCATTTTTTGGCCTTGTACTTACTCAGTTTCTGCTGCTCCTCACGTGGGCGATCACCAAAATCATGGAACATCTGCCGACATATGCGCCTCCATGACGCCTCCTTTCTTGCCCGGTTGGCATAATGGGCATCACGTTGGTCCCAGAGTTCGGGACGCTCCTGCATCAGTACAATGAGCATCTCCACATTTAGGAAATATGGTGCCATGACGCTGCTGTACTCCGTGGAGGTGTACTTCCTGGATGTCTGGAGCGGTTTTTGAGCTCATTTGCATGTCTAGGCTTCCTGATGATGGATTGGCCCATTTCCTGTCACCAGCCAAAAGACCTGCGTATTTCTCGCAAGTCACATGTGTGGTCCGTGTGTAAACCGTGTTTTTTGCGCACCCATAGACTTGCATTGGCGTATTACGGGCGCATGCTGCGATTGTCACGGACCGTAGAATGCGGCCGAGAAATATACGGCTGTTGGGAGCTGCCCCATAGAGAATCATTGGTCCGTGTGTAATGCGTGCTTTTAACGCCTCTCACTCGTCCGTATTCCTCTCTAGTGTGACCCCGGCCTATTACTGAGGATGGCGGGTGGAAACCAAATAGCATTGCACTCATTTCATTGGAAGAAGTATGCTCATAAGACATACTGATAGGGAACTTAGATTGTGATTCCCATCGAGGACAGCGATGATAATGTGTGCAAACTGTAAAGCGCTGCGGTATATGTTACCGCTATATAAAAATAAAGATTATTTATTATAAGATGAAATGGTCTTTAAATAGGTCAAAAGTTAAACATGACATTTCCTTTGTATTTTAGGCAAAAAAAAGTTGTCATTTTTTTTACATTTTAAAATGACAAAAAGGAAAATGGTTAAATGCAAAAGTTTGGGCACCCTTGGAGCTTTGTGTGCTCAGATAACTTTGACCAAGGTTTCGGACATTATTTAGCCTGTAAGAGTGCTGCTTGCTCACTATCATCATTAGGAAAGGCCAGGTGATGCAAATTTCACAGCTTTATAAAAACCCAGCCTCCTCTAACGCTGTCCCAAAAAAACAGCAGCCATGGGTTTTTCTAAGCAGCTGCCTAGCACTCTGAAAGTGAAAATAGTGGAGGCCCACAAAGCAGGAGGCTACAAGAAGATAACAAAGCATTTCAAGTCGCCCTTTCCTCAGTTTGAAATGTAATTAAGAAATGAAAGTTAATATGAGCAGTGGAGGTAAAGATAAGGCCAGGAAGACCAAGCAATATTTGAGTGAGAACTGCTCATAGGATTTCTGAAGACACTTGCACAAATATGGCCTTCAGGGAGGCGGCTTCCTCAGTGGCTGCTGAAGGCAGGCAGTGAGGAAGCCTGTGCAGCGGCTGTCAGATCGCTGATCTGACACAGCGCTGTTCTAAATGTCAGATCAGCGATCTGACACTTCACAGTAATGTCCCCCCTGGGGCAAAGCAATAAAGTGAAAAAAAAGTGGAAAAATAATTTTAAAAAAAATCCCAAAATAAATGTAAAAAAAAAATATTTCCTAATAAATTCATTTTTTGGAAATAAAAAAAACAAACAATAAAAGTACACATAATTAGTATCGTCGCGTCTGAAACAACCCCTCCTATAAAACTGTCCCACTAGTTAACCCCTTTAGTGAACCCCTTAAAAATAAAAATAAATAACAAAGCAACAAAAATGCGTTATCATCATATCGCCGAACAAAAAGTGCAATAACGCACGATCAAAAAGACACATATAAATAATCATGGAACCGCTGAAAACGTCATCTTGTCCTGCAAAAAATTAGCCGCCATACAGCATCATCAGCGAAAAAATAAAAAAGTTATAGCTCGCAGAATAAAGTGATGCAAAAATAATTATTTTTGATATAAAATACTGTTCATTGCATAAAAGCAACAAAACATAAAAAAAGACATAAGTGAGGTATCGCTGTAATCGTACTGACCCGAAGAATAAAACCGCTTTATCTATTTTACCACACGCGGAACAGTGTAAACACACCCCCCCAAAAGAAATTCTTGAAATGCTTTTTTTTGTTCATTCTGCGTCCCAAAAATCGGAATAAAAAGCGATCAAAAAATGTAAGGTGCCTGAAAATGGCACCAATAAAAACGTCAACTCGTCCCGCAAAAAATAAGACCTCACATAACTCTGTGGGTCAAAATATGGAAAAATTATAGCCCTCAAAATGTGGTGATACAAAAACTATTTTTACAATAAAAAGTGTCTTTTAGCGTATGACAGCTGCCAAACATAAAAACCGCCATAAATAGTAATTCAAACCCCCCGTTATCACCCCCTTAGTTAGGGAAAAATAATAAAATTAAAAATAAGTATTAGGGTTAGGGTCTGGGCTAGGTTTGGAGTTAAGGATAGGGTTAGGGTTATGGTTAGGGCTGAGATAGGGTTAGAGGTGTGTTGGGGTTAGGGTTGGAGTTAGAATTGGGGGGGTTTCCACTGTTTGGGCACATCAGGTGGTCTCAAAACGCAACATGGCGTCTGATCTCAATTGCAGCCAATTCTGCATTGAAAAAGTCAAATGGTGCTCCTTCCCTTCCAAGTTCTGCCATGTGCCCAAACAGTGGTTTACCCCCACCAATGGAGTATCAGCCTACTCAGGATAAACTTCTGTGAAGTACTTGTTGGTTCAAAGTGCTCATAACACATCAAGATAAGTTCCTTTGGGGGTCTAGTTTCCAAAATGGGGTCACTTGTGGGGGGTTTCAACAGTTTAGGCTTATCAGGGGCTCTCCAAACGCGACATGACAGTCGCAGACCATTCAATCAAAGCCTGCATTCCAAAACATCACTACTTCCCTTCCAAGCCTCTATGTGTGCCCATACAGTATATTTCTCCCACATATTGGGTATCAGCGTGCTCAGGACAAATTGAACAACAATGTATGGGGTCCAATTTCTCCTGTTACCGTTGGGAAAATAAAAAAATTGGGGACTAAAAGATTATGTTTGTGGAAAAAATATGATTTTTATTATTTTCACACCAAGGCGTCATAAACGTCTGTGAAGCCCTTAGGGGTTCAATGTGCTCACCACACATCTAGATAAGTTCCTTGGGGGGGTCTAGTTTCCAAAATGGTGTCATTTCTGTGGGGTTTCCACTGGTTAGGCACATCAGGGGCTTTCCAAACGCGACATGGCGTCCAATCTCAATTCCAGCCAAAAAAGTCAAATGGCGCTGCTTACCCTTGGTAAAATTAAAATTGGGAGTGAAAAGATCATTTTTGTGGAAAAACTATGATTTTTTAATTTTACGGCTGTATCATATAAACTTCTGTGAAGCCCTTGGGGGTTTAAAGTTCTCACCACACATCTAGCTAAGTTCCTTGGGGGTCTAGTTTCCAAAATGGGGTCACTTGTGGGGGTTTCCACTGTTTATGCACACCAGGGGCTCTCCAATCGTGACATGGCGTCCGATCTGAATTCCAGCCAAGTTTGCATTGAAAAAGTCCTTCCCTTCTCTGAGCTCTGTCATGCACCGAAACAGTGGTTTCCCCCCACATATCAGGTATTATCATACTCAGAACAAATTGCACAATAACGTTTGCAGTTCAATTTCTCCTGTTACCCTTGGTAAAATAAAAAAAATTGGACCTGTAGTAATTTTTTTGTGAAAAAAAAGTTAAATGTTCAATTTTTTTTTTTAACATTCAAAAAATTCCTGTGAAGCACTTGAAGGGTTAATAAATTTCTTTAATGTGGTTTTGCGCACCTTGAGGGGTGCAGTTTTTTGAATGGTGTCACTTTTGGGTATTTCTTATCATATAGACCCCTCAAAGTGACTTCAAATGTGATGTGGTCCCTAAAAATAAAATGGTGTTGTAAAAATGAGAAATCGCTGGTCAACTTTTAACCATTATTACTTCCTAACAAAAAATATTTTGGTTCCCAAATTGTGCTGATGTAAAGTAAACATGTGGGAAATTTAATTTATTAAGTTTTTTGTGTGCCATATCTCTGTGATTTAAGGGCATAAAAATTCAAATTTGGAAAATGGCAACATTTTCAAAATTTTTGCCAAATTTCTTTTTTTTTCACAAATAAACACAAGTTATATGAATGAAATTTTACCACTAACATGGAGGACAATATGTCACGAGAAAACAGTGTCAGAGTCCCCGGGATCCATGGAAGCGTTCCAGAGTTATTACCTCATAAAGAGACAGTGGTCAGAATTGTAAAAATTGGCCCGGTCATTAACGTGCAAACCACCCTTGGGGGTAAAGGGGTTAAGCATGTGCGTGGATCAATCAAGCTGTGGGGTTGTGTTGCAGCCAATGGCATGGGAAAGATTTTACAAGTAAAGGGATGAATGGATTCAATGAAATTTCAACAAATTCTTAATGGAAACATTACACCATCTGTAAAAAGGATGAAGTTAAAAGGGGATGGCTTCTACAAATGGATAATGATCCTAAACACATGTCAAAATCCAAAATAGACTATCTCAAAAGGCAGAAGCTGAAAGTTTTACAATGACCCTCACAGCACACTGATCTGAACATTGTTGAAAATCTGTGGCAAGACCTCAAAATAGCAGTGCATGCAAGACGATCCAGAAATCTCACAAAGCTGGAAGAATTTTGCAAGGAAAAATGTTGTAATTTTTAAAATGTAAATGATGAAAATATATATTTTTTTACCTAACATGCAAAGAAAATATGTCATGTGTAACTTTAGGCCTTTTACAGATCATTTCCTCTTCAACTTACTTAACTGTTCCCTATAACAGTAATTTTGACCAGGAGTGCCCAAACTTTTATATTCCAAAGTATATGAATTGGGCTATGCTCCAGAACTCTCTCCATAGAAGTACATTAAACATGTGACATACATGTAGATTGCATGTCAAGAAAGGGATTTATTGTTTTTAAGCACAACACTACTTGTACCCTAGTTTACATGTGTGCAATAAAAAGGGATGATCAGCAGCCATGTGTAATGGTAATGACTATGCAAAGTAGTCCAGTGCTATGTATATTCTGCTGTATTGTAATGATCCATAAAATAAATCTCAAATATACATGATATATGCTGACTTCATTAATTACTTTATTTAAGTTATTAAATTTGGCCCTGATGATGATGGGTCCTTGACTCCAGAAGAGTCATCCTTTAACAAGAGAGGAAAAACCCCCAGTGGAGGAAACCTCTAGGGAACCAAGGTTAAAGGAGTGCCCTTCCCTTGGGCTGTGGATAGGTGAGAACAGAGACCGAGCCCGGAATCTGCCTCTTCTTACAGCCGTTACCTCACCTGTGTCGTGGGTACACTTGGCTGCTGAAAGTCTGGTAAATGTCATATGACTGGATGAGAGCAGTCCAAGTCTGGAATCTGCCTCTTCATGCAGCAAGTAAGTCACTCTTCTGTGAGCATGCCTGACTGTGGAAAGTCCGGTAAATGTCATATCAATAAGTGAGAGCAGTCCAAGCCTGGAATCTGCCTCTTCATGCAGCAAGTAAGTCACTTGTCTGTGAACACATCTGACTGTGGAAAGTCAGGTAACTGTCATATCCATAGGTGAGAGCAGTCCAAGCCTGGAATCTGCCTCTTCATGCAGCAAGTAAGTCACTTGTCTGTGAACACATCTGACTGTGGAAAGTCAGGTAACTGTCATATCCATAGGTGAGAGCAGTCCAAGCCTGGAATCTGCCTCTTCATGTAGCAAGTAAGTCACTTGTCTGTGAACACGCCTGACTGTGGAAAGTCCGGTAAGTGTCATATCCATAGGTCAGAGCAGTCCAAGCCTGGAATCTGCCTCTTCATGTAGCAAGTGAGTCACTTGTCTGTGAACACGTCTGACTGTGGAAAGTCCGGTAAGTGTTATATCCATAGGTGAGAGCAGTCCAAGCCTGGAATCTGCCTCTTCATGTAGCAAGTGAGTCACTTGTCTGTGAACACGTCTGACTGTGGAAAGTCCGGTAAGTGTTATATCCATAGGTGAGAGCAGTCCAAGCCTGGAATCTGCCTCTTCATGCAGCAAGTAAGTCACTTGTCTGTGAACACGTCTGACTGTGGAAAGTCCGGTAAGTGTCATATCAATAGGTGAGAGCAGTCCAAGCCTGGAATCTGCCTCTTCATATCGCAGGTAAGTCACTTATCATTGAGCATGCCTGACTGTGGAAAGTCCGGTAAATGTCATATCCATAAGTGAGAACAGTCCAAGCCTGGAATCTGCCTCTTTATGCAGCAGGTAATTCACTTGTCCGTGAACACACCTGACTGCGGAAAGTCCAGTAAATGTCACATCCATGGGTGAAAGTAGAGACCGATCCCGGAATCTACCCCGTTGTGCAGCAGGTAAGTCTCTTGTCCGTGAATATGTCTGGCTGCAGAAAAACTGGTAAGTGTCATATCCATGGGTGAATGCAGAGACCAATCCTGGAATCTGTGTCTGTTTTGCTTCATCACTGGTTGCCTGATTCTCACATGGTAGCCACCATGTAAAGGAGTTGTAGTGGAGTTGTCCCCTCCTGCTGGATTCCTTTTCAAAATAAAGAAAATAGAATTAAGCACTGTAGATAAAGCACTGAAGAAATTACAAACTCATTTCTTTACTGTATCAAGTGTAATCATCCAAATAACGGGACAGGGCAGCAATAGTTAAATCCTGTGGCCTGCTGGAATACTGCGATGAAGCATTGCACGTCAACCATTTAACAAGAGACAGCATTTGCAGAACACGTACACTGCACCTTAAATACCATGAAATCTCCCCTATTAGTGGCTGTAATAATTCCTCACCCAAGACCCCAGTCTTTTAATCAATGAACCTATTCCCATCACAATGGTGGGAACATGTTTCGTGGCTTAACAAATGCCGCCGATCATCATGAATTTGACGAGCTGAGGCTGCCACGCCACCCAACCAGCCCAAGCTCTGGCACTTTATCAGAACTGGGCGAAAATGGCGTGAGAATGCCAAAAGCCACAATATTTTAGCGCAGCCTGTAGTTTCACCAAAATGTTGTGAAATTTCAAAGCTTTTTAATGTCAGAATACTGGGGTAAATGAGTTGATAAATCAGGACCCTAAATCCTTTTGAAATAAATCTAAGATGATCTTCTGAAAACTTTGAGCTGAGATAGTAAAACACTTACTTCTTTTTATAGAATCCTTCTTTGTTTCGGAAATATCTCATTTGACGTCCAGGTTGTGAGGACTCGGAATCATATATATAAACATATCGATCATCCGATTCTTGAAAGGAAACATTTTTCCCTTTGCTTTTATTTTTCATGGGATTTCTTCCTTTTAGAATAGACGGAGGTGTCTGTCTGAAGCCATCTAAGTCCGGATTAATCTTGGTCTCTTTCACCTCCACTATACTGGCCTTGTGCAGCATTGTAATGTCTCCAGATGTACAGAAAATGTCAGATTCTCCTGTAGCGCAAAATATTGAAATTAGATTTAATAAAATACAAAATTCTATGTGATTAAGATTATTAACACTTACAGGTTATTATAACTTCTAAATAGTATATTAGACTGAGAAAAGAGGGACCCAATCCCCAGAAAAAAGCTCCTGCAATTCAGAGAAAGCAAAGCTTAAAGAGCCACCCGGGGACTAAAGTGAGACCTGACTGGCCCAACGCTGCTCCCAGTCGGCTTCCCCCTGCGCTGCTGCACTTGCTGGACAGGTCTACTCTAATGAAAGATATGGGAGAGGGAGAGACCTGTCAGTCAAGGAGATGCCAGCTTGGGACAGCACCAGATTTGTCAAGTCTCTCCATGTGGTCACTGGTCAGCTCTGCAAAATATGTTTTCTACAGATATCTGATATTATCACCCCTAGAATGATACATTGAATTATGACAACAGAGGGGCTGAGTCTCTATAGCTATCAATATATTAACGGCTCGTTCACTGACAAGTTCCTATAGAAGACCATTTTTTAATTTATATATTAGGTTGTTTTTCTATTAAATCTATTTTACGAATGCTCGGAGAACTTACTGTCAGAGGAGGTGACCTCATCCTCGTCTGGGCTGCTATTGATTACTACATCAGGGGGTCCAGGCACTGAGATCTTGTTGCCTGTGAGGACGTCTCTCTGTTCATTCCCGGGTCCATGAAGCAAATCACTAATGGTAATTGGTTTGTAGTCCTCACGTTTTCCTGTAACACAGAACATAGAAATCAACATTTCTAAAATAAAAGCTTCCATCATGTTTCTTGTGAATGCCCTGAGAACTTACTGTCAGAGGAGGTGACCTCATCCTCATATGGGCTCATATCGATTATTACATCAGGGGGTCCAGGCACTGAGATCTTGTTGCCTGTGAGGACGTCTCTCTGTCCATTCCCGGGTCCATGAAGCAAATCACTGATGGTAATTGGTTTGTAGTCCTCATGTTTTCCTGTAACACAGAACATAGAAATCAACATTTCTAAAATAAAAGCTTCCATCATGTTTCTTGTGAATGCCCTGAGAACTTACTGTTAGAGGAGGTGACCTCATCCTCTTCTGCGCTCATATCGATTATTACATCAGGGGGTCCAGGCACTGAGATCTTGTTGCCTGTGAGGACGTCTCTCTGTTCATTCCCGGGTCCATGAGGCGAATTATCAATGGTAATTGTGATGTAGTCCTCACGTTTTCCTGTAACAGAACATAGAAATCAACATTTAGTTTACATGAAGATGTAAACTATCTAGTAATATCAGCCGTATTCATCTATATATCGCTATAACAGTAAGGATTCTAACACCATCTTTTGGGATTATGACCCTTTAGTATTTTATCTATTGGAGATAACTTGGTCCTCTTTTGTAACCGCGACCAAATGCAAATTTTTTGTGCTGATTCTCAAAAACCATCTTATTAATGGCCTCTTTTTTTGTGACATGAAAATGACATTGTTACTGTTTTCATTATTACTGTCCCCTCATCACACTTTTCTGGTGCATAATAGGGTCTGGGAGGGAGAGCCGACAAGGAGCGGGGGCGCCATATCGCAATATTAGGGTGTGAACCTCCGCAGAAAGGTAGGTGCATTTTTTTAGGCTGCTTTAGGGCCAGGCCCACTTCCCTCCTGTGACTCTATTATATCTATAAGTCCCCCCTTTTTATGATAATTTTGAATTAAAATGTTATATATAGTAGGAGGGTCTTTTTTAGTGTAAGTTGTTGTAATTTTTTTGGCCCTCTCTCCCTCTGATTCAGTTTTGCAGATTCATCCGGCTGTAGTTACCATTTAGATTGGTGTTGTTCTCTCTAAAGTCATTGGCACAATTTTGACTTTCAACATCTTTCATTGGTTTCTTCTTTTTCAGACAACTATAAAAATGAAAAAATAAAAATCACATTGTAAATTACAAAGTAAAACATGTCTGTATTCTGCAGAATGTAAGAATGAAACATGTTCTCTAGTCCTATCTGTAGAGAGATCACCAGTCAGTCATTTTGGTGTAGCAGAGCCAGGTAGGGCAGGGTTAAGTCCGAGCTTTGCAGGATTTGATTAGATGCACCCACTTAGCTTTTTTTTTTTTACTTCAGCCAGGACCTCTGTTCACTATTTGTGTCTGCTAGATGAAGCAGAGTCGAGTGTACTGGAGCTAGTGAGTGTTCAGCCAACATTTGAGCTATAGCTGAGAGGAAGATGTGCCGGGATCTCTCTGTGAATGGAGACAGCATGGGTCAGCTAGGAAAGCTGAGCAGTCTGTGTGCAGGAGCGGCAGAGAACCGTTCGTCAGCTGCAGCCTGTATAGTATGAACCGTCCCCAGGAGTTGAACCCTTCTGTTTGGCACTGGAGGCTGCTGGAACTCGTACTGAAGGGGATACCAAGACTGGTGGGATCGTGCCTCTTCTATGTATGAAGTTTGCTTTTGGAGAACGGACTGTAATCTGTTCAGGTGAGCTCACACTGACATATGGGCCCTGCTAAATGAATTATTTGCTGTGACACCTTTGTGCCTAGAAGAGGATGTTTTTGGTTTGGAATCCCTTGGGATTTTCTGAAAGCATTAAAACTGCACCGGTTTGACCCAAACAGCATTGACTATGTGAATGGTACCTAATGCCTATCTGAGAGCGTAACTCCCTACAAAGTCTAATATATGCCCATCAGTTACCCGCAGCGCACAGCTCCAGGGTGACGTGTGTGTGAGCCACAAGAGGCCTACACTAAAGTATTCCCATTACTGGAGTAACCTGAAGATGTGACATTTCCTCTACAGACTCCTGTGTAGCCCATAAATCATGACTTACTATACTTACCCATAGATGATAGCAATGGGACGCATGAATACTGCGAGGATGAAGAGAATGGCGGCAGGTATAACAATCCTATAGACTGTATCCTCAGATGGTTTTGGAGGCATGGTGACATTCTCTAAAAAGGGAAAGAACATAAGTGATCAGGTAACCAGAGCTGGAATGTGTTCAGAAGTGGAAACCAAAACCCTGGACCGGGCGGCCTGAGGAGCCAAGTATGACTATTAACAGAGGGGAATTTAGTGTGGAAAATGATGGATTATTTTTATGTCATATCAATATATAATGGACAAAACAGAGATCTGCTCCTTTATATTTCTGGAATAGGGAACAAACACATGATGGGAGACGACACCTGTAATTACAAGTAACACATGAAGAATCCCCCATTCCATGTATGATGTGACGTCATCTAACTCTCCAGTCACAGAAGAGAAGTGACAGAACCCCTAATGACCCGGAGCCTGACGCTCATACACCGGGCCCTAATCATGGATCCTAATAGTTTCTGGGGCCGGAGGTGAAATGTTCCATGTGAGGGACAGATCTGATTTCTGAGCTGCTGATCGCCTGTCTCTTGTGGGCGCCTTCTGCTACATGTAGTAGTCGGTGCATCCAGCCCGGAAAGAACAGTATTAATGCTCGGCGTCTCCTCTATGTGTTATTAGACTGGACCCTGGAAGCCAAACGGCATCTTTCCCCAATTCCACATTACATGGTAAAATGAATAATGTAATTCACAACTACAACTCGTTCAGCAAAAAGATAAACAAGTCCTCATACGGCCATATGAAGGGAAGAAAGTTATGGCTCTTGGAAGAAGGAGAGGAGAAAAAAAGCCCAAAAACGAAAATTGGCTGCAGAAGGGAAGGGGTTAACCCCGTAGTCAGAGTATATCTGGTAATGCGCTTACCTTCCTTAATCCTGATCTGCTCTAGTGATCGAGGGTTGCGGATAAAGATGGGAGCACCTTCCGCGGGTGCTAATAGCACGCTGAGAACTAGAAGTAGTCTAAACAGCATTGGAGCCTGGAGGAATATCGCTTACTGTGTACGGCACAATCAGCTTCTCCAGACAAAGCGTCTCACTGCAACATCGCTGGTTAGAACCAAGCATTCCGTGACATCACAGCTGGAACCCAATAGTGACATCATGGTGGGCGGGGCTACACATGAGTGATGTCACAATTGGGGCTCATCCACTAAACGTTCCCAATGTATATAATAAGAATATACAAAAGAAAGAAAAGGAAAGAAGAAAAATAAATAACTCAAAAAGGAAAGAACACTTTTTTTCACATACTCACATTTATTATATTTTATGTACTTTTATACAACAGAAATGTGTTCCCATTTGGGAGAATAATCATTCTCACTTTCAGTCATTGACTTTTTTCAACATTCTTTACACATTTTTTCTTTTCACTATTTTGTTTTCCACTTTAATTGCATTTTTATTCATTTGCACATACGGTTCATATACACATAGAAGCTTTTCTCCTTTCTACCTTTTTACTAGGTTATTTCACTATCATTATCACTTACAGTCACATTGTTCTTTTTTTCCACGATATCTTTCTCCCAATTCCCCTTCCCATTAAATATCACTATTCCCCTTTGTTCATAGTCATCAACAGCCATATTATCACAAAATATCTTCACCAACTCTTTTTCCAATGGTAAAGATGGCGGCCATGATTGTTGTGCACTGTCCTGACTGGCTAGCTGGTCCCACATCATGAGCCGTGATATTGTTGCACTTCATTGACGCGCTTCTTGATGCCGGCCGGCAGCAGATGTCATGCCCATGCGCACGCGGCAGCGCTCAATAAGGTGACGTTTTCCCTGATGACCCATTTGCAGCAGCTGTATTCGCACTTTATTAGCCAGCCGATACCCCTCCACCACACGTCCTGTCAAAGCGGAAGCGAAACGCGTGCTGGATTTGTGGCATGCTCACTTGGTCTGTATTATGCATATACTCTATCATGTCATTAATTATTAATACAGAAGAAGTGAGGGCCCTGCTCGCAAGCTTACAACCTACAAGGAATTGGGAGGGGCGCAATAGGTGAGAAGCACTTGTTATTTCAGGTCCAGCCATTATAATAAATAGGGGTTTTCATATAAAGCTGCACGATCCGGTCATCAACCAGTATGTTTAAATGCAGATATCAAGTGCGGTTTTCATGTGCATGGAGCCTGTGGAGTCAGATGAATAGGAGGGAGCATTTATTATCCTGGGTTGCTTTATGCATGGCATCATATAATAATGTAGGATAATATTAAGATGAGCAGGACTCATGGGAGTTCGGGTTTGTCGGGTTCGGACAAACTTTAGTCCAAAGTTTGGTTCGAGTACCAGAACCTGACCAAAGCTTGACCCCGGACCTGAACCTCATATTAGTCAATGAGGACCTGAACTTTGATGCTGTAAAATGGTTTTAGTAAGGGCTACGGGTTCACTTAAGTAGGCAAAATGGGGGTAAGAGCACGACAATTGCCCTGCAAACAAATGTAGATGGAGAAATTACTTAAAATAACAAAATATTTAAAAAAAAATCTTAAGCCAAAAGGCGGAAGTCCAAGCTGAGAAGTAGAGCAGTTCCTTGTGAGTGTATTTTACTGTATTTGTTAATAAATAAATGAAAAAAAACAATGTTGATTCCCCTATTTTTAATAACCAGCAAATGGAAAGCAGACAGTCATGAGCTGTTCTTATTATTTAGGGTCCCACCTTATTTGTAATAAGTAGAAAAGGCAAAGAAGACAACTGTGAGCTGAAATTAATAGGATGTGAAGCACCATAGTTATTGTGCCCTTCCCAGCATAATAAGACCAGCTCACTTGCAGTATAAGCCAGTGTAGGCCTGAACTTTTTTGCTGTAAAATGATGGTTGAAAGTGGTTGGGGGTTGCAAAAGGAAGTAAAATTGGGTTTGGAGCAGGACAGCTGCTCTGCAAAGAAATGTGGATAGCAATTTCACTTAAAATTACAGAGAATAAAAAAAAAAATAATAATTATCTTGATCCAGGAGGCAGATGCCAAAATGAAGAGGTGTAGATGGATGTGGCAGTGTAAGTGGAAGAAGCACGGGAGGAGGTATCCAACACTGTTTTTGTGGAGTTTTTGTTTTTTAGGGAAATTGCTTTCAAGTTTTGTTACGGTAGTTGCTGGGTTCTGTAGGTGTACTATACAGTGGGTACGGAAATTATTCAGACCACTTTATATTTTTCACTCTTTGTTTCTTTGCAGCCATTTGGCAAATTCAAAAAAGTTCATTCTTTTTCTCATTAATGTACACTCTGCACTAGAGTTGAGCGAAACGGGTCGAAAAAATTGAAAAGTCGCCGACTTTCTCCAAAGTCGGGTTTCATGAAACGAAACCCGACCTTAGCGTGAGGTCGGCCACTAGGTCGGCGACTTTAGCACCAAAGTCGCGTTTCAAAAGATGCTTGAGCGCCCTTTTTGCAGCCAATCATGAAGAACGGACACTGTGGGCAACGTGATGGCATAGGCAGCGGTCACCACCATCTTGGAGAAGGGCATGCAAGTGATTGGCTTGCTTTGTGGGGCATCACAGGGGTATAAAAGGGTGGGGACGCCGACCGCCATGTTACTCATGCTAATCTCAGAATAGGGAGTGCTGCTGCTGGTGATTCTGTAGGGAGAGCGTTAGGCAGGGAAGAAGATACCAAAAACTGATTCTGCTGCTAGAGACTTTGCCTGTACAACACACCAGTCACTGTGCAGTGCAAGGGTAGGCTATATTTTGGTGCCTCAGCTCTGTTGATTAATAGGCTGCCTTTTAAGGATACCTGGTAGCTGCATTGCTGTGTGCACACTGCTGAGCAAACTGCTTTTTTCAAAGCAATCCAGATTTTATTGTTTTGTCCTTGTGAGTTACTGAGCATTCATTTTTCACACACCGTACAGCGGTGAATGCTCCTCACACAGTACCGTGTAACGGCTGTTATCACGGCCACAGTGAAGCTATCTGTGTGTGACTCTGTAAGGATAAGTCGAGGAGTTGTTCCGTTCTTACAGACCTACACTCTAGGGAGATTCCAGTTCTGCCCAATTCTATATACACCTTGTAGTTTGTCATACACTAGGCAATTTCTGCTGGTCACATTGTGGTGTTAAATAAACAGGGCTTGACTGAATCCAACAGTGTCCTGAAGTGTAGAGACATTCCAATTCTCCACAGTCCTCTATACACCTTGTACCTTGTTTTAAAGTACCAGAGAGTTGGTGGAAATTTGGGTACATTTTTCCAAAAAATGAGGAAGTGTGGTGGAAGAGTCACTGGTAATGATGGTGTTGGTGTTAGATCTGCTGGTAGTGGCAAAAGCAAAATAGCACCTAATGCAGGAGGTGTTGAGGCTGCGTCATCGTCTGGCTCCACAAGGCCTCGAAGGCTCCCTTTTCTCTGTGTAGGTAAACCGCTTCTAAAGCCGGAGCTTCATGAACAAGTTTTGGCTTGCATTGCTGACTCAGCCTCCAGCTCTATCGCCTACTCTTCTGAAGTTTTAAAAAATAAAAGCACTGAGTCGTCATTGGAGGCTCATGGTCATGAACCACACCTTTCCTTGTGTCCTTCACCCCTACCAAAATTGAAGGATGCGGCAGGCCACACTACAGATTACTCCATGGAGCTGCTTTCACATACCATGCCTGGGTTATCAAGTCAAATCGTGAATTACCCAGGCAAAGATGAATCTGACATGGAGTGCAATGATGCACAGTCACTGATAGATGATTCTGCTGGTACATTTACTCAGAGCACTACATTGTCCTCGCTGTGTACTGAGACAGAATCTGATCCAGATGAAACTCAGGTGCCTCTTCCCGCATACTATACCACCATACATGGTGCCACAGAGGAAGGTGCACATGACATTGAAGAGGAGGTGATGGATGACCCAGTTGTTGTCCCAGATTGGCATCTATTGGGGCTAGAGTGTGCCACTGCCAATAGCTCAGAAGAGGACGAGGAGCATCCGCAGAGGGCATCGACATGGCAACAGTTGTTATCTGGCAGGCCCGGAGCAGTCCAAAAACGGGTTACAAAAACCCCAAAAATTGCTGGACAACTTGGCCAAATGGTCCAAATAGCACAGCGTGCAAGGCCTCAAACTGTTTTCCCTAGTAGGAAGAGTGCAGTGTGGCACTTTTTTGAACAAAATCCTAATGATCAGGCAAAGGTTATCTGTAAGAAGTGCGTAAAGACCTTTAGCCGAGGGAAAAATCTGAGAAATTTGAATACCAGTTGCATGCTAAGACATTTAACCACCATGCACTTGCAAGCGTGGACGGACTACCAAAACTCACGTACCACATGTGCTGCTGCTACCAAAGAAGGTAGTCAGCAACGCAACATTGTTTCCCCCACTGTAAGTCCACCGGTTAGCACACCGTCAGCAGCAAATATTGAGTTGTCATTGCAAGGGCTAATCAGTCAGGGAATCACACTGTTATTGCAACGAAAGATTGAATCTAGGCCATAAGAAAGAACACCAACTCCATCACCATCATCAACCCTCTCTCAGTCCGCCATGTCCACCGCTAGTTCCACCATATGCAGCTCTCAAGTCCAGCTCACCCTTACAGAGACTATGAGTAGGACAAAAAAGTACTCATCCTCTCATCCGCGTACACTGTGTTTGAACGCCCACATTGACAAACTAATCTCGTTGTAGATGATGCCCTATCGGTTGGTTGAAAGCGCAGCTTTCCGCGAACTAATGGCCTACGTAGTACCACGCTATCAACTACCCAGTCGCCACTTCTTTTCTCGCAAAGCCATCCCAGCCCTCCACCTTCATGTGAAAGACTGCATTGTCCATGCACTCAAGCAGTCAGTGAGTGGAAAGGTGCACCTCACAACTGATGCATGGTCCAGTAGGCATGGCCAGGGCCGTTACGTGCCCATCACTGCGCACTGGGTTAATGTGGTGTATGCAGGGTCCACAGGGAACAGCGGTGGTGGAACAGTGCTGCCTAGCCCACGGTATAGGAAACAGTTGGCTGTAGGCGTTCGGCCCTCCTCCTCCTCGAAAGCTGGTCCACAGAGCGCAGTCGCAAGAGCACTGCATCCGCAGCTGACAATGTTGCAAACGAGGTGTCCCCCTATCGATCAGCTAGTGGAAAGCGTCAGCAGGCTGTGTTGCAGATGATGTGTTTGGGCGACAGACACACCGCGGAGGTACTGGCTGACTACTTTCAGCGACAAACTGACTGGGCAGTCTACATCTTGAGGCAGGCAAGGTAGTTAGTGATAACAGCCGGAATTTTGTGGCAGCTATAGCCCTTTCAAAACTCAGACACATACCTTGCTTGACTCACACCTTCAAACTGGTGGTGCAGTGCTTCCTCACTAATTATTCGGAGTTAACAGGCCTGCTCCAGAAGGTTCGAACACTGTGCACGCACATCCGCCGGTCGCCGGTACACTCCAGTCGAATGCATAAGCTGCAGCGATTGATCCACCTTCCCAAGCACCGCCTAATTATCGACGCTGCAACAAGGTGGAACTCCACCCTGCACATGGTTGAGCGGCTGTGCGAACAAAGGCAGGCCGTAATGCATTTGTGGGAGGATACCCGGGCAGGCACTTTGAGGGCAGACATGGAGTTGACAGGTGTGCAGTGGTCAAAGCTGAAAGACCTCTGTAAAGTCCTTCAGTGTTTTGAGGAATGCACACGGCTGGTAAGCGCAGACGACACCTTCATAAGCATGAGGATCCCACTTATGCATCTGCTCATGCAAACTGTGACGCACATTAAGGAGCAGGCGTCTGCAGCCAAGGTTGATGAGGAGGAAGATGAGGAGTGAAGCCTTGATGACAGTCAGCCATTGTCTGGTCAGGGAACTGTCGTGGACGAGGTGGAGGAAGAAGAGGAAGAGGAGGAGGAAGATGATGGGGATAATTATTTAGGGAAGGAGGATGCTTCTCGTGGGGCAAGAGAAAATATTGGCTTTGCAAGGTCTGGTACTGGGTTTGAGCGTGATTGGAGGGATGTGGATTTGCCTGAAAGTGCTCCTCCACCCAGCACTCGCAGTGCATCATTGACACCTGGAACATTGACCCACATGTCAGATTATGCCTTGCAGATCCTAAAAAGGGACTCCCGCATTGCCCAAATGATGAACGATGATGACTACTGGTAGGCCAGCATCCTGGATCCACGCTATAAAGGCAAATTCCAAAACATCATGCCACAGGAGAACCTTGACCTAATATTGGCTAATAAACAAGCTACTCTGGTAAACCGGTTGGTTGAGGCATTCCCAGCACACAGCAGCGGTGAAGGTTCTCACACAAGCCGTAGGGGCCGGGTGCAACTTGGAACAGGTGTTCGTGGTGCACACATCAGAAGTGGCGTTGGAGACAGGGGTTTCATGACCATGCTGTGGACGGATTTTTCAAGTCCCGCTCACACGACTGGTAATACTGCATCAATTGAAAGTGACAGGAGACAGCACTTGTCAAGTATGGTTACAAACTACTTTTCCTCCCATATCGATGTTCTCCCTCACAGGTTATTCCCATTTGACTATTGGGCAGTTAAACTGGACACCTGGCCTGAATTGGCACAATATACCTTACAGGAGCTCGCATGCCCAGCTGCAAGTGTGCTATCGGAAAGAGTCTTCAGTGCTGCTGGATCAATACTGACAGAAAAAAGGACCCGTCTGTCGACCCAATATGTGGATGATCTAACCTTCATTAAAATGAACCATGCATGGGTTTCCAAGGATTTTGTCCCACCTTACCCTGATGACACATAGGTTGCCAGAAAAATTGCTTTCTTTGGTCCGCCTGTTCCTGGGACTTGACCAATTTCGCCTTTAGCAGCAGGTGAATGTCCCACATCAACATATGGCATTTTGTAAACCTCCCTAACTGGGCAGCCTCCTCCCCCTGGGCCGGGGTCACCACCGAGCGCATGCAACCGTGCGAGTGCCGTTGCCCTGGACAGGTGGGTGGGCTGACTCGTGGGCTCGGGACTGACACAGGGTCCCTCATAGTGCAATCAAGTGTCTCTGATGGTGGGGGTGCACACCCGCCATCAGACACACCCCCGTACTATGAGGGGCCCAGTGCCAGTGCTGACCTCCACGAGTGGGCCCCCTTGCTTGGGCAGGGCCCCAGCATTTGCAATGTTTTCCTCTCCCTGCTCCTCCGCTGTGTAGTCTGGGCTGTCAAATCCATCACTGGGACTGCCACTTCAAATTTGGTGAACTGATACAAGATGATGGTTAAGACGTAGCTATGCCCTGTCCCGCTGGCCGGGATCTAGCTTCAGATGATCAATGGCTTCCATTTCTTATGGACGTCGACTTACAATGAGATGCAGTGGTGGTTTCTCATCAGCTTTAACAGTTTTCCTACCCACAGACGTGTGACATTCCAGCGCACATTTTTAAATGTGCCCTCCCTCTCATGCCAATCCAATTGAATTGCCTACAGCCTGTGGCTTCTGTGTTTTGCACTCCAAAGTTACGTGAGAGATCATGATAGGCAATGAGCACCATGTTTACATCTGTCGCTGTGATCAAAATTGGATGGATATGAGTAACGGTGATGGGATCAACGGTGCTGCAATACAGCAACACTTTCTTCACAAAGAAAGGTTTTTGCTGTGTCCACACACTAATTATTTGAGGGTCAGCATCGCCTCTGAGAATTGTGACGGAAGTTGTTCCCGTGAATAGTAATTTGTAGATTTCTGCAATCACTAGACTTTAGGTCAATAATTGTATGCATCTCATTTCCTATTGCAGAGAGTCTGGGCTGTCTTACTGAGACAGAAATATAAATGAAGATTTAAAAATACCACCAAAAGTGTATCATGGTGTACGCTTGAAATACATTTCCTTTTTTCTAATTTTTAGATTGTTGTGTAATCCATGCAGAGAACATGGAGATTTTAAATGTTTAAACTATGCTCTATATACCTGCTATCCAGTGATAATGTACCGTATCTCAACTTTGTACAATCTGGTCAAATCCATACTGGGCCTGAGACCGTCTGAGCCTGCCTCTTGATTGATACACATAGGTTTTTAATGTGTAAACTAGGCAACATATATACGTGTTATCCGGTGTAACTGTACCCTTTATCAACTTTCTCGAATCTTGTAGAATCCATACTGGGCCTGAGAATGGCTGCAGAGCTGTTAAGCAAGCTACAGCACCTGTGGTTTGGACACGTAATGTTTTGCATTTTTTCTGGAATGGCGGTTAGGCCGAAATCAGGAATTGCTGTTGACCTGCACTTACTGGGAAATCATCGTTTGCGGAGAATAATTGGAATCCCAGATCCCCATCACTGACGGTGTTCCGCGGGTTATCTGCACCTCTAAGCAACAAAAGCTGGTCCTTTCAGTGTAGCGCGCATGTAGCCCCGGACATGGAAGGCCATGATAACCCTGTTATTACTCGATCGCGCATGCCAGAGCCTCGCGTATCCCTCTAGTAAGCTTTACGCGTACCGCGGGGGCATGCCGGAGTCTCGTTCGTTAACGTAATAAAGCGGACAAATCGCTAGCACAACTACTAACGGACAAACCACACCACACACAGAATCGACAAAGCTTTCAATGTGTGCATCTTTTTGTGAAGTGGCATGGTTGTGGTTACTCGGGTGGAGTCCAATTAAGCCGCAGGCTCCACTCCTGGTGGTGCCCTATTGGACATTCCTTTAAGGTTCAGCTTTGCATCCATACTGCCCCTAGAAACAAACTCTTTTCCTTCATGGACGCTGTTTTGAGGTTCGTGGGAATAACGCCGCCCGATCGCCAGTTGCCATAATTTATTGGTGGGAAGAACAACGGTATATGATCGTGTTCATTTTCAGATTTTGGTTTTCTTTTTTACATTTTTATTCCAGCCTTTCTTGACTTCATAAGGGCATGACAAGCCTATATCTGTGTCTCCTCCACCTCCTCCTTTTACTCCTCCACCTCTTTTGTAAATGTAGTTGCCCTTTTCCATATGTTATTTTTGTCTTCTGAGCATTTTGTCGGCTTTGGGACACCTTTTAAGGTATTTTGTAATTGTTTTCTATGTGTTTGTGTTTGCCTGCCATTGTTTTCAGTGTGAGATTGACAATTATCCTTTGACTGAATAGAGCTGTACGCTTCTGATACAGTGCCATATATGTGATGTTATTTTGTGTCTATTTTGTGCTAAATTTGGAAGTTTGGTGGAAGAGGCCGCGGACGTGGGCATGGGGGGGCCAGCTGGTGCTGATGGTGGTGGTGGTGCATCTGCTGGTAGTGGCAAAAACACAATAGCAGCTAAGGCAGGAGGTGTTGAGCCTGCGTCATGGTCTGTCTACGGAACGCCTGGAAGGCTACTGTTATGAGCGGTGGAACGCACTAAATAAAATTAAAATAAAGTGCGTTCACCGCTCAGGGTCCACCGTGCGGTAGATGACAAAACTGCTGCTGAAAGAGGCAGGGCACTCAGGCGGAGATGTGCACAGGACTTTAGCTGCAGTCAGTGCACTAAAGCAGACTCTGTTATATGCACAGAACTGCCAACAAAACATAAATACCGCTGAGTCTGTTTAGGGTCACAGACTTCAGCGATGTGGACACGGTATTAAAGCTCACAGAAATAGCCTTAAACACCAGGACTATCCCCTCTAGACCTACCGTAAAACTTAAGGTATGAGGTGTCGCAACTGCGAACACCCGGGAGGCTGCAACCGCAGCACTGCGAGAACAGAGCCGCAAGCAAGGCGCTGCAAGGACGCTGGCGCAATGCAGGACGCTTAGCTGCTGCAAAAGGTATGGCTGGACCGCGCTGGCGCTAGCGCTGCTACTGGCGGCTGCCCAATCACTCACACAATCGCAATATCAGAGGGAAGGGGTTTCATAATAAGTCATCCACCAGTCCAAGCATCCATTACCATACACACAGCAGCAGTATGAAAATACTAGCGCATGGCGGAACGGCCATGCGCACTTTTTCTAGCGTTCGGGACCTGCCGAAAATCTCCAGAGCCCTGAGCATACCCAATGGAATCAGGAACAGGACCTGAGCACCTGACTCCTGAAGTCCAATGGGAGCTCATCCCATGAGCATGCTCAGAAGAAGGGACGAAGGACTTAGCCTCTGGTGGCAAATGTGAGGATCTGTGTTCCTGCATAGGTATTGTAGGAACCAGATTCCTAACATTACTCCCCTCCTAGGGCCCCCCTCCCTGAAGCCTCCGACCCACCAGCCTGTGCCCGGCAATGGCACAGACCTCAGACTCGCCAAACAGCGAACCTGATGTCCTAGTAGGTGAAACTGAAAACCGGGACATATGGATGGTATCAGCGGAGGTCAGGTCACCAGGTCTCAGGAGGGATACCCTGTTGACAATAGGAGCGGAAGGTTTAGGAGACCGCCGCTGTGTATCGACGGCCGTCACCACCCTCCATTCGGGGAGACTGTCCCGAGCACATAACGTGCATGCCCGAATGAATTTTTTGAAGTCTCGAGCTTTATGGGGCCACCAATACGCTCCAGCCAAGGTGTATATGAGCCGACATGTTTTATTAAAAAAAAAGCCATTTTATAAAAATAAAGTGAACTTTACTGTTGGAACTGGTGAAACATATATACAGCAGGCATCAGGTACAAAGTTTCTTTTCACATCTTCGGTTTTACACAGAGGCACAGGCATGGCGGTCACATGTGACAGCATCACAACATTTCAGCAATAAAACATAGGTGACTAGACATAGGTTACACCCCCATTACTAACCCTATAGTGAAATGTAATAAAGACAAGCAGCCCCATACTATGATGTTCCCAACTCCAAACTTCACTGTTGGTATGGTGATTTTGGGGTGATATGTAGTCCCTTTTGACCTCCAAACATGCTGTGCATTATGGCATCCAAAGAGTTCAATTTTGGTCTCATCTAGGCAGACTATATTGTCTCAGTATTTCACAGGCTTGTCTAAATGTTGTGGAGGAAACTTTAAACATGCCTGAATATGCTTTTTATTCAGCAATGGAGTCTTGTGTGGTGAGCGTGCATAGAGGCCATGGAGGTTCAGTGCATTACTTATTATTTTATTTAAAACTAGCTGAAGTGCCCGGCGCTGCCCGGGCATAGTAACTAACTGTGGCTAGTTATAGCAAATTATAATTATCCTCCATCACATAGTCCCGTGCCCATATACCCATCATGCATATTCACGATCCCATAGTCGAGTGCCCATATACCCATCATACATATCCTCCATCCCATAGTCCCGTGCATATATACCCGTCATACATATCCTCCATCCCATAGTCCCGTGCCCATATACCCATCATGCATATCCACGATCCCATAGTCGAGTGCCCATATATCCATCATGCATATCCTCCATCCCATAGTCCCGTGCCCATATACCAATCATACATATCCGCCATCCCATAGTCCCGTGCCCATATACCCATCATGCATATCCTCCATCCCATAGTCAACCATTATAACATCATAATGAGAGGCGGCAGGTCTTGCAACCTATGATGACATCAGCATCGCCATGGCAACCACTATGACATCATAATGAGGGGCGTGGCTTGACGGGCACACACTTTTTCCCCAGTATGTAGATAGGGGCAAAATTGTTTGGTGAATTGGAACGTGCGGGGTTAAATTTTCGCCTCACAACATAGCTTAGGACGCTCTCGGGGTCCAGACGTGTGACTGTGCCAAATTTTGTGGCTGTAGCTGCGACGGTGCGGATGCCTATCCTGGACATACACACATACACATACATACACACATACATACACACTTTGAGCTTTATATATTAGATAATTGTATCTGCTGATTCAAGTCCATTTTGTAGTTTTCCACTGCTCTTGAACAACTCTTCTGATAATTCTTTCCACTACTCTGAAATCCTGCAAGGAGCACCTGATCTTACCTGGTTTATAGTGAAATTATCTACTTTCCATTTACAGATCATGACCTCAAAAGTGTTCACTGGAGCATTCAGTAGTTTAGGAAGTCATCCGTCACCAATGCCATCAGTAGGTTTTGCAACAATAAGGTTGAGAAGGTCTTGAGACAGCTCACTTGTTTTACCCATTATGAGCTATTTCTTGTGTGGCACCTTGGTAATGAGACACCTTTTTTTAGGCAATCAGTTGAACCAGCTGATATTATTTTTCACTAGCAGGATTGCTTTTTAATTACCAATAGATTTTAGCTGGTGTCGTGGCTTTCCATGGCTTTTAGCACCTCTCTTTCTTCCTGTGTTCAATATTTTTTTCTGTGTCATTTTTACATTCTTACACATAATTTATGGACATCTGTGGTTTGATCTCTTTGCCTTTGTGGGTTCAATGGGTTGTTAACGACAAATATGACAAATATGTGTTTAGAAATATGTTTACTTAGAAAATGGTGATGTATTCAATACTTATTTCATGCGCTGTATGTATACACATACACACACCTCTTTAGATGATAAATCACACATAGCATTTGTAACATACTAAGTGAACAAGGTCCATTACAACACACTTTTATGAATCCCTATAAAGGCAGCAAAGGAACGAAAGAGGATAGTAATATAAGTCTAAATCAACATAATAATTTTGAACTTTCGAAAAGATTGTGCAAAAATCCTGCACTGTGTTCCTCTACAGCCCCAGGTTTATATATATTACTGTCATCTTTAGGGCTCATACTCACTTGTGAGAGACTCGTACCATTCTCATGCGAGTATCTCGCATGAAAACCTGGCACTGCCACCGGCACTCGGACAGGAGCGTGCGGCTACGTGTATTTCTATGCCGCCGCCGCACGCTCCAGTGCCAGTGCTGGCGGCAGTGCCAGGTTTTCATGCCAGAGGCTCTCACGAGAATGGTGCGAGTCTCTCACAAGTGAGTATGAGCCCTTATACTGTTTTTTCTGCGGTTAGTAATTTTCTCCCCATCTAATTGTATATTTCCCGATGGACTTACAAGGTGACAAGTTCTAGGAATCCACTTCTATTCACATACTGGAGGTCTCTACATTACATTAAGTATGGCCGAAACAGCCTCAACTTGCATGTAAAAATGGAGGGAAATTGCTGTAAAAGGTAGGAATAATTTTTCAGGTAACATCAAACTATTAGACTGGTATATTGCATTGGTCATTGCAATATAGTGATTCCAATCTGAGAGTAAATTGATCCAGCAGTTGTTAATAGGTAGCAAGATGTGTAGCTGATCCTATGGCCGGGGTCACACTAACCGACGAAAAATACGGTCCGTAGTTTACATGCGTAATACGGATGAATGACCCCTAAATAGTGCTCCGTAGGTCATCCATAAGCAAGGTGTGGTCGCGTATTTTGCGCATGTCAGCATCCGTATGTAATCCGTATGGCATCCGTATGCAATCCGTATGGTGAGATTGTCTCGCAGCCTTGCAAAATGGACATTTAACGGTTTTGAGGCCTGCTAACTTTTTAAATCATTAGCCTGAACCCTATTTATTGCCTCAGGAACAGGTGGCTGCCTCCATTCTGTCCATTTGTGACCTTGCCTTCACTAGGTGTGTTGGTGTTGTATGAGCAACATGGCAAACAGTCTGAGTTTCAACACAACTGAGCAGGTTCTCTTCAACTGGCTTTTGTCACGCCTCTTTGGCCAACCATACCCAGTGATAGTGGATCCGCGGAGGAGGAGACGCATGTGGGTCCATCCACTTTTGAGGCAACGACTCACAAGAGGTCATTTTCACCGCCTCTATTCTTCTATGCGGGAGCATCCTGTCAAATTCTACCAATACTGTCGCATGAGCCTTGCAACATTTGATCGACTCTTGGAGACAGTGCGCCCTGGGATAACCTTTCAGGACACAAGGATGCGCAAAGCTATATCTGCAGAGGAGCGACTTCTACTCACAATACGGTATGTACTACACAACCACATTCTCTACGTTCATAATGTGTTGGCCAAAGTATGTATTTTTGGCTTATTGGACTAAGATTAATGCCCTCATCTTAGTCCACATATGTTTCAACTTACAGACCAGAATGTTATGTGTAATATGTACTGAATATCACTTAGTAATTGGGCAAACAAAGATGTGTGTGTTATTCGCTCTGAATTCCTAACAAGTTTGGTATGTATGTACCTGGTGTTTTTGTAATTTGGGCATTCTAAAATCTTCCTTTTCTG
The DNA here is from genome assembly GCF_039654945.1 of Dendrobates tinctorius. Classification (NCBI taxonomy): domain Eukaryota; kingdom Metazoa; phylum Chordata; class Amphibia; order Anura; family Dendrobatidae; genus Dendrobates; species Dendrobates tinctorius. The sequence continues at coordinate 4,803,745 of NW_027361691.1, forward strand.
TTGTTCTTCAGCTTCCTGTCCACTGGCCTTTCTTATGCCGCCCTCCACCATGAGTTTCTCATTGGAAGATCTACCATTTCAGGCATAGTCAGGTCAACGTGTATTGAAATCTGGACAAGACTCCATCAACTCGTCATGCCCGAGCCCAGGATGGAAGACTGGTTGAGGATATCAAGGGACTTTGAGGAGGAATGCCAGTTTCCTAATTGTATTGGGGCTCTTGATGGCAAACATATCCGGGTGCGTAAGCCGCCAAACTCTGGCTCCCAATTCTTCAATTATAAACAATACTTTTCTGTTGTATTGTTGGCTCTGGCAGACCCTAAATACAAGTTTATAATTGTTGACACTTGGGCCTATGGAAGGACGGGAGACTCTCGAGTCTTCAATACTTCCATTATGGCTCGGCGGCTACGCACCAACCAGCTGGATCTACCACCACCACGCCAGCTACCAGGCTCCATTCCAGAATCAGTCCCTTATGTCCTTGTGGCAGATGAGGCGTTTCAGTTAACACGCAATGTCATGAGGCCATATCCCCGGCGCAACCTTGACCACAGGCGCAGAATTTTTAACTTGCGCCTATCACGTGCTCGGCGACTGGTGAAGTGTTCCTTTGGCATTCTTTATGCCAAATGGCGGGTACTCCAGTCTGCCATTCAGCTGAGTGAGCAAAATGTAAATGAAGTAGTGAAAGCCTGTGTGGTTCTTCATAACTTCACCAGGATACATGATTGTTCCTCCTCTGCTGGTGTTGTGCGTAGGCCGGACAATGTGCATAGGGTGAGACCACCTATCAACCTTCAACCTAGATCGCTCTCTGGGCTCAAAGTGCGTGATATTTTCACTAATTACTTTATGTCACCTGAGGGGGAAACTTCTTGGCAAGAGCATGCTGTATCTATGTTATAATGTTTGCTTTTATGTGTGTCTAAATATATATATTTCTACCCCTTCTGATTCTATGTCTGTTTAATGGCATTGTTAAGCGTATGTTAGTATGCTGATACAGTTTTTGATAATTGAGACAGAGACGTAAATTGTAGTAGACAAATTTTTACTTTTGCCTTTTTTTTGTTTCTTTTTTTAAAGGCAAACATATTTGTGCCATATGATAACTGGGGCAATGGGCCAAATTGCCCTTTTTGCAGATGTGAACATTTTTGAAGTATAAAATTTGCACACATTTCCAAAACAAACAGAATGTTATAACAAACTTGCTACATTAGACATTTTGAATCCAAAGGAAAAAAGATGTGTTCTCCATCAACAAAAGTATATAAAAAAGATAAAACTCACATTTCTTAGGAATGTTTGATAATCATATTAATAAGCCACCATGACAGCCAAGGCTACCTTAGGCGTTTCTGACACATATTACATGTCTGTAAAAAGACTATATTTCACCAAGCTATACTGGGAAAGTCAAAGGATCAAAACAGACTACTCACTTGATAATGCCGAGAAAAGGCGTGCTGCCCTTATTCAAGTAGTCACTGTTTTGCCTGCTAAATATATTCCAGAATCAAGGCGAACAGCCTCAAGAACATCACGCTCTCTCTATGTATTATCAAGTGAGTAGTCTATTTTGATCCTTTGACTTTCCCAGTATAGCTTGGTGAAATATAGTCTTTTTTACAGACATGTAATATGTGTCAGAAACGCGTAAGGTAGCCTTGGCTGTCATGGTGGCTTATTAATATGATTATCAAACATTCCTAAGAAATGTGAGTTTTAGGCTTTTTATCTAAAATTGATGATGGAGACCACCTCTTTTTTCCTTTGGATAGGGATTTTGAGCACCAGTTGAACCACACTGGGCATCTCCTGCCATCAGACCGCTTATGGACACTGATGTACAGTATGCGTAAACAATTTACATGTTTTTATGCTGTTATAAATTGGGGAAAGTTGGGGAAGGAGAAGGCGGAAGAGCAGCCTGTGGTTGCTGCTGGCTACTTTGAGCAACATCGCCCTGTGTGGGGGCATACTGTTGCCCATGATGTGGGTAGTGTCCTTCCTCATGTGATTGTTGGGGGTACTGGCCAGAGTAATAATGATGAGGGGCATCTTGGTGGCTCTGGTACCCACCAATATAGCCATGTCATCCCCAACCAGGTTGGGACCAGCCTCCAGCACTGCATGGGAAAAAGTGGCCATATTGGTGGGGTTGGCTAGAGGCAGACATATGTTGCTGCTGCTGTGAAGGTTGGGTAGGAGGAGGAAGGGGGTTAGGTGTAGGCCCACCTATTTGAGTATCTTCAGACCCTTCTTGAGCAAGCATCTGTGTGGGTGGTCTCATGCGCATTAGATTTCGGGGGAATGCTGCCACCTCTCCAGATATTCAAACAGCTCATATGGGGTATTCTGGGGTGTGCTTGCATCAAGCAGGATCTGAAAACATCCTCGAATACGGAGCCTCACCTCACGGGAAAGGGTACAGAGATAAAGGGCCAGGCTTCACAAGTATGCCTCCTCACCATCATCTGTATTCACTCTAGCCAGATAATTTAGGACCCCTGTGTCCACATTGGTCCTGGTATCTTGTGCAGGGATCTGGCGCCTTCTTCGTCCTCGCCGGGATGTTCCAGCAGGCTGTGGGGAGCCCCAGATCTGGGCAGTTGGGCTGCTGCTCATGTTGCCCTGCTCCTCCAGTATGGGTGATGTTGCAGCCGCAGACGGTCCTGGTGGTGTGGTTTGGGGCACAGGCAATGGGTTCTCCTGAGATGATTCTTCACCCATGCTTCTTGTAGGGGGAGAAGATGGGCCAGCCACCTCATCCCCTACAGGGTCAATTATGGGCTCTGTATCTGAGCCCGTTCCTCTATCCGTAAGGTTGGAGTGAGTTCTGTTATGAAAGAGAACAGAGCCAAAAATACATTAATATTTTTGGCCCTGTAAAGTATCTGTGTATTGTGGTGTGAGGTATCTACTTACGGTCTCAGATCCAGAATAGGGGTGAGGAAGGAGAGGCGGTCATAATAAATGTATTTTCTTTTGACGTAGCCCGCATCACCACTCCTGGACCGCTGCTGACGTTCCCGCCTGTACTGATCGCGGATGCTGCGCCAGCGTCTCATCACATCTTCCACTGCAATGTGACAGGAAATATTATCAATTTTACATATCTGATCGGTCACATTTTCTACCAGTAGTCTAGGCATGTGGCCTTCTGGGGTGTGCTTTCTACCCAGGGTGGCAAATCTAATTGGGCCATCCAGGCCAGATACACAGGGTCAGAATAGTTCACGTATCAAGTAACTACACTTAATAACTTGGTTGGCTAAGAGGATGAGGAGCTTGTGGCCTGAGCAAAATTACGGCAGTGTCAAACCATGTGTCACATCAAAATCTACCCGCCTCATGAGGAAAAAAGTAGAAGCACAGGAAGGGGGGGCTGATTCTGTATGCATTTTATGATGTGAGGTAATTTAATCATTTTTTGGCCTTGTACTTACTCAGTTTCTGCTGCTCCTCACGTGGGCGATCACCAAAATCATGGAACATCTGCCGACATATGCGCCTCCATGACGCCTCCTTTCTTGCCCGGTTGGCATAATGGGCATCACGTTGGTCCCAGAGTTCGGGACGCTCCTGCATCAGTACAATGAGCATCTCCACATTTAGGAAATATGGCGCCATGACGCTGCTGTACTCCGTGGAGGTGTACTTCCTGGATGTCTGGAGCAGTTTTTGAGCTCATTTGCATGTCTAGGCTTCCTGATGATGGATTGGACCATTTCCTGTCACCAGCCAAAAGACCGGCGTATTTCTCGCAAGTCACACGTGTGGTCCGTGTGTAAACCGTATTTTTTGCGCACCCATAGACTTGCATTGGCGTATTACGGGCGCATGCTGCGATTGTCACGGACCGTAGAATACGGCTGAGAAATATACGGCTGTTGGGAGCTGCCCCATAGAGAATCATTGGTCCGTGTGTAATGCGTGCTTTTAACACCTCTCACTCGTATTCCTCTCTAGTGTGACCCCGGCCTATTACTGAGGATGGCGGGTGGAAACCAAATAGCATTGCACTCATTTCATTGGAAGAAGTATGCTCATAAGACATACTGATAGGGAACTTAGATTGTGATTCCCATCGAGGACAGCGATGATAATGTGTGCAAACTGTAAAGCGCTGCGGTATATGTTACCGCTATATAAAAATAAAGATTATTTATTATAAGATGAAATGGTCTTTAAATAGGGCAAAAGTTAAACATGACATTTCCTTTGTATTTTAGGCAAAAAAAAGTTGTCATTTTTTTTACATTTTAAAATGACAAAAAGGAAAATGGTTAAATGCAAAAGTTTGGGCACCCTTGGAGCTTTGTGTGCTCAGATAACTTTGACCAAGGTTCGGACATTAATTGGCCTGTAAGAGTGCTGCTTGCTCACTATCATCATTATGAAAGACCAGGTGATGCAAATTTCACAGCTTTATAAAAACCCAGCCTCCTCTAACGCTTTCCCAAAAAAACAGCAGCCATGGGTTTTACTAAGCAGCTGCCTAGCACTCTGAAAATGAAAATAGTGGAGACCCACAAAGCAGGAGGCTACAAGAAGATAACAAAGCGTTTTCAAGTCGCCCTTTCCTCAGTTTGAAATGTAATTAAGAAATGAAAGTTAATATGAGCAGTGGAGGTAAAGATAAGGCCAGGAAGACCAAGCAATATTTGAGTAAGAACTGCTCATAGGATTTCTGAAGACACTTGCACAAATATGGCCTTCAGGGAGGCGGCTTCCTCAGTGGCTGCTGAAAGCAGGCAGTGAGGAAGCCTGTGCAGCGGCTGTCAGATCGCTGATCTGACACAGCGCTGTTCTAAATGTCAGATCAGCGATCTGACACTTCACAGTAATGTCCCCCCTGGGGCAAAGCAATAAAGTGAAAAAAAAGTGGAAAAATAATTTTAAAAAAAATCCCAAAATAAATTTAAAAAAAAAATATTTCCTAATAAATTCATTTTTTGGAAATAAAAAAAAAACAATAAAAGTACACATAATTAGTATCGTCGCGTCTGAAACAACCCCTCCTATAAAACTGTCCCACTAGTTAACCCCTTTAGTGAACCCCTTAAAAAATAAAAATAAATAACAAAGCAACAAAAATGCGTTATCATCATATCGCTGAACAAAAAGTGCAATAACGCACGATCAAAAAGACACATATAAATAATCATGGAACCGCTGAAAACGTCATCTTGTCCTGCAAAAAATTAGCCGCCATACAGCATCATCAGCGAAAAAATAAAAAAGTTATAGCTCGCAGAATAAAGTGATGCAAAAATAATTCTTTTTGATATAAAATACTGTTCATTGCATAAAAGCAACAAAACATAAAAAAAGACATAAGTGAGGTATCGCTGTAATCGTACTGACCCGAAGAATAAAACCGCTTTATCTATTTTACCACACGCGGAACAGTGTAAACGCACCCCCCAAAAGAAATTCTTGAAATGCTGGTTTTTGTTCATTCTGCGTCCCAAAAATCGGAATAAAAAGCGATCAAAAAATGTAAGGTGCCTGAAAATGGCACCAATAAAAACGTCAACTCGTCCCGCAAAAAATAAGACCTCACATAACTCTGTGGGTCAAAATATGGAAAAATTATAGCCCTCAAAATGTGGTGATACAAAAACTATTTTTACAATAAAAAGTGTCTTTTAGCGTATGACAGCTGCCAAACATAAAAACCGCCATATATAGTAATTCAAACCCCCCGTTATCACCCCCTTAGTTAGGGAAAAATAATAAAATTTAAAATAAGTATTAGGGTTAGGGTCTGGGCTAGGTTTGGAGTTAAGGATAGGGTTAGGGTTATGGTTAGGGCTGAGATAGGGTTAGAGGTGTGTTGGGGTTAGGGTTGGAGTTAGAATTGGGGGGGTTTCCACTGTTTGGGCACATCAGGTGGTCTCAAAACGCAACATGGCGTCTGATCTCAATTGCAGCCAATTCTGCATTGAAAAAGTCAAATGGTGCTCCTTCCCTTCCAAGTTCTGCCATGTGCCCAAACAGTGGTTTACCCCCACCAATGGAGTATCAGCATACTCAGGATAAACTTCTGTGAAGTACTTGTTGGTTCAAAGTGCTCACAACACATCAAGATAAGTTCCTTTGGGGGTCTAGATTCCAAAATGTGATCACTTGTGGGGGGTTTCAACAGTTTAGGCTTATCAGGGGCTCTCCAAACGCGACATGACAGTCGCAGACCATTCAATCAAAGCCTACATTCCAAAACATCACAACCTCCCTTCCAAGCCACTATGTGTGCCCATACAGTATATTTCTCCCACATATTGGGTATCAGCGTGCTCAGGACAAATTGAACAACAATGTATGGGGTCCAATTTCTCCTGTTACCGTTGGGAAAATAAAAAAATTGGGGACTAAAAGATCATGTTTGTGGAAAAAATATGATTTTTATTATTTTCACACCAAGGCGTCATAAATGTCTGTGAAGCCCTTAGGGGTTCAATGTGCTCACCACACATCTAGATAAGTTCCTTGGGGGGTCTAGTTTCCAAAATGGTGTCATTTCTGTGGGGTTTCCACTGGTTAGGCACATCAGGGGCTTTCCAAACGCGACATGGCGTCCAATCTCAATTCCAGCCAAAAAAGTCAAATGGCTCTGCTTACCCTTGGTAAAATTAAAATTGGGAGTGAAAAGATCATTTTTGTGGAAAAACTATGATTTTTTAATTTTACGGCTGTATCATATAAACTTCTGTGAAGCCCTTGGGGGTTTAAAGTTCTCACCACACATCTAGCTAAGTTCCTTGGGGGGTCTAGTTTCCAAAATGGGTCACTTGTGGGGGTTTCCACTGTTTATGCACACCAGGGGCTCTCCAATCGTGACATGGCATCCGATCTGAATTCCAGCCAATTTTGCATTGAAATTTGCATTCCTTTCTCTGAGCTCTGTCATGCACCGAAACAGTGGTTTCCCCCCACATATCAGGTATTATCGTACTCAGAACAAATTGCACAATAACGTTTGCAGTTCAATTTCTCCTGTTACCCTTGGTATAATAAAAAAAAATTGGACCTGTAGTAATTTTTTTGTGAAAAAAAAGTTAAATGTTCATTTTTTTTTTAACAATCAAAAAATTCCTGTGAAGCACTTGAAGGGTTAATAAATTTCTTTAATGTGGTTTTGCGCACCTTGAGGGGTGCAGTTTTTAGAATGGTGTCACTTTTGGGTATTTCTTATCATATAGACCCCTCAAAGTGACTTCAAATGTGATGTGGTCCCTAAAAATAAAATGGTGTTGTAAAAATGAGAAATCGCTGGTCAACTTTTAACCATTATTACTTCCTAACAAAAAATAATTTGGTTCCCAAATTGTGCTGATGTAAAGTAAACATGTGGGAAATTTAATTTATTAAGTTTTTTGTGTGCCATATCTCTGTGATTTAAGGGCATAAAAATTCAAATTTGGAAAATGGCAACATTTTCAAAATTTTTGCCAAATTTCTGTTTTTTTCACAAATAAACGCAAGTTATATGAATGAAATTTTACCACTAACATGAAGGACAATATGTCACGAGAAAACAATGTCAGAGTCACCGGGATCCATGGAAGCGTTCCAGAGTTATTACCTCATAAAGAGACAGTGGTCAGAATTGTAAAAATTGGCCCGGTCATGAACGTGCAAACCACCCTTGGGGGTAAAGGGGTTAAGCATGTGCGTGGATCAATCAAGCTGTGGGGTTGTATTGCAGCCAATGGTATGGGAAAGATTTTACAAGTAAAGGGATGAATTGATTCAATGAATTTTCAACAAATTCTTAATGGAAACATTACACCTTCTGTAAAAAGGATGAAGTTAAAAGGGGATGGCTTCTACAAATGGATAATGATCCTAAACACATGTCAGAATCCAAAATAGACTATCTCAAAAGGCAGAAGCTGAAAGTTTTACAATGACCCTCACAGCACACTGATCTGAACCTTATTGAAAATCTGTGGCAAGACCTCAAAATAGCAGTGCATGCAAGACGATCCAGAAATCTCACAAAGCTGGAAGAATTTTCCAAGGAAGAATTTTGTAATTTTTAAAATGTAAATAATGAAAATATATATTTTTTTACCTAACATGCAAAGAAAATATGTCATGTGTAACTTTAGGCCTTTTACAGATCATTTCCTCTTCAACTTACTTAACTGTTCCCTATAACAGTAATTTTGACCAGGAGTGCCCAAACTTTTATATTCCAAAGTATATGAATTGGGCTATGCTCCAGAACTCTCTCCATAGAAGTACATTAAACATGTGACATACATGTAGATTGCATGTCAAGAAAGGGATTTATTGTTTTTAAGCACAACACTACTTGTACCCTAGTTTACATGTGTGCAATAAAAAGGGATGATCAGCAGCCATGTGTAATGGTAATGACTATGCAAAGTAGTCCAGTGCTATGTATATTCTGCTGTATTGTAATGATCCATAAAATAAATCTCAAATATACATGAAATATGCTGACTTCATTAATTACTTTATTTAAGTTATTAAATTTGGCCCTGATGATGATGGGTCCTTGACTCCAGAAGAGTCATCCTTTAACAAGAGAGGAAAAACCCCCAGTGGAGGAAACCTCTAGGGAACCAAGGTTAAAGGAGTGCCCTTCCCTTGGGCTGTGGATAGGTGAGAACAGAGACCGAGCCCGGAATCTGCCTCTTCTTACAGCAGTTACCTCACCTGTGTCGTGGGTACACTTGGCTGCTGAAAGTCTGGTAAATGTCATATGACTGGATGAGAGCAGTCCAAGTCTGGAATCTGCCTCTTCATGCAGCAAGTAAGTCACTTGTCTGTGAACACGCCTGACTGTGGAACGTCCGGTAAGTGTCATATCCATAGGTGAGAGCAGTCCAAGCCTGGAATCTGCCTCTTCATGTAGCAAGTGAGTCACTTGTCTGTGAACACGTCTGACTGTGGAAAGTCCGGTAAGTGTCATATCCATAGGTGAGAGCAGTCCAAGCCTGGAATCTGCCTCTTCATGCAGCAAGTAAGTCACTTGTCTGTGAACACGCCTGACTGTGGAAAGTCCGGTAAGTGTCATATCCATAGGTGAGAGCAGTCCAAGCCTGGAATCTGCCTCTTCATGTAGCAAGTAAGTCACTTGTCTGTGAACACGCCTGACTGTGGAACGTCCGGTAAGTGTCATATCCATAGGTGAGAGCAGTCCAAGCCTGGAATCTGCCTCTTCATGTAGCAAGTAAGTCACTTGTCTGTGAACACGTCTGACTGTGGAAAGTCCGGTAAGTGTTATATCCATAGGTGAGAGCAGTCCAAGCCTGGAATCTGCCTCTTCATGCAGCAAGTAAGTCACTTGTCTGTGAGCACATCTGACTGTGGAAAGTCCGGTAAGTGTCATATCAATAGGTGAGAGCAGTCCAAGCCTGGAATCTGCCTCTTCATATAGCAGGTAAGTCACTTATCATTGAGCATGCCTGACTGTGGAAAGTCCGGTAAATGTCATATCCATAGGTGAAAGCAGTCCAAGCCTGGAATCTGCCTCTTTATGCAGCAGGTAATTCACTTGTCCGTGAACACACCTGACTGCGGAAAGTCCAGTAAATGTCACATCCATGGGTGAAAGTAGAGACCGATCCCGGAATCTACCCCGTTGTGCAGCAGGTAAGTCTCTTGTCCGTGAACTTGTCTGGCTGCAGAAACGCTGGTAAGTGTCATATCCATGGGTGAATGCAGAGACCAATCCTGGAATCTGTGTCTGTTTTGCTTCATCACTGGTTGCCTGATCCTCACATGGTAGCCACCATGTAAAGGAGTTGTAGTGGAGTTGTCCCCTCCTGCTGGATTCCTTTTCAAAATAAAGAAAATAGAATTAAGCACTGTAGATAAAGCCCTATAGAAATTACAAACTCATTTCTTTACTGTATCAAGTGTAATCATCCAAATAATGGGACAGGGCAGCAATAGTTAAATCCTGTGGCCTGCTGGAATACTGCGATGAAGAATTGCACGTCAACCATTTAACAAGAGACAGTATTTGCAGAACACGTACACTGCACCTTAAATACCATGAAATCTCCCCTATTAGTGGCTGTAATAATTCCTCACCCAAGACCCCAGTCTTTTAATCAATGAACCTATTCCCATCACAATGGTGGGAACATGTTTCGTGGCTTAACAAATGCCGCCGATCATCATGAATTTGACGAGCTGAGGCTGCCACGCCACCCAACCAGCCCAAGCTCTGGCACTTTATCAGAACTGGGTGAAAATGGCGTGAGAATGCCAAAAGCCACAATATTTTAGCGCAGCCTGTAGTTTCACCAAAATGTTGTGACATTTCAAAGCTTTTTAATGTCAGAATACTGGGGTAAATGAGTTGATAAATCAGGACCCTAAATCCTTTTGAAATAAATCTAAGATGATCTTCTGATAAACTTTGAGCTGAGATAGTAAAACACTTACTTCTTTTTATAGAATCCTTCTTTGTTTCGGAAATATCTCATTTGACGTCCAGGTTGTGAGGACTCAGAATCATATATATAAACATATCGATCATCCGATTCTTGAAAGGAAACATTTTTCCCTTTGCTTTTATTTTTCATGGGATTTCTTCCTTTTAGAATAGACGGAGGTGTCTGTCTGAAGCCATCTAAGTCCGGATTAATCTTGGACTCTTTCACCTCCACTATACCGGCCTTGTGCAGCATTGTAATGTCTCCAGATGTACAGAAAATGTCAGATTCTCCTGTAACGCAAAACATTGAAATTAGATTTAATAAAATACAAAATTCTATGTGATTAAGATTATTAACACTTACAGGTTATTATAACTTCTAAATAGTATATTAGACTGAGAAAAGAGGGACCCAATCCCCAGAGAAAAGCTCCTGCAATTCAGAGAAAGCAAAGCTTAAATAGCCACCCGGGGACTAAAGTGAGACCTGACTGGCCCAACGCTGCTCCCAGTCGGCTTCCCCCTGCGCTGCTGCACTTGCTGGACAGGTCTACTCTAATGAAAGATATGGGAGAGACCTGTCAGTCAAGGAGATGCCAGCTTGGGACAGCACCAGATTTGTCAAGTCTCTCCATGTGGTCACTGGTCAGCTCTGCAAAATATGTTTTCTACAGATATCTGATATTATCTCCCCTAGAATGATACATTGAATTATGACAACAGAGGGGCTGAGTCTCTATAGCTATCAATATATTAACGGCTCGTTCACTGACAAGTTACTATAGAAGACCATTTTTTAATTTATATATTACGGTTGTTTTTCTATTAAATCTATTTTACGAATGCTCGGAGAACTTACTGTCAGAGGAGGTGAACTCATCCTCATCTGGGCTGTTATCGATTATTACATCAGGGGGTCCAGGCACTGAGATCTTGTTGCCTGTGAGGACGTCTCTCTGTTCATTCCCGGGTCCATGAAGCAAATCACTAATGGTAATTGGTATGTAGTCCTCACGTTTTCCTGTAACACAGAACATAGAAATCAACATTTCTAAAATAAAAGCTTCCATCATGTTTCTTGTGAATGCCCTGAGAACTTACTGTCAGAGGAGGTGACCTCATCCTCATATGGGCTCATATCGATTATTACATCAGGGGGTCCAGGCACTGAGATCTTGTTGCCTGTGAGGACGTCTCTCTGTCCATTCCCGGGTCCATGAAGCAAATCACTAATGGTAATTGGTTTGTAGTCCTCACGTTTTCCTGTAACACAGAACATAGAAATCAACATTTCTAAAATAAAAGCTTCCATCATGTTTCTTGTGAATGCCCTGAGAACTTACTGTCAGAGGAGGTGACCTCATCCTCATATGGGCTCATATCGATTATTACATCAGGGGGTCCAGGCACTGAGATCTTGTTGCCTGTGAGGACGTCTCTCTGTCCATTCCCGGGTCCATGAAGCAAATCACTAATGGTAATTGGTTTGTAGTCCTCACGTTTTCCTGTAACACAGAACATAGAAATCAACATTTCTAAAATAAAAGCTTCCATCATGTTTCTCGTGAATGCCCTGAGAACTTACTGTCAGAGGAGGTGACCTCATCCTCTTCTGCGCTCATATCGATTATTACATCAGGGGGTCCAGGCACTGAGATCTTGTTGCCTGTGAGGACGTCTCTCTGTTCATTCCCGGGTCCATGAAGCAAATCACTAATGGTAATTGGTTTGTAGTCCTCACGTTTTCCTGTAACACAGAACATAGAAATCAACATTTCTAAAATAAAAGCTTCCATCATGCTTCTCGTGAATGCCCTGAGAACTTACTGTTAGAGGAGGTGACCTCATCCTCATATGGGCTCATATCGATTATTACATCAGGGGGTCCAGGCACTGAGATCTTGTTGCCTGTGAGGACGTCTCTCTGTTCATTCCCGGGTCCATGAGGCGAATCATCAATGGTAATTGTGATGTAGTCCTCACGTTTTCCTGTAACAGAACATAGAAATCAACATTTCTAAAATAAAAGCTTCCATCATGTTTCTCCTCTATGTCTAGGGCTATCACAATGTCTTTCTTATGTGTGGACTGGAAGTTGCTTTCTCATTATAAGTATATGGAACCTCACACTGAGTCTCATAGGAAACCACTACCACAACCACACATAAGACATTTTGTGAGCCGACGAATCTGAATTGCGGTCATATGGTTCAGAAGACGACTAGAATGGCGCTGGTGCTATTTTGAATATTGCGCTTAGATCCTGCATTGCGCTGTCCCCTTTATAGTCCCAATCCTCAGGGTATTACATGAAAATGTAAACTATCTAGTAATATCAGCCGTATTCATCTATATATCGCTATAACAGTAAGGATTCTAACACCATCTTTTGGGATTATGACCCTTTAGTATTTTTATCTATTGGAGATAACTTGCTCCTCTTTTGTAACCGCGACCAAATGCAAATTTTTTGTGCTGATTCTCAAAAACCATCTTATTAATGGCCTCTTATTTTGTGACATGAAAATGACATTGTTACTGTTTTCATTTTTACTGTCCCCTCATCACACTTTTCTGGTGCATAATAGGGTCTGGGAGGGAGAGCCGACAAGGAGCGGGGGCGCCATATCGCAATATTAGGGTGTGAACCTCCGCAGAAAGGTAGGGGCATTTTTTTAGGCTGCTTTAGGGCCAGGCCCACTTCCCTCCTGTGACTCTATTATATCTATAAGTCCCCCCTTTTTATGATAATTTTGAATATAAATGTTATATATAGTAGGAGGGTCTTTTTTAGTGTAAGTTGTTGTAATTTTTTTGGCCCTCTCTCCCTCTGATTCAGTTTTGCAGATTCATCCGGCTGTAGTTACCATTTAGATTGGTGTTGTTCTCTCTAAAGTCATTGGCACAATTTTGACTTTCAACGTCTTTCATTGGTTTCTTCTTTTTCAGACAACTATAAAAATGAAAAAATAAAAATCACATTGTAAATTACAAAGTAAAACATGTCTGTATTCTGCAGAATGTAAGAATGAAACATGTTATCTAGTCCTATCTGTAGAGAGATCACCAGTCAGTCATTTTGGTGTAGCAGAGCCAGGTAGGGCAGGGTTAAGTCCGAGCTTTGCAGGATTTGATTAGATGCACCCACTTAGCTTTTTTTTTTTTTACTACAGCCAGGACCTCTGTTCACTATTTCTGTCTGCTAGATGAAGCAGAGTCGAGTGTACTGGAGTGAGTGTTCAGCCAACATTTGAGCTATAGCTGAGAGGAAGATGTGCCGGGATCTCTCGGTGAATGGAGACAGCATGGGTCAGCTAGGAAAGCTGAGCAGTCTGTGTGCAGGAGCGGCAGAGAACCGTTCATCAGCTGCAGCCTGTATAGTGTGAACCTTGCCCAGGAGTTGAACCCTTCTGTTTGGCACTGGAGGCTGCTATAACTCGTACTGAAGGGGATACCAAGACTGGTGGGATCGTGCCTCTTCTATGTATGAAGTTTGCTTTTGGAGAACGGACTGTAATCTGTTCAGGTGAGCTCACACTGACATATGGGCCCTGCTAAATGAATTATTTGCTGTGACACCTTTGTGCCTAGAAGAGGATGTTTTTGGTTTGGAATCCCTTGGAATTTTCTGAAAGCATTAAAACTGCACCGGTTTGACCCAAACAGCATTGACTATGTGAATGGTACCTAATGCCTATCTGAGAGCGTAACTCCCTACAAAGTCTAATATATGCCCATCAGTTACCCACAGGGCACAGCTCCAGGGTGACGTGTGTGTGTGAGCCACAAGAGGCCTACACTAAAGTATTCCCATTACTGGAGTAACCTGAAGATGTGACATTTCCTCTACAGACTCCTGTGTAGCCCATAAATCATGACTTCCTATACTTACCCATAGATAATAGCAATGGGACGCATGAATACTGCGAGGATGAAGAGAATGGCGGCAGGTATAACAATCCTATAGACTGCATCCTCAGATGGTTTTGGAGGCATGGTGACATTCTCTAAAAAGGGAAAGAACATAAGTGATCAGGTAACCAGAGCTGGAATGTGTTCAGAAGTGGAAACCAAATCCATGGACCGGGCGGCCTGAGGAACCAAGTATGACTATTAACAGAGGGGAATTTAGTGTGGAAAATGATGGATTATTTTTATGTCATATCAATATGTAATGGACAAAACAGAGATCTGCTCCTTTATATTTCTGGAATAGGGAACAAACACATGATGGGAGACGACACCTGTAATTACAAGTAACACATGAAGAATCCCCCATTCCATGTATGATGTGACGTCATCTAACTCTCCAGTCACAGAAGAGAAGTGACAGAACCCTAATGACCCGGAGCCTGACGCTCATACACCGGGCCCTAATCATGGATCCTAATAGTTTCTGGGGCCGGAGGAGAAATGTTCCATGTGAGGTACAGATCTGATTTCTGAGCTGCTGATCGCCTGTCTCTTGTGGGCGCCTTCTGCTACATGTAGTAGTCGGTGCCTCCAGCCCGGAGAGAACAGTATTAATGCTCGGCGTCTCCTCTATGTGTTATTAGACTGGACCCTGGAAGCCAAACGGCATCTTTCCCCAATTCCACATTACATGGTAAAATGAATAATGTAATTCACAACTACAACTCGTTCAGCAAAAAGATAAACAAGTCCTCATACGGCCATATGAAGGGAAAAAAGTTATGGCTCTTGGAAGAAGGAGAGAAGAAAAAAAGCCCATAAACGAAAATTGGCTGCAGAAGGGAAGGGGTTAACCCCATAGTCAGAGTATATCTGGTAATGCGCTTACCTTCGTTAATCCTGATCTGCTCTAGTGATCGAGGGTTGCGGATAAAGATGGGAGCACCTTCCGCGGGTGCTAATAGCACGCTGAGAACTAGAAGTAGTCTAAACAGCATTGGAGCCTGGAGGAATATCGCTTACTGTGTGCGGCACAATCAGCTTCTCCAGACAAAGCGTCTCACTGCAACATCGCTGGTTAGAACCAAGCATTCCGTGACATCACAGCTGGAACCCAACAGTGAGATCATGGTGGGCGGGGCTAGACATGAGTGATGTCACAATTGGGGCTCATCCACTAAACGTTCCCAATGTATATAATAAGAATATACAAAAGAAAGAAAAGGAAAGAAGAAAAATAAATAACTCAAAAAGGAAAGAACACTTTTTTTCACATACTCACATTTATTATATTTTATGTACTTTTATACAACAGAAATGTGTTCCCATTTGGGAGAATAATCATTCTCACTTTCAGTCATTGACTTTTTTCAACATTCTTTACACATTTTTTCTTTTCATTATTTTGTTTTCCACTTTAATTGCATTTTTATTCATTTGCACATACGGTTCATATTCACATAGAAGCTTTTCTCCTTTCTACATTTTTACTAGGTTATTTCACTATCATTATCACTTACAGTCACAATTTTCTTTTTTTCCTCAATATCTGTCTCCCAATTCCCCTTCCCATTAAATATCACTATGCCCCTTTGTTCATAGTCATCAACAGCCATATTATCACAAAATATCTTCACCAACTCTTTTTCCAATGGTAAAGATGGCGGCCATGATTGTTGTGCACTGTCCTGACTGGCTAGCTGGTCCCACATCATGAGCCGTGATATTGTTGCACTTCATTGACGCGCTTCTTGCTGCCGGCCGGCAGCAGATGTCATGCCCATGCGCACGCGGCAGCGCTCAATAAGGTGACGTTTTCCCTGATGACCCATTTGCAGCAGCTGTATTCGCACTTTATTAGCCAGCCGATACCCCTCCACCACACGTCCTGTCAAAGCGGAAGCGAAACGCGTGCTGGATTTGTGGCATGCTCACTTGGTCTGTATTATGCATATACTCCATCACGTCATTAATTATTAATACAGGATAAGTGAGGGCCCTGCTCGCAAGCTTACAACCTACAAGGAATTGGGAGGGGCGCAATAGGTGAGAAGCACTTGTTATTTCAGGTCCAGCCATTATAATAGATAGGGGTTTTCATATAAAGCTGCACGATCCGGTCATCAACCAGTATGTTTAAATGCAGATATCAAGTGCGGTTTTCATGTGCATGGAGCCTGTGGAGTCAGATGAATAGGAGGGAGCATTTATTATCCTGGGTTGCTTTATGCATGGCATCATATAATAATGTAGGTTAATATTAAGATGAGCAGGACTCATGGGAGTTCGGGTTTGTCGGGTTCGGACAAACTTTAGTCCAAAGTTTGGTTCGAGTACCAGAACCTGACCAAAGCTTGACCCCGGACCTGAACCTCATATTAGTCAATGGGGACCTGAACTTTGATGCTGTAAAATGGTTTTAGTAAGGGCTACGGGTTCACTTAAGTAGGCAAAATGGGGGTAAGAGCACGACAATTGCCCTGCAAACAAATGTAGATGGAGAAATTACTTAAAATAACAAAATATTTAAAAAAAAATCTTAAACCAAAAGGCGGAAGTCCTAGTTGAAAAGTAGAGCAGTTCCTTGTGAGTGTATTTTACTGTATTTGTTAATAAATAAATGAAAAAAAACAATGTGGATTCCCCTATTTTTAATAACCAGCAAATGGAAAGCAGACAGTTGTGAGCTGTTCTTATTATTTAGGGTCCCACCTTATTTGTAATAAGTAGAAAAGGCAAAGCAGACAACTGTGAGCTGAAATTAATAGGATGTGAAGCACCATAGTTATTGGGCCCTTCCCAGCATAATAAGACCAGCTCACTTGCAGTATAAGCCAGTGTAGGCCTGAACTTTTTTGCTGTAAAATGATAGTTGCAAGTGGTTGGGGGTTGCAAAAGGAAGTAAAATTGGGTTAGGAGCAGGACAGCTGCTCTGCAAAGAAATGTGGATAGCAATTTCACTTAAAATTACAGAGAATAAAAAAAAAAAATAATAATTATCTTGAACCAGGAGGCAGATGCCAAAGTGAAGAGGTGTAGATGGATGTGGCAGTGTAAGTGGAAGAAGCACGGGAGGAGGTATCCAACACTGTTTTTGTGGAGTTTTTGTTTTTTAGGGAAATTGCTTTCAAGTTTTGTTACGATAATTGCTGGGTTCTGTAGGTGTACTATACAGTGGGTACGGAAATTATTCAGACCACTTTATATTTTTCACTCTTTGTTTCTTTGCAGCCATTTGGCAAATTCAAAAAAGTTCATTCTTTTTCTCATTAATGTACACTCTGCACTAGAGTTGAGCGAAACGGGTCGAAAAAATTGAAAAGTCGCCGACTTTCGCCAAAGTCGGGTTTCATGAAACGAAACCCGACCTTAGCGTGAGGTCGGCCACGAGGTCGGCGACTTTAGCACCAAAGTCGCGTTTCAAAAGATGCTTGAGCGCCCTTTTTGCAGCCAATCATGAAGAACGGACACTGTGGGCAACGTGATGGCATAGGCAGCGGTCACCACCATCTTGGAGAAGGGCATGCAAGTGATTGGCTTGCTTTGTGGGGCATCACAGGGGTATAAAAGGGTGGGGATGCCAACCGCCATGTTACTCATGCTAATCTCAGAATAGGGAGAGCTGCTGCTGGTGATTCTGTAGGGAGAGCGTTAGGCAGGGAAGAAGATACCAAAAACTGATTCTGCTGCTAGAGACTTTGCCTGTACAACACACCAGTCACTGTGCAGTGCAAGGGGAGGCTATATTTTGGTGCCTCAGCTCTGTTGATTAATAGGCTGCCTTTTAAGGATACCTTGTAGCTGCATTGCTGTGTGCACACTGCTGAGCAAACTGCTTTTTTCAAAGCAATCCAGATTTTATTGTTTTGTCCTTGTGAGTTACTGAGCATTCATTTTTCACACACCGTACAGCGATGTACGCTCCTCACACAGTACCGTGTAACGGCTGTTATCACGGCCACAGTGAAGCTATCTGTGTGTGACTCTGTAAGGATAAGTCGAGGAGTTGTTCCGTTCTTACAGACCTACACTCTAGGGAGATTCCAGTTCTGCCCAATTCTATATACACCTTGTAGTTTGTCATACATTAGGCAATTTCTGCTGGTCACATTGTGGTGTTAAATAAACAGGGCTTGACTGAATCCAACAGTGTCCTGAAGTGTAGAGACATTCCAATTCTCCACAGTCCTCTATACACCTTGTACCTTGTTTTAAAGTACCAGAGAGTTGGTGGAAATTTGGGTACATTTTTCCAAAAAATGAGGAAGTGTGGTGGAAGAGTCACTGGTAATGATGGTGTTGGTGTTAGATCTGCTGGTAGTGGCAAAAGGAAAATAGCACCTAATGCAGGAGGTGTTGAGGCTGCGTCATCGTCTGGCTCCACAAGGCCTCGAAGGCTCCCTATTCTCTGTGTAGGTAAACCGCTTCTAAAGCCGGAGCTTCATGAACAAGTTTTGGCTTGCATTGCTGACTCAGCCTCCAGCTCTATCGCCTACTCTTCTGAAGTTTTAAAAAATAAAAGCCCTGAGTCGTCATTGGAGGCTCATGGTCATGAACCACACCTTTCCTTGTGTCCTTCACCCCTACCAAAATTGAAGGATGCGGCAGGCCACACTACAGATTACTCCATGGAGCTGCTTTCACATACCATGCCTGGGTTATCAAGTCAAATCGTGAATTACCCAGGCAAAGATGAATCTGACATGGAGTGCAATGATGCACAGCCACTGATAGATGATTCTGCTGGTACATTTACTCAGAGCACTACATTGTCCTCGCTGTGTACTGAGACGGAATCTGATCCAGATGAAACTCAGGTCCCTCTTCCCGCATAGTATACCACCATACATGGTGCCACAGAGGAAGGTGCACATGACATTGAAGAAGAGGTGATGGATGACCCAGTTGTTGTCCCAGATTGGCATCCATTGGGGCTAGAGTGTGCCACTGCCAATAGCTCAGAAGAGGACGAGGAGCATCCGCAGAGGGCATCGACATGGCAACAGTTGTTATCTGGCAGGCCCGGAGCAGTCCAAAAACGGGTTACAAAAACCCAAAAAATTGCTGGACAACTTGGCCAGATGGTCCAAATAGCACAGCGTGCAAGGCCTCAAACTGTTTTCCCTAGTAGGAAGAGTGCAGTGTGGCACTTTTTTGAACAAAATCCTAATGATCAGGCAAAGGTTATCTGTAAGAATTGCGTAAAGACCTTTAGCCGAGGGAAAAATCTGAGAAATTTGAATACCAGTTGCAGGCTAAGACATTTAACCACCATGCACTTGCAAGCGTGGACGGACTACCAAAACTCACGTACCACATGTGCTGCTGCTCCCAAAGAAGGTAGTCAGCAACGCAACATTGTTTCCCCCACTGTAAGTCCACCGGTTAGCACACCGTCAGCAGCAAATGTTGAGTTGTCATTGCAAGGGCTAATCAGTCAGGGAATCACACTCTTATTGCAACGAAAGACTGAATCTAGGCCATCAGAAAGAACACCAACTCCATCACCATCATCAACCCTCTCTCAGTCCACCATGTCCACCGCTAGTTCCACCATATGCAGCTATCAAGTCCAGCTCACCCTTCCAGAGACTATGAGTAGGACAAAAAAGTACTCATCCTCTCATCCGCGTACACTGTGTTTGAACGCCCACATTGACAAACTAATCTCGTTGTAGATGATGCCCTATCGGTTGGTTGAAAGCGCAGCTTTCCGCGAACTAATGGCCTACGTAGTACCACGCTATCAACTACTGAGTCGCCACTTCTTTTCTCGCAAAGCCATCCCAGCCCTCCACCTTCATGTGAAAGACTGCATTGTCCATGCACTCAAGCAGTCAGTGAGTGGAAAGGTGCACCTCACAACTGATGCATGGTCCAGTAGGCATGGCCAGGGTCGTTACGTGCCCATCACTGCGCACTGGGTTAATGTGGTGTATGCAGGGTCCACAGGGAACAGCGGTGGTGGAACAGTGCTGCCTAGCCCACGGTATAGGAAACAGTTGGCTGTAGGCGTTCGGCCCTCCTCCTCCTCGAAAGCTGGTCCACAGAGCGCAGTCGCAAGAGCACTGCATCTGCAGCTGACAATGTTGCAAACGAGGTGTCCCCCTATCGATCAGCTAGTGGAAAGCGTCAGCAGGCTGTGTTGCAGATGATGTGTTTGGGCGACAGACACACCGCGGAGGTACTGGCCGACTACTTTCAGCGACAAACTGACTGGGCAGTCTATATCTTGAGGCAGGCAAGGTAGTTAGTGATAACAGCCGGAATTTTGTGGCAGCCATAGCCCTTTCAAAACTCAGACACATACCTTGCTTGACTCACACCTTCAAACTGGTGGTGCAGTGCTTCCTCACTAATTATTCGGAGTTAACAGGCCTGCTCCAGAAGGTTCGAAGACTGTGCTCGCACATCCGCCGGTCGCCGGTACACTCCAGTCGAATGCATAAGCTGCAGCGATTGATCCACCTTCCCAAGCACCGCCTAATTATCGACGCTGCAACAAGGTGGAACTCCACCCTGCACATGGTTGAGCGGCTGTGCGAACAAAGGCAGGCCGTAATGCATTTGTGGGAGGATACCCGGGCAGGCACTTTGAGGGCAGACATGGAGTTGACAGGTGTGCAGTGGTCGAAGCTGAAAGACCTCTGTAAAGTCCTTCAGTGTTTTGAGGAATGCACACGGCTGGTAAGCTCAGACGACACCTTCATAAGCATGAGGATCCCACTTATGCATCTGCTCATGCAAACTGTGACGCACATTAAGGGGCAGGCGTCTGCAGCCAAGGTTGATGAGGAGGAAGACGAGGAGTGAAGCCTTGATGACAGTCAGCCATTGTCTGGTCAGGGAACTGTCGTGGACGAGGTGGAGGAAGAAGAGGAAGAGGAGGAGGAAGATGATGGGGATAATTATTTAGGGAAGGAGGATGCTTCTCGTGGGGCAAGAGAAAATATTGGCTTTGCAAGGTCTGGTACTGGGTTTGAGCGTGATTGGAGGGATGTGGATTTGCCTGAAAGTGCTCCTCCACCCAGCACTCGCAGTGCATCATTGACACCTGGAACATTGACCCACATGTCAGATTATGCCTTGCAGATCCTAAAAAGGGACTCCCGCATTGCCCAAATGATGAACGATGATGACTACTGGTTGGCCAGCATCCTGGATCCACGCTATATAGGCAAATTCCAAAACATCATGCCACAGGAGAACCTTGACCTAATATTGGCTAATAAACAAGCTACTCTGGTAAACCGGTTGGTTGAGGCATTCCCAGCACACAGCAGCGGTGAAGGTTCTCACACAAGCCGTAGGGGCCGGGTGCAACTTGGAACAGGTGTTCGTGGTGCACACATCAGAAGTGGCGTTGGAGACAGGGGTTTCATGACCATGCTGTGGACGGATTTTTCAAGTCCCGCTCACACGACTGGTAATACTGCATCAATTGAAAGTGACAGGAGACAGCACTTGTCAAGTATGGTTACAAACTACTTTTCCTCCCATATCGATGTTCTCCCTCACAGGTTATTCCCATTTGACTATTGGGCAGTTAAACTGGACACCTGGCCTGAATTGGCACAATATACCTTACAGGAGCTCGCATGCCCAGCTGCAAGTGTGCTATCGGAAAGAGTCTTCAGTGCTGCTGGATCAATACTGACAGAAAAAAGGACCCGTCTGTCGACCCAATATGTGGATGATCTAACCTTCATTAAAATGAACCATGCATGGGTTTCCAAGGATTTTGTCCCACCTTACCCTGATGACACATAGGTTGCCAGAAATATTGCTTTCTTTGGTCCGCCTGTTCCTGGGACTTGACCAATTTCGCCTTTAGCAGCAGGTGAATGTCCCACATCAACATATGGCATTTTGTAAACCTCCCTAACTGGGCAGCCTCCTCCCCCTGGGCCGGGGTCACCACCGAGCGCATGCAACCATGCGAGTGCCGTTGCCCTGGACAGGTGGGTGGGCCGACTCGTGGGCTCGGGACTGACACAGGGTCCCTCATAGTGCAATCAAGTGTCTCTGATGGTGGGGGTGCACACCCGCCATCAGACACACCACCGTACTATGAGGGGCCCAGTGCCAGTGCTGACCTCCACGAGTGGGCCCCCCTTGTTTGGGCAGGGCCCCAGCATTTGCAATGTTTTCCTCTCCCTGCTCCTCCGCTGTGTAGTCTGGGCTGTCAAATCCATCACTGGGACTGCCACTTCAAATTTGGTGAACTGATACAAGATGATGGTTAAGACGTAGCTATGCCCTGTCCCGCTGGCCGGGATCTAGCTTCAGATGATCAATGGCTTCCATTTCTTATGGACGTCGACTTACAATGACATGCAGTGGTGGTTTCTCATCAGCTTTAACAGTTTTCCTACCCACAGACGTGTGACATTCCAGCGCACATTTTTAAATGTGCCCTCCCTCTCATGCCAATCCAATTGAATCACCTACAGCCTGTGGCTTCTGTGTTTTGCACTCCAAAGTTACGTGAGAGATCATGATAGGCAATGAGCACCATGTTTACATCTGTCGCTGTGATCAAAATTGGATGGATATGAGTAACGGTGATGGGATCAACGGTGCTGCAATACAGCAACACTTTCTTCACAAAGAAAGGTTTTTGCTGTGTCCACACACTAATTATTTGAGGGTCAGCATCGCCTCTGAGAATTGTGACGGAAGTTGTTCCCGTGAATAGTAATTTGTAGATTTCTGCAATCACTAGACTTTAGGTCAATAATTGTATGCATCTCATTTCCTATTGCAGAGAGTCTGGGCTGTCTTACTGAGACAGAAATATAAATGAAGATTTAAAAATACCACCAAAAGTGTTTCATGGTGTACGCTTGAAATACATTTCCTTTTTTCTAATTTTTAGATTGTTGTGTAATCCATGCAGAGAACATGGAGATTTTAAATGTTTAAACTATGCTCTATATAACTGCTATCCAGTGATAATGTACCGTATCTCAACTTTGTACAATCTGGTCAAATCCATACTGGGCCTGAGACCGTCTGAGCCTGCCTCTTGATTGATACACATAGGTTTTTAATGTGTAAACTAGGCAACATATATACGTGTTATCCGTTGTAACTGTACCCTTTATCAACTTTCTTGAATCTTGTAGAATCCATACTGGGCCTGAGAATGGCTGCAGAGCTGTTAAGCAAGCTACAGCACCTCTGGTTTGGACACGTAATGTTTTGCATTTTTTCTGGAATGGCGGTTAGGCCGAAATCAGGAATTGCTGTTGACCTGCACTTACTGGGAAATCATCATTTGCGGAGAATAATTGGAATCCCAGATCCCCATCACTGACGGTGTTCAGCGGGTTATCTGCACCTGTAAGCGACAAAAGCTGGTCCTTTCAGTGTAGCGCGCATGTAGCCCCGGACATGGAAGGCCATGATAACCCTGTTATTACTCGATAGCGCATGCCAGAGCCTCGCGTATCCCTCTAGTAAGCTTTACCCGTACCGCAGGGGCATGCCGGAGTCTCGTTCGTTAACGTAATAAAGCGGACAAATCGCTAGCACAACTACTAACGGACAAACCACACCACACACAGAATCGACAAAGCTTTCAATGTGTGCATCTTTTTGTGAAGTGGCATGGTTGTGGTTTCCCCGGTGGAGTCCAATTAAGCCGCAGGCTCCACTCCTGGTGGTGCGCTATTGGACATTCCTTTAAGGTTCAGCTTTGCATCCATACTGCCCCTAGAAACAAACTCTTTGCCTTCATGGACGCTGTTTTGAGGTTCGTGGGAATAACGCCGCCCGATCGCCAGTTGCCATAATTTATTGGTGGGAAGAACAACGGTATATGATCGTGTTCATTTTCAGATTTTGATTTTCTTTTTTACATTTTCATTCCAGCCTTTCTTGACTTCATAAGGGCATGACAAGCCTATATCTGTGTCTCCTCCACCTCCTCCTTTTACTCCTCCACCTCTTTTGTAAATGTAGTTGCCCTTTTCCATATGTTATTTTTGTCTTCTGAGCATTTTGTCGGCTTTGGGACACCTTTTAAGGTATTTTGTAATTGTTTTCTATGTGTTTGTGTTTGCCTGGCATGGTTTTCAGTGTGAGATTGACAATTATCCTTTGACTGAATAGAGCTGTACGCTTCTGATACAGTGCCATATATGTGATGTTATTTTGTGTCTATTTTGTGCTAAATTTGGAAGTTTGGTGGAAGAGGCCGCGGACGTGGGCATGGGGGGGCCAGCTGGTGCTGATGGTGGTGGTGGTGCATCTGCTGGTAGTGGCAAAAACACAATAGCAGCTAAGGCAGGAGGTGTTGAGCCTGCGTCATGGTCTGTCTACGGAACGCCTGGAAGGCTACTGTTATGAGCGGTGGAACGCACTAAATAAAATTAAAATAAAGTGCGTTCACCGCTCGGGGTCCACCGTGCGGTAGATGAAAAAACCGCTGCTGAAAGAGGCAGGGCACTCAGGCGGAGATGTGCACAGGACTTTAGCTGCAGTCACTGCACTAAAACAGACTCTGTTATATGCACAGAACTGCCAACAAAACATAAATACCGCTGAGTCTGTTTAGGGTCACAGACTTCAGCGATGTGGACACGGTATTAAAGCTCACAGAAATAGCCTTAAACACCAGGACTATCCCCTCTAGACCTACCGTAAAACTTAAGGTATGAGGTGTCGCAACTGCGAACACCCGGGAGGCTGCAACCGCAGCACGGCGTGAACAGAGCCGCAAGCAAGGCGCTGCAAGGACGCTGGCGCAATGCAGGACGCTTAGCTGCTGCAAAAGGTATGGCTGGACCGCGCTGGCGCTAGCGCTGCTACTGGCGGCTGCCCAATCACTCACACAACCGCAATATCAGAGGGAAGGGGTTTCATAATAAGTCATCCACCAGTCCAAGCATCCATTACCATACACACAGCAGCAGTATGAAAATACTAGCGCATGGCGTAACGGCCATGCAGACTTTTTCTAGCGTTCGGGACCTGCCGAAAATCTCCAGAGCCCTGAGCATACCCAATGGAATCAGGAACAGGACCTGAGCACCTGACTCCTGAAGTCCAATGGGAGCTCATCCCATGAGCATGCTCAGAAGAAGGGACGAAGGACTTAGCCTCTGGTGGCAAATGTGAGGATCTGTGTTCCTGCATAGGTATTGTAGGAACCAGATTCCTAACATTACCCCCCTCCTAGGGCCCCCCCTCCCTGAAGCCTCCGACCCACCAGCCTGTGCCCGGCAATGGCACAGACCTCAGACTCGCCAAACAGCGAACCTGATGTCCTAGTAGGTGAAACTGAAAACCGGGACATATGGATGGTATCAGCGGAGGTCAGGTCACCAGGTCTCAGGAGGGATACCCTGTTGACAATAGGAGCGGAAGGTTTAGGAGACCGCCGCCGTGTATCGACGGCCGTCACCACCCTCCATTCGGGAAGACTGTCCCGAGCACATAACGTGCATGCCCGAATTAATTTTTTGACGTCTCGAGCTTTATGGGGCCACCAATACGCTCCAGCCAAGGTGTATATGAGCCGACATGTTTTATAAAAAAAAAGCCATTTTATAAAAATAAAGTGAACTTTACTGTTGGAACTGGTGAAACATATATACAGCAGGCATCAGGTACAAAGTTTCTTTTCACATCTTCGGTTTTACACAGAGGCACAGGCATGGCGGTCACATGTGACAGCATCACAACATTTCAGCAATAAAACATAGGTGACTAGACATAGGTTACACCCCCCATTACTAACCCTATAGTGAAATGTAATAAAGACAAGCAGCCCCATACTATGATGTTCCCAACTCCAAACTTCACTGTTGGTATGGTGATTTTGGGGTGATATGTAGTCCCTTTTGACCTCCAAACATGGTGTGCATTATGGCATCCAAAGAGTTCAATTTTGGTCTCATCTAGGCAGACTATATTGTCTCAGTATTTCACAGGCTTGTCTAAATGTTGTGGAGGAAACTTTAAACATGCCTGAACATGCTTTTTATTCAGCAATGGAGTCTTGTGTGGTGAGCGTGCATAGAGGCCATGGAGGTTCAGTGCATTACTTATTATTTTATTTAAAACTAGCTGAAGTGCCCGGCGCTGCCCGGGCATAGTAACTAACTGTGGCTAGTTATAGCAAATTATAATTATCCTCCATCACATAGTCCCGTGCCCATATAACCATCATGCATATCCTCCATCCCATAGTCAACCATTATAACATCATAATGAGAGGCGGCAGGTCTTGCAACCTATGATGACATCAGCGTCGCCATGGCAACCACTATGACATCATAATGAGGGGCGTGGCTTGACGGGCACACACTTTTTCCCCAGTATGTAGATAGGGGCAAAATTGTTTGGTGAATTGGAACGCGCGGGGTTAAATTTTCGCCTCACAACATAGCTTAGGACGCTCTCGGGGTCCAGACGTGTGACTGTGCCAAATTTTGTGGCTGTAGCTGCGACGGTGCGGATGCCTATCCTGGACATACACACATACACATACATACACACATACATTCACACTTTGAGCTTTATATATTAGATAATTGTATCTGCTGATTCAAGTCCATTTTGTAGTTTTCCACTGCTCTTGAACAACTCTTCTGATAATTCTTTCCACTACTCTGAAATCCTGCAAGGATCACCTGATCTTACCTGGTTTATAGTGAAATTATCTACTTTCCATTTACAGATCATGACCTCAAAAGTGTTCACTGGAGCATTCAGTAGTTTAGGAAGTCATCCGTCACCAATGCCATCAGTAGGTTTTGCAACAATAAGGTTGAGAAGGTCTTGAGACAGCTCACTTGTTTTACCCATTATGAGCTATTTCTTGTGTGGCACCTTGGTAATGAGACACCTTTTTTTAGGCAATCAGTTGAACCAGCTGATATTATTTTTCACTAGCAGGATTGCTTTTTAATTACCAATAGATTTTAGCTGGTGTCGTGGCTTTCCATGGCTTTTAGCACCTCTCTTTCTTCCTGTGTTCAATATTTTTTTCTGTGTCATTTTTACATTCTTACACATAATTTATGGACATCTGTGGTTTGATCTCTTTGCCTTTGTGGGTTTAATGGGTTGTTAACGACAAATATGACAAATATGTGTTTAGAAATATGTTTACTTAGAAAATGGTGATGTATTCAATACTTATTTCATGCGCTGTATGTATACACATACACACACCTCTTTAGATGATAAATCACACATAGCATTTGTAACATACTAAGTGAACAAGGTCCATTACAACACACTTTTATGAATCCCTATAAAGGCAGCAAAGGAACGAAAGAGGATAGTAATATAAGTCTAAATCAACATAATAATTTTGAACTTTAGAAAAGATTGTGCAAAAATCCTGCACTGTGTTCCTCTACAGCCCCAGGTTTATATATATTACTGTCATCTTTAGGGCTCATACTCACTTGTGAGAGACTCGTACCATTCTCATGCGAGTATCTCGCATGAAAACCTGGCACTGCCACCGGCACTCGGACTGGAGCGTGCGGCTACGTGTATTTCTATGCCGCCGCCACACGCTCCAGTGCCAGTGCTGGCGGCAGTGCCAGGTTTTCATGCCAGAGGCTCTCACGAGAATGGTGCGAGTCTCTCACAAGTGAGTATGAGCCCTTATACTGTTTTTTCTGCGGTTAGTAATTTTCTCCCCATCTAATTGTATATTTCCCGATGGACTTACAAGGTGACAAGTTCTAGGAATCCACTTCTATTCACATACTGGAGGTCTCTACATTACATTAAGTATGGCCGAAACAGCCTCAACTTGCATGTAAAAATGGAGGGAAATTGCTGTAAAAGGTAGGAATAATTTTTCAGGTAACATCAAACTATTAGACTGGTATATTGCATTGGTCATTGCAATACAGTGATTCCAATCTGAGAGTAAATTGATCCAGCAGTTGTTAATAGGTAGCAAGATGTGTAGCTGATCCTATGGCCGGGGTCACACTAACCGACGAAAAATACGGTCCGTAGTTTACATGCGTAATACGGATGAATGACCCCTAAATAGTGCTCCGTAGGTCATCCGTAAGCAAGGTGTGGTCGCGTATTTTGCGCATGTCAGCATCCGTATGTAATTCGTGTGGCATCCGTATGCAATCCGTATGGTGAGATTTTCTCGCAGCCTTGCAAAATGGACATTTAACGGTTTTGAGGCCTGCTAACTATTTAAATCATTAGCCTGCACCCTATTTATTGCCTCAGGAACAGGTGGCTGCCTCCATTCTGTCCATTTGTCACCTTGCATTCACTAGGTGTGTTGGTGTTGTATGTGCAACATGGCAAACAGTCTGAGTTTCAACACAACTGAGCAGGTTCTCTTCAACTGGCTTTTGTCACGCCTCTTTGGCCAACCATACCCAGTGATAGTGGATCCGCGGAGGAGGAGACGCATGTGGGTCCATCCACTTTTGAGGCAACGACTCACAAGAGGTCATTTTCACCGCCTCTATTCTTCTATGCGGGAGCATCCTGTCAAATTCTACCAATACTGTCGCATGAGCCTTGCAACATTTGATCGACTCTTGGAGACAGTGCGCCCTGGGATAACCTTTCAGGACACAAGGATGCGCAAAGCTATATCTGCAGAGGAGCGACTTCTACTCACAATACGGTATGTACTACACAACCACATTCTCTACGTTCATAATGTGTGGGCCAAAGTATGTATTTTTGGCTTATTGGACTAAGATTAATGCCCTCATCTTAGTCCACATATGTTTCAACTTACAGACCAGAATGTTATGTGTAATATGTACTGAATATCACTTAGTTATTGGGCAAACAAAGATGTGTGTGTTATTCGCTCTGAATTCCTAACAAGTTTGGTATGTATGTACCTGGTGTTTTTGTAATTTGGGCATTCTAAAATCTTCCTTTTCTGTTGTTCTTCAGCTTCCTGTCCACTGGCCTTTCTTATGCCGCCCTCCACCATGAGTTTCTCATTGGAAGATCTACCATTTCAGGC
This sequence comes from Dendrobates tinctorius, assembly GCF_039654945.1. NCBI lineage: Eukaryota > Metazoa > Chordata > Amphibia > Anura > Dendrobatidae > Dendrobates > Dendrobates tinctorius. The sequence continues at coordinate 4,833,078 of NW_027361691.1, forward strand.
ATAGTCAGGTCAACGTGTATTGAAATCTGGACAAGACTCCATCAACTCGTCATGCCCGAGCCCAGGATGGAAGTCTGGTTGAGGATATCAAGGGACTTTGAGGAGGAATGCCAGTTTCCTAATTGTATTGGGGCTCTTGATGGCAAACATATCCGGGTGCGTAAGCCTCCAAACTCTGGCTCCCAATTCTTCAATTATAAACAATACTTTTCTGTTGTATTGTTGGCTCTGGCAGACCCTAAATACAAGTTTATAATTATTGACATTGGGGCCTATGGAAGGACGGGAGACTCTCGAGTCTTCAATACTTCCATTATGGCTCGGCGGCTACGCACCAACCAGCTGGATCTACCACCACCACGCCAGCTACCAGGCTCCATTCCAGAATCAGTCCCTTATGTCCTTGTGGCAGATGAGGCGTTTCAGTTAACACGCAATGTCATGAGGCCATATCCCCGGCGCAACCTTGACCACAGGCGCAGAATTTTTAACTTGCGCCTATCACGTGCTCGGCGACTGGTGAAGTGTTCCTTTGGCATTCTTTATGCCAAATGGCGGGTACTCCAGTCTGCCATTCAGCTGAGTGAGCAAAATGTAAATGAAGTTGTGAAAGCCTGTGTGGTTCTTCATAACTTCACCAGGATACATGATTGTTCCTTCTCTGCTGGTGTTGTGCGTAGGCCGGACAATGTGCATAGGGTGAGACCACCTATCAACCTTCAACGTAGATCGCTCTCTGGGCTCAAAGTGCGTGATATTTTCACTAATTACTTTATGTCACCTGAGGGGGAAACTTCTTGGCAAGAGCATGCTGTATCTATGTTATAATGTTTGCTTTTATGTGTGTCTAAATATATATATTTCTACCCCTTCTGATTCTATGTCTGTTTAATGGCATTGTTAAGCGTATGTTAGTATGCTGATACGGTTTTTGATAATTGAGACAGAGACGTAAATTGTAGTAGACAAATTTTTACTTTTGCCTTTTTTTTGTTTCTTTTTTTAAAGGCAAACATATTTGTGCCATATGATAACTGGGGCAATGGGCCAAATTGCCCTTTTTGCAGATGTGAACATTTTTGAAGTATAAAATTTGCACACATTTCCAAAACAAACAGAATGTTATAACAAACTTGCTACATTAGACATTTTGAATCCAAAGCAAAAAAGATGTGTTCTCCATCAACAAAATTATATAAAAAAGATAAAACTCACATTTCTTAGGAATGTTTGATAATCATATTAATAAGCCACCATGACAGCCAAGGCTACCTTATGCGTTTCTGACACATATTACATGTCTGTAAAAAAGACTATATTTCACCAAGCTATACTGGGAAAGTGAAAGGATCAAAACAGACTACTCACTTGATAATGCCGAGAAAAGGCGTGCTGCCCTTATTCAAGTAGTCACTGTTTTGCCTGCTAAATATATTCCAGAATCAAGGCGAACAGCCTCAAGAACATCACGCTCTCTCTATGTATTATCAAGTGAGTAGTCTATTTTGATCCTTTGACTTTCCCAGTATAGCTTGGTGAAATATAGTCTTTTTTACAGACATGTAATATGTGTCAGAAACGCGTAAGGTAGCCTTGGCTGTCATGGTGGTTTATTAATATGATTATCAAACATTCCTAAGAAATGTGAGTTTTAGGCTTTTTATCTAAAATTGGTGATGGAAACCACTTCTTTTTTCCTTTGGATAGGGATTTTGAGCACCAGTTGAACCACACTGGGCATCTCCTGCCATCAGACCGCTTATGGACACTGATGTACAGTATGCGTAAACAATTTGCATGTTTTTATGCTGTTATAAATTGGGGAAAGTTGGGGAAGGAGAAGGCGGAAGAGCAGCCTGTGGTTGCTGCTGGCTACTTTGAGCAACATCGCCCTGTGTGGGGGCATACTGTTGCCCATGATGTGGGTAGTGTCCTTCCTCATGTGATTGTTGGGGGTACTGGCCAGAGTAATAATGATGAGGGGCATCTTGGTGGCTCTGGTACCCACCAATATAGCCATGTCATCCCCAACCAGGTTGGGACCAGCCTCCAGCACTGCATGGGAAAAAGTGGCCATATTGGTGGGGTTGGCTAGAGGCAGACATATGTTGCTGCTGCTGTGAAGGTTGGGTAGGAGGAGGAAGGGGGTTAGGTGTAGACCCACCTATTTGAGTATCTTCAGACCCTTCTTGAGCAAGCATCTGTGTGGGTGGTCTCATGCGCATTAGATTTCGGGGGGAATGCTGCCACCTCTCCAGATATTCAAACAGCTCATATGGGGAATTCTGGGGTGTGCTTGCATCAAGCAGGATCTGAAAACATCCTCGAATACGGAGCCTCACCTCACGGGAAAGGGTACAGAGATAAAGGGCCAGGCTTCACAAGTATGCCTCCTCACCATCATCTGTATTCACTCTAGCCAGATAATTTAGGACCCCTGTGTCCACATTGGTCCTGGTATCTTGTGCAGGGATCTGGCGCCTTCTTCGTCCTCGCCGGGATGTTCCAGCAGGCTGTGGGGAGCCCCAGATCTGGGCAGTTGGGCTGCTGCTCATGTTGCCCTGCTCCTCCAGTATGGGTGATGTTGCAGCAGCAGACGGTCCTGGTGGTGTGGTTTGGGGCACAGGCAATGGGTTCTCCTGAGATGATTCTTCACCCATGCTTCTTGTAGGGGGAGAAGATGGGCCAGCCACCTCATCCCCTACAGGGTCAATTATGGGCTCTGTATCTGAGCCCGTTCCTCTATCCGTAAGGTTGGAGTGAGTTCTGTTATGAAAGAGAACAGAGCCAAAAATACATTAATATTTTTGGCCCTGTAAAGTATCTGTGTATTGTGGTGTGAGGTATCTACTTACGGTCTCAGATCCAGAATAGGGGTGAGGAAGGAGAGGCGGTCATAATAAATGTATTTTCTTTTGACGTAGCCCGCATCACCACTCCTGGACCGCTGCTGACGTTCCCGCCTGTACTGATCGCGGATGCTGCGCCAGCGTTTCATCACATCTTCCACTGCAATGTGACAGGAAATATTATCAATTTTACATATCTGATCGGTCACATTTGCTACCAGTAGTCTAGGCATGTGGCCTTCTGGGGTGTGCTTTCTACCCAGGGTGGCATATCTAATTGGGGCATCCAGGCCAGATATACAGGGTCAGAATAGTTCACGTATCAAGTAACTACACTTAATAACTTGGTTGGCTAAGAGGATGAGGAGCTTGTGGCCTGGGCAAAATTACGGCAGTGTCAAACCATGTGTCACATCCAAATCTACCCGCCTCATGAGGAAAAAAGTAGAAGCACAGGAAGGGGGGGCTGATTCTGTATGCATTTTTTGATGTGAGGTAATTTTAATCATTTTTTGGCCTTGTGCTTACTCAGTTTCTGCTGCTCCTCACGTGGGCGATCACCAAAATCATGGAACATCTGCCGACATATGCGCCTCCATGACGCCTCCTTTCTTGCCCGGTTGGCATAATGGGCATCACGTTGGTCCCAGAGTTCGGGCCGCTCCTGCATCAGTACAATGAGCATCTCCACATTTAGGAAATATGGCGCCATGACGCTGCTGTACTCCGTGGAGGTGTACTTCCTGGATGTCTGGAGCGGTTTTTGAGCTCATTTGCATGTCTAGGCTTCCTGATGATGGATTGGCCCATTTCCTGTCACCAGCCAAAAGACCTGCGTATTTCTCGCAAGTCACATGTGTGGTCCGTGTGTAAACCGTATTTTTTGCGCACCCATAGACTTGCATTGGCGTATTACGGGCGCATGCTGCGATTGTCACGGATCGTAGAATGCGGCCGAGAAATATACGGCTGTTGGGAGCTGCCCCATAGAGAATCATTGGTCCGTGTGTAATGCGTGCTTTTAACGCCTCTCACTCGTCCGTATTCCTCTCTAGTGTGACCCCGGCCTATTACTGAGGATGGCGGGTGGAAACCAAATAGCATTGCACTCATTTCATTGGAAGAAGTATGCTCATAAGACATACTGATAGGGAACTTAGATTGTGATTCCCATTGAGGACAGCGATGATAATGTGTGCAAACTGTAAAGCGCTGCGGTATATGTTACCGCTATATAAAAATAAAGATTATTTTTTATAAGATGAAATGGTCTTTAAATAGGTCAAAAGTTAAACATGACATTTCCTTTGTATTTTAGGCAAAAAAAAGTTGTCATTTTTTTACATTTTAAAATGACAAAAAGGAAAATGGTTAAATGCAAAAGTTTGGGCACCCTTGGAGCTTTGTGTGCTCAGATAACTTTGACCAAGGTTCGGACATTAATTGGCCTGTAAGAGTGCTGCTTGCTCACTATCATCATTAGGAAAGGCCAGGTGATGCAAATTTCACAGCTTTATAAAAACCCAGCCTCCTCTAACGCTTTCCCAAAAAAACAGCAGCCATGGGTTTTACTAAGCAGCTGCCTAGCACTCTGAAAATGAAAATAGTGGAGGCCCACAAAGCAGGAGGCTACAAGAAGATAACAAAGCGTTTTCAAGTCGCCCTTTCCTCAGTTTGAAATGTAATTAAGAAATGAAAGTTAATATGAGCAGTGGAGGTAAAGATAAGGCCAGGAAGACCAAGCAATATTTGAGTAAGAACTGCTCATAGGATTTCTGAAGACACTTGCACAAATATGGCCTTCAGGGAGGTGGCTTCCTCAGTGGCTGCTGAAAGCAGGCAGTGAGGAAGCCTGTGCAGCGGCTGTCAGATCGCTGATCTGACACAGCGCTGTTCTAAATGTCAGATCAGCGATCTGACACTTCACAGTAATGTCCCCCCTGGGGCAAAGCAATAAAGTGAAAAAAAAGTGGAAAAATAATTTTAAAAAAAAATCCCAAAATAAATTAAAAAAAAAAATATTTCCTAATAAATTCATTTTTTGGAAATAAAAAAAAAAACAATAAAAGTACACATAATTAGTATCGTCGCGTCTGAAACAACCCCTCCTATAAAACTGTCCCACTAGTTAACCCCTTTAGTGAACCCCTTAAAAAATAAAAATAAATAACAAAGCAACAAAAATGCGTTATCATCATATCGCCGAACAAAAAGTGCAATAACGCACGATCAAAAAGACGCATATAAATAATCATGGAACCGCTGAAAACGTCATCTTGTCCTGCAAAAAATTAACCGCAATACAGCATCATCAGCGAAAAAATAAAAAAGTTATAGCTCGCAGAATAAAGTGATGCAAAAATAATTCTTTTTGATATAAAATACTTTGCATTGCATAAAAGCAACAAAACATAAAAAAATGACATAAGTGAGGTATCGCTGTAATCGTACTGACCCGAAGAATAAAACCGCTTTATCTATTTTACCACACGCGGAACAGTGTAAACGCACCCCCCAAAAGAAATTCTTGAAATGCTGGTTTTTGTTCATTCTGCGTCCCAAAAATCGGAATAAAAAGCGATCAAAAAATGTAAGGTGCCTGAAAATGGCACCAATAAAAACGTCAACTCGTCCCGCAAAAAATAAGACCTCACATAACTCTGTGGGTCAAAATATGGAAAAATTATAGCCCTCAAAATGTGGTGATACAAAAACTATTTTTACAATAAAAAGTGTCTTTTAGCGTATGACAGCTGCCAAACATAAAAACCGCCATAAATAGTAATTCAAACCCCCCGTTATCACCCCCTTAGTTAGGGAAAAATAATAAAATTAAAAATAAGTATTAGGGTTAGGGTCTGGGCTAGGTTTGGAGTTAAGGATAGGGTTAGGGTTATGGTTAGGGCTGAGATAGGGTTAGAGGTGTGTTGGGGTTAGGGTTGGAGTTAGAATTGGGGGGGTTTCCACTGTTTGGGCACATCAGGTGGTCTCAAAACGCAACATGGCGTCTGATATCAATTGCAGCCAATTCTGCATTGAAAAAGTCAAATGGTGCTCCTTCCCTTCCAAGTTCTGCCATGTGCCCAAACAGTGGTTTACCCCCACCAATGGAGTATCAGCCTACTCAGGATAAACTTCTGTGAAGTACTTGTTGGTTCGAAGTGCTCACAACACATCAAGATAAGTTCCTTTGGGGGTCTAGATTCCAAAATGGGATCACTTGTGGGGGGTTTCAACAGTTTAGGCTTATCAGGGGCTCTCCAAACGCGACATGACAGTCGCAGACCATTCAATCAAAGCCTACATTCCAAACATCACTACCTCCCTTCCAAGCCTCTATGTGTGCCCATACAGTATATTTCTCCCACATATTGGGTATCAGCGTGCTCAGGACAAATTGAACAACAGTGTATGGGGTCCAATTTCTCCTGTTACCGTTGGGAAAATAAAAAAATTGGGGACTAAAAGATCATGTTTGTGGAAAAAATATGATTTTTATTATTTTCACACCAAGGCATCATAAACGTCTGTGAAGCCCTTAGGGGTTCAATGTGCTCACCACACATCTAGATAAGTTCCTTGGGGGGTCTAGTTTCCAAAATGGTGTCATTTCTGTGGGGTTTCCACTGGTTAGGCACATCAGGGGCTTTCCAAACGCGACATGGCGTCCAATCTCAATTCCAGCCAAAAAAGTCAAATGGCGCTGCTTACCCTTGGTAAAATTAAAATTGGGAGTGAAAAGATCATTTTTGTGGAAAAACTATGATTTTTTAATTTTACGGCTGTATCATATAAACTTCTGTGAAGCCCTTGGGGGTTTAAAGTTCTCACCACACATCTAGCTAAGTTCCTTGGGGGGTCTAGTTTCCAAAATGGGTCACTTGTGGGGGTTTCCACTGTTTATGCACACCAGGGGCTCTCCAATCGTGACATGGCGTCCGATCTGAATTCCAGCCAAGTTTGCATTGAAAAAGTCCTTCCCTTCTCTGAGCTCTGTCATGCACCGAAACAGTGGTTTCCCCCCACATATCAGGTATTATCGTACTCAGAACAAAGTGCACAATAACGTTTGCAGTTCAATTTCTCCTGTTACCCTTGGTAAAATAAAAAAAAATTGGACCTGTAGTAATTTTTTTGTGAAAAAAAAGTTAAATGTTCATTTTTTTTTTTTTTAACAATCAAAAAATTCCTGTGAAGCACTTGAAGGGTTAATAAATTTCTTTAATGTGGTTTTGCGCACCTTGAGGGGTGCAGTTTTTAGAATGGTGTCACTTTTGGGTATTTCTTATCATATAGACCCCTCAAAGTGACTTCAAATGTGATGTGGTCCCTAAAAATAAAATGGTGTTGTAAAAATGAGAAATCGCTGGTCAACTTTTAACCCTTATTACTTCCTAACAAAAAATATTTTGGTTCCCAAATTGTGCTGATGTAAAGTAAACATGTGGGAAATTTAATTTATTAAATTTTTTGTGTGCCATATCTCTGTGATTTAAGGGCATAAAAATTCAAATTTGGAAAATGGCAACATTTTCAAAATTTTTGCCAAATTTCTGTTTTTTTCACAAATAAACGCAAGTTATATGAATGAAATTTTACCACTAACATGGAGGACAATATGTCACGAGAAAACAGTGTCAGAGTCACCGGGATCCATGGAAGCGTTCCAGAGTTATTACCTCATAAAGAGACAGTGGTCAGAATTGTAAAAATTGGCCCGGTCATTAACGTGCAAACCACCCTTGGGGGTAAAGGGGTTAAGCATGTGCGTGGATCAATCAAGCTGTGGGGTTGTGTTGCAGCCAATGGCATGGGAAAGATTTTACAAGTAAAGGGATGAATGGATTCAATGAAATTTTAGCAAATTCTTAATGGAAACATTACACCATCTGTAAAAAGGATGAAGTTAAAAGGGGATGGCTTCTACAAATGGATAATGATCCTAAACACATGTCAGAATCCAAAATAGACTATCTCAAAAGGCAGAAGCTGAAAGTTTTACAATGACCCTCACAGCACACTGATCTGAACATTATTGAAAATCTGTGGCAAGACCTCAAAATAGCAGTGCATGCAAGACGATCCAGAAATCTCACAAAGCTGGAAGAATTTTCCAAGGAAGAATTTTGTAATTTTTAAAATGTAAATGATGAAAATATATATTTTTTTACCTAACATGCAAAGAAAATATGTCATGTGTAACTTTAGGCCTTTTAGAGATCATTTCCTCTTCAACTTACTTAACTGTTCCCTATAACAGTAATTTTGACCAGGAGTGCCCAAACTTTTATATTCCAAAGTATATGAATTGGGCTATGCTCCAGAACTCTCTCCATAGAAGTACATTAGACATGTGACATACATGTAGATTGCATGTCAAGAAAGGGATATATTGTTTTTACGCACAACACTACTTGTACCCTAGTTTAAATGTGTGCAATAAAAAGGATGATCAGCAGCCATGTGTAATGGTAATGGCTATGCAAAGTAGTCCAGTGCTATGTATATTCTGCTGTATTGTAATGATCCATAAAAGAAATCTCAAATATACATGATATATGCTGACTTCATTAATTACTTTATTTAAGTTATTAAATTTGGCCCTGATGATGATGGGTCCTTGACTCCTGAAGAGTCGTCCTTTAACAAGAGAGGAAAAACCCCCAGTGGAGGAAACCTCTAGGGAACCAAGGTTAAAGGAGTGCCCTTCCCTTGGGCTGTGAATCGGTGAGAACAGAGACCGAGCCCGGAATCTGCCTCTTCTTACAGCCGTTACCTCACCTGTGTCGTGGGTACACTTGGCTGCTGAAAGTCTGGTAAATGTCATATGACTGGATGAGAGCAGTCCAAGCCTGGAATCTGCCTCTTCATGCAGCAAGTAAGTCACTCTTCTCTGAACATGCCTGACTGTGGAAAGTCCGGTAAATGTCATATCAATAGGTGAGAGCAGTCCAAGCCTGGAATCTGCCTCTTCATGCAGCAAGTAAGTCACTTGTCTGTGAACACATCTGACTGTGGAAAGTCAGGTAAGTGTCATATCCATAGGTGAGAGCAGTCCAAGCCTGGAATCTGCCTCTTCATGCAGCAAGTTAGTCACTTGGCTGTGAACATGTCTGACTGTGGAAAGTCCGGTAAGTTTTATATCCATTGGTGAGAGCAGTCCAAGCCTGAAATCTGCCTCTTCATGCAGCAAGTAAGTCACTTGTCTGTGAACACGTCTGACTGTGGAAAGTCCGGTAAGTGTTATATCCATAGGTGAGAGCAGTCCAAGCCTGGAATCTGCCTCTTCATGTAGCAAGTAAGTCTCTTGTCTGTGAACACGTCTGACTGTGGAAAGTCCGGTAAGTGTTATATCCATAGGTGAGAGCAGTCCAAGCCTGGAATCTGCCTCTTCATGCAGCAAGTAAGTCACTTGTCTGTGAACACGTCTGACTGTGGAAAGTCCGGTAAGTGTTATATCCATAGGTGAGAGCAGTCCAAGTCTGGAATCTGCCTCTTCATGCAGCAAGTAAGTCACTTGTCTGTGAACACGTCTGTCTGTGGAAAGTCCGGTAAGTGTTATATCCATAGGTGAGAGCAGTCCAAGCCTGGAATCTGCCTCTTCATGCAGCAAGTAAGTCACTTGTCTGTGAACACATCTGACTGTGGAAAGTCCGGTAAGTGTCATATCAATAGGTGAAAGCAGTCCAAGCCTGGAATCTGCCTCTTTATGCAGCAGGTAATTCCCTTGTCCGTGAACACACCTGACTGCAGAAAGTCCAGTAAATGTCACATCCATGGGTGAGAGTAGAGACCGATCCCGGAATCTACCCCGTTGTGCAGCAGGTATGTCTCTTGACCGTGAACATGTCTGGCTGCAGAAACGCTGGTAAGTGTCATATCCATGGGTGAATGCAGAGACCAATCCTGGAGTCTGTGTCTGTTTTGCTTCATCACTGGTTGCCTGATTCTCACATGGTAGCCACCATGTAAAGGAGTTGTAGTGGAGTTGTCCCCTCCTGCTGGATTCCTTTTCAAAATAAAGAAAATAGAATTAAGCACTGTAGATAAAGCACTGAAGAAATTACAAAACTCATTTCTTTACTGTATCAAGTGTAATCATCCAAATAATGGGACAGGGCAGCAATAGTTAAATCCTGTGGCCTGCTGGAATACTGCGATGAAGCATTGCACGTCAACCATTTAACAAGAGACAGTATTTGCAGATCACGTACACTGCACCTTAAATGCCATGAAATCTCCCCTATTAGTGGCTGTAATAATTCCTCACCCAAGACCCCAGTCTTTTAATCAATGAACCTATTCCCATCACAATGGTGGGAACATGATTCGTGGCTTAACAAATGCCGCCGATCATCATGAATTTGATGAGCTGAGGCTGCCACGCCACCCAACCAGCCCAAGCTCTGGCACTTTTTCAGAACTGGGCGAAAATGGCGTGAGAATGCCGAAAGCCACAATATTTTAGCGCAGCCTGTAGTTTCACCAAAATGTTGTGACATTTCAAAGCTTTTTAATGTCAGAATACTGGGGTAAATGAGTTGATAAATCAGGACCCTAAATCCTTTTGAAATAAATCTAAGATGATCTTCTGATAAACTTTGAGCTGAGATAGTAAAACACTTACTTCTTTTTATAGAATCCTTCTTTGTTTTGGAAATATCTCATTTGACGTCCAGGTTGTGAGGACTCGGAATCATAGATATAAACATATCGATCATCCGATTCTTGAAAGGAAACATTTTTCCCTTTGCTTTTATTTTTCATGGGATTTCTTCCTCTTAGAATAGACGGAGGTGTCTGTCTGTAGCCATCTAAGTCCGGATTAATCTTGGACTCTTTCACCTCCACTATACTGGCCTTGTGCAGCATTGTAATGTCTCCAGATGTACAGAAAATGTCAGATTCTCCTGTAACGCAAAATATTGAAATTAGATTTAGTAAAATACAAAATTCTATGTGATTAAGATTATTAACACTTACAGGTTATTATAACTTCAAAATAGTATATTAGACTGAGAAAAGAGGGACCCAATCCCCAGAGAAAAGCTCCTGCAATTCAGAGAAAGCAAAGCTTAAAGAGCCACCCGGGGACTAAAGTGAGACCTGACTGGCCCAACGCTGCTCCCAGTCGGCTTCCCCCTGCGCCGCTGCACTTGCTGGACAGGTCTACTCTAATGAAAGATATCGGAGAGTCCTGTCAGTCAAGGAGATGCCAGCTTGGGACAGCACCAGATTTGTCAAGTCTCTCCATGTGGTCACTGGTCAGCTCTGCAAAATATGTTTTCTACAGATATCTGATATTATCACCCCTAGAATGATACATTGAATTATGACAACAGACGGGCTGAGCCTCTATAGCTATCAATATATTAACGGCTCATTCACTGACAAGTTCCTATAGAAGACCATTTTTTAATTTATATACAGTGGGGAAAAAAAGTATTTAGTCAGTCAGCAATAGTGCAAGTTTCACCACTTAAAAAGATGAGAGGCGTCTGTAATTTACATCATAGGTAGACCTCAACTATGGGAGACAAACTGAGAAAAAAAAATCCAGAAAATCACATTGTCTGTTTTTTTTTTCATTTTATTTGCATATTATGGTGGAAAATAAGTATTTGGTCAGAAACAAGCAATCAAGATTTCTGACTCTCACAGACCTTTAACTTCTTCTTTAAGAGTCTCCTCTTTCCTCCACTCATTAGCTGTAGTAATGGCACCTGTTTAAACTTGTTATCAGTATAAAAAGACACCTGTGCACACCCTCAAACAGTCTGACTCCAAACTCCACTATGGTGAAGACCAAAGAGCTGTCAAAGGACACCAGAAACAAAATTGTAGCCCTGCACCAGGCTGGGAAGACTGAATCTGCAATAGCCAACCAGCTTGGAGTGAAGAAATCAACTGTGGGAGCAATAATTAGAAAATGGAAGACATACAAGACCACTGATAATCTCCCTCGATCTGGTGCTCCACGCAAAATCCCACCCCGTGGGGTCAGAATGATCACAAGAACGGTGAGCAAAAATCCCAGAACCACGCGGGGGGACCTAGTGAATGAACTGCAGAGAGCTGGGACCAATGTAACAAGGCCTACCATAAGTAACACACTACGCCACCATGGACTCAGATCCTGCAGTGCCAGACGTGTCCCACTGCTTAAGCCTGTACATGTCCGGGCCCGTCTGAAGTTTGCTAGAGAGCATTTGGATGATCCAGAGGAGTTTTGGGAGAATGTCCTATGGTCTGATGAAACCAAACTGGAACTGTTTGGTAGAAACACAACTTGTCGTGTTTGGAGGAAAAAGAATACTGAGTTGCATCCATCAAACACCATACCTACTGTAAAGCATGGTGGTGGAAACATGCTTTGGGGCTGTTTCTCTGCAAAGGGGCCAGGACGACTGATCCGGGTACATGAAAGAATGAATGGGGCCAAGTATCGTGAGATTTTGAGTGCAAACCTCCTTCCATCAGCAAGGGCATTGAAGATGAAACGTGGCTGGGTCGTTCAACATGACAATGATCCAAAGCACACCGCCAGGGCAATGAAGGAGTGGCTTCGTAAGAAGCATTTCAAGGTCCTGGAGTGGCCTAGCCAGTCTCCAGATCTCAACCCTATAGAAAACCTTTGGAGGGAGTTGAAAGTCCGTGTTGCCAAGCGAAAAGCCAAAAACATCACTGCTCTAGAGGAGATCTGCATAGAGGAATGGGCCAACATACCAACAACAGTGTGTGGCAACCTTGTGAAGACTTACAGAAAACGTTTGACCTCTGTCATTGCCAACAAAGGATATATCACAAAGTATTGAGATGAAATTTTGTTTCTGACCAAATACTTATTTTCCACCATAATATGCAAATAAAATGAAAAAAAAAACAGACAATGTGATTTTCTGGATTTTTTTTTCTCAGTTTGTCTCCCTTAGTTGAGGTCTACCTATGATGTAAATTACAGACGCCTCTCATCTTTTTAAGTGGTGGAACTTGCACTATTGCTGACTGACTAAATACTTTTTTTCCCCACTGTATTAGGTTGTTTTTCTATTAAATCTATTTCACGAATGCTTGGAGAACTTACTGTCAGAGGAGGTGACCTCATCCTCGTCTGGGCTGTTATCGATTATTACATCAGGGGGTCCAGGCACTGAGATCTTGTTGCCTGTGAGGACGTCTCTCTGTTCATTCCAGGGTCCATGAAGCAAATCACTAATGGTAATTGGTTTGTAGTCCTCACGTTTTCCTGTAACACAGAACATAGAAATCAACATTTCTAAAATAAAAGCTTCCATCATGCTTCTCGTGAATGCCCTGAGAACTTACTGTCAGAGGAGGTGACCTCATCCTCATATGGGCTCATATCGATTATTACATCAGGGGGTCCAGGCACTGAGATCTTGTTGCATGTGAGGACGTCTCTCTGTTCATTCCCGGGTCCATGAAGCAAATCACTAATGGTAATTGGTATGTTGTCCTCACGTTTTCCTGTAACACAGAACATAGAAATCAACATTTCTAAAATAAAAGCTTCCATCATGCTTCTCGTGAATGCCCTGAGAACGTACTGTCAGAGGAGGTGACCTCATCCTCTTCTGCGCTCATATCGATTATTACATCAGGGGGTCCAGGCACTGAGATCTTGTTGCCTGTGAGGACGTCTCTCTGTTCATTCCCGGGTCCATGAAGCAAATCACTAATGGTAATTGGTTTGTAGTCCTCACGTTTTCCTGTAACACAGAACATAGAAATCAACATTTCTAAAATAAAAGCTTCCATCATGCTTCTCGTGAATGCCCTGAGAACTTACTGTCAGAGGATGTGACCTCATCCTCATATGGGCTCATATCGATTATTACATCAGGGGGTCCAGGCACTGAGATCTTGTTGCCTGTGAGGACGTCTCTCTGTCCATTCCCGGGTCCATGAGGCGAATCATCAATGGTAATTGTGATGTAGTCCTCATGTTTTCCTGTAACAGAACATAGAAATCAACATTTCTAAAATAAAAGCTTCCATCATGTTTCTACTCTATGTCTAGGGCTTTCACAATGTCTTTCTTATGTGTGGAATGGAAGTTGCTTTCTCATTATAAGTATATGGAACCTCACACTGAGTCTCATAGGAAACCACTACCACAACTACACATAAGACATTTTGTGAGCCGACGAATCTGAATTGCGGTCATATGGTTCAGAAGACGACTAGAATGGCGCTGGTGCTATTTTGAATATTGCGCTTAGATCCTGCATTGCGCTGTCCCCTTTATAGTCCCAATCCTCGGGGTATTACATGAAAATGTAAACTATCTAGTAATATCAGCCGTATTCCTCTATATATCGCTATAACAGTAAGGATTCTAACACCATCTTTTGGGATTATGAACCTTTAGTATTTTTATCTATTTGAGATAACTTGCTCCTCTTTTGTAACCGCGACCAAATGCAATTTTTTTGTGCTGATTCTCAAAAACCATCTTATTAATGGCCTCTTTTTTTGTGACATGAAAATGACATTGTTACTGTTTTCATTATTACTGTCCCCTCATCACACTTTTCTGGTGCATAATAGGGTCTGGAAGGGAGAGCCGACAAGGAGCGGGGGCGCCATATCGCAATATTAGGGTGTGAACCTCCGCAGAAAGGTAGGGGCATTTTTTTAGGCTGCTTTAGGGCCAGGCCCACTTCCCTCCTGTGACTCTATTATATCTATAAGTCCCCCCTTTTTATGATAATTTTGAATATAAATGTTATATATAGTAGGAGGGTCTTTTTTAGTGTAAGTTGTTGTAATTTTTTTGGCCCTCTCTCCCTCTGATTCAGTTTTGCAGATTCATCCGGCTGTAGTTACCATTTAGATTGGTGTTGTTCTCTCTAAAGTCATTGGCACAATTTTGACTTTCAACGTCTTTCATTGGTTTCTTCTTTTTCAGACAACTATAAAAATGAAAAAATAAAAATCACATTGTAAATTACAAAGTAAAACATGTCTGTATTCTGCAGAATGTAAGAATGAAACATGCTATCTAGTCCTATCTGTAGAGAGATCACCAGTCAGTCATTTTGGTGTAGCAGAGCCAGGTAGGGCAGGGTTAAGTCCGAGCTTTGCAGGATTTGATTAGATGCACCCACTTAGCTTTTTTTTTTTTTTACTACAGCCAGGACCTCTGTTCACTATTTCTGTCTGCTAGATGAAGCAGAGTCGAGTGTACTGGAGCTAGTGAGTGTTCAGCCAACATTTGAGCTATAGCTGAGAGGAAGATGTGCCGGGATCTCTCTGTGAATGGAGACAGCATGGGTCAGCTAGGAAAGCTGAGCAGTCTGTGTGCAGGAGCGGCAGAGAACCGTTCATCAGCTGCAGCCTGTATAGTGTGAACCTTGCCCAGGAGTTGAACCCTTCTGTTTGGCACTGGAGGCTGCTGGAACTCGTACTGAAGGGGATACCAAGACTGGTGGGATCGTGCCTCTTCTATGTATGAAGTTTGCTTTTGGAGAACGGACTGTAATCTGTTCAGGTGAGCTCACACTGACATATGGGCCCTGCTAAATGAATTATTTGCTGTGACACCTTTGTGCCTAGAAGAGGATGTTTTTGGTTTGGAATCCCTTGGAATTTTCTGAAAGCATTAAAACTGCACCGGTTTGACCCAAACAGCATTGACTATGTGAATGGTACCTAATGCCTATCTGAGAGCGTAAATCCCTACAAAGTATAATATATGTCCATCAGTTACCCACAGGACACAGCTCCAGGGTGACGTGTGTGTGAGCCACAAGAGGCCTACACTAAAGTATTCCCATTACTGGAGTAACCTGAAGATGTGACATTTCCTCTACAGACTCCTGTGTAGCCCATAAATCATGACTTCCTATACTTACCCATAGATGATAGCAATGGGACGCATGAATACTGCGAGGGCGAAGAGAATGGTGGCAGGTATAACCATCCTATAGACTGTATCCTCAGATGGTTTTGGAGGCACGGTGACATTCTCTAAAAAGAGAAAGAACATAAGTGATCAGGTAACCAGAGCTGGAATGTGTTCAGAAGTGGAAACCAAAACCCTGGACCGGGCGGCCTGAGGAACCAAGTATGACTATTAACAGAGGGGAATTTAGTGTGGAAAATGATGGATTATTTTTATGTCATATCAATATATAATGGACAATACAGAGATCTGCTCCTTTATATTTCTGGAATAGGGAACAAACACATGATGGGAGACGACACCTGTAATTACAAGTAACACATGAAGAAGCCCCCATTCCATGTATGATGTGACGTCATCTAAATCTCCAGTCACAGAAGAGAAGTGACAGAACCCCTAATGACCCGGAGCCTGACGCTCATACACCGGGCCCTAATCATGGGTCCTAATAGTGTCTGGGGCCGGAGGTGAAATGTTCCATGTGAGGGACAGATCTGATTTCTGAGCTGCTGATCGCCTGTCTCTTGTGGGCGCCTTCTGCTACATGTACTAGTC
This sequence comes from Dendrobates tinctorius, assembly GCF_039654945.1. NCBI lineage: Eukaryota > Metazoa > Chordata > Amphibia > Anura > Dendrobatidae > Dendrobates > Dendrobates tinctorius. The sequence continues at coordinate 4,849,410 of NW_027361691.1, forward strand.
GGTGCCTCCAGCCCGGAGAGAACAGTATTAATGCTCGGCGTCTCCTCTATGTGTTATTAGACTGGACCCTGGAAGCCAAACGGCATCTTTCCCCAATTCCACATTGCATGGTAAAATGAAGAATGTAATTCACAACTACAACTCGTTCAGCAAAAAGATAAACAAGTCCTCATACGGCCATATGAAGGGAAAAAAGTTATGGCTCTTGGAAGAAGGAGAGGAGAAAAAAAGCCCAAAAACGAAAATTGGCTGCAGAAGGGAAGGGGTTAACCCCGTAGTCAGAGTATATCTGGTAATGCGCTTACCTTCGTTAATCCTGATCTGCTCTAGTGATCGAGGGTTGCGGATAAAGATGGGAGCACCTTCCGCGGGTGCTAATAGCACGCTGAGAACTAGAAGTAGTCTAAACAGCATTGGAGCCTGGAGGAATATCGCTTACTGTGTGCGGCACAATCAGCTTCTCCAGACAAAGCGTCTCACTGCAAAATCGCTGGTTAGAACCAAGCATTCCGTGACATCACAGCTGGAACCCAACAGTGACATCATGGTGGGTGGGGCTACACATGAGTGATGTCACAATTGGGGCTCATCAACTAAACGTTCCCAATGTATATAATAAGAATATACAAAAGAAAGAAAAGGAAAGAAGAAAAATAAATAACTCAAAAAGGAAAGAACACTTTTTTTCACATACTCACATTTATTATATTTTATGTACTTTTATACAACAGAAATGTGTTCCCATTTGGGAGAATAATCATTCTCACTTTCAGTCATTGACTTTTTTCAACATTCTTTACACATTTTTTCTTTTCATTATTTTGTTTTCCACTTTAATTGCATTTTTATTCATTTGCACATACGGTTCATATTCACATAGAAGCTTTTCTCCTTTCTACCTTTTTACTAGGTTATTTCACTATCATTATCACTTACAGTCACATTTTTCTTTTTTTCCTCAATATCTGTCTCCCAATTCCCCTTCCCATTAAATATCCCTATTCCCCTTTGTTCATAGTCATCAACAGCCATATTATCACAAAATATCTTCACCAACTCTTTTTCCAATGGTAAAGATGGCGGCCATGATTGTTGTGCACTGTCCTGACTGGCTAGCTGGTCCCACATCATGAGCCGTGATATTGTTGCACTTCATTGACGCGCTTCTTGCTGCCGGCCGGCAGCAGATGTCATGCCCATGCGCACGCGGCAGCGCTCAATAAGGTGACGTTTTCCCTGATGACCCATTTGCAGCAGCTGTATTCGCACATTATTAGCCAGCCGATACCCCTCCACCACACGTCCTGTCAAAGCGGAAGCGAAACGCGTGCTGAATTTGTGGCATGCTCACTTGGTCTGTATTATGCATATACTCTATCACGTCATTAATTATTAATACAGGAGAAGTGAGGGCCCTGCTCGCAAGCTTACAACCTACAAGGAATTGGGAGGGGCGCAATAGGTGAGAAGCACTTGTTATTTCAGGTCCAGCCATTATAATAGATAGGGGTTTTCATATAAAGCTGCACGATCCGGTCATCAACCAGTATGTTTAAATGCAGATATCAAGTGCGGTTTTCATTTGCATGGAGCCTGTGGAGTCAGATGAATAGGAGGGAGCATTTATTATCCTGGGTTGCTTTATGCATGGCACCATATAATAATGTAGGATAATATTAAGATGAGCAGGACTCATGGGAGTTCGGGTTTGTCGGGTTCGGACAAACTTTAGTCCAAAGTTTGGTTCGAGTACCAGAACCTGACCAAAGCTTGACCCCGGACCTGAACCTCATATTAGTCAATGAGGACCTGAACTTTGATGCTGTAAAATGGTTTTAGTAAGGGCTACGGGTTCACTTAAGTAGGCAAAATGGGGGTAAGAGCACGACAATTGCCCTGCAAACAAATGTAGATGGAGAAATTACTTAAAATAACAAAATATTTAAAAAAAAATCTTAAGCCAAAAGGCGGAAGTCCAAGCTGAGAAGTAGAGCAGTTCCTTGTGAGTGTATTTTACTGTATTTGTTAATAAATAAATGAAAAAAAACAATGTGGATTCCCCTATTTTTAATAACCAGCAAATGGAAAGCAGACAGTTGTGAGCTGTTCTTATTATTTAGGGTCCCACCTTATTTGTAATAAGTAGAAAAGGCAAAGCAGACAACTGTGAGCTGAAATTAATAGGATGTGAAGCACCATAGTTATTGGGCCCTTCCCAGCATAATAAGACCAGCTCACTTGCAGTATAAGCCAGTGTAGGCCTGAACTTTTTTGCTGTAAAATGATGGTTGAAAATGGTTGGGGGTTGCAAAAGGAAATAAAATTGGGTTAGGAGCAGGACAGCTGCTCTGCAAAGAAATGTGGATAGCAATTTCACTTAAAATTACAGAGAATAAAAAAAAAAAATAATAATTATCTTGAACCAGGAGGCAGATGCCAAAGTGAAGAGGTGTATATGGATGTGGCAGTGTAAGTGGAAGAAGCACGGGAGGAGGTATCCAACACTGTTTTTGTGGAGTTTTTGTTTTTTAGGGAAATTGCTTTCAAGTTTTGTTACGGTAATTGCTGGGTTCTGTAGGTGTATTATATAGTGGGTACGGAAATTATTCAGACCACTTTATATTTTTCACTCTTTGTTTCTTTGCAGCCATTTGGCAAATTCAAAAAAGTTCATTCTTTTTCTCATTAATGTACACTCTGCACTAGAGTTGAGCGAAACGGGTCGAAAAAATTGAAAAGTCGCCGACTTTCGCCAAAGTCGGGTTTCATGAAACGAAACCCGACCTTAGCGTGAGGTCGGCCACGAGGCTGGCGACTTTAGCACCAAAGTCGCGTTTCAAAAGATGCTTGAGCGCCCTTTTTGCAGCCAATCATGAAGAACGGACACTGTGGGCAACGTGATGGCATAGGCAGCGGTCACCACCATCTTGGAGAAGGGCATGCAAGTGATTGGCTTGCTTTGTGGGGCATCACAGGGGTATAAAAGGGTGGGGATGCCAACCGCCATGTTACTCATGCTAATCTCAGAATAGGGAGAGCTGCTGCTGGTGATTCTGTAGGGAGAGCGTTAGGCAGGGAAGAAGATACCAAAAACTGATTCTGCTGCTAGAGACTTTGCCTGTACAACACACCAGTCACTGTGCAGTGCAAGGGGAGGCTATATTTTGGTGCCTCAGCTCTGTGGATTAATAGGCTGCCTTTTAAGGATACCTGGTAGCTGCATTGCTGTGTGCACACTGCTGAGCAAACTGCTTTTTTCAAAGCAATCCAGATTTTATTGTTTTGTCCTTGTGAGTTACTGAGCATTCATTTTTCACACACCGTACAGCGGTGTACGCTCCTCACACAGTACCGTGTAACGGCTGTTATCACGGCCACAGTGAAGCTATCTGTGTGTGACTCTGTAAGGATAAGTCGAGGAGTTGTTCCGTTCTTACAGACCTACACTCTAGGGAGAGTCCAGTTCTGCCCAATTCTATATACACCTTGTAGTTTGTCATACACTAGGCAATTTCTGCTGGTCACATTGTGGTGTTAAATAAACAGGGCTTGACTGAATCCAACAGTGTCCTGAAGTGTAGAGACATTCCAATTCTCCACAGTCCTCTATACACCTTGTACCTTGTTTTAAAGTACCAGAGAGTTGGTGGAAATTTGGGTACATTTTTCCAAAAAATGAGGAAGTGTGGTGGAAGAGTCACTGGTAATGATGGTGTTGGTGTTAGATCTGCTGGTAGTGGCAAAAGCAAAATAGCACCTAATGCAGGAGGTGTTGAGGCTGCGTCATCGTCTGGCTCCACAAGGCCTCGAAGGCTCCCTTTTCTCTGTGTAGGTAAACCGCTTCTAAAGCCGGAGCTTCATGAACAAGTTTTGGCTTGCATTGCTGACTCAGCCTCCAGCTCTATCGCCTACTCTTCTGAAGTTTTAAAAAATAAAAGCACTGAGTCGTCATTGGAGGCTCATGGTCATGAACCACACCTTTCCTTGTGTCCTTCACCCCTACCAAAATTGAAGGATGCGGCAGGCCACACTACAGATTACTCCATGGAGCTGCTTTCACATACCATGCCTGGGTTATCAAGTCAAATCGTGAATTACCCAGGCAAAGATGAATCTGACATGGAGTGCAATGATGCACAGCCACTGATAGATGATTCTGCTGGTACATTTACTCAGAGCACTACATTGTCCTCGCTGTGTACTGAGACAGAATCTGATCCAGATGAAACTCAGGTGCCTCTTCCCGCATACTATACCACCATACATGGTGCCACAGAGGAAGGTGCACATGACATTGAAGAGGAGGTGATGGATGACCCAGTTGTTGTCCCAGATTGGCATCCATTGGGGCTAGAGTGTGCCACTGCCAATAGCTCAGAAGAGGACGAGGAGCATCCGCAGAGGGCATCGACATGGCAACAGTTGTTATCTGGCAGGCCCGGAGCAGTCCAAAAACGGGTTACAAAAACCCAAAAAATTGCTGGACAACTTGGCCAGATGGTCCAAATAGCACAGCGTGCAAGGCCTCAAACTGTTTTCCCTAGTAGGAAGAGTGCAGTGTGGCACTTTTTTGAACAAAATCCTAATGATCAGGCAAAGGTTATCTGTAAGAAGTGCGTAAAGACCTTTAGCCGAGGGAAAAATCTGAGAAATTTGAATACCAGTTGCATGCTAAGACATTTAACCACCATGCACTTGCAAGCGTGGACGGACTACCAAAACTCACGTACCACATGTGCTGCTGCTCCCAAAGAAGGTAGTCAGCAACGCAACATTGTTTCCCCCACTGTAAGTCCACCGGTTAGCACACCGTCAGCAGCAAATGTTGAGTTGTCATTGCAAGGGCTAATCAGTCAGGGAATCACACTGTTATTGCAACGAAAGATTGAATCTAGGCCATAAGAAAGAACACCAACTCCATCACCATCATCAACCCTCTCTCAGTCCGCCATGTCCACCGCTAGTTCCACCATATGCAGCTCTCAAGTCCAGCTCACCCTTACAGAGACTATGAGTAGGACAAAAAAGTACTCATCCTCTCATCCGCGTACACTGTGTTTGAACGCCCACATTGACAAACTAATCTCGTTGTAGATGATGCCCTATCGGTTGGTTGAAAGCGCAGCTTTCCGCGAACTAATGGCCTACGTAGTACCACGCTATCAACTACCCAGTCGCCACTTCTTTTCTCGCAAAGCCATCCCATCCCTCCACCTTCATGTGAAAGACTGCATTGTCCATGCACTCAAGCAGTCAGTGAGTGGAAAGGTGCACCTCACAACTGATGCATGGTCCAGTAGGCATGGCCAGGGCCGTTACGTGCCCATCACTGCGCACTGGGTTAATGTGGTGTATGCAGGGTCCACAGGGAACAGCGGTGGTGGAACAGTGCTGCCTAGCCCACGGTATAGGAAACAGTTGGCTGTAGGCGTTCGGCCCTCCTCCTCCTCGAAAGCTGGTCCACAGAGCGCAGTCGCAAGAGCACTGCATCCGCAGCTGACAATGTTGCAAACGAGGTGTCCCCCTATCGATCAGCTAGTGGAAAGCGTCAGCAGGCTGTGTTGCAGATGATGTGTTTGGGCGACAGACACACCGCGGAGGTACTGGCCGACTACTTTCAGCGACAAACTGACTGGGCAGTCTACATCTTGAGGCAGGCAAGGTAGTTAGTGATAACAGCCGGAATTTTGTGGCAGCCATAGCCCTTTCAAAACTCAGACACATACCTTGCTTGACTCACACCTTCAAACTGGTGGTGCAGTGCTTCCTCACTAATTATTCGGAGTTAACAGGCCTGCTCCAGAAGGTTCGAAGACTGTGCTCGCACATCCGCCGGTCGCCGGTACACTCCAGTCGAATGCATAAGCTGCAGCGATTGATCCACCTTCCCAAGCACCGCCTAATTATCGACGCTGCAACAAGGTGGAACTCCACCCTGCACATGGTTGAGCGGCTGTGCGAACAAAGGCAGGCCGTAATGCATTTGTGGGAGGATACCCGGGCAGGCACTTTGAGGGCAGACATGGAGTTGACAGGTGTGCAGTGGTCGAAGCTGAAAGACCTCTGTAAAGTCCTTCAGTGTTTTGAGGAATGCACACGGCTGGTAAGCGCAGACGACACCTTCATAAGCATGAGGATCCCACTTATGCATCTGCTCATGCAAACTGTGACGCACATTAAGGAGCAGGCGTCTGCAGCCAAGGTTGATGAGGAGGAAGACGAGGAGTGAAGCCTTGATGACAGTCAGCCATTGTCTGGTCAGGGAACTGTCGTGGACGAGGTGGAGGAAGAAGAGGAAGAGGAGGAGGAAGATGATGGGGATAATTATTTAGGGAAGGAGGATGCTTCTCGTGGGGCAAGAGAAAATATTGGCTTTGCAAGGTCTGGTACTGGGTTTGAGCGTGATTGGAGGGATGTGGATTTGCCTGAAAGTGCTCCTCCACCCAGCACTCGCAGTGCATCATTGACACCTGGAACATTGACCCACATGTCAGATTATGCCTTGCAGATCCTAAAAAGGGACTCCCGCATTGCCCAAATGATGAACGATGATGACTACTGGTTGGCCAGCATCCTGGATCCACGCTATAAAGGCAAATTCCAAAACATCATGCCACAGGAGAACCTTGACCTAATATTGGCTAATAAACAAGCTACTCTGGTAAACCGGTTGGTTGAGGCATTCCCAGCACACAGCAGCGGTGAAGGTTCTCACACAAGCCGTAGGGGCCGGGTGCAACTTGGAACAGGTGTTCGTGGTGCACACATCAGAAGTGGCGTTGGAGACAGGGGTTTCATGACCATGCTGTGGACGGATTTTTCAAGTCCCGCTCACACGACTGGTAATACTGCATCAATTGAAAGTGACAGGAGACAGCACTTGTCAAGTATGGTTACAAACTACTTTTCCTCCCATATCGATGTTCTCCCTCACAGGTTATTCCCATTTGACTATTGGGCAGTTAAACTGGACACCTGGCCTGAATTGGCACAATATACCTTACAGGAGCTCGCATGCCCAGCTGCAAGTGTGCTATCGGAAAGAGTCTTCAGTGCTGCTGGATCAATACTGACAGAAAAAAGGACCCGTCTGTCGACCCAATATGTGGATGATCTAACCTTCATTAAAATGAACCATGCATGGGTTTCCAAGGATTTTGTCCCACCTTACCCTGATGACACATAGGTTGCCAGAAAAATTGCTTTCTTTGGTCCGCCTGTTCCTGGGACTTGACCAATTTCACCTTTAGCAGCAGGTGAATGTCCCACATCAACATATGGCATTTTGTAAACCTCCCTAACTGGGCAGCCTCCTCCCCCTGGGCCGGGGTCACCACCGAGCGCATGCAACCGTGCACACCCGCCATCAGACACACCACTGTACTATGAGGGGCCCAGTGCCAGTGCTGACCTCCACGAGTGGGCCCCCCTTGCTTGGGCAGGGCCCCAGCATTTGCAATGTTTTCCTCTCCCTGCTCCTCCGCTGTGTAGTCTGGGCTGTCAAATCCATCACTGGGACTGCCACTTCAAATTTGGTGAACTGATACAAGATGATGGTTAAGACGTAGCTATGCCCTGTCCCGCTGGCCGGGATCTAGCTTCAGATGATCAATGGCTTCCATTTCTTATGGACGTCGACTTACAATGAGATGCAGTGGTGGTTTCTCATCAGCTTTAACAGTTTTCCTACCCACAGACGTGTGACATTCCAGCGCACATTTTTAAATGTGCCCTCCCTCTCATGCCAATCCAATTGAATCGCCTACAGCCTGTGGCTTCTGTGTTTTGCACTCCAAAGTTACGTGAGAGATCATGATAGGCAATGAGCACCATGTTTACATCTGTCGCTGTGATCAAAATTGGATGGATATGAGTAACGTGATGGGTTCAACGGTGCTGCAATACAGCAACACTTTCTTCACAAAGAAAGGTTTTTGCTGTGTCCACACACTAATTATTTGAGGGTCAGCATCGCCTCTGAGAATTGTGACGGAAGTTGTTCCCGTGAATAGTAATTTGTAGATTTCTGCAATCACTAGACTTTAGGTCAATAATTGTATGCATCTCATTTCCTATTGCAGAGAGTCTGGGCTGTCTTACTGAGACAGAAATATAAATGAAGATTTAAAAATACCACCAAAAGTGTATCATGGTGTACGCTTGAAATACATTTCCTTTTTTCTAATTTTTAGATTGTTGTGTAATCCATGCAGAGAACATGGAGATTTTAAATGTTTAAACTATGCTCTATATAACTGCTATCCAGTGATAATGTACCGTATCTCAACTTTGTACAATCTGGTCAAATCCATACTGGGCCTGAGACCGTCTGAGCCTGCCTCCTGATCGATACACATAGGTTTTTAATGTGTAAACTAGGCAACATATATACGTGTTATCCGTTGTAACTGTACCCTTTATCAACTTTCTCGAATCTTGTAGAATCCATACTGGGCCTGAGAATGGCTGCAGAGCTGTTAAGCAAGCTACAGCACCTGTGGTTTGGACACGTAATGTTTTGCATTTTTTCTGGAATGGCGGTTAGGCCGAAATCAGGAATTGCTGTTGACCTGCACTTACTGGGAAATCATCGTTTGCGGAGAATAATTGGAATCCCAGATCCCCATCACTGACGGTGTTCAGCGGGTTATCTGCACCTGTAAGCGACAAAAGCTGGTCCTTTCAGTGTAGCACGCATGTAGCCCCGGACATGGAAGGCCATGATAACCCTGTTATTACTCGATCGCGCATGCCAGAGCCTCGCGTATCCCTCTAGTAAGCTTTACGCGTACCGCGGGGGCATGCCGGAGTCTCGTTCGCTAACGTAATAAAGCAGACAAATCGCTAGCACAACTACTAACGGACAAACCACACCACACACAGAATCGACAAAGCTTTCAATGTGTGCATCTTTTTGTGAAGTGGCATGGTTGTGGTTTCTCGGGTGGAGTCCAATTAAGCCGCAGGCTCCACTGCTGGTGGTGCCCTATTGGACATTCCTTTAAGGTTCAGCTTTGCATCCATACTGCCCCTAGAAACAAACTCTTTGCCTTCATGGACGCTGTTTTGAGGTTCGTGGGAATAACGCCGCCCGATCGCCAGTTGCCATAATTTATTGGTGGGAAGAACAACGGTATATGATCGTGTTCATTTTCAGATTTTGGTTTTCTTTTTTACATTTTTATTCCAGCCTTTCTTGACTTCATAAGGGCATGACAAGCCTATATCTGTGTCTCCTCCACCTCCTCCTTTTACTCCTCCACCTCTTTTGTAAATGTAGTTGCCCTTTTCCATATGTTATTTTTGTCTTCTGAGCATTTTGTCGGCTTTGGGACACCTTTTAAGGTATTTTGTAATTGTTTTCTATGTGTTTGTGTTTGCCTGCCATTGTTTTCAGTGTGAGATTGACAATTATCCTTTGACTGAATAGAGCTGTACGCTTCTGATACAGTGCCATATATGTGATGTTATTTTGTGTCTATTTTGTGCTAAATTTGGAAGTTTGGTGGAAGAGGCCGCGGACGTGGGCATGGGGGGGCCAGCTGGTGCTGATGGTGGTGGTGGTGCATCTGCTGGTAGTGGCAAAAACACAATAGCAGCTAAGGCAGGAGGTGTTGAGCCTGCGTCATGGTCTGTCTACGGAACGCCTGGAAGGCTACTGTTATGAGCGGTGGAACGCACTAAATAAAATTAAAATAAAGTGTGTTCACCGCTCGGGGTCCACCGTGCGGTAGATGACAAAACCGCTGCTGAAAGAGGCAGGGCACTCAGGCAGAGATGTGCACAGGACTTTAGCTGCAGTCAGTGCACTAAAGCAGACTCTGTTATATGCACAGAACTGCCAACAAAACATAAATACCGCTGAGTCTGTTTAGGGTCACAGACTTCAGCGATGTGGAAACGGTATTAAAGGTCACAGAAATAGCCTTAAAAACCAGGACTATCCCCTCTAGACCTACCGTAAAACTTAAGGTATGAGGTGTCGCAACTGCGAACACCCGGGAGGCTGCAACCGCAGCGCGGCGTGAACAGAGCCGCAAGCAAGGCGCTGCAAGGACGCTGGCGCAATGCAGGACGCTTAGCTGCTGCAAAAGGTATGGCTGGACCGCGCTGGTGCTAGCGCTGCTACTGGCGGCTGCCCAATCACTCACACAATCGCAATATCAGAGGGAAGGGGTTTCATAATAAGTCATCCACCAGTCCAAGCATCCATTACCATACACACAGCAGCAGTATGAAAATACTAGCGCATGGCAGAACGGCCATGCGCACTTTTTCTAGCGTTCGGGACATGCCGAAAATCTCCAGAGCCCTGAGCATACCCAATGGAATCAGAAACAGGACCTGAGCACCTGACTCCTGAAGTCCAATGGGAGCTCATCCCATGAGCATGCTCAGAAGAAGGGACGAAGGACTTAGCCTCTGGAGACAAATGTGAGGATCTGTGTTCCTGCATAGGTATTGTAGGAACCAGATTCCTAACATTACCCCCCTCCTAGGGCCACCCCTCCCTGAAGCCTCCGACCAATCAGCCTGTGCCCGGCAATGGCACAGACCTCAGACTCGCCAAACAGCGAACCTGATGTCCTAGTAGGTGAAACTGAAATCCGGGACATATGGATGGTATCAGCGGAGGTCAGGTCACCAGGTCTCAGGAGGGATACCCTGTTGACAATAGGAGCGGAAGGTTTAGGAGACCGCCGCCGTGTATCGACGGCCGTCACCACCCTCCATTCGGGGAGACTGTCCCGAGCACATAACGTGCATGCCCGAATGAATTTTTTGAAGTCTCGAGCTTTATGGGGCCACCAATGCGCTCCAGCCAAGGTGTATATGAGCCGACATGTTTTATAAAAAAAAAAGCCATTTTATAAAAATAAAGTGAACTTTACTGTTGGAACTGGTGAAACATATATACAGCAGGCATCAGGTACAAAGTTTCTTTTCACATCTTCGGTTTTACACAGAGGCACAGGCATGGCGGTCACATGTGACAGCATCACAACATTTCAGCAATAAAACATAGGTGACTAGACATAGGTTACACCCCCATTACTAACCCATATACCCATTATACATCCTTCATCTAATAGTCCCATGCCCATATACCCATCATACATATCCTCCATCCCATAGTCCCGTGCATATATACCCATCATACATATCCTCCATCCCATAGGCCCGTGCCCATATACCCATCATGCATATCCACGATCCCATAGTCGAGTGCCCATATATCCATCATGCATATCCTCCATCCCATAGTCCCATGCCCATATACCAATCATACATATCCGCCATCCCATAGTCCCGTGCCCATATACCCATCATGCATATCCTCCATCCCATAGTCAACCATTATAACATCATAATGAGAGGCGGCAGGTCTTGCAACCTATGATGACATCAGCGTCGCCATGGCAACCACTATGACATCATAATGAGGGGCGTGGCTTGACGGCCACAGACTTTTTCCCCAGTATGTAGATAGGGGCAAAATTGTTTGGTGAATTGGAACGCGCGGGGTTAAATTTTTGCCTCACAACATAGCTTAGGACGCTCTCGGGGTCCAGACGTGTGACTGTGCCAAATTTTGTGGCTGTAGCTGCAACGGTGCGGATGCCTATCCTGGACATACACACATACACATACATACACACATACATACACACTTTGAGCTTTATATATTAGATAATTGTATCTGCTGATTCAAGTCCATTTTGTAGTTTTCCACTGCTCTTGAACAACTCTTCTGATAATTCTTTCCACTACTCTGAAATCCTGCAAGGAGCACCTGATCTTACCTGGTTTATAGTGAAATTATCTACTTTCCATTTACAGATCATGACCTCAAAAGTGTTCACTGGAGCATTCAGTAGTTTAGGAAGTCATCCGTCACCAATGCCATCAGTAGGTTTTGCAACAATAAGGTTGAGAAGGTCTTGAGACAGCTCACTTGTTTTACCCATTATGAGCTATTTCTTGTGTGGCACCTTGGTAATGAGACACCTTTTTTTAGGCAATCAATTGAACCAGCTGATATTATTTTTCACTAGCAGGATTGCTTTTTAATTACCAATAGATTTTAGCTGGTGTCGTGGCTTTCCATGGCTTTTAGCACCTCTCTTTCTTCCTGTGTTCAATATTTTTTTCTGTGTCATTTTTACATTCTTACACATAATTTATGGACATCTGTGGTTTGATCTCTTTGCCTTTGTGGGTTCAATGGGTTGTTAACGACAAATATGACAAATATGTGTTTAGAAATATGTTTACTTAGAAAATGGTGATGTATTCAATACTTATTTCATGCGCTGTATGTATACACATACACACACCTCTTTAGATGATAAATCACACATAGCATTTGTAACATACTAAGTGAACAAGGTCCATTACAACACACTTTTATGAATCCCTATAAAGGCAGCAAAGGAACGAAAGAGGATAGTAATATAAGTCTAAATCAACATAATAATTTTGAACTTTCGAAAAGATTGTGCAAAAATCCTGCACTGTGTTCCTCTACAGCCCCAGGTTTATATACTGTATATTACTGTCATCTTTAGGGCTCATACTCACTTGTGAGAGACTCGTACCATTCTCATGCGAGTATCTCGCATGAAAACCTGGCACTGCCACCGGCACTCGGACTGGAGCGTGCGGCTACGTGTATTTCTATGCCGCCGCCACACGCTCCAGTGCCAGTGCTGGCGGCAGTGCCAGGTTTTCATGCCAGAGGCTCTCACGAGAATGGTGCGAGTCTCTCACAAGTGAGTATGAGCCCTTATACTGTTTTTTCTGCGGTTAGTAATTTTCTCCCCATCTAATTGTATATTTCCCGATGGACTTACAAGGTGACAAGTTCTAGGAATCCACTTCTATTCACATACTGGAGGTCTCTACATTACATTAAGTATGGCCGAAACAGCCTCAATTTGCATGTAAAAATGGAGGGAAATTGCTGTAAAAGGTAGGAATAATTTTTCAGGTAACATCAAACTATTAGACTGGTATATTGCATTGGTCATTGCAATACAGTGATTCCAATCTGAGAGTAAATTGATCCAGCAGTTGTTAATAGGTAGCAAGATGTGTAGCTGATCCTATGGCCGGGGTCACACTAACCGACGAAAAATACGGTCCGTAGTTTACATGCGTAATACGGATGAATGACCCCTAAATAGTGCTCCGTAGGTCATCCGTAAGCAAGGTGTGGTCGCGTATTTTGCGCATGTCAGCATCCGTATGTAATCCGTATGGCATCCGTATGCAATCCGTATGGTGAGATTTTCTCGCAGCCTTGCAAAATGGACATTTAACGGTTTTGAGGCCTGCTAACTATTTAAATCATTAGCCTGCACCCTATTTATTGCCTCAGGAACAGGTGGCTGCCTCCATTCTGTCCATTTGTGACCTTGCCTTCACTAGGTGTGTTGATGTTGTATGTGCAACATGGCAAACAGTCTGAGTTTCAACACAACTGCGCAGGTTCTCTTCAACTGGCTTTTGTCACGCCTCTTTGGCCAACCATACCCAGTGATAGTGGATCCGCGGAGGAGGAGACGCATGTGGGTCCATCCACTTTTGAGGCAACGACTCACAAGAGGTCATTTTCACCACCTCTATTCTTCTATGCGGGAGCATCCTGTCAAATTCTACCAATACTGTCGCATGAGCCTTGCAACATTTGATCGACTCTTGGAGACAGTGCGCCCTGGGATAACCTTTTAGGACACAAGGATGCGCAAAGCTATATCTGCAGAGGAGCGACTTCTACTCACAATACGGTATGTACTACACAACCACATTCTCTATGTTCACAATGTTTTGGCCAAAGTATGTATTTTTGGCTTATTGGACTAAGATTAATGCCCTCATCTTAGTCCACATATGTTTCAACTTACAGACCAGAATGTTATGTGTAATATGTACTGAATATCACTTAGTAATTGGGCAAACAAAGATGTGTGTGTTATTCGCTCTGAATTCCTAACAAGTTTGGTATGTATGTACCTGGTGTTTTTGTAATTTGGGCATTCTAAAATCTTCCTTTTCTGTTGTTCTTCAGCTTCCTGTCCACTGGCCTTTCTTATGCCGCCCTCCACCATGAGTTTCTCATTGGAAGATCTACCATTTCAGGCATAGTCAGGTCAACGTGTATTGAAATCTGGACAAGACTCCATCAACTCGTCATGCCCGAGCCCAGGATGGAAGACTGGTTGAGGATATCAAGGGACTTTGAGGAGGAATGCCAGTTTCCTAATTGTATTGGGGCTCTTGATGGCAAACATATCCGGGTGCGTAAGCCGCCAAACTCTGGCTCCCAATTCTTCAATTATAAACAATACTTTTCTGTTATATTGTTGGCTCTGGCAGACCCTAAATACAAGTTTATAATTGTTGACATTGGGGCCTATGGAAGGACGGGAGACTCTCGAGTCTTCAATACTTCCATTATGGCTCGGCGGCTACGCACCAACCAGCTGGATCTACCGCCACCACTCCAGCTACCAGGCTCCATTCCAGAATCAGTCCCTTATGTCCTTGTGGCAGATGAGGCGTTTCAGTTAACACGCAATGTCATGAGGCCATATCCCCGGCGCAACCTTGACCACAGGTGCAGAATTTTTAACTTGCGCCTATCACCTGCTCGGCAACTGGTGAAGTGTTCCTTTGGCATTCTTTATGCCAAATGGCGGGTACTCCAGTCTGCCATTCAGCTGAGTGAGCAAAATGTAAATGAAGTAGTGAAAGCCTGTGCGGTTCTTCATAACTTCACCAGGATACATGATTGTTCCTCCTCTGCTGGTGTTGTGCATAGGCCGGACAATGTGCATAGGGTGAGACCACCTATCAACCTTCAACGTAGACCGCTCTCTGGGCTCAAAGTGCATGATATTTTCACTAATTACTTTATGTCACCTGAGGGGGAAACTTCTTGGCAAGAGCATGCTGTATCTATGTTATAATGTTTGCTTTTATGTGTGTCTAAATATATATATTTCTACCCCTTCTGATTCTATGTCTGTTTAATGGCATTGTTAAGCGTATGTTAGTATGCTGATACGGTTTTTGATAATTGAGACAGAGACGTAAATTGTAGTAGACACATTTTTACTTTTGCCTTTTTTTTGTTTCTTTTTTTAAAGGCAAACATATTTGTGCCATATGATAACTGGGGCAATGGGCCAAATTGCCCTTTTTGCAGATGTGATCATTTTTGAAGTATAAAATTTGCACACATTTCCAAAACAAACAGAATGTTATAACAAACTTGCTACATTAGACATTTTGAATCCAAAGGAAAAAAGATGTGTTCTCCATCAAGAAAATGATAGAAAAAAGATAAAACTCACATTTCTTAGGAATGTTTGATAATCATATTAATAAGCCACCATGACAGCCAAGGCTACCTTACGCGTTTCTGACACATATTACATGTCTGTAAAAAGACTATATTTCACCAAGCTATACTGGGAAAGTGAAAGGATCAAAACAGACTACTCACTTGATAATGCCGAGAAAAGGCGTGCTGCCCTTATTCAAGTAGTCACTGTTTTGCCTGCTAAATATATTCCAGAATCAAGGCGAACAGCCTCAAGAACATCACGCTCTCTCTATGTATTATCAAGTGAGTAGTCTATTTTGATCCTTTGACTTTCCCAGTATAGCTTGGTGAAATATAGTCTTTTTTACAGACATGTAATATGTGTCAGAAACGCGTAAGGTAGCCTTGGCTGTCATGGTGGTTTATTAATATGATTATCAAACATTCCTAAGAAATGTGAGTTTTAGGCTTTTTATCTAAAATTGATGATGGAGACCACCTCTTTTTTCCTTTGGATAGGGATTTTGAGCACCAGTTGAACCACACTGGGCATCTCCTGCCATCAGACCGCTTATGGACACTGATGTACAGTATGCGTAAACAATTTGCATGTTTTTATGCTGTTATAAATTGGGGAAAGTTGGGGAAGGAGAAGGCAGAAGAGCAGCCTGTGGTTGCTGCTGGCTACTTTGAGCAACATCGCCCAGTGTGGGGGCATACTGTTGCCCATGATATGGGTAGTGTCCTTCCTCATGTGATTGTTGGGGGTACTGGCCAGAGTAATAATGATGAGGGGCATCTTGGTGGCTCTGGTACCCACCAATATAGCCATGTCATCCCCAACCAGGTTGGGACCAGCCTCCAGCACTGCATGGGAAAAAGTGGCCATATTGGTGGGGTTGGCTAGAGGCAGACATATGTTGCTGCTGCTGTGAAGGTTGGGTAGGAGGAGGAAGGGGGTTAGGTGTAGGCCCACCTATTTGAGTATCTTCAGACCCTTCTTGAGCAAGCATCTGTGTGGGTGGTCTCATGCGCATTAGATTTCGGGGGGAATGCTGCCACCTCTCCAGATATTCAAACAGCTCATATGGGGTATTCTGGGGTGTGCTTGCATCAAGCAGGATCTGAAAACATCCTCGAATACGGAGCCTCACCTCATGGGAAAGAGCACGGAGATAAAAGGCCAGGCTACGTGAATATGCCTCCTCTCCATCATCTGTATTCACTCTAGCCAGATAATTTAGGACCCCTGTGTCCACATTGGTCCTGGTATCTTGTGCAGGGATCTGGCGCCTTCTTCGTCCTCGCCGGGATGTTCCAGCAGGCTGTGGGGAGCCCCAGATCTGGACAGTTGGGCTGCTGCTCATGTTGCCCTGCTCCTCCAGTATGGGTGATGTTGCAGCAGCAGACGGTCCTGGTGGTGTGGTTTGGGGCACAGGCAATGGGTTCTCCTGAGATGATTCTTCACCCATGCTTCTTGTAGGGGGAGAAGATGGGCCAGCCACCTCATCCCCTACAGGGTCAATTATGGGCTCTGTATCTGAGCCCGTTCCTCTATCCGTAAGGTTGGAGTGAGTTCTGTTATGAAAGAGAACAGAGCCAAAAATACATTAATATTTTTGACCCTGTAAAGTATCTGTGTATTGTGGTGTGAGGTATCTACTTACGTTCTCAGATCCAGAATAGGGGTGAGGAAGGAGAGGCGGTCATAATAAATGTATTTTCTTTTGACGTAGCCCGCATCACCACTCCTGGACCGCTGCTGACGTTCCCGCCTGTACTGATCGCGGATGCTGCGCCAGCGTTTCATCACATCTTCCACTGCAATGTGACAGGAAATATTATCAATTTTACATATCGGATCGGTCACATTTGCTACCAGTAGTCTAGGCATGTGGCCTTCTGGGGTGTGCTTTCTACCCAGGGTGGCAAATCTAATTGGGCCATCCAGACCAGATACACAGGGTCAGAATAGTTCACGTATCAAGTAACTACACTTAATAACTTGGTTGGCTAAGAGGATGAGGAGCTTGTGGCCTGAGCAAAATTACGGCAGTGTCAAACCATGTGTCACATCAAAATCTACCCGCCTCATGAGGAAAAAAGTAGAAGCACAGGAAGGGGGGGCTGATTCTGTATGCATTTTATGATGTGAGGTAATTTTAATCATTTTTTGGCCTTTTACTTACTCAGTTTCTGCTGCTCCTCACGTGGGCGATCACCAAAATCATGGAACATCTGCCGACATATGCGCCTCCATGACGCCTCCTTTCTTGCCCGGTTGGCATAATGGGCATCACGTTGGTCCCAGAGTTCGGGACGCTCCTGCATCAGTACAATGAGCATCTCCACATTTAGGAAATATGGCGCCATGACGCTGCTGTACTCCGTGGAGGTGTACTTCCTGGATGTCTGGAGCGGTTTTTGAGCTCATTTGCATGTCTAGGCTTCCTGATGATGGATTGGCCCATTTCCTGTCACCAGCCAAAAGACCTGCATATTTCTCGCAAGTCACACGTGTGGTCCGTGTGTAAACCGTATTTTTTGCGCACCCATAGACTTGCATTGGCGTATTACGGGCGCATGCTGCGATTGGCACTGACCGTAGAATACGGCCGAGAAATATACGGCTGTTGGGAGCAAACCCATAGAGAATCATTGGTCCGTGTGTAATGCGTGCTTTTAACGCCTCTCACTCGTCCGTATTCCTCTCTAGTGTGACCCCGGCCTATTACTGAGGATGGCGGGTGGAAACCAAATAGCATTGCACTCATTTCATTGGAAGAAGTATGCTCATAAGACATACTGATAGGGAACTTAGATTGTGATTCCCATCGAGGACAGCGATGATAATGTGTGCAAACTGTAAAGCGCTGCGGTATATGTTACCGCTATATAAAAATAAAGATTATTTATTATAAGATGAAATGGTCTTTAAATAGGTCAAAAGTTAAACATGACATTTCCTTTGTATTTTAGGCAAAAAAAAGTTGTCATTTTTTTTACATTTTAAAATGACAAAAAGGAAAATGGTTAAATGCAAAAGTTTGGGCACCCTTGGAGCTTTGTGTGCTCAGATAACTTTGACCAAGGTTCGGACAATAATTGGCCTGTAAGAGTGCTGCTTGCTCACTATCATCATTAGGAAACACCAGGTGATGCAAATTTCACAGCTTTATAAAAACCCAGCCTCCTCTAACGCTTTCCCAAAAAAACAGCAGCCATGGGTTTTACTAAGCAGCTGCCTAGCACTCTGAAAATGAAAATAGTGGAGGCCCACAAAGCAGGAGGCTACAAGAAGATAACAAAGCATTTTCAAGTCGCCCTTTCCTCAGTTTGAAATGTAATTAAGAAATGAAAGTTAATATGAGCAGTGGAGGTAAAGATAAGGCCAGGAAGACCAAGCAATATTTGAGTAAGAACTGCTCATAGGATTTCTGAAGACACTTGCACAAATATGGCCTTCAGGGAGGCGGCTTCCTCAGTGGCTGCTGAAAGCAGGCAGTGAGGAAGCCTGTGCAGCGGCTGTCAGATCGCTGATCTGACACAGCGCTGTTCTAAATGTCAGATCAGCGATCTGAGACTTCACAGTAATGTCCCCCCTGGGGCAAAGCAATAAAGTGAAAAAAAAGTGGAAAAATAATTTTAAAAAAAATCCCAAAATAAATAAAAAAAAAAAATATTTCCTAATAAATTCATTTTTTGGAAATAAAAAAAAAAACAATAAAAGTACACATAATTAGTATCGTCGCGTCTGAAACAACCCCTCCTATAAAACTGTCCCACTAGTTAACCCCTTTAGTGAACCCCTTAAAAAATAAAAATAAATAACAAAGCAACAAAAATGCGTTATCATCATATCGCTGAACAAAAAGTGTAATAACGCACGATCAAAAAGACACATATAAATAATCATGGAACCGCTGAAAGCGTCATCTTGTCCTGCAAAAAATTAGCCACCATACAGCATCATCAGCGAAAAAATAAAAAAGTTATAGCTCGCAGAATAAAGTGATGCAAAAATAATTCTTTTTGATATAAAATACTTTTCATTGCATAAAAGCAGCAAAACATAAAAAAATGACATAAGTGAGGTATCGCTGTAATCGTACTGACCCGAAGAATAAAACCGCTTTATCTATTTTACCGCACGCGGAACAGTGTAAACGCACCCCCCAAAAGAAATTCTCGAAATGCTGGTTTTTGTTCATTCTGCGTCCCAAAAATCGGAATAAAAAGCGATCAAAAAATGTAAGGTGCCTGAAAATGGCACCAATAAAAACGTCAACTCGTCCCGCAAAAAATAAGACCTCACATAACTCTGTGGGTCAAAATATGGAAAAATTATAACCCTCAAAATGTGGTGATACAAAAACTATTTTTACAATAAAAAGTGTCTTTTAGCGTATGACAGCTGCCAAACATAAAAACCGCCATATATAGTAATTCAAACCCCCCGTTATCACCCCCTTAGTTAGGGAAAAATAATAAAATTAAAAATAAGTATTAGGGTTAGGGTCTGGGCTAGGTTTGGAGTTAAGGATAGGGTTAGGGTTATGGTTAGGGCTGAGATAGGGTTAGAGGTGTGTTGGGGTTAGGGTTGGAGTTAGAATTGGGGGGGTTTCCACTGTTTGGGCACATCAGGTGGTCTCAAAACGCAACATGGCGTCTGATATCAATTGCAGCCAATTCTGCATTGAAAACGTCAAATGGTGCTCCTTCCCTTCCAAGTTCTGCCATGTGCCCAAACAGTGGTTTACCCCCACCAATGGAGTATCAGCCTACTCAGGATAAACTTCTGTGAAGTACTTGTTGGTTCAAAGTGCTCACAACACATCAAGATAAGTTCCTTTGGGGGTCTAGATTCCAAAATGGGATCACTTGTGGGGGGTTTCAACAGTTTAGGCTTATCAGGGGCTCTCCAAACGCGACATGACAGTCGCAGACCATTCAATCAAAGCCTACATTCCAAACATCACTACCTCCCTTCCAAGCCTCTATGTGTGCCCATACAGTATATTTCTCCCACATATTGGGTATCAGCGTGCTCAGGACAAATTGAACAACAATGTATGGGGTCCAATTTCTCCTGTTACCATTGGGAAAATAAAAAAATTGGGAACTAAAAGATCATGTTTGTGGAAAAAATATGATTTTTATTATTTTCACACCAAGGCGTCATAAACGTCTGTGAAGCCCTTAGGGGTTCAATGTGCTCACCACACATCTAGATAAGTTCCTTGGGGGGGTCTAGTTTCCAAAATGGTGTCATTTCTGTGGGGTTTCCACTGGTTAGGCACATCAGGGGCTTTCCAAACGCGACATGGCGTCCAATCTCAATTCCAGCCAAAAAAGTCAAATGGCGCTGCTTACCCTTGGTAAAATTAAAATTGGGAGTGAAAAGATCATTTTTGTGGAAAAACTATGATTTTTTAGTTTTACGGCTGTATCATATAAACTTCTGTGAAGCCCTTAGGGGTTTAAAGTTCTCACCACACATCTAGCTAAGTTCCTTGGGGGGTCTAGTTTCCAAAATGGGTCACTTGTGGGGGTTTCCACTGTTTATGCACACCAGGGGCTCTCCAATCGTGACATGGCGTCCGATCTGAATTCCAGCCAAGTTTGCATTGAAAAAGTCCTTCCCTTCTCTGAGCTCTGTCATGCACCGAAACAGTGGTTTCCCCCCACATATCAGGTATTATCGTACTCAGAACAAATTGCACAATAACGTTTGCAGTTCAATTTCTCCTGTTACCCTTGGTAAAATAAAAAAAAATTGGACCTGTAGTAATTTTTTTGTGAAAAAAAGTTAAATGTTCATTTTTTTTTAACAATCAAAAAATTCCTGTGAAGCACTTGAAGGGTTAATAAATTTCTTTAATGTGGTTTTGCGCACCTTGAGGGGTGCAGTTTTTAGAATGGTGTCACTTTTGGGTATTTCTTATCATATAGACCCCTCAAAGTGACTTCAAATGTGATGTGGTCCCTAAAAATAAAATGGTGTTGTAAAAATGAGAAATCGCTGGTCAACTTTTAACCGTTATAACTTCTTATCAAAAAATATTTTGGTTCCCAAATTGTGCTGATGTAAAGTAAACATGTGGGAAATTTAATTTATTAAATTTTTTGTGTGCCATATCTCTGTGATTTAAGGGCATAAAAATTCAAATTTGGAAAATGGCAACATTTTCAAAATTTTTGCCAAATTTCTGTTTTTTTCACAAATAAACGCAAGTTATATGAATGAAATTTTACCACTAACATGAAGGACAATATGTCACGAGAAAACAGTGTCAGAGTCACCGGGATCCATGGAAGCGTTCCAGAGTTATTACCTCATAAAGAGACAGTGGTCAGAATTGTAAAAATTGGCCCGGTCATTAACGTGCAAACCACCCTTGGGGGTAAAGGGGTTAAGCATGTGCGTGGATCAATCAAGCTGTGGGGTTGTGTTGCAGCCAATGGCATGGGAAAGATTTTACAAGTAAAGGGATGAATGGATTCAATGAAATTTTAGCAAATTCTTAATGGAAACATTACACCATCTGTAAAAAGGATGAAGTTAAAAGGGGATGGCTTCTACAAATGGATAATGATCCTAAACACATGTCAGAATCCAAAATAGACTATCTCAAAAGGCAGAAGCTGAAAGTTTTACAATGACCCTCACAGCACACTGATCTGAACATTATTGAAAATCTGTGGCAAGACCTCAAAATAGCAGTGCATGCAAGACGATCCAGAAATCTCACAAAGCTGGAAGAATTTTCCAAGGAAGAATTTTGTAATTTTTAAAATGTAAATGATGAAAATATATATTTTTTTACCTAACATGCAAAGAAAATATGTCATGTGTAACTTTAGGCCTTTTAGAGATCATTTCCTCTTCAACTTACTTAACTGTTCCCTATAACAGTAATTTTGACCAGGAGTGCCCAAACTTTTATATTCCAAAGTATATGAATTGGGCTATGCTCCAGAACTCTCTCCATAGAAGTACATTAGACATGTGACATACATGTAGATTGCATGTCAAGAAAGGGATATATTGTTTTTACGCACAACACTACTTGTACCCTAGTTTAAATGTGTGCAATAAAAAGGATGATCAGCAGCCATGTGTAATGGTAATGGCTATGCAAAGTAGTCCAGTGCTATGTATATTCTGCTGTATTGTAATGATCCATAAAAGAAATCTCAAATATACATGATATATGCTGACTTCATTAATTACTTTATTTAAGTTATTAAATTTGGCCCTGATGATGATGGGTCCTTGACTCCTGAAGAGTCGTCCTTTAACAAGAGAGGAAAAACCCCCAGTGGAGGAAACCTCTAGGGAACCAAGGTTAAAGGAGTGCCCTTCCCTTGGGCTGTGAATCGGTGAGAACAGAGACCGAGCCCGGAATCTGCCTCTTCTTACAGCCGTTACCTCACCTGTGTCGTGGGTACACTTGGCTGCTGAAAGTCTGGTAAATGTCATATGACTGGATGAGAGCAGTCCAAGCCTGGAATCTGCCTCTTCATGCAGCAAGTAAGTCACTCTTCTCTGAACATGCCTGACTGTGGAAAGTCCGGTAAATGTCATATCAATAGGTGAGAGCAGTCCAAGCCTGGAATCTGCCTCTTCATGCAGCAAGTAAGTCACTTGTCTGTGAACACATCTGACTGTGGAAAGTCAGGTAAGTGTCATATCCATAGGTGAGAGCAGTCCAAGCCTGGAATCTGCCTCTTCATGCAGCAAGTTAGTCACTTGGCTGTGAACATGTCTGACTGTGGAAAGTCCGGTAAGTTTTATATCCATTGGTGAGAGCAGTCCAAGCCTGAAATCTGCCTCTTCATGCAGCAAGTAAGTCACTTGTCTGTGAACACGTCTGACTGTGGAAAGTCCGGTAAGTGTTATATCCATAGGTGAGAGCAGTCCAAGCCTGGAATCTGCCTCTTCATGTAGCAAGTAAGTCTCTTGTCTGTGAACACGTCTGACTGTGGAAAGTCCGGTAAGTGTTATATCCATAGGTGAGAGCAGTCCAAGCCTGGAATCTGCCTCTTCATGCAGCAAGTAAGTCACTTGTCTGTGAACACGTCTGACTGTGGAAAGTCCGGTAAGTGTTATATCCATAGGTGAGAGCAGTCCAAGTCTGGAATCTGCCTCTTCATGCAGCAAGTAAGTCACTTGTCTGTGAACACGTCTGTCTGTGGAAAGTCCGGTAAGTGTTATATCCATAGGTGAGAGCAGTCCAAGCCTGGAATCTGCCTCTTCATGCAGCAAGTAAGTCACTTGTCTGTGAACACATCTGACTGTGGAAAGTCCGGTAAGTGTCATATCAATAGGTGAAAGCAGTCCAAGCCTGGAATCTGCCTCTTTATGCAGCAGGTAATTCCCTTGTCCGTGAACACACCTGACTGCAGAAAGTCCAGTAAATGTCACATCCATGGGTGAGAGTAGAGACCGATCCCGGAATCTACCCCGTTGTGCAGCAGGTATGTCTCTTGACCGTGAACATGTCTGGCTGCAGAAACGCTGGTAAGTGTCATATCCATGGGTGAATGCAGAGACCAATCCTGGAGTCTGTGTCTGTTTTGCTTCATCACTGGTTGCCTGATTCTCACATGGTAGCCACCATGTAAAGGAGTTGTAGTGGAGTTGTCCCCTCCTGCTGGATTCCTTTTCAAAATAAAGAAAATAGAATTAAGCACTGTAGATAAAGCACTGAAGAAATTACAAAACTCATTTCTTTACTGTATCAAGTGTAATCATCCAAATAATGGGACAGGGCAGCAATAGTTAAATCCTGTGGCCTGCTGGAATACTGCGATGAAGCATTGCACGTCAACCATTTAACAAGAGACAGTATTTGCAGATCACGTACACTGCACCTTAAATGCCATGAAATCTCCCCTATTAGTGGCTGTAATAATTCCTCACCCAAGACCCCAGTCTTTTAATCAATGAACCTATTCCCATCACAATGGTGGGAACATGATTCGTGGCTTAACAAATGCCGCCGATCATCATGAATTTGATGAGCTGAGGCTGCCACGCCACCCAACCAGCCCAAGCTCTGGCACTTTTTCAGAACTGGGCGAAAATGGCGTGAGAATGCCGAAAGCCACAATATTTTAGCGCAGCCTGTAGTTTCACCAAAATGTTGTGACATTTCAAAGCTTTTTAATGTCAGAATACTGGGGTAAATGAGTTGATAAATCAGGACCCTAAATCCTTTTGAAATAAATCTAAGATGATCTTCTGATAAACTTTGAGCTGAGATAGTAAAACACTTACTTCTTTTTATAGAATCCTTCTTTGTTTTGGAAATATCTCATTTGACGTCCAGGTTGTGAGGACTCGGAATCATAGATATAAACATATCGATCATCCGATTCTTGAAAGGAAACATTTTTCCCTTTGCTTTTATTTTTCATGGGATTTCTTCCTCTTAGAATAGACGGAGGTGTCTGTCTGTAGCCATCTAAGTCCGGATTAATCTTGGACTCTTTCACCTCCACTATACTGGCCTTGTGCAGCATTGTAATGTCTCCAGATGTACAGAAAATGTCAGATTCTCCTGTAACGCAAAATATTGAAATTAGATTTAGTAAAATACAAAATTCTATGTGATTAAGATTATTAACACTTACAGGTTATTATAACTTCAAAATAGTATATTAGACTGAGAAAAGAGGGACCCAATCCCCAGAGAAAAGCTCCTGCAATTCAGAGAAAGCAAAGCTTAAAGAGCCACCCGGGGACTAAAGTGAGACCTGACTGGCCCAACGCTGCTCCCAGTCGGCTTCCCCCTGCGCCGCTGCACTTGCTGGACAGGTCTACTCTAATGAAAGATATCGGAGAGTCCTGTCAGTCAAGGAGATGCCAGCTTGGGACAGCACCAGATTTGTCAAGTCTCTCCATGTGGTCACTGGTCAGCTCTGCAAAATATGTTTTCTACAGATATCTGATATTATCACCCCTAGAATGATACATTGAATTATGACAACAGACGGGCTGAGCCTCTATAGCTATCAATATATTAACGGCTCATTCACTGACAAGTTCCTATAGAAGACCATTTTTTAATTTATATACAGTGGGGAAAAAAAGTATTTAGTCAGTCAGCAATAGTGCAAGTTTCACCACTTAAAAAGATGAGAGGCATCTGTAATTTACATCATAGGTAGACCTCAACTATGGGAGACAAACTGAGAAAAAAAAATCCAGAAAATCACATTGTCTGTTTTTTTTTTCATTTTATTTGCATATTATGGTGGAAAATAAGTATTTGGTCAGAAACAAGCAATCAAGATTTCTGACTCTCACAGACCTTTAACTTCTTCTTTAAGAGTCTCCTCTTTCCTCCACTCATTAGCTGTAGTAATGGCACCTGTTTAAACTTGTTATCAGTATAAAAAGACACCTGTGCACACCCTCAAACAGTCTGACTCCAAACTCCACTATGGTGAAGACCAAAGAGCTGTCAAAGGACACCAGAAACAAAATTGTAGCCCTGCACCAGGCTGGGAAGACTGAATCTGCAATAGCCAACCAGCTTGGAGTGAAGAAATCAACTGTGGGAGCAATAATTAGAAAATGGAAGACATACAAGACCACTGATAATCTCCCTCGATCTGGTGCTCCACGCAAAATCCCACCCCGTGGGGTCAGAATGATCACAAGAACGGTGAGCAAAAATCCCAGAACCACGCGGGGGGACCTAGTGAATGAACTGCAGAGAGCTGGGACCAATGTAACAAGGCCTACCATAAGTAACACACTACGCCACCATGGACTCAGATCCTGCAGTGCCAGACGTGTCCCACTGCTTAAGCCTGTACATGTCCGGGCCCGTCTGAAGTTTGCTAGAGAGCATTTGGATGATCCAGAGGAGTTTTGGGAGAATGTCCTATGGTCTGATGAAACCAAACTGGAACTGTTTGGTAGAAACACAACTTGTCGTGTTTGGAGGAAAAAGAATACTGAGTTGCATCCATCAAACACCATACCTACTGTAAAGCATGGTGGTGGAAACATGCTTTGGGGCTGTTTCTCTGCAAAGGGGCCAGGACGACTGATCCGGGTACATGAAAGAATGAATGGGGCCAAGTATCGTGAGATTTTGAGTGCAAACCTCCTTCCATCAGCAAGGGCATTGAAGATGAAACGTGGCTGGGTCGTTCAACATGACAATGATCCAAAGCACACCGCCAGGGCAATGAAGGAGTGGCTTCGTAAGAAGCATTTCAAGGTCCTGGAGTGGCCTAGCCAGTCTCCAGATCTCAACCCTATAGAAAACCTTTGGAGGGAGTTGAAAGTCCGTGTTGCCAAGCGAAAAGCCAAAAACATCACTGCTCTAGAGGAGATCTGCATAGAGGAATGGGCCAACATACCAACAACAGTGTGTGGCAACCTTGTGAAGACTTACAGAAAACGTTTGACCTCTGTCATTGCCAACAAAGGATATATCACAAAGTATTGAGATGAAATTTTGTTTCTGACCAAATACTTATTTTCCACCATAATATGCAAATAAAATGAAAAAAAAAACAGACAATGTGATTTTCTGGATTTTTTTTTCTCAGTTTGTCTCCCTTAGTTGAGGTCTACCTATGATGTAAATTACAGACGCCTCTCATCTTTTTAAGTGGTGGAACTTGCACTATTGCTGACTGACTAAATACTTTTTTTCCCCACTGTATTAGGTTGTTTTTCTATTAAATCTATTTCACGAATGCTTGGAGAACTTACTGTCAGAGGAGGTGACCTCATCCTCGTCTGGGCTGTTATCGATTATTACATCAGGGGGTCCAGGCACTGAGATCTTGTTGCCTGTGAGGACGTCTCTCTGTTCATTCCAGGGTCCATGAAGCAAATCACTAATGGTAATTGGTTTGTAGTCCTCACGTTTTCCTGTAACACAGAACATAGAAATCAACATTTCTAAAATAAAAGCTTCCATCATGCTTCTCGTGAATGCCCTGAGAACTTACTGTCAGAGGAGGTGACCTCATCCTCATATGGGCTCATATCGATTATTACATCAGGGGGTCCAGGCACTGAGATCTTGTTGCATGTGAGGACGTCTCTCTGTTCATTCCCGGGTCCATGAAGCAAATCACTAATGGTAATTGGTATGTTGTCCTCACGTTTTCCTGTAACACAGAACATAGAAATCAACATTTCTAAAATAAAAGCTTCCATCATGCTTCTCGTGAATGCCCTGAGAACGTACTGTCAGAGGAGGTGACCTCATCCTCTTCTGCGCTCATATCGATTATTACATCAGGGGGTCCAGGCACTGAGATCTTGTTGCCTGTGAGGACGTCTCTCTGTTCATTCCCGGGTCCATGAAGCAAATCACTAATGGTAATTGGTTTGTAGTCCTCACGTTTTCCTGTAACACAGAACATAGAAATCAACATTTCTAAAATAAAAGCTTCCATCATGCTTCTCGTGAATGCCCTGAGAACTTACTGTCAGAGGATGTGACCTCATCCTCATATGGGCTCATATCGATTATTACATCAGGGGGTCCAGGCACTGAGATCTTGTTGCCTGTGAGGACGTCTCTCTGTCCATTCCCGGGTCCATGAGGCGAATCATCAATGGTAATTGTGATGTAATCCTCATGTTTTCCTGTAACAGAACATAGAAATCAACATTTCTAAAATAAAAGCTT
Organism: Dendrobates tinctorius; assembly: GCF_039654945.1. Classification (NCBI taxonomy): domain Eukaryota; kingdom Metazoa; phylum Chordata; class Amphibia; order Anura; family Dendrobatidae; genus Dendrobates; species Dendrobates tinctorius. Next base: position 4,877,412 of record NW_027361691.1, read on the forward strand.
CCATCATGTTTCTACTCTATGTCTAGGGCTTTCACAATGTCTTTCTTATGTGTGGAATGGAAGTTGCTTTCTCATTATAAGTATATGGAACCTCACACTGAGTCTCATAGGAAACCACTACCACAACTACACATAAGACATTTTGTGAGCCGACGAATCTGAATTGCGGTCATATGGTTCAGAAGACGACTAGAATGGCGCTGGTGCTATTTTGAATATTGCGCTTAGATCCTGCATTGCGCTGTCCCCTTTATAGTCCCAATCCTCGGGGTATTACATGAAAATGTAAACTATCTAGTAATATCAGCCGTATTCCTCTATATATCGCTATAACAGTAAGGATTCTAACACCATCTTTTGGGATTATGAACCTTTAGTATTTTTATCTATTTGAGATAACTTGCTCCTCTTTTGTAACCGCGACCAAATGCAATTTTTTTGTGCTGATTCTCAAAAACCATCTTATTAATGGCCTCTTTTTTTGTGACATGAAAATGACATTGTTACTGTTTTCATTATTACTGTCCCCTCATCACACTTTTCTGGTGCATAATAGGGTCTGGAAGGGAGAGCCGACAAGGAGCGGGGGCGCCATATCGCAATATTAGGGTGTGAACCTCCGCAGAAAGGTAGGGGCATTTTTTTAGGCTGCTTTAGGGCCAGGCCCACTTCCCTCCTGTGACTCTATTATATCTATAAGTCCCCCCTTTTTATGATAATTTTGAATATAAATGTTATATATAGTAGGAGGGTCTTTTTTAGTGTAAGTTGTTGTAATTTTTTTGGCCCTCTCTCCCTCTGATTCAGTTTTGCAGATTCATCCGGCTGTAGTTACCATTTAGATTGGTGTTGTTCTCTCTAAAGTCATTGGCACAATTTTGACTTTCAACGTCTTTCATTGGTTTCTTCTTTTTCAGACAACTATAAAAATGAAAAAATAAAAATCACATTGTAAATTACAAAGTAAAACATGTCTGTATTCTGCAGAATGTAAGAATGAAACATGCTATCTAGTCCTATCTGTAGAGAGATCACCAGTCAGTCATTTTGGTGTAGCAGAGCCAGGTAGGGCAGGGTTAAGTCCGAGCTTTGCAGGATTTGATTAGATGCACCCACTTAGCTTTTTTTTTTTTTTACTACAGCCAGGACCTCTGTTCACTATTTCTGTCTGCTAGATGAAGCAGAGTCGAGTGTACTGGAGCTAGTGAGTGTTCAGCCAACATTTGAGCTATAGCTGAGAGGAAGATGTGCCGGGATCTCTCTGTGAATGGAGACAGCATGGGTCAGCTAGGAAAGCTGAGCAGTCTGTGTGCAGGAGCGGCAGAGAACCGTTCATCAGCTGCAGCCTGTATAGTGTGAACCTTGCCCAGGAGTTGAACCCTTCTGTTTGGCACTGGAGGCTGCTGGAACTCGTACTGAAGGGGATACCAAGACTGGTGGGATCGTGCCTCTTCTATGTATGAAGTTTGCTTTTGGAGAACGGACTGTAATCTGTTCAGGTGAGCTCACACTGACATATGGGCCCTGCTAAATGAATTATTTGCTGTGACACCTTTGTGCCTAGAAGAGGATGTTTTTGGTTTGGAATCCCTTGGAATTTTCTGAAAGCATTAAAACTGCACCGGTTTGACCCAAACAGCATTGACTATGTGAATGGTACCTAATGCCTATCTGAGAGCGTAAATCCCTACAAAGTATAATATATGTCCATCAGTTACCCACAGGACACAGCTCCAGGGTGACGTGTGTGTGAGCCACAAGAGGCCTACACTAAAGTATTCCCATTACTGGAGTAACCTGAAGATGTGACATTTCCTCTACAGACTCCTGTGTAGCCCATAAATCATGACTTCCTATACTTACCCATAGATGATAGCAATGGGACGCATGAATACTGCGAGGGCGAAGAGAATGGTGGCAGGTATAACCATCCTATAGACTGTATCCTCAGATGGTTTTGGAGGCACGGTGACATTCTCTAAAAAGAGAAAGAACATAAGTGATCAGGTAACCAGAGCTGGAATGTGTTCAGAAGTGGAAACCAAAACCCTGGACCGGGCGGCCTGAGGAACCAAGTATGACTATTAACAGAGGGGAATTTAGTGTGGAAAATGATGGATTATTTTTATGTCATATCAATATATAATGGACAATACAGAGATCTGCTCCTTTATATTTCTGGAATAGGGAACAAACACATGATGGGAGACGACACCTGTAATTACAAGTAACACATGAAGAAGCCCCCATTCCATGTATGATGTGACGTCATCTAAATCTCCAGTCACAGAAGAGAAGTGACAGAACCCCTAATGACCCGGAGCCTGACGCTCATACACCTGGCCCTAATCATGGGTCCTAATAGTGTCTGGGGCCGGAGGTGAAATGTTCCATGTGAGGGACAGATCTGATTTCTGAGCTGCTGATCGCCTGTCTCTTGTGGGCGCCTTCTGCTACATGTACTAGTCGGTGCCTCCAGCCCGGAGAGAACAGTATTAATGCTCGGCGTCTCCTCTATGTGTTATTAGACTGGACCCTGGAAGCCAAACGGCATCTTTCCCCAATTCCACATTGCATGGTAAAATGAAGAATGTAATTCACAACTACAACTCGTTCAGCAAAAAGATAAACAAGTCCTCATACGGCCATATGAAGGGAAAAAAGTTATGGCTCTTGGAAGAAGGAGAGGAGAAAAAAAGCCCAAAAACGAAAATTGGCTGCAGAAGGGAAGGGGTTAACCCCGTAGTCAGAGTATATCTGGTAATGCGCTTACCTTCGTTAATCCTGATCTGCTCTAGTGATCGAGGGTTGCGGATAAAGATGGGAGCACCTTCCGCGGGTGCTAATAGCACGCTGAGAACTAGAAGTAGTCTAAACAGCATTGGAGCCTGGAGGAATATCGCTTACTGTGTGCGGCACAATCAGCTTCTCCAGACAAAGCGTCTCACTGCAACATCGCTGGTTAGAACCAAGCATTCCGTGACATCACAGCTGGAACCCAATAGTGACATCATGGTGGGCGGGGTTACACATGAGTGATGTCACAATTGGGGCTCATCCACTAAACGTTCCCAATGTATATAATAAGAATATACAAAAGAAAGAAAAGGAAAGAAGAAAAATAAATAACTCAAAAAGGAAAGAACACTTTTTTTCACATACTCACATTTATTATATTTTATGTACTTTTATACAACAGAAATGTGTTCCCATTTGGGAGAATAATCATTCTCACTTTCAGTCATTGACTTTTTTCAACATTCTTTACACATTTTTTCTTTTCATTATTTTGTTTTCCACTTTAATTGCATTTTTATTCATTTGCACATACGGTTCATATTCACATAGAAGCTTTTCTCCTTTCTACCTTTTCACTAGGTTATTTCACTATCATTATCACTTACAGTCACATTTTTCTTTTTTTCCTCAATATCTGTCTCCCAATTCCCCTTCCCATTAAATATCCCTATTCCCCTTTGTTCATAGTCATCAACAGCCATATTATCACAAAATATCTTCACCAACTCTTTTTCCAATGGTAAAGATGGCGGCCATGATTGTTGTGCACTGTCCTGACTGGCTAGCTGGTCCCACATCATGAGCCGTGATATTGTTGCACTTCATTGACGCGCTTCTTGCTGCCGGCCGGCAGCAGATGTCATGCCCATGCGCACGCGGCAGCGCTCAATAAGGTGACGTTTTCCCTGATGACCCATTTGCAGCAGCTGTATTCGCACATTATTAGCCAGCCGATACCCCTCCACCACACGTCCTGTCAAAGCGGAAGCGAAACGCGTGCTGAATTTGTGGCATGCTCACTTGGTCTGTATTATGCATATACTCTATCACGTCATTAATTATTAATACAGGAGAAGTGAGGGCCCTGCTCGCAAGCTTACAACCTACAAGGAATTGGGAGGGGCGCAATAGGTGAGAAGCACTTGTTATTTCAGGTCCAGCCATTATAATAGATAGGGGTTTTCATATAAAGCTGCACGATCCGGTCATCAACCAGTATGTTTAAATGCAGATATCAAGTGCGGTTTTCATTTGCATGGAGCCTGTGGAGTCAGATGAATAGGAGGGAGCATTTATTATCCTGGGTTGCTTTATGCATGGCACCATATAATAATGTAGGATAATATTAAGATGAGCAGGACTCATGGGAGTTCGGGTTTGTCGGGTTCGGACAAACTTTAGTCCAAAGTTTGGTTCGAGTACCAGAACCTGACCAAAGCTTGACCCCGGACCTGAACCTCATATTAGTCAATGAGGACCTGAACTTTGATGCTGTAAAATGGTTTTAGTAAGGGCTACGGGTTCACTTAAGTAGGCAAAATGGGGGTAAGAGCACGACAATTGCCCTGCAAACAAATGTAGATGGAGAAATTACTTAAAATAACAAAATATTTAAAAAAAAATCTTAAGCCAAAAGGCGGAAGTCCAAGCTGAGAAGTAGAGCAGTTCCTTGTGAGTGTATTTTACTGTATTTGTTAATAAATAAATGAAAAAAAACAATGTGGATTCCCCTATTTTTAATAACCAGCAAATGGAAAGCAGACAGTTGTGAGCTGTTCTTATTATTTAGGGTCCCACCTTATTTGTAATAAGTAGAAAAGGCAAAGCAGACAACTGTGAGCTGAAATTAATAGGATGTGAAGCACCATAGTTATTGGGCCCTTCCCAGCATAATAAGACCAGCTCACTTGCAGTATAAGCCAGTGTAGGCCTGAACTTTTTTGCTGTAAAATGATGGTTGAAAATGGTTGGGGGTTGCAAAAGGAAATAAAATTGGGTTAGGAGCAGGACAGCTGCTCTGCAAAGAAATGTGGATAGCAATTTCACTTAAAATTACAGAGAATAAAAAAAAAAAATAATAATTATCTTGAACCAGGAGGCAGATGCCAAAGTGAAGAGGTGTATATGGATGTGGCAGTGTAAGTGGAAGAAGCACGGGAGGAGGTATCCAACACTGTTTTTGTGGAGTTTTTGTTTTTTAGGGAAATTGCTTTCAAGTTTTGTTACGGTAATTGCTGGGTTCTGTAGGTGTATTATATAGTGGGTACGGAAATTATTCAGACCACTTTATATTTTTCACTCTTTGTTTCTTTGCAGCCATTTGGCAAATTCAAAAAAGTTCATTCTTTTTCTCATTAATGTACACTCTGCACTAGAGTTGAGCGAAACGGGTCGAAAAAATTGAAAAGTCGCCGACTTTCGCCAAAGTCGGGTTTCATGAAACGAAACCCGACCTTAGCGTGAGGTCGGCCACGAGGCTGGCGACTTTAGCACCAAAGTCGCGTTTCAAAAGATGCTTGAGCGCCCTTTTTGCAGCCAATCATGAAGAACGGACACTGTGGGCAACGTGATGGCATAGGCAGCGGTCACCACCATCTTGGAGAAGGGCATGCAAGTGATTGGCTTGCTTTGTGGGGCATCACAGGGGTATAAAAGGGTGGGGATGCCAACCGCCATGTTACTCATGCTAATCTCAGAATAGGGAGAGCTGCTGCTGGTGATTCTGTAGGGAGAGCGTTAGGCAGGGAAGAAGATACCAAAAACTGATTCTGCTGCTAGAGACTTTGCCTGTACAACACACCAGTCACTGTGCAGTGCAAGGGGAGGCTATATTTTGGTGCCTCAGCTCTGTGGATTAATAGGCTGCCTTTTAAGGATACCTGGTAGCTGCATTGCTGTGTGCACACTGCTGAGCAAACTGCTTTTTTCAAAGCAATCCAGATTTTATTGTTTTGTCCTTGTGAGTTACTGAGCATTCATTTTTCACACACCGTACAGCGGTGTACGCTCCTCACACAGTACCGTGTAACGGCTGTTATCACGGCCACAGTGAAGCTATCTGTGTGTGACTCTGTAAGGATAAGTCGAGGAGTTGTTCCGTTCTTACAGACCTACACTCTAGGGAGAGTCCAGTTCTGCCCAATTCTATATACACCTTGTAGTTTGTCATACACTAGGCAATTTCTGCTGGTCACATTGTGGTGTTAAATAAACAGGGCTTGACTGAATCCAACAGTGTCCTGAAGTGTAGAGACATTCCAATTCTCCACAGTCCTCTATACACCTTGTACCTTGTTTTAAAGTACCAGAGAGTTGGTGGAAATTTGGGTACATTTTTCCAAAAAATGAGGAAGTGTGGTGGAAGAGTCACTGGTAATGATGGTGTTGGTGTTAGATCTGCTGGTAGTGGCAAAAGCAAAATAGCACCTAATGCAGGAGGTGTTGAGGCTGCGTCATCGTCTGGCTCCACAAGGCCTCGAAGGCTCCCTTTTCTCTGTGTAGGTAAACCGCTTCTAAAGCCGGAGCTTCATGAACAAGTTTTGGCTTGCATTGCTGACTCAGCCTCCAGCTCTATCGCCTACTCTTCTGAAGTTTTAAAAAATAAAAGCACTGAGTCGTCATTGGAGGCTCATGGTCATGAACCACACCTTTCCTTGTGTCCTTCACCCCTACCAAAATTGAAGGATGCGGCAGGCCACACTACAGATTACTCCATGGAGCTGCTTTCACATACCATGCCTGGGTTATCAAGTCAAATCGTGAATTACCCAGGCAAAGATGAATCTGACATGGAGTGCAATGATGCACAGCCACTGATAGATGATTCTGCTGGTACATTTACTCAGAGCACTACATTGTCCTCGCTGTGTACTGAGACAGAATCTGATCCAGATGAAACTCAGGTGCCTCTTCCCGCATACTATACCACCATACATGGTGCCACAGAGGAAGGTGCACATGACATTGAAGAGGAGGTGATGGATGACCCAGTTGTTGTCCCAGATTGGCATCCATTGGGGCTAGAGTGTGCCACTGCCAATAGCTCAGAAGAGGACGAGGAGCATCCGCAGAGGGCATCGACATGGCAACAGTTGTTATCTGGCAGGCCCGGAGCAGTCCAAAAACGGGTTACAAAAACCCAAAAAATTGCTGGACAACTTGGCCAGATGGTCCAAATAGCACAGCGTGCAAGGCCTCAAACTGTTTTCCCTAGTAGGAAGAGTGCAGTGTGGCACTTTTTTGAACAAAATCCTAATGATCAGGCAAAGGTTATCTGTAAGAAGTGCGTAAAGACCTTTAGCCGAGGGAAAAATCTGAGAAATTTGAATACCAGTTGCATGCTAAGACATTTAACCACCATGCACTTGCAAGCGTGGACGGACTACCAAAACTCACGTACCACATGTGCTGCTGCTCCCAAAGAAGGTAGTCAGCAACGCAACATTGTTTCCCCCACTGTAAGTCCACCGGTTAGCACACCGTCAGCAGCAAATGTTGAGTTGTCATTGCAAGGGCTAATCAGTCAGGGAATCACACTGTTATTGCAACGAAAGATTGAATCTAGGCCATAAGAAAGAACACCAACTCCATCACCATCATCAACCCTCTCTCAGTCCGCCATGTCCACCGCTAGTTCCACCATATGCAGCTCTCAAGTCCAGCTCACCCTTACAGAGACTATGAGTAGGACAAAAAAGTACTCATCCTCTCATCCGCGTACACTGTGTTTGAACGCCCACATTGACAAACTAATCTCGTTGTAGATGATGCCCTATCGGTTGGTTGAAAGCGCAGCTTTCCGCGAACTAATGGCCTACGTAGTACCACGCTATCAACTACCCAGTCGCCACTTCTTTTCTCGCAAAGCCATCCCATCCCTCCACCTTCATGTGAAAGACTGCATTGTCCATGCACTCAAGCAGTCAGTGAGTGGAAAGGTGCACCTCACAACTGATGCATGGTCCAGTAGGCATGGCCAGGGCCGTTACGTGCCCATCACTGCGCACTGGGTTAATGTGGTGTATGCAGGGTCCACAGGGAACAGCGGTGGTGGAACAGTGCTGCCTAGCCCACGGTATAGGAAACAGTTGGCTGTAGGCGTTCGGCCCTCCTCCTCCTCGAAAGCTGGTCCACAGAGCGCAGTCGCAAGAGCACTGCATCCGCAGCTGACAATGTTGCAAACGAGGTGTCCCCCTATCGATCAGCTAGTGGAAAGCGTCAGCAGGCTGTGTTGCAGATGATGTGTTTGGGCGACAGACACACCGCGGAGGTACTGGCCGACTACTTTCAGCGACAAACTGACTGGGCAGTCTACATCTTGAGGCAGGCAAGGTAGTTAGTGATAACAGCCGGAATTTTGTGGCAGCCATAGCCCTTTCAAAACTCAGACACATACCTTGCTTGACTCACACCTTCAAACTGGTGGTGCAGTGCTTCCTCACTAATTATTCGGAGTTAACAGGCCTGCTCCAGAAGGTTCGAAGACTGTGCTCGCACATCCGCCGGTCGCCGGTACACTCCAGTCGAATGCATAAGCTGCAGCGATTGATCCACCTTCCCAAGCACCGCCTAATTATCGACGCTGCAACAAGGTGGAACTCCACCCTGCACATGGTTGAGCGGCTGTGCGAACAAAGGCAGGCCGTAATGCATTTGTGGGAGGATACCCGGGCAGGCACTTTGAGGGCAGACATGGAGTTGACAGGTGTGCAGTGGTCGAAGCTGAAAGACCTCTGTAAAGTCCTTCAGTGTTTTGAGGAATGCACACGGCTGGTAAGCGCAGACGACACCTTCATAAGCATGAGGATCCCACTTATGCATCTGCTCATGCAAACTGTGACGCACATTAAGGAGCAGGCGTCTGCAGCCAAGGTTGATGAGGAGGAAGACGAGGAGTGAAGCCTTGATGACAGTCAGCCATTGTCTGGTCAGGGAACTGTCGTGGACGAGGTGGAGGAAGAAGAGGAAGAGGAGGAGGAAGATGATGGGGATAATTATTTAGGGAAGGAGGATGCTTCTCGTGGGGCAAGAGAAAATATTGGCTTTGCAAGGTCTGGTACTGGGTTTGAGCGTGATTGGAGGGATGTGGATTTGCCTGAAAGTGCTCCTCCACCCAGCACTCGCAGTGCATCATTGACACCTGGAACATTGACCCACATGTCAGATTATGCCTTGCAGATCCTAAAAAGGGACTCCCGCATTGCCCAAATGATGAACGATGATGACTACTGGTTGGCCAGCATCCTGGATCCACGCTATAAAGGCAAATTCCAAAACATCATGCCACAGGAGAACCTTGACCTAATATTGGCTAATAAACAAGCTACTCTGGTAAACCGGTTGGTTGAGGCATTCCCAGCACACAGCAGCGGTGAAGGTTCTCACACAAGCCGTAGGGGCCGGGTGCAACTTGGAACAGGTGTTCGTGGTGCACACATCAGAAGTGGCGTTGGAGACAGGGGTTTCATGACCATGCTGTGGACGGATTTTTCAAGTCCCGCTCACACGACTGGTAATACTGCATCAATTGAAAGTGACAGGAGACAGCACTTGTCAAGTATGGTTACAAACTACTTTTCCTCCCATATCGATGTTCTCCCTCACAGGTTATTCCCATTTGACTATTGGGCAGTTAAACTGGACACCTGGCCTGAATTGGCACAATATACCTTACAGGAGCTCGCATGCCCAGCTGCAAGTGTGCTATCGGAAAGAGTCTTCAGTGCTGCTGGATCAATACTGACAGAAAAAAGGACCCGTCTGTCGACCCAATATGTGGATGATCTAACCTTCATTAAAATGAACCATGCATGGGTTTCCAAGGATTTTGTCCCACCTTACCCTGATGACACATAGGTTGCCAGAAAAATTGCTTTCTTTGGTCCGCCTGTTCCTGGGACTTGACCAATTTCACCTTTAGCAGCAGGTGAATGTCCCACATCAACATATGGCATTTTGTAAACCTCCCTAACTGGGCAGCCTCCTCCCCCTGGGCCGGGGTCACCACCGAGCGCATGCAACCGTGCACACCCGCCATCAGACACACCACTGTACTATGAGGGGCCCAGTGCCAGTGCTGACCTCCACGAGTGGGCCCCCCTTGCTTGGGCAGGGCCCCAGCATTTGCAATGTTTTCCTCTCCCTGCTCCTCCGCTGTGTAGTCTGGGCTGTCAAATCCATCACTGGGACTGCCACTTCAAATTTGGTGAACTGATACAAGATGATGGTTAAGACGTAGCTATGCCCTGTCCCGCTGGCCGGGATCTAGCTTCAGATGATCAATGGCTTCCATTTCTTATGGACGTCGACTTACAATGAGATGCAGTGGTGGTTTCTCATCAGCTTTAACAGTTTTCCTACCCACAGACGTGTGACATTCCAGCGCACATTTTTAAATGTGCCCTCCCTCTCATGCCAATCCAATTGAATCGCCTACAGCCTGTGGCTTCTGTGTTTTGCACTCCAAAGTTACGTGAGAGATCATGATAGGCAATGAGCACCATGTTTACATCTGTCGCTGTGATCAAAATTGGATGGATATGAGTAACGTGATGGGTTCAACGGTGCTGCAATACAGCAACACTTTCTTCACAAAGAAAGGTTTTTGCTGTGTCCACACACTAATTATTTGAGGGTCAGCATCGCCTCTGAGAATTGTGACGGAAGTTGTTCCCGTGAATAGTAATTTGTAGATTTCTGCAATCACTAGACTTTAGGTCAATAATTGTATGCATCTCATTTCCTATTGCAGAGAGTCTGGGCTGTCTTACTGAGACAGAAATATAAATGAAGATTTAAAAATACCACCAAAAGTGTATCATGGTGTACGCTTGAAATACATTTCCTTTTTTCTAATTTTTAGATTGTTGTGTAATCCATGCAGAGAACATGGAGATTTTAAATGTTTAAACTATGCTCTATATAACTGCTATCCAGTGATAATGTACCGTATCTCAACTTTGTACAATCTGGTCAAATCCATACTGGGCCTGAGACCGTCTGAGCCTGCCTCCTGATCGATACACATAGGTTTTTAATGTGTAAACTAGGCAACATATATACGTGTTATCCGTTGTAACTGTACCCTTTATCAACTTTCTCGAATCTTGTAGAATCCATACTGGGCCTGAGAATGGCTGCAGAGCTGTTAAGCAAGCTACAGCACCTGTGGTTTGGACACGTAATGTTTTGCATTTTTTCTGGAATGGCGGTTAGGCCGAAATCAGGAATTGCTGTTGACCTGCACTTACTGGGAAATCATCGTTTGCGGAGAATAATTGGAATCCCAGATCCCCATCACTGACGGTGTTCAGCGGGTTATCTGCACCTGTAAGCGACAAAAGCTGGTCCTTTCAGTGTAGCACGCATGTAGCCCCGGACATGGAAGGCCATGATAACCCTGTTATTACTCGATCGCGCATGCCAGAGCCTCGCGTATCCCTCTAGTAAGCTTTACGCGTACCGCGGGGGCATGCCGGAGTCTCGTTCGCTAACGTAATAAAGCAGACAAATCGCTAGCACAACTACTAACGGACAAACCACACCACACACAGAATCGACAAAGCTTTCAATGTGTGCATCTTTTTGTGAAGTGGCATGGTTGTGGTTTCTCGGGTGGAGTCCAATTAAGCCGCAGGCTCCACTGCTGGTGGTGCCCTATTGGACATTCCTTTAAGGTTCAGCTTTGCATCCATACTGCCCCTAGAAACAAACTCTTTGCCTTCATGGACGCTGTTTTGAGGTTCGTGGGAATAACGCCGCCCGATCGCCAGTTGCCATAATTTATTGGTGGGAAGAACAACGGTATATGATCGTGTTCATTTTCAGATTTTGGTTTTCTTTTTTACATTTTTATTCCAGCCTTTCTTGACTTCATAAGGGCATGACAAGCCTATATCTGTGTCTCCTCCACCTCCTCCTTTTACTCCTCCACCTCTTTTGTAAATGTAGTTGCCCTTTTCCATATGTTATTTTTGTCTTCTGAGCATTTTGTCGGCTTTGGGACACCTTTTAAGGTATTTTGTAATTGTTTTCTATGTGTTTGTGTTTGCCTGCCATTGTTTTCAGTGTGAGATTGACAATTATCCTTTGACTGAATAGAGCTGTACGCTTCTGATACAGTGCCATATATGTGATGTTATTTTGTGTCTATTTTGTGCTAAATTTGGAAGTTTGGTGGAAGAGGCCGCGGACGTGGGCATGGGGGGGCCAGCTGGTGCTGATGGTGGTGGTGGTGCATCTGCTGGTAGTGGCAAAAACACAATAGCAGCTAAGGCAGGAGGTGTTGAGCCTGCGTCATGGTCTGTCTACGGAACGCCTGGAAGGCTACTGTTATGAGCGGTGGAACGCACTAAATAAAATTAAAATAAAGTGTGTTCACCGCTCGGGGTCCACCGTGCGGTAGATGACAAAACCGCTGCTGAAAGAGGCAGGGCACTCAGGCAGAGATGTGCACAGGACTTTAGCTGCAGTCAGTGCACTAAAGCAGACTCTGTTATATGCACAGAACTGCCAACAAAACATAAATACCGCTGAGTCTGTTTAGGGTCACAGACTTCAGCGATGTGGAAACGGTATTAAAGGTCACAGAAATAGCCTTAAAAACCAGGACTATCCCCTCTAGACCTACCGTAAAACTTAAGGTATGAGGTGTCGCAACTGCGAACACCCGGGAGGCTGCAACCGCAGCGCGGCGTGAACAGAGCCGCAAGCAAGGCGCTGCAAGGACGCTGGCGCAATGCAGGACGCTTAGCTGCTGCAAAAGGTATGGCTGGACCGCGCTGGCGCTAGCGCTGCTACTGGCGGCTGCCCAATCACTCACACAATCGCAATATCAGAGGGAAGGGGTTTCATAATAAGTCATCCACCAGTCCAAGCATCCATTACCATACACACAGCAGCAGTATGAAAATACTAGCGCATGGCAGAACGGCCATGCGCACTTTTTCTAGCGTTCGGGACATGCCGAAAATCTCCAGAGCCCTGAGCATACCCAATGGAATCAGAAACAGGACCTGAGCACCTGACTCCTGAAGTCCAATGGGAGCTCATCCCATGAGCATGCTCAGAAGAAGGGACGAAGGACTTAGCCTCTGGAGACAAATGTGAGGATCTGTGTTCCTGCATAGGTATTGTAGGAACCAGATTCCTAACATTACCCCCCTCCTAGGGCCACCCCTCCCTGAAGCCTCCGACCAATCAGCCTGTGCCCGGCAATGGCACAGACCTCAGACTCGCCAAACAGCGAACCTGATGTCCTAGTAGGTGAAACTGAAATCCGGGACATATGGATGGTATCAGCGGAGGTCAGGTCACCAGGTCTCAGGAGGGATACCCTGTTGACAATAGGAGCGGAAGGTTTAGGAGACCGCCGCCGTGTATCGACGGCCGTCACCACCCTCCATTCGGGGAGACTGTCCCGAGCACATAACGTGCATGCCCGAATGAATTTTTTGAAGTCTCGAGCTTTATGGGGCCACCAATGCGCTCCAGCCAAGGTGTATATGAGCCGACATGTTTTATAAAAAAAAAAGCCATTTTATAAAAATAAAGTGAACTTTACTGTTGGAACTGGTGAAACATATATACAGCAGGCATCAGGTACAAAGTTTCTTTTCACATCTTCGGTTTTACACAGAGGCACAGGCATGGCGGTCACATGTGACAGCATCACAACATTTCAGCAATAAAACATAGGTGACTAGACATAGGTTACACCCCCATTACTAACCCATATACCCATTATACATCCTTCATCTAATAGTCCCATGCCCATATACCCATCATACATATCCTCCATCCCATAGTCCCGTGCATATATACCCATCATACATATCCTCCATCCCATAGGCCCGTGCCCATATACCCATCATGCATATCCACGATCCCATAGTCGAGTGCCCATATATCCATCATGCATATCCTCCATCCCATAGTCCCATGCCCATATACCAATCATACATATCCGCCATCCCATAGTCCCGTGCCCATATACCCATCATGCATATCCTCCATCCCATAGTCAACCATTATAACATCATAATGAGAGGCGGCAGGTCTTGCAACCTATGATGACATCAGCGTCGCCATGGCAACCACTATGACATCATAATGAGGGGCGTGGCTTGACGGCCACAGACTTTTTCCCCAGTATGTAGATAGGGGCAAAATTGTTTGGTGAATTGGAACGCGCGGGGTTAAATTTTTGCCTCACAACATAGCTTAGGACGCTCTCGGGGTCCAGACGTGTGACTGTGCCAAATTTTGTGGCTGTAGCTGCAACGGTGCGGATGCCTATCCTGGACATACACACATACACATACATACACACATACATACACACTTTGAGCTTTATATATTAGATAATTGTATCTGCTGATTCAAGTCCATTTTGTAGTTTTCCACTGCTCTTGAACAACTCTTCTGATAATTCTTTCCACTACTCTGAAATCCTGCAAGGAGCACCTGATCTTACCTGGTTTATAGTGAAATTATCTACTTTCCATTTACAGATCATGACCTCAAAAGTGTTCACTGGAGCATTCAGTAGTTTAGGAAGTCATCCGTCACCAATGCCATCAGTAGGTTTTGCAACAATAAGGTTGAGAAGGTCTTGAGACAGCTCACTTGTTTTACCCATTATGAGCTATTTCTTGTGTGGCACCTTGGTAATGAGACACCTTTTTTTAGGCAATCAATTGAACCAGCTGATATTATTTTTCACTAGCAGGATTGCTTTTTAATTACCAATAGATTTTAGCTGGTGTCGTGGCTTTCCATGGCTTTTAGCACCTCTCTTTCTTCCTGTGTTCAATATTTTTTTCTGTGTCATTTTTACATTCTTACACATAATTTATGGACATCTGTGGTTTGATCTCTTTGCCTTTGTGGGTTCAATGGGTTGTTAACGACAAATATGACAAATATGTGTTTAGAAATATGTTTACTTAGAAAATGGTGATGTATTCAATACTTATTTCATGCGCTGTATGTATACACATACACACACCTCTTTAGATGATAAATCACACATAGCATTTGTAACATACTAAGTGAACAAGGTCCATTACAACACACTTTTATGAATCCCTATAAAGGCAGCAAAGGAACGAAAGAGGATAGTAATATAAGTCTAAATCAACATAATAATTTTGAACTTTCGAAAAGATTGTGCAAAAATCCTGCACTGTGTTCCTCTACAGCCCCAGGTTTATATACTGTATATTACTGTCATCTTTAGGGCTCATACTCACTTGTGAGAGACTCGTACCATTCTCATGCGAGTATCTCGCATGAAAACCTGGCACTGCCACCGGCACTCGGACTGGAGCGTGCGGCTACGTGTATTTCTATGCCGCCGCCACACGCTCCAGTGCCAGTGCTGGCGGCAGTGCCAGGTTTTCATGCCAGAGGCTCTCACGAGAATGGTGCGAGTCTCTCACAAGTGAGTATGAGCCCTTATACTGTTTTTTCTGCGGTTAGTAATTTTCTCCCCATCTAATTGTATATTTCCCGATGGACTTACAAGGTGACAAGTTCTAGGAATCCACTTCTATTCACATACTGGAGGTCTCTACATTACATTAAGTATGGCCGAAACAGCCTCAATTTGCATGTAAAAATGGAGGGAAATTGCTGTAAAAGGTAGGAATAATTTTTCAGGTAACATCAAACTATTAGACTGGTATATTGCATTGGTCATTGCAATACAGTGATTCCAATCTGAGAGTAAATTGATCCAGCAGTTGTTAATAGGTAGCAAGATGTGTAGCTGATCCTATGGCCGGGGTCACACTAACCGACGAAAAATACGGTCCGTAGTTTACATGCGTAATACGGATGAATGACCCCTAAATAGTGCTCCGTAGGTCATCCGTAAGCAAGGTGTGGTCGCGTATTTTGCGCATGTCAGCATCCGTATGTAATCCGTATGGCATCCGTATGCAATCCGTATGGTGAGATTTTCTCGCAGCCTTGCAAAATGGACATTTAACGGTTTTGAGGCCTGCTAACTATTTAAATCATTAGCCTGCACCCTATTTATTGCCTCAGGAACAGGTGGCTGCCTCCATTCTGTCCATTTGTGACCTTGCCTTCACTAGGTGTGTTGATGTTGTATGTGCAACATGGCAAACAGTCTGAGTTTCAACACAACTGCGCAGGTTCTCTTCAACTGGCTTTTGTCACGCCTCTTTGGCCAACCATACCCAGTGATAGTGGATCCGCGGAGGAGGAGACGCATGTGGGTCCATCCACTTTTGAGGCAACGACTCACAAGAGGTCATTTTCACCACCTCTATTCTTCTATGCGGGAGCATCCTGTCAAATTCTACCAATACTGTCGCATGAGCCTTGCAACATTTGATCGACTCTTGGAGACAGTGCGCCCTGGGATAACCTTTTAGGACACAAGGATGCGCAAAGCTATATCTGCAGAGGAGCGACTTCTACTCACAATACGGTATGTACTACACAACCACATTCTCTATGTTCACAATGTTTTGGCCAAAGTATGTATTTTTGGCTTATTGGACTAAGATTAATGCCCTCATCTTAGTCCACATATGTTTCAACTTACAGACCAGAATGTTATGTGTAATATGTACTGAATATCACTTAGTAATTGGGCAAACAAAGATGTGTGTGTTATTCGCTCTGAATTCCTAACAAGTTTGGTATGTATGTACCTGGTGTTTTTGTAATTTGGGCATTCTAAAATCTTCCTTTTCTGTTGTTCTTCAGCTTCCTGTCCACTGGCCTTTCTTATGCCGCCCTCCACCATGAGTTTCTCATTGGAAGATCTACCATTTCAGGCATAGTCAGGTCAACGTGTATTGAAATCTGGACAAGACTCCATCAACTCGTCATGCCCGAGCCCAGGATGGAAGACTGGTTGAGGATATCAAGGGACTTTGAGGAGGAATGCCAGTTTCCTAATTGTATTGGGGCTCTTGATGGCAAACATATCCGGGTGCGTAAGCCGCCAAACTCTGGCTCCCAATTCTTCAATTATAAACAATACTTTTCTGTTATATTGTTGGCTCTGGCAGACCCTAAATACAAGTTTATAATTGTTGACATTGGGGCCTATGGAAGGACGGGAGACTCTCGAGTCTTCAATACTTCCATTATGGCTCGGCGGCTACGCACCAACCAGCTGGATCTACCGCCACCACTCCAGCTACCAGGCTCCATTCCAGAATCAGTCCCTTATGTCCTTGTGGCAGATGAGGCGTTTCAGTTAACACGCAATGTCATGAGGCCATATCCCCGGCGCAACCTTGACCACAGGTGCAGAATTTTTAACTTGCGCCTATCACCTGCTCGGCAACTGGTGAAGTGTTCCTTTGGCATTCTTTATGCCAAATGGCGGGTACTCCAGTCTGCCATTCAGCTGAGTGAGCAAAATGTAAATGAAGTAGTGAAAGCCTGTGCGGTTCTTCATAACTTCACCAGGATACATGATTGTTCCTCCTCTGCTGGTGTTGTGCATAGGCCGGACAATGTGCATAGGGTGAGACCACCTATCAACCTTCAACGTAGACCGCTCTCTGGGCTCAAAGTGCATGATATTTTCACTAATTACTTTATGTCACCTGAGGGGGAAACTTCTTGGCAAGAGCATGCTGTATCTATGTTATAATGTTTGCTTTTATGTGTGTCTAAATATATATATTTCTACCCCTTCTGATTCTATGTCTGTTTAATGGCATTGTTAAGCGTATGTTAGTATGCTGATACGGTTTTTGATAATTGAGACAGAGACGTAAATTGTAGTAGACACATTTTTACTTTTGCCTTTTTTTTGTTTCTTTTTTTAAAGGCAAACATATTTGTGCCATATGATAACTGGGGCAATGGGCCAAATTGCCCTTTTTGCAGATGTGATCATTTTTGAAGTATAAAATTTGCACACATTTCCAAAACAAACAGAATGTTATAACAAACTTGCTACATTAGACATTTTGAATCCAAAGGAAAAAAGATGTGTTCTCCATCAAGAAAATGATAGAAAAAAGATAAAACTCACATTTCTTAGGAATGTTTGATAATCATATTAATAAGCCACCATGACAGCCAAGGCTACCTTACGCGTTTCTGACACATATTACATGTCTGTAAAAAGACTATATTTCACCAAGCTATACTGGGAAAGTGAAAGGATCAAAACAGACTACTCACTTGATAATGCCGAGAAAAGGCGTGCTGCCCTTATTCAAGTAGTCACTGTTTTGCCTGCTAAATATATTCCAGAATCAAGGCGAACAGCCTCAAGAACATCACGCTCTCTCTATGTATTATCAAGTGAGTAGTCTATTTTGATCCTTTGACTTTCCCAGTATAGCTTGGTGAAATATAGTCTTTTTTACAGACATGTAATATGTGTCAGAAACGCGTAAGGTAGCCTTGGCTGTCATGGTGGTTTATTAATATGATTATCAAACATTCCTAAGAAATGTGAGTTTTAGGCTTTTTATCTAAAATTGATGATGGAGACCACCTCTTTTTTCCTTTGGATAGGGATTTTGAGCACCAGTTGAACCACACTGGGCATCTCCTGCCATCAGACCGCTTATGGACACTGATGTACAGTATGCGTAAACAATTTGCATGTTTTTATGCTGTTATAAATTGGGGAAAGTTGGGGAAGGAGAAGGCAGAAGAGCAGCCTGTGGTTGCTGCTGGCTACTTTGAGCAACATCGCCCAGTGTGGGGGCATACTGTTGCCCATGATATGGGTAGTGTCCTTCCTCATGTGATTGTTGGGGGTACTGGCCAGAGTAATAATGATGAGGGGCATCTTGGTGGCTCTGGTACCCACCAATATAGCCATGTCATCCCCAACCAGGTTGGGACCAGCCTCCAGCACTGCATGGGAAAAAGTGGCCATATTGGTGGGGTTGGCTAGAGGCAGACATATGTTGCTGCTGCTGTGAAGGTTGGGTAGGAGGAGGAAGGGGGTTAGGTGTAGGCCCACCTATTTGAGTATCTTCAGACCCTTCTTGAGCAAGCATCTGTGTGGGTGGTCTCATGCGCATTAGATTTCGGGGGGAATGCTGCCACCTCTCCAGATATTCAAACAGCTCATATGGGGTATTCTGGGGTGTGCTTGCATCAAGCAGGATCTGAAAACATCCTCGAATACGGAGCCTCACCTCATGGGAAAGAGCACGGAGATAAAAGGCCAGGCTACGTGAATATGCCTCCTCTCCATCATCTGTATTCACTCTAGCCAGATAATTTAGGACCCCTGTGTCCACATTGGTCCTGGTATCTTGTGCAGGGATCTGGCGCCTTCTTCGTCCTCGCCGGGATGTTCCAGCAGGCTGTGGGGAGCCCCAGATCTGGACAGTTGGGCTGCTGCTCATGTTGCCCTGCTCCTCCAGTATGGGTGATGTTGCAGCAGCAGACGGTCCTGGTGGTGTGGTTTGGGGCACAGGCAATGGGTTCTCCTGAGATGATTCTTCACCCATGCTTCTTGTAGGGGGAGAAGATGGGCCAGCCACCTCATCCCCTACAGGGTCAATTATGGGCTCTGTATCTGAGCCCGTTCCTCTATCCGTAAGGTTGGAGTGAGTTCTGTTATGAAAGAGAACAGAGCCAAAAATACATTAATATTTTTGACCCTGTAAAGTATCTGTGTATTGTGGTGTGAGGTATCTACTTACGTTCTCAGATCCAGAATAGGGGTGAGGAAGGAGAGGCGGTCATAATAAATGTATTTTCTTTTGACGTAGCCCGCATCACCACTCCTGGACCGCTGCTGACGTTCCCGCCTGTACTGATCGCGGATGCTGCGCCAGCGTTTCATCACATCTTCCACTGCAATGTGACAGGAAATATTATCAATTTTACATATCGGATCGGTCACATTTGCTACCAGTAGTCTAGGCATGTGGCCTTCTGGGGTGTGCTTTCTACCCAGGGTGGCAAATCTAATTGGGCCATCCAGACCAGATACACAGGGTCAGAATAGTTCACGTATCAAGTAACTACACTTAATAACTTGGTTGGCTAAGAGGATGAGGAGCTTGTGGCCTGAGCAAAATTACGGCAGTGTCAAACCATGTGTCACATCAAAATCTACCCGCCTCATGAGGAAAAAAGTAGAAGCACAGGAAGGGGGGGCTGATTCTGTATGCATTTTATGATGTGAGGTAATTTTAATCATTTTTTGGCCTTTTACTTACTCAGTTTCTGCTGCTCCTCACGTGGGCGATCACCAAAATCATGGAACATCTGCCGACATATGCGCCTCCATGACGCCTCCTTTCTTGCCCGGTTGGCATAATGGGCATCACGTTGGTCCCAGAGTTCGGGACGCTCCTGCATCAGTACAATGAGCATCTCCACATTTAGGAAATATGGCGCCATGACGCTGCTGTACTCCGTGGAGGTGTACTTCCTGGATGTCTGGAGCGGTTTTTGAGCTCATTTGCATGTCTAGGCTTCCTGATGATGGATTGGCCCATTTCCTGTCACCAGCCAAAAGACCTGCATATTTCTCGCAAGTCACACGTGTGGTCCGTGTGTAAACCGTATTTTTTGCGCACCCATAGACTTGCATTGGCGTATTACGGGCGCATGCTGCGATTGGCACTGACCGTAGAATACGGCCGAGAAATATACGGCTGTTGGGAGCAAACCCATAGAGAATCATTGGTCCGTGTGTAATGCGTGCTTTTAACGCCTCTCACTCGTCCGTATTCCTCTCTAGTGTGACCCCGGCCTATTACTGAGGATGGCGGGTGGAAACCAAATAGCATTGCACTCATTTCATTGGAAGAAGTATGCTCATAAGACATACTGATAGGGAACTTAGATTGTGATTCCCATCGAGGACAGCGATGATAATGTGTGCAAACTGTAAAGCGCTGCGGTATATGTTACCGCTATATAAAAATAAAGATTATTTATTATAAGATGAAATGGTCTTTAAATAGGTCAAAAGTTAAACATGACATTTCCTTTGTATTTTAGGCAAAAAAAAGTTGTCATTTTTTTTACATTTTAAAATGACAAAAAGGAAAATGGTTAAATGCAAAAGTTTGGGCACCCTTGGAGCTTTGTGTGCTCAGATAACTTTGACCAAGGTTCGGACAATAATTGGCCTGTAAGAGTGCTGCTTGCTCACTATCATCATTAGGAAACACCAGGTGATGCAAATTTCACAGCTTTATAAAAACCCAGCCTCCTCTAACGCTTTCCCAAAAAAACAGCAGCCATGGGTTTTACTAAGCAGCTGCCTAGCACTCTGAAAATGAAAATAGTGGAGGCCCACAAAGCAGGAGGCTACAAGAAGATAACAAAGCATTTTCAAGTCGCCCTTTCCTCAGTTTGAAATGTAATTAAGAAATGAAAGTTAATATGAGCAGTGGAGGTAAAGATAAGGCCAGGAAGACCAAGCAATATTTGAGTAAGAACTGCTCATAGGATTTCTGAAGACACTTGCACAAATATGGCCTTCAGGGAGGCGGCTTCCTCAGTGGCTGCTGAAAGCAGGCAGTGAGGAAGCCTGTGCAGCGGCTGTCAGATCGCTGATCTGACACAGCGCTGTTCTAAATGTCAGATCAGCGATCTGAGACTTCACAGTAATGTCCCCCCTGGGGCAAAGCAATAAAGTGAAAAAAAAGTGGAAAAATAATTTTAAAAAAAATCCCAAAATAAATAAAAAAAAAAAATATTTCCTAATAAATTCATTTTTTGGAAATAAAAAAAAAAACAATAAAAGTACACATAATTAGTATCGTCGCGTCTGAAACAACCCCTCCTATAAAACTGTCCCACTAGTTAACCCCTTTAGTGAACCCCTTAAAAAATAAAAATAAATAACAAAGCAACAAAAATGCGTTATCATCATATCGCTGAACAAAAAGTGTAATAACGCACGATCAAAAAGACACATATAAATAATCATGGAACCGCTGAAAGCGTCATCTTGTCCTGCAAAAAATTAGCCACCATACAGCATCATCAGCGAAAAAATAAAAAAGTTATAGCTCGCAGAATAAAGTGATGCAAAAATAATTCTTTTTGATATAAAATACTTTTCATTGCATAAAAGCAGCAAAACATAAAAAAATGACATAAGTGAGGTATCGCTGTAATCGTACTGACCCGAAGAATAAAACCGCTTTATCTATTTTACCGCACGCGGAACAGTGTAAACGCACCCCCCAAAAGAAATTCTCGAAATGCTGGTTTTTGTTCATTCTGCGTCCCAAAAATCGGAATAAAAAGCGATCAAAAAATGTAAGGTGCCTGAAAATGGCACCAATAAAAACGTCAACTCGTCCCGCAAAAAATAAGACCTCACATAACTCTGTGGGTCAAAATATGGAAAAATTATAACCCTCAAAATGTGGTGATACAAAAACTATTTTTACAATAAAAAGTGTCTTTTAGCGTATGACAGCTGCCAAACATAAAAACCGCCATATATAGTAATTCAAACCCCCCGTTATCACCCCCTTAGTTAGGGAAAAATAATAAAATTAAAAATAAGTATTAGGGTTAGGGTCTGGGCTAGGTTTGGAGTTAAGGATAGGGTTAGGGTTATGGTTAGGGCTGAGATAGGGTTAGAGGTGTGTTGGGGTTAGGGTTGGAGTTAGAATTGGGGGGGTTTCCACTGTTTGGGCACATCAGGTGGTCTCAAAACGCAACATGGCGTCTGATATCAATTGCAGCCAATTCTGCATTGAAAACGTCAAATGGTGCTCCTTCCCTTCCAAGTTCTGCCATGTGCCCAAACAGTGGTTTACCCCCACCAATGGAGTATCAGCCTACTCAGGATAAACTTCTGTGAAGTACTTGTTGGTTCAAAGTGCTCACAACACATCAAGATAAGTTCCTTTGGGGGTCTAGATTCCAAAATGGGATCACTTGTGGGGGGTTTCAACAGTTTAGGCTTATCAGGGGCTCTCCAAACGCGACATGACAGTCGCAGACCATTCAATCAAAGCCTACATTCCAAACATCACTACCTCCCTTCCAAGCCTCTATGTGTGCCCATACAGTATATTTCTCCCACATATTGGGTATCAGCGTGCTCAGGACAAATTGAACAACAATGTATGGGGTCCAATTTCTCCTGTTACCATTGGGAAAATAAAAAAATTGGGAACTAAAAGATCATGTTTGTGGAAAAAATATGATTTTTATTATTTTCACACCAAGGCGTCATAAACGTCTGTGAAGCCCTTAGGGGTTCAATGTGCTCACCACACATCTAGATAAGTTCCTTGGGGGGGTCTAGTTTCCAAAATGGTGTCATTTCTGTGGGGTTTCCACTGGTTAGGCACATCAGGGGCTTTCCAAACGCGACATGGCGTCCAATCTCAATTCCAGCCAAAAAAGTCAAATGGCGCTGCTTACCCTTGGTAAAATTAAAATTGGGAGTGAAAAGATCATTTTTGTGGAAAAACTATGATTTTTTAGTTTTACGGCTGTATCATATAAACTTCTGTGAAGCCCTTAGGGGTTTAAAGTTCTCACCACACATCTAGCTAAGTTCCTTGGGGGGTCTAGTTTCCAAAATGGGTCACTTGTGGGGGTTTCCACTGTTTATGCACACCAGGGGCTCTCCAATCGTGACATGGCGTCCGATCTGAATTCCAGCCAAGTTTGCATTGAAAAAGTCCTTCCCTTCTCTGAGCTCTGTCATGCACCGAAACAGTGGTTTCCCCCCACATATCAGGTATTATCGTACTCAGAACAAATTGCACAATAACGTTTGCAGTTCAATTTCTCCTGTTACCCTTGGTAAAATAAAAAAAAATTGGACCTGTAGTAATTTTTTTGTGAAAAAAAGTTAAATGTTCATTTTTTTTTAACAATCAAAAAATTCCTGTGAAGCACTTGAAGGGTTAATAAATTTCTTTAATGTGGTTTTGCGCACCTTGAGGGGTGCAGTTTTTAGAATGGTGTCACTTTTGGGTATTTCTTATCATATAGACCCCTCAAAGTGACTTCAAATGTGATGTGGTCCCTAAAAATAAAATGGTGTTGTAAAAATGAGAAATCGCTGGTCAACTTTTAACCGTTATAACTTCTTATCAAAAAATATTTTGGTTCCCAAATTGTGCTGATGTAAAGTAAACATGTGGGAAATTTAATTTATTAAATTTTTTGTGTGCCATATCTCTGTGATTTAAGGGCATAAAAATTCAAATTTGGAAAATGGCAACATTTTCAAAATTTTTGCCAAATTTCTGTTTTTTTCACAAATAAACGCAAGTTATATGAATGAAATTTTACCACTAACATGAAGGACAATATGTCACGAGAAAACAGTGTCAGAGTCACCGGGATCCATGGAAGCGTTCCAGAGTTATTACCTCATAAAGAGACAGTGGTCAGAATTGTAAAAATTGGCCAGGTCATGAACGTGCAAACCACCCTTGGGGGTAAAGGGGTTAAGCATGTGCGTGGATCAATCAAGCTGTGGGGTTGTGTTGCAGCCAATGGCATGGGAAAGATTTTACAAGTAAAGGGATGAATGGATTCAATGAAATTTCAACAAATTCTTAATGGAAACATTACACCATCTGTAAAAAGGATGAAGTTAAAAGGGGATGGCTTCTACAAATGGATAATGATCCTAAACACATGTCAGAATCCAAAATAGACTATCTCAAAAGGCAGAAGCTGAAAGTTTTACAATGACCCTCACAGCACTCTGATCTGAACATTATTGAAAATCTGTGGCAAGACCTCAAAATAGCAGTGCATGCAAGACGATCCAGAAATCTCACAAAGCTGGAAGAATTTTCCAAGGAAAAATTTTGTAATTTTTAAAATGTAAATGATGAAAATATATATTTTTTTACCTAACATGCAAAGAAAATATGTCATGTGTAACTTTAGGCCTTTTACAGATCATTTCCTCTTCAACTTACTTAACTGTTCCCTATAACAGTAATTTTGACCAGGAGTGCCCAAACTTTTATATTCCAAAGTATATGAATTGGGCTATGCTCCAGAACTCTCTCCATAGAAGTACATTAAACATGTGACATACATGTAGATTGCATGTCAAGAAAGGGATTTATTGTTTTTAAGCACAACAGTACTTGTACCCTAGTTTACATGTGTGCAATAAAAAGGGATGATCAGCAGCCATGTGTAATGGTAATGACTATGCAAAGTAGTCCAGTGCTATGTATATTCTGCTGTATTGTAATGATCCATAAAATAAATCTCAAATATACATGATATATGCTGACTTCATTAATTACTTTATTTAAGTTATTAAATTTGGCCCTGATGATGATGGGTCCTTGACTCCAGAAGAGTCATCCTTTAACAAGAGAGGAAAAACCCCCAGTGGAGGAAACCTCTAGGGAACCAAGGTTAAAGGAGTGCCCTTCCCTTGGGCTGTGGATAGGTGAGAACAGAGACCGAGCCCGGAATCTGCCTCTTCTTACAGCCGTTACCTCACCTGTGTCGTGGGTACACTTGGCTGCTGAAAGTCTGGTAAATGTCATATGACTGGATGAGAGCAGTCCAAGTCTGGAATCTGCCTCTTCATGCAGCAAGTAAGTCACTCTTCTGTGAGCATGCCTGACTGTGGAAAGTCCGGTAAATGTCATATCAATAAGCGAGAGCAGTCCAAGCCTGGAATCTGCCTCTTCATGCAGCAAGTAAGTCACTTGTCTGTGAACACATCTGACTGTGGAAAGTCAGGTAACTGTCATATCCATAGGTGAGAGCAGTCCAAGCCTGGAATCTGCCTCTTCATGTAGCAAGTAAGTCACTTGTCTGTGAACACGCCTGACTGTGGAAAGTCCGGTAAGTGTCATATCCATAGGTGAGAGCAGTCCAAGCCTGGAATCTGCCTCTTCATGTAGCAAGTGAGTCACTTGTCTGTGAACACGTCTGACTGTGGAAAGTCCGGTAAGTGTTATATCCATAGGTGAGAGCAGTCCAAGCCTGGAATCTGCCTCTTCATGCAGCAAGTAAGTCACTTGTCTGTGAACACGTCTGACTGTGGAAAGTCCGGTAAGTGTCATATCAATAGGTGAGAGCAGTCCAAGCCTGGAATCTGCCTCTTCATATAGCAGGTAAGTCACTTATCATTGAGCATGCCTGACTGTGGAAAGTCCGGTAAATGTCATATCCATAGGTGAGAGCAGTCCAAGCCTGGAATCTGCCTCTTTATGCAGCAGGTAATTCACTTGTCCGTGAACACACCTGACTGCGGAAAGTCCAGTAAATGTCACATCCATGGGTGAAAGTAGAGACCGATCCCGGAATCTACCCCGTTGTGCAGCAGGTAAGTCTCTTGTCCGTGAGTATGTCTGGCTGCAGAAAAACTGGTAAGTGTCATATCCATGGGTGAATGCAGAGACCAATCCTGGAATCTGTGTCTGTTTTGCTTCATCACTGGTTGCCTGATTCTCACATGGTAGCCACCATGTAAAGGAGTTGTAGTGGAGTTGTCCCCTCCTGCTGGATTCCTTTTCAAAATAAAGAAAATAGAATTAAGCACTGTAGATAAAGCACTGAAGAAATTACAAACTCATTTCTTTACTGTATCAAGTGTAATCATCCAAATAATGGGACAGGGCAGCAATAGTTAAATCCTGTGGCCTCCTGGAATGCTGTGATGAAGCATTGCACGTCAACCATTTAACAAGAGACAGTATTTGCAGAACACGTACACTGCACCTTAAATACCATGAAATCTCCCCTATTAGTGGCTGTAATAATTCCTCACCCAAGACCCCAGTCTTTTAATCAATGAACCTATTCCCATCACAATGGTGGGAACATGTTTCGTGGCTTAACAAATGCCGCCGATCATCATGAATTTGATGAGCTGAGGCTGCCACGCCACCCAACCTGCCCAAGCTCTGGCACTTTATCAGAACTGGGCGAAAATGGCGTGAGAATGCCAAAAGCCACAATATTTTAGCGCAGCCTGTAGTTTCACCAAAATGTTGTGACATTTCAAAGCTTTTTAATGTCAGAATACTGGGGTAAATGAGTTGATAAATCAGGACCCTAAATCCTTTTGAAATAAATCTAAGATGATCTTCTGATAAACTTTGAGCTGAGATAGTAAAACACTTACTTCTTTTTATAGAATCCTTCTTTGTTTCGGAAATATCTCATTTGACGTCCAGGTTGTGAGGACTCAGAATCATATATATAAACATATCGATCATCCGATTCTTGAAAGGAAACATTTTTCCCTTTGCTTTTATTTTTCATGGGATTTCTTCCTTTTAGAATAGACGGAGGTGTCTGTCTGTAGTCATCTAAGTCCGGATTAATCTTGGACTCTTTCACCTCCACTATACCGGCCTTGTGCAGCATTGTAATGTCTCCAGATATACAGAAAATGTCAGATTCTCCTGTAGCGCAAAATATTGAAATTAGATTTAATAAAATACAAAATTCTATGTGATTAAGATTATTAACACTTACAGGTTATTATAACTTCTAAATAGTATATTAGACTGAGAAAAGAGGGACCCAATCCCCAGAGAAAAGCTCCAGCAATTCAGAGAAAGCAAAGCTTAAAGAGCCACCCGGGGACTAAAGTGAGACCTGACTGGCCCAACGCTGCAACCAGTCGGCTTCCCCCTGCGCCGCTGCACTTGCTGGACAGATCTACTCTAATGAAAGATATGGGAGAGACCTGTCAGTCAAGGAGATGCCAGCTTGGGACAGCACCAGATTTGTCAAGTCTCTCCATGTGGTCACTGGTCAGCTCTGCAAAATATGTTTTCTACAGATATCTGATATTATCACCCCTAGAATGATACATTGAATTATGACAACAGAGGGGCTGAGTCTCTATAGCTATCAATATATTAACGGCTCGTTCACTGACAAGTTCCTATAGAAGACCATTTTTTAATTTATATATTAGGTTGTTTTTCTATTAAATCTATTTTACGAATGCTCGGAGAACTTACTGTCAGAGGAGGTGACCTCATCCTCATCTGGGCTGTTATCGATTATTACATCAGGGGGTCCAGGCACTGAGATCTTGTTGCCTGTGAGGACGTCTCTCTGTCCATTCCCGGGTCCATGAAGCAAATCACTAATGGTAATTGGTATGTAGTCCTCACGTTTTCCTGTAACACAGAACATAGAAATCAACATTTCTAAAATAAAAGCTTCCATCATGTTTCTTGTGAATGCCCTGAGAACTTACTGTCAGAGGAGGTGACCTCATCCTCATATGGGCTCATATCGATTATTACATCAGGGGGTCCAGGCACTGAGATCTTGTTGCCTGTGAGGACGTCTCTCTGTTCATTCCCGGGTCCATGAAGCAAATCACTAATGGTAATTGGTTTGTAGTCCTCACGTTTTCCTGTAACACAGAACATAGAAATCAACATTTCTAAAATAAAAGCTTCCATCATGTTTCTTGTGAATGCCCTGAGAACTTACTGTTAGAGGAGGTGACCTCATCCTCTTCTGCGCTCATATCGATTATTACATCAGGGGGTCCAGGCACTGAGATCTTGTTGCCTGTGAGGACGTCTCTCTGTTCATTCCCGGGTCCATGAGGCGAATTATCAATGGTAATTGTGATGCAGTCCTCACGTTTTCCTGTAGCAGAACATAGAAATCAACATTTCTAAAATAAAAGCTTCCATCATGTTTCTCCTCTATGTCTAGGGCTATCACAATGTCTTTCTTATGTGTGGAATGGAAGTTGCTTTCTCATTATAAGTATATGGAACCTCACACTGAGTCTCATAGGAAACCACTACCACAACTACACATAAGACATTTTGTGAGCCGACGAATCTGAATTGCGGTCATATGGTTCAGAAGACGACTAGAATGGCGCTGGTGCTATTTTGAATATTGCGCTTAGATCCTGCATTGCGCTATCCCCTTTATAGTCCCAATCCTCGGGGTATTACATGAAGATGTAAACTATCTAGTAATATCAGCCGTATTCATCTATATATCGCTATAACAGTAAGGATTCTAACACCATCTTTTGGGATTATGACCCTTTAGTATTTTTATCTATTGGAGATAACTTGGTCCTATTTTGTAACCGCGACCAAATGCAAATTTTTTGTGCTGATTCTCAAAAACCATCTTATTAATGGCCTCTTTTTTTGTGACATGAAAATGACATTGTTACTGTTTTCATTATTACTGTCACCTCATCACACTTTTCTGGTGCATAATAGGGTCTGGGAGGGAGAGCCGACAAGGAGCGGGGGCGCCATATCGCAATATTAGGGAGTGAACCTCCGCAGAAAGGTAGGGGCATTTTTTTAGGCTGCTTTAGGGCCAGGCCCACTTCCCTCCTGTGACTCTATTATATCTATAAGTCCCCCCTTTTTATGATAATTTTGAATATAAATGTTATATATAGTAGGAGGGTCTTTTTTAGTTTAAGTTGTTGTAATTTTTTTGGCCCTCTCTCCCTCTGATTCAGTTTTGCAGATTCATCCGGCTGTAGTTACCATTTAGATTGGTGTTGTTCTCTCTAAAGTCATTGGCACAATTTTGACTTTCAACGTCTTTCATTGGTTTCTTCTTTTTCAGACAACTATAAAAATGAAAAAATAAAAATCACATTGTAAATTACAAAGTAAAACATGTCTGTATTCTGCAGAATGTAAGAATGAAACATGTTATCTAGTCCTATCTGTAGAGAGATCACCAGTCAGTCATTTTGGTGTAGCAGAGCCAGGTAGGGCAGGGTTAAGTCCGAGCTTTGCAGGATTTGATTAGATGCACCCACTTAGCTTTTTTTTTTTTACTACAGCCAGGACCTCTGTTCACTATTTCTGTCTGCTAGATGAAGCAGAGTCGAGTGTACTGGAGCTAGTGAGTGTTCAGCCAACATTTGAGCTATAGCTGAGAGGAAGATGTGCGGGGATCTCTCTGTGAATGGAGACAGCATGGGTCAGCTAGGAAAGCTGAGCAGTCTGTGTGCAGGAGCGGCAGAGAACCGTTCGTCAGCTGCAGCCTGTATAGTATGAACCGTCCCCAGGAGTTGAACCCTTCTGTTTGGCAGTGGAGGCTACTGGAACTCGTACTGAAGGGGATACCAAGACTGGTGGGATCGTGCCTCTTCTATGTATGAAGTTTGCTTTTGGAGAACGGACTGTAATCTGTTCAGGTGAGCTCACACTGACATATGGGCCCTGCTAAATGAATTATTTGCTGTGACACCTTTGTGCCTAGAAGAGGATGTTTTTGGTTTGGAATCCCTTGGAATTTTCTGAAAGCATTAAAACTGCACCGGTTTGACCTAAACAGCATTGACTATGTGAATGGTACCTAATGCCTATCTGAGAGCGTAAATCCCTACAAAGTATAATATATGCCCATCAGTTACCCACAGGACATAGCTCCAGGGTGACGTGTGTGTGAGCCACAAGAGGCCTACACTAAAGTATTCCCATTACTGGAGTAACCTGAAGATGTGACATTTCCTCTACAGACTCCTGTGTAGCCCATAAATCATGACTTCCTATACTTACCCATAGATAATAGCAATGGGACGCATGAATACTGCGAGGATGAAGAGAATGGCGGCAGGTATAACAATCCTATAGACTGTATCCTCAGATGGTTTTGGAGGCACGGTGACATTCTCTAAAAAGGGAAAGAACATAAGTGATCAGGTAACCAGAGCTGGAATGTGTTCAGAAGTGGAAACCAAAACCCTGGACCGGGCGGCCTGAGGAGCCAAGTATGACTATTAACAGAGGGGAATTTAGTGTGGAAAATGATGGATTATTTTTATGTCATATCAATATGTAATGGACAAAACAGAGATCTGCTCCTTTATATTTCTGGAATAGGGAACAAACACATGATGGGAGACGACACCTGTAATTACAAGTAACACATGAAGAATCCCCCATTCCATGTATGATGTGACGTCATCTAAATCTCCAGTCACAGAAGAGAAGTGACAGAACCCTAATGACCCGGAGCCTGACGCTCATACACCGGGCCCTAATCATGGATCCTAATAGTGTCTGGGGCCGGAGGTGAAATGTTCCATGTGAGGGACAGATCTGATTTCTGAGCTGCTGATCGCCTGTCTCTTGTGGGCGCCTTCTGCTACATGTAGTAGTCGGTGCCTCCAGCCCGGAGAGAACAGTATTAATGCTCGGCGCCTCCTCTATGTGTTATTAGACTGGACCCTGGAAGCCAAACGGCATCTTTCCCCAATTCCACATTACATGGTAAAATGAAGAATGTAATTCACAACTACAACTCGTTCAGCAAAAAGATAAACAAGTCCTCATACGGCCATATGAAGGGAAGAAAGTTATGGCTCTTGGAAGAAGGAGAGGAGAAAAAAAGCCCAAAAACGAAAATTGGCTGCAGAAGGGAAGGGGTTAACCCCGTAGTCAGAGTATATCTGGTAATGCGCTTACCTTCGTTAATCCTGATCTGCTCTAGTGATCGAGGGTTGCGGATAAAGTTGGGAGCACCTTCCGCGGGTGCTAATAGCACGCTGAGAACTAGAAGTAGTCTAAACAGCATTGGAGCCTGGAGGAATATCGCTTACTGTGTGCGGCACAATCAGCTTCTCCAGACAAAGCGTCTCACTGCAACATCGCTGGTTAGAACCAAGCATTCCGTGACATCACAGCTGGAACCCAATAGTGACATCATGGTGGGCGGGGCTACACATGAGTGATGTCACAATTGGGGCTCATCCACTAAACGTTCCCAATGTATATAATAAGAATATACAAAAGAAAGAAAAGGAAAGAAGAAAAATAAATAACTCAAAAAGTAAAGAACACTTTTTTTCACATACTCACATTTATTATATTTTATGTACTTTTATACAACAGAAATGTGTTCCCATTTGGGAGAATAATCATTCTCACTTTCAGTCATTGACTTTTTTCAACATTCTTTACACATTTTTTCTTTTCACTATTTTGTTTTCCACTTTAATTGCATTTTTATTCATTTGCACATACGGTTCATATTCACATAGAAGCTTTTCTCCTTTCTACCTTTTTACTAGGTTATTTCACTATCATTATCACTTACAGTCACATTTTTCTTTTTTTCCTCAATATCTGTCTCCCAATTCCCCTTCCCATTAAATATCACTATTCCCCTTTGTTCATAGTCATCAACAGCCATATTATCACAAAATATCTTCACCAACTCTTTTTCCAATGGTAAAGATGGCGGCCATGATTGTTGTGCACTGTCCTGACTGGCTAGCTGGTCCCACATCATGAGCCGTGATATTGTTGCACTTCATTGACGCGCTTCTTGCTGCCGGCCGGCAGCAGATGTCATGCCCATGCGCACGCGGCAGCGCTCAATAAGGTGACGTTTTCCCTGATGACCCATTTGCAGCAGCTGTATTCGCACTTTATTAGCCAGCCGATACCCCTCCACCACACGTCCTGTCAAAGCGGAAGCGAAACGCGTGCTGGATTTGTGGCATGCTCACTTGGTCTGTATTATGCATATACTCTATCACGTCATTAATTATTAATACAGGAGAAGTGAGGGCCCTGCTCGCAAGCTTACAACCTACAAGGAATTGGGAGGGGCGCAATAGGTGAGAAGCACTTGTTATTTCAGGTCCAGCCATTATAATAGATAGGGGTTTTCATATAAAGCTGCACGATCCGGTCATCAACCAGTATGTTTAAATGCAGATATCAAGTGCGGTTTTCATGTGCATGGAGCCTGTGGAGTCAGATGAATAGGAGGGAGCATTTATTATCCTGGGTTGCTTTATGCATGGCATCATATAATAATGTAGGTTAATATTAAGATGAGCAGGACTCATGGGAGTTCGGGTTTGTCGGGTTCGGACAAACTTTAGTCCAAAGTTTGGTTCGAGTACCAGAACCTGACCAAAGCTTGACCCCGGACCTGAACATCATATTAGTCAATGGGGACCTGAACTTTGATGCTGTAAAATGGTTTTAGTAAGGGCTACGGGTTGACTTAAGTAGGCAAAATGGGGGTAAGAGCACGACAATTGCCCTGCAAACAAAAGTAGATGGAGAAATTACTTAAAATAACAAAATATTTAAAAAAAAATCTTAAACCAAAAGGCGGAAGTCCAAGCTGAGAAGTAGAGCAGTTCCTTGTGAGTGTATTTTACTGTATTTGTTAATAAATAAATGAAAAAAAACAATGTGGATTCCCCTATTTTTAATAACCAGCAAATGGAAAGCAGACAGTTGTGAGCTGTTCTTATTATTTAGGGTCCCACCTTATTTGTAATAAGTAGAAAAGGCAAAGCAGACAACTGTGAGCTGAAATTAATAGGATGTGAAGCACCATAGTTATTGGGCCCTTCCCAGCATAATAAGACCAGCTCACTTGCAGTATAAGCCAGTGTAGGCTTGAACTTTTTTGCTGTAAAATGATAGTTGCAAGTGGTTGGGGGTTGCAAAAGGAAGTAAAATTGGGTTAGGAGCAGGACAGCTGCTCTGCAAAGAAATGTGGATAGCAATTTCACTTAAAATTACAGAGAATAAAAAAAAAAAATATAATTATCTTGAACCAGGAGGCAGATGCCAAAGTGATGAGGTGTAGATGGATGTGGCAGTGTAAGTGGAAGAAGCACGGGAGGAGGTATCCAACACTGTTTTTGTGGAGTTTTTGTTTTTTAGGGAAATTGCTTTAAAGTTTTGTTACGGTAATTGCTGGGTTCTGTAGGTGTACTATACAGTGGGTACGGAAATTATTCAGACCACTTTATATTTTTCAATCTTTGCTTCTTTGCAGCCATTTGGCAAATTCAAAAAAGTTCATTTTTTTTCTCATTAATGTACACTCTGCACTAGAGTTGAGCGAAACGGGTCGAAAAAATTGAAAAGTCGCCGACTTTCGCCAAAGTCAAGTTTCATGAAACGAAACCCGACCTTAGCGTGAGGTCGGCCACGAGGTCGGCGACTTTAGCAGCAAAGTCGCGTTTCAAAAGATGCTTGAGCGCCCTTTTTGCAGCCAATCATGAAGAACGGACACTGTGGGCAACGTGATGGCATAGGCAGCGGTCACCACCATCTTGGAGAAGGGCATGCAAGTGATTGGCTTGCTTTGTGGGGCATCACAGGGGTATAAAAGGGTGGGGATGCCGACCGCCATGTTACTCATGCTGATCTCAGAATAGGGAGAGCTGCTGCTGGTGATTCTGTAGGGAGAGCGTTAGGCAGGGAAGAAGATACCAAAAACTGATTCTGCTGCTAGAGACTTTGCCTGTACAACACACTAGTCACTGTGCAGTGCAAGGGGAGGCTATATTGTGGTGCCTCAGCTCTGTTGATTAATAGGCTGCCTTTTAAGGATACCTGGTAGCTGCATTGCTGTGTGCACACTGCTGAGCAAACTGCTTTTTTCAAAGCAATCCAGATTTTATTGTTTTGTCCTTGTGAGTTACTGAGCATTCATTTTTCACACACCGTACAGCGGTGTACGCTCCTCACACAGTACCGTGTAACGGCTGTTATCACGGCCACAGTGAAGCTATCTGTGTGTGACTCTGTAAGGATAAGTCGAGGAGTTGTTCCGTTCTTACAGACCTACACTCTAGGGAGATTCCAGTTCTGCCCAATTCTATATACACCTAGTAGTTTGTCATACACTAGGCAATTTCTGCTGGTCACATTGTGGTGTTAAATAAACAGGGCTTGACTGAATCCAACAGTGTCCTGAAGTGTAGAGACATTCCAATTCTCCACAGTCCTCTATACACCTTGTACCTTGTTTTAAAGTACCAGAGAGTTGGTGGAAATTTGGGTACATTTTTCCAAAAAATGAGGAAGTGTGGTGGAAGAGTCACTGGTAATGATGGTGTTGGTGTTAGATCTGCTGGTAGTGGCAAAAGCAAAATAGCACCTAATGCAGGAGGTGTTGAGGCTGCGTCATCGTCTGGCTCCACAAGGCCTCGAAGGCTCCCTTTTCTCTGTGTAGGTAAACCGCTTCTAAAGCCGGAGCTTCATGAACAAGTTTTGTCTTACATTGCTGACTCAGCCTCCAGCTCTATCGCCTACTCTTCTGAAGTTTTAAAAAATAAAAGCACTGAGTCGTCATTGGAGGCTCATGGTCATGAACCACACCTTTCCTTGTGTCCTTCACCCCTACCAAAATTGAAGGATGCGGCAGGCCACACTACAGATTACTCCATGGAGCTGCTTTCACATACCATGCCTGGGTTATCAAGTCAAATCGTGAATTACCCAGGCAAAGATGAATCTGACATGGAGTGCAATGATGCACAGCCACTGATAGATGATTCTGCTGGTACATTTACTCAGAGCACTACATTGTCCTCGCTGTGTACTGAGACAGAATCTGATCCAGATGAAACTCAGGTGCCTCTTCCCGCATACTATACCACCATACATGGTGCCACAGAGGAAGGTGCACATGACATTGAAGAGGAGGTGATGGATGACCCAGTTGTTGTCCCAGATTGGCATCCATTGGGGCTAGAGTGTGCCACTGCCAATAGCTCAGAAGAGGACGAGGAGCATCCGCAGAGGGCATCGACATGGCAACAGTTGTTATCTGGCAGGCCCGGAGCAGTCCAAAAACGGGTTACAAAAACCCAAAAAATTGCTGGACAACTTGGCCAGATGGTCCAAATAGCACAGCGTGCAAGGCCTCAAACTGTTTTCCCTAGTAGGAAGAGTGCAGTGTGGCACTTTTTTGAACAAAATCCTAATGATCAGGCAAAGGTTATCTGTAAGAAGTGCGTAAAGACCTTTAGCCGAGGGAAAAATCTGAGAAATTTGAATACCAGTTGCATGCTAAGACATTTAACCACCATGCACTTGCAAGCGTGGACAGACTACCAAAACTCACGTACCACATGTGCTGCTGCTCCCAAAGAAGGTAGTCAGCAACGCAACATTGTTTCCCCCACTGTAAGTCCACCGGTTAGCACACCGTCAGCAGCAAATGTTGAGTTGTCATTGCAAGGGCTAATCAGTCAGGGAATCACACTGTTATTGCAACGAAAGATTGAATCTAGGCCATAAGAAAGAACACCAACTCCATCACCATCATCAACCCTCTCTCAGTCCGCCATGTCCACCGCTAGTTCCACCATATGCAGCTCTCAAGTCCAGCTCACCCTTACAGAGACTATGAGTAGGACAAAAAAGTACTCATCCTCTCATCCGCGTACACTGTGTTTGAACGCCCACATTGACAAACTAATCTCGTTGTAGATGATGCCCTATCGGTTGGTTGAAAGCGCAGCTTTCCGCGAACTAATGGCCTACGTAGTACCACGCTATCAACTACCCAGTCGCCACTTCTTTTCTCGCAAAGCCATCCCATCCCTCCACCTTCATGTGAAAGACTGCATTGTCCATGCACTCAAGCAGTCAGTGAGTGGAAAGGTGCACCTCACAACTGATGCATGGTCCAGTAGGCATGGCCAGGGCCGTTACGTGCCCATCAGTGCGCACTGGGTTAATGTGGTGTATGCAGGGTCCACAGGGAACAGCGGTGGTGGAACAGTGCTGCCTAGCCCACGGTATAGGAAACAGTTGGCTGTAGGTGTTCGGCCCTCCTCCTCCTCGAAAGCTGGTCCACAGAGCGCAGTCGCAAGAGCACTGCATCCGCAGCTGACAATGTTGCAAACGAGGTGTCCCCCTATCGATCAGCTAGTGGAAAGCGTCAGCAGGCTGTGTTGCAGATGATGTGTTTGGGCGACAGACACACCGCGGAGGTACTGGCCGACTACTTTCAGCGACAAACTGACTGGGCAGTCTACATCTTGAGGCAGGCAAGGTAGTTAGTGATAACAGCCGGAATTTTGTGGCAGCCATAGCCCTTTCAAAACTCAGACACATACCTTGCTTGACTCACACCTTCAAACTGGTGGTGCAGTGCTTCCTCACTAATTATTCGGAGTTAACAGGCCTGCTCCAGAAGGTTCGAAGACTGTGCTCGCACATCCGCCGGTCGCCGGTACACTCCAGTCGAATGCATAAGCTGCAGCGATTGATCCACCTTCCCAAGCACCGCCTAATTATCGACGCTGCAACAAGGTGGAACTCCACCCTGCACATGGTTGAGCGGCTGTGCGAACAAAGGCAGGCCGTAATGCATTTGTGGGAGGATACCCGGGCAGGCACTTTGAGGGCAGACATGGAGTTGACAGGTGTGCAGTGGTCGAAGCTGAAAGTCCTCTGTAAAGTCCTTCAGTGTTTTGAGGAATGCACACAGCTGGTAAGCGCAGACGACACCTTCATAAGCATGAGGATCCCACTTATGCATCTGCTCATGCAAACTGTGACGCACATTAAGGAGCAGGCGTCTGCAGCCAAGGTTGATGAGGAGGAAGACGAGGAGTGAAGCCTTGATGACAGTCAGCCATTGTCTGGTCAGGGAACTGTCGTGGACGAGGTGGAGGAAGAAGAGGAAGAGGAGGAGGAAGATGATGGGGATAATTATTTAGGGAAGGAGGATGCTTCTCGTGGGGCAAGAGAAAATATTGGCTTTGCAAGGTCTGGTACTGGGTTTGAGCGTGATTGGAGGGATGTGGATTTCCCTGAAAGTGCTCCTCCACCCAGCACTCGCAGTGCATCATTGACACCTGGAACATTGACCCACATGTCAGATTATGCCTTGCAGATCCTAAAAAGGGACTCCCGCATTGCCCAAATGATGAACGATGATGACTACTGGTTGGCCAGCATCCTGGATCCACGCTATAAAGGCAAATTCCAAAACATCATGCCACAGGAGAACCTTGACCTAATATTGGCTAATAAACAAGCTACTCTGGTAAACCGGTTGGTTGAGGCATTCCCAGCACACAGCAGCGGTGAAGGTTCTCACACAAGCCGTAGGGGCCGGGTGCAACTTGGAACAGGTGTTCGTGGTGCACACATCAGAAGTGGCGTTGGAGACAGGGGTTTCATGACCATGCTGTGGACGGATTTTTCATGTCCCGCTCACACGACTGGTAATACTGCATCAATTGAAAGTGACAGGAGACAGCACTTGTCAAGTATGGTTACAAACTACTTTTCCTCCCATATCGATGTTCTCCCTCACAGGTTATTCCCATTTGACTATTGGGCAGTTAAACTGGACACCTGGCCTGAATTGGCACAATATACCTTACAGGAGCTCGCATGCCCAGCTGCAAGTGTGCTATCGGAAAGAGTCTTCAGTGCTGCTGGATCAATACTGACAGAAAAAAGGACCCGTCTGTCGACCCAATATGTGGATGATCTAACCTTCATTAAAATGAACCATGCATGGGTTTCCAAGGATTTTGTCCCACCTTACCCTGATGACACATAGGTTGCCAGAAAAATTGCTTTCTTTGGTCCGCCTGTTCCTGGGACTTAACCAATTTCGCCTTTAGCAGCAGGTGAATGTCCCACATCAACATATGGCATTTTGTAAACCTCCCTAACTGGGCAGCCTCCTCCCCCTGGGCCGGGGTCACCACCGAGCGCATGCAACCGTGCGAGTGCCGTTGCCCTGGACAGGTGGGTGGGCCGACTCGTGGGCTCGGGACTGACACAGGGTCCCTCATAGTGCAATCAAGTGTCTCTGATGGTGGGGGTGCACACCCGCCATCAGACACACCACCGTACTATGAGGGTCCCAGTGCCAGTGCTGACCTCCACGAGTGGGCCCCCCTTGCTTGGGCAGAGCCCCAGCATTTGCAATGTTTTCCTCTCCCTGCTCCTCCGCTGTGTAGTCTGGGCTGTCAAATCCATCACTGGGACTGCCACTTCAAATTTGGTGAACTGATACAAGATGATGGTTAAGACGTAGCTATGCCCTGTCCCGCTGGCCGGGATCTAGCTTCAGATGATCAATGGTTTCCATTTCTTATGGACGTCGACTTACAATGAGATGCAGTGGTGGTTTCTCATCAGCTTTAACAGTTTTCCTACCCACAGACGTGTGACATTCCAGCGCACATTTTTAAATGTGCCCTCCCATACATGCCAATCGAATTGAATCGCCTACAGCCTGTGGCTTCTGTGCTTTGCACTCCAAAGTTACGTGAGAGATCATGATAGGCAATGAGCACCATGTTTACATCTGTCGCTGTGATCAAAATTGGATGGATATGAGTAACGGTGATGGGATCAACGGTGCTGCAATACAGCAACACTTTCTTCACAAAGAAAGGTTTTTGCTGTGTCCACACACTAATTATTTGAGGGTCAGCATCGCCTCTGAGAATTGTGATGGAAGTTGTACCCGTGAATAGTAATTTGTAGATTTCTGCAATCACTAGACTTTAGGTCAATAATTGTATGCATCTCATTTCCTATTGCAGAGAGTCTGGGCTGTCTTACTGAGACAGAAATATAAATGAAGATTTAAAAATACCACCAAAAGTGTATCATGGTGTACGCTTGAAATACATTTCCTTTTTTCTAATTTTTAGATTGTTGTGTAATCCATGCAGAGAACATGGAGATTTTAAATGTTTAAACTATGCTCTATATAACTGCTATCCAGTGATAATGTACCGTATCTCAACTTTGTACAATCTGGTCAAATCCATACTGGGCCTGAGACCGTCTGAGCCTGCCTCTTGATTGATACACATAGGTTTTTAATGTGTAAACTAGGCAACATATATACGTGTTATCCGTTGTAACTGTACCCTTTATCAACTTTCTCGAATCTTGTAGAATCCATACTGGGCCTGAGAATGGCTGCAGAGCTGTTAAGCAAGCTACAGCACCTGTGGTTTGGACACGTAATGTTTTGCATTTTTTCTGGAATGGCGGTTAGGCCGAAATCAGGAATTGCTGTTGACCTGCACTTACTGGGAAATCATCGTTTGCGGAGAATAATTAGAATCCCAGATCCCCATCACTGACGGTGTTCAGCGGGTTATCTGCACCTGTAAGCGACAAAAGCTGGTCCTTTCAGTGTAGCGCGCATGTAGCCCCGGACATGGAAGGCCATGATAACCCTGTTATTACTCGATCGCGCATGCCAGAGCCTCGCGTATCCCTCTAGTAAGCTTTACGCGTACCGCGGGGGCATGCCGGAGTCTCGTTCGTTAACGTAATAAAGCGGACAAATCGCTAGCACAACTACTAACGGACAAACCACACCACACACAGAATCGACAAAGCTTTCAATGTGTGCATCTTTTTGTGAAGTGGCATGGTTGTGGTTTCTCGGGTGGAGTCCAATTAAGCCGCAGGCTCCACTCCTGGTGGTGCCCTATTGGACATTCCTTTAAGGTTCAGCTTTGCATCCATACTGCCCCTAGAAACAAACTCTTTGCCTTCATGGACGCTGTTTTGAGGTTCGTGGGAATAACGCCGCCCGATCGCCAGTTGCCATAATTTATTGGTGGGAAGAACAACGGTATATGATCGTGTTCATTTTCAGATTTTGGTTTTCTTTTTTACATTTTTATTCCAGCCTTTCTTGACTTCATAAGGGCATGACAAGCCTATATCTGTGTCTCCTCCACCTCCTCCTTTTACTCCTCCACCTCTTTTGTAAATGTAGTTGCCCTTTTCCATATGTTATTTTTGTCTTCTGAGCATTTTGTCGGCTTTGGGACACCTTTTAAGGTATTTTGTAATTGTTTTCTATGTGTTTGTGTTTGCCTGCCATTGTTTTCAGTGTGAGATTGACAATTATCCTTTGACTGAATAGAGCTGTACGCTTCTGATACAGTGCCATATATGTGATGTTATTTTGTGTCTATTTTGTGCTAAATTTGGAAGTTTGGTGGAAGAGGCCGCGGACGTGGGCATGGGGGGGCCAGCTGGTGCTGATGGTGGTGGTGGTGCATCTGCTGGTAGTGGCAAAAACACAATAGCAGCTAAGGCAGGAGGTGTTGAGCCTGCGTCATGGTCTGTCTACGGAACGCCTGGAAGGCTACTGTTATGAGCGGTGGAACGCACTAAATAAAATTAAAATAAAGTGCGTTCACCGCTCGGGGTCCACCGTGCGGTAGATGACAAAACCGCTGCTGAAAGAGACAGGGCACTCAGGCGGAGATGTGCACAGGACTTTAGCTGCAGTCAGTGCACTAAAGCAGACTCTGTTATATGCACAGAACTGCCAACAAAACATAAATACCGCTGAGTCTGTTTAGGGTCACAGACTTCAGCGATGTGGACATGGTATTAAAGCTCACAGAAATAGCCTTAAACACCAGGACTATCCCCTCTATACCTACCGTAAAACTTAAGGTATGAGGTGTCGCAACTGCGAACACCCGGGAGGCTGCAACCGCAGCACGGCGTGAACAGAGCCGCAAGCAAGGTGCTGAAAGGACGCTGGCGCAATGCAGGACGCTTAGCTGCTGCAAAAGGTATGGCTGGACCGCGCTGGCGCTAGCGCTGCTACTGGCGGCTGCCCAATCACTCACACAATCGCAATATCAGAGGGAAGGGGTTTCATAATAAGTCATCC
Source organism: Dendrobates tinctorius (assembly GCF_039654945.1). Lineage (NCBI taxonomy): Eukaryota > Metazoa > Chordata > Amphibia > Anura > Dendrobatidae > Dendrobates > Dendrobates tinctorius. The sequence goes on from NW_027361691.1 coordinate 4,918,584, forward strand.
ACCAGTCCAAGCATCCATTACCATACACACAGCAGCAGTATGAAAATACTAGCGCATGGCGGAACGGCCATGCGCACTTTTTCTAGCGTTCGGGACCTGCCGAAAATCTCCAGAGCCCTGAGCATACCCAATGGAATCAGGAACAGGACCTGAGCACCTGACTCCTGAAGTCCAATGGGAGCTCATCCCATGAGCATGCTCAGAAGAAGGGACGAAGGACTTAGCCTCTGGTGGCAAATGTGAGGATCTGTGTTCCTGCATAGGTATTGTAGGAACCAGATTCCTAACATTACCCCCCTCCTAGGGCCCCCCCTCCCTGAAGCCTCCGACCCACCAGCCTGTGCCCGGCAATGGCACAGACCTCAGACTCGCCAAACAGCGAACCTGATGTCCTAGTAGGTGAAACTGAAAACCGGGACATATGGATGGTATCAGCGGAGGTCAGGTCACCAGGTCTCAGGAGGGATACCCTGTTGACAATAGGAGCGGAAGGTTTAGGAGACCGCCGCCGTGTATCGACGGCCGTCACCACCCTCCATTCGGGGTGACTGTCCCGAGCACATAACGTGCATGCCCGAATGAATTTTTTGAAGTCTCGAGCTTTATGGGGCCACCAATACGCTCCAGCCAAGGTGTATATGAGCCGACATGTTTTATAAAAAAAAAAGCCATTTTATAAAAATAAAGTGAACTTTACTGTTGGAACTGGTGAAACATATATACAGCAGGCATCAGGTACAAAGTTTCTTTTCACATCTTCGGTTTTACACAGAGGCACAGGCATGGCGGTCACATGTGACAGCATCACAACATTTCAGCAATAAAACATAGGTGACTAGACATAGGTTACACCCCCATTACTAACCCTATAGTGAAATGTAATAAAGACAAGCAGCCCCATACTATGATGTTCCCAACTCCAAACTTCACTGTTGGTATGGTGATTTTGGGGTGATATGTAGTCCCTTTTGACCTCCAAACATGGTCTGCATTATGGCATCCAAAGAGTTCAATTTTGGTCTCATCTAGGCAGACTATATTGTCTCAGTATTTCACAGGCTTGTCTAAATGTTGTGGAGGAAACTTTAAACATGCCTGAACATGCTTTTTATTCAGCAATGGAGTCTTGTGTGGTGAGCGTGCATAGAGGCCATGGAGGTTCAGTGCATTACTTATTATTTTATTTAAAACTAGCTGAAGTGCCCGGCGCTGCCCGGGCATAGTAACTAACTGTGGCTAGTTATAGCAAATTATAATTATCCTCCATCACATAGTCCCGTGCCCATATACCCATCATGCATATCCACGATCCCATAGTCGAGTGCCCATATACCCATTATACATCCTTCATCTAATAGTCCCATGCCCATATACCCATCATACATATCCTCCATCCCATAGTCCCGTGCATATATACCCATCATACATATCCTCCATCCCATAGGCCCGTGCCCATATACCCATCATGCATATCCACGATCCCATAGTCGAGTGCCCATATATCCATCATGCATATCCTCCATCCCATAGTCCCATGCCCATATATCAATCATACATATCCGCCATCCCATAGTCCCGTGCCCATATACCCATCATGCATATCCTCCATCCCATAGTCAACCATTATAACATCATAATGAGAGGCGGCAGGTCTTGCAACCTATGATGACATCAGCGTCGCCATGGCAACCACTATGACATCATAATGAGGGGCGTGGCTTGACGGCCACACACTTTTTCCCCAGTATGTAGATAGGGGCAAAATTGTTTGGTGAATTGGAACGCGCGGGGTTAAATTTTCGCCTCACAACATAGCTTAGGACGCTCTCGGGGTCCAGACGTGTGACTGTGCCAAATTTTGTGGCTGTAGCTGCGACGGTGCGGATGCCTATACTGGACATACACACATACACATACATACACACATACATACACACTTTGAGCTTTATATATTAGATAATTGTATCTGCTGATTCAAGTCCATTTTGTAGTTTTCCACTGCTCTTGAACAACTCTTCAGATAATTCTTTCCACTACTCTGAAATCCTGCAAGGAGCACCTGATCTTACCTGGTTTATAGTGAAATTATCTACTTTCCATTTACAGATCATGACCTCAAAAGTGTTCACTGGAGCATTCAGTAGTTTAGGAAGTCATCCGTCACCAATGCCATCAGTAGGTTTTGCAACAATAAGGTTGAGAAGGTCTTGAGACAGCTCACTTGTTTTACCCATTATGAGCTATTTCTTGTGTGGCACCTTGGTAATGAGACACCTTTTTTTAGGCAATCAATTGAACCAGCTGATATTATTTTTCACTAGCAGGATTGCTTTTTAATTACCAATAGATTTTAGCTGGTGTCGTGGCTTTCCATGGCTTTTAGCACCTCTCTTTCTTCCTGTGTTCAATATTTTTTTCTGTGTCATTTTTACATTCTTACACATAATTTATGGACATCTGTGGTTTGATCTCTTTGCCTTTGTGGGTTCAATGGGTTGTTAACGACAAATATGACAAATATATGTTTAGAAATATGTTTACTTAGAAAATGGTGATGTATTCAATACTTATTTCATGCGCTGTATGTATACACATACACACACCTCTTTAGATGATAAATCACACATAGCATTTGTAACATACTAAGTGAACAAGGTCCATTACAACACACTTTTTTGAATCCCTATAAAGGCAGCAAAGGAACGAAAGAGGATAGTAATATAAGTCTAAATCAACATAATAATTTTGAACTTTCGAAAAGATTGTGCAAAAATCCTGCACTGTGTTCCTCTACAGCCCCAGGTTTATATATATTACTGTCATCTTTAGGGCTCATACTCACTTGTGAGAGACTCGTACCATTCTCATGCGAGTATCTCGCATGAAAACCTGGCACTGCCACCGGCACTCGGACTGGAGCGTGCGGCTACGTGTATTTCTATGCCGCCGCCGCACGCTCCAGTGCCAGTGCTGGCGGCAGTGCCAGGTTTTCATGCCAGAGGCTCTCACGAGAATGGTGCGAGTCTCTCACAAGTGAGTATGAGCCCTTATACTGTTTTTTCTGCGGTTAGTAATTTTCTCCCCATCTAATTGTATATTTCCCGATGGACTTACAAGGTGACAAGTTCTAGGAATCCACTTCTATTCACATACTGGAGGTCTCTACATTACATTAAGTATGGCCGAAACAGCCTCAATTTGCAGGTAAAAATGGAGGGAAATTGCTGTAAAAGGTAGGAATAATTTTTCAGGTAACATCAAACTATTAGACTGGTATATTGCATTGGTCATTGCAATACAGTGATTCCAATCTGAGAGTAAATTGATCCAGCAGTTGTTAATAGGTAGCAAGATGTGTAGCTGATCCTATGGCCGGGGTCACACTAACCGACGAAAAATACGGTCCGTAGTTTACATGCGTAATACGGATGAATGACCCCTAAATAGTGCTCCGTAGGTCATCCGTAAGCAAGGTGTGGTCGCGTATTTTGCGCATGTCAGCATCCGTATGTAATCCGTATGGCATCCGTATGCAATCCGTATGGTGAGATTTTCTCGCAGCCTTGCAAAATGGACATTTAACGGTTTTGAGGCCTGCTAACTATTTAAATCATTAGCCTGCACCCTATTTATTGCCTCAGGAACAGGTGGCTGCCTCCATTCTGTCCATTTGTCACCTTGCATTCACTAGGTGTGTTGGTGTTGTATGTGCAACATGGCAAACAGTCTGAGTTTCAACACAACTTAGCAGGTTCTCTTCAACTGGCTTTTGTCACGCCTCTTTGGCCAACCATACCCAGTGATAGTGGATCCGCGGAGGAGGAGACGCATGTGGGTCCATCCACTTTTGAGGCAACGACTCACAAGAGGTCATTTTCACCGCCTCTATTCTTCTATGCGGGAGCATCCTGTCAAATTCTACCAATACTGTCGCATGAGCCTTGCAAGATTAAGATTAATGCCCTCATCTTAGTCCACATATGTTTCAACTTACAGACCAGAATGTTATGTGTAATATGTACTGAATATCACTTAGTAATTGGGCAAACAAAGATGTGTGTGTTATTCGCTCTGAATTCCTAACAAGTTTTGTATGTATGTACCTGGTGTTTTTGTAATTTGGGCATTCTAAAATCTTCCTTTTCTGTTGTTCTTCAGCTTCCTGTCCACTGGCCTTTCTTATGCCGCCCTCCACCATGAGTTTCTCATTGGAAGATCTACCATTTCAGGCATAGTCAGGTCAACGTGTATTGAAATCTGGACAAGACTCCATCAACTCGTCATGCCCGAGCCCAGGATGGAAGACTGGTTGAGGATATCAAGGGACTTTGAGGAGGAATGCCAGTTTCCTAATTGTATTGGGGCTCTTGATGGCAAACATATCCGGGTGCGTAAGCCGCCAAACTCTGGCTCCCAATTCTTCAATTATAAACAATACTTTTCTGTTGTATTGTTGGCTCTGGCAGACCCTAAATACAAGTTTATAATTGTTGACATTGGGGCCTATGGAAGGACGGGAGACTCTCGAGTCTTCAATACTTCCATTATGGCTCGGCGGCTACGCACCAACCAGCTGGATCTACCACCACCACGCCAGCTAACAGGCTCCATTCCAGAATCAGTCCCTTATAACCTTGTGGCAGATGAGGCGTTTCAGTTAACACGCAATGTCATGAGGCCATATCCCCGGCGCAACCTTGACCACAGGCGCAGAATTTTTAACTTGCGCCTATCACGTGCTCGGCGACTGGTGAAGTGTTCCTTTGGCATTCTTTATGCCAAATGGCGGGTACTCCAGTCTGCCATTCAGCTGAGTGAGCAAAATGTAAATGAAGTAGTGAAAGCCTGTGTGGTTCTTCATAACTTCACCAGGATTCATGATTGTTCCTCCTCTGCTGGTGTTGTGCGTAGGCCGGACAATGTGCATAGGGTGAGACCACCTATCAACCTTCAACGTAGACCGCTCTCTGGGCTCAAAGTGCGTGATATTTTCACTAATTACTTTATGTCACCTGAGGGGGAAACTTCTTGGCAAGAGCATGCTGTATCTATGTTATAATGTTTGCTTTTATGTGTGTCTAAATATATATATTTCTACCCCTTCTGATTCTATGTCTGTTTAATTGCATTGGTAAGCGTATGTTAGTATGCTGATACGGTTTTTGATAATTGAGACAGAGACGTAAATTGTAGTAGACAAATTTTTACTTTTGCCTTTTTTTGCTTCTTTTTTTAAAGGCAAACATATTTGTGCCATATGATACCTGGGGCAATGGGCCAAATTGCCCTTTTTGCAGATGTGAACATTTTTGAAGTATAAAATTTGCACACATTTCCAAAACAAACAGAATGTTATAACAAACTTGCTACATTAGACATTTTGAATCCAAAGGAAAAAAGATGTGTTCTCCATCAACAAAATTATATAAAAAAGATAAAACTCACATTTCTTAGGAATGTTTGATAATCATATTAATAAGCCACCATGACAGCCAAGGCTACCTTACGCGTTTCTGACACATATTACATGTCTGTAAAAAGACTATATTTCACCAAGCTATACTGGGAAAGTCAAAGGATCAAAACAGACTACTCACTTGATAATGCCGAGAAAAGGCGTGCTGCCCTTATTCAAGTAGTCACTGTTTTGCCTGCTAAATATATTCCAGAATCAAGGCGAACAGCCTCAAGAACATCACGCTCTCTCTATGTATTATCAAGTGAGTAGTCTATTTTGATCCTTTGACTTTCCCAGTATAGCTTGGTGAAATATAGTCTTTTTTACAGACATGTAATATGTGTCAGAAATGCGTAAGGTAGCCTTGGCTGTCATGGTGGCTTATTAATATGATTATCAAACATTCCTAAGAAATGTGAGTTTTAGGCTTTTTATCTAAAATTGATGATGGAGACCACCTCTTTTTTCCTTTGGATAGGGATTTTGAGCACCAGTTGAACCACACTGGGCATCTCCTGCCATCAGACCGCTTATGGACACTGATGTACAGTATGCGTAAACAATTTGCATGTTTTTATGCTGTTATAAATTGGGGAAAGTGGGGGAAGGAGAAGGCGGAAGAGCAGCCTGTGGTTGCTGCTGGCTACTTTGAGCAACATCGCCCTGTGTGGGGGCATACTGTTGCCCATGATGTGGGTAGTGTCCTTCCTCATGTGATTGTTGGGGGTACTGGCCAGAGTAATAATGATGAGGGGCATCTTGGTGGCTCTGGTACCCACCAATATAGCCATGTCATCCCCAACCAGGTTGGGACCAGCCTCCAGCACTGCATGGGAAAAAGTGGCCATATTGGTGGGGTTGGCTAGAGGCAGACATATGTTGCTGCTGCTGTGAAGGTTGGGTAGGAGGAGGAAGGGGGTTAGGTGTAGGCCCACCTATTTGAGTGTCTTCAGACCCTGCTTGAGCAAGCATCTGTGTGGGTGGTCTCATGCGCATTAGATTTCGGGGGGAATGCTGCCACCTCTCCAGATATTCAAACAGCTCATATGGGGTATTCTGGGGTGTGCTTGCATCAAGCAGGATCTGAAAACATCCTCGAATACGGAGCCTCACCTCACGGGAAAGGGCACAGAGATAAAAGGCAAGGCTATGTGAATATGCCTCCTCTCCATCATCTGTATTCACTCTAGCCAGATAATTTAGGACCCCTGTGTCCACATTGGTCCTGGTATCTTGTGCAGGGATCTGGCGCCTTCTTCGTCCTCGCCGGGATGTTCCAGCAGGCTGTGGGGAGCCCCAGATCTGAGCAGTTGGGCTGCTGCTCATGTTGCCCTGCTCCTCCAGTATGGGTGATGTTGCAGCAGCAGACGGTCCTGGTGGTGTGGTTTGGGACACAGGCAATGGGTTCTCCTGAGACGATTCTTCACCCATGCTTCTTGTAGGGGGAGAAGATGGGCCAGCCACCTCATCCCCTACAGGGTCAATTATGGGCTCTGTATCTGAGCCCGTTCCTCTATCCGTAAGGTTGGAGTGAGTTCTGTTATGAAAGAGAACAGAGCCAAAAATACATTAATATTTTTGACCCTGTAAAGTATCTGTGTATTGTGGTGTGAGGTATCTACTTACGGTCTCAGATCCAGAATAGGGGTGAGGAAGGAGAGGTGGTCATAATAAATGTATTTTCTTTTGACGTAGCCCGCATCACCACTCCTGGACCGCTGCTGACGTTCCCACCTGTACTGATCGCGGATGCTGCGCCAGCGTTTCATCACATCTTCCACTGCAATGTGACAGGAAATATTATCAATTTTACATATCTGATCGGTCACATTTGCTACCAGTAGTCTAGGCATGTGGCCTTCTGGGGTGTGCTTTCTACCCAGGGTGGCATATCTAATTGGGCCATCCAGGCCAGATATACAGGGTCAGAATAGTTCACGTATCAAGTAACTACACTTAATAACTTGGTTGGCTAAGAGGATGAGGAGCTTGTGGCCTGGGCAAAATTATGGCAGTGTCAAACCATGTGTCACATCAAAATCTACCCGCCTCATGAGGAAAAAAGTAGAAGCACAGGAAGGGGGGGCTGATTCTGTATGCATTTTATGATGTGAGGTAATTTTAATCATTTTTTGGCCTTTTACTTACTCAGTTTCTGCTGCTCCTCACGTGGGCGATCACCAAAATCATGGAACATCTGCCGACATATGCGCCTCCATGACGCCTCCTTTCTTGCCCGGTTGGCATAATGGGCATCACGTTGGTCCCAGAGTTCGGGACGCTCCTGCATCAGTACAATGAGCATCTCCACATTTAGGAAATATGGCGCCATGCTGCTGCTGTACTCCGTGGAGGTGTACTTCCTGGATGTCTGGAGCGGTTTTTGAGCTCATTTGCATGTCTAGGCTTCCTGATGATGGATTGGCCCATTTCCTGTCACCAGCCAAAAGACCGGCGTATTTCTCGCAAGTCACACGTGTTGTCCGTGTGTAAACCGTATTTTTTGCGCACCCATAGACTTGCATTGGCGTATTACGGGCGCATGCTGCGATTGGCACTGACCGTAGAATGCGGGCGAGAAATATACGGCTGTTGGGAGCAAACCCATAGAGAATCATTGGTCCGTGTGTAATGCGTGCTTTTAACGCCTCTCACTCGTCCGTATTCCTCTCTAGTGTGACCCCGGCCTATTACTGAGGATGGCGGGTGGAAACCAAATAGCATTGCACTCATTTCATTGGAAGAAGTATGCTCATAAGACATACTGATAGGGAACTTAGATTGTGATTCCCATCGAGGACAGCGATGAAAATGTGTGCAAACTGTAAAGCGCTGCGGTATATGTTACCGCTATATAAAAATAAAGATTATTTATTATAAGATGAAATGGTCTTTAAATAGGTCAAAAGTTAAACATGACATTTCCTTTGTATTTTAGGCAAAAAAAAGTTGTCATTTTTTTTACATTTTAAAATGACAAAAAGGAAAATGGTTAAATGCAAAAGTTTGGGCACCCTTGGAGCTTTGTGTGCTCAGATAACTTTGACCAAGGTTCGGACATTAATTGGCCTGTAAGAGTGCTGCTTGCTCACTATCATCATTAGGAAAGACCAGGTGATGCAAATTTCACAGCTTTATAAAAACCCAGCCTCCTCTAACGCTTTCCCAAAAAAACAGCAGCCATGGGTTTTACTAAGCAGCTGCCTAGCACTCTGAAAATGAAAATAGTGGAGGCCCACAAAGCAGGAGGCTACAAGAAGATAACAAAGCGTTTTCAAGTCGCCCTTTCCTCAGTTTGAAATGTAATTAAGAAATGAAAGTTAATATGAGCAGTGGAGGTAAAGATAAGGCCAGGAAGACCAAGCAATATTTGAGTAAGAACTGCTCATAGGATTTCTGAAGACACTTGCACAAATATGGCCTTCAGGGAGGCGGCTTCCTCAGTGGCTGCTGAAAGCAGGCAGTGAGGAAGCCTGTGCAGCGGCTGTCAGATCGCTGATCTGACACAGCGCTGTTCTAAATGTCAGATCAGCGATCTGACACTTCACAGTAATGTCCCCCCTGGGGCAAAGCAATAAAGTGAAAAAAAAGTGGAAAAATAATTTAAAAAAAAATCCCAAAATAAATTAAAAAAAAAAATATTTCCTAATAAATTCATTTTTTGGAAATAAAAAAAAAAACAATAAAAGTACACATAATTAGTATCGTCGCGTCTGAAACAACCCCTCCTATAAAACTGTCCCACTAGTTAACCCCTTTAGTGAACCCCTTAAAAAATAAAAATAAATAACAAAGCAACAAAAATGCGTTATCATCATATCGCTGAACAAAAAGTGCAATAACGCACGATCAAAAAGACGCATATAAATAATCATGGAACCGCTGAAAACGTCATCTTGTCTTGCAAAAAATTAGCCGCCATACAGCATCATCAGCGAAAAAATAAAAAAGTTATAGCTCGCAGAATAAAGTGATGCAAAAATAATTCTTTTTGATATAAAATACTTTTCATTGCATAAAAGCAGCAAAACATAAAAAAATGACATAAGTGAGGTATCGCTGTAATCGTACTGACCCGAAGAATAAAACCGCTTTATCTATTTTACCGCAGGCGGAACAGTGTAAACGCACCCCCCAAAGAAATTCTTGAAATGCTGGTTTTTGTTCATTCTGCGTCCCAAAAATCGGGATAAAAAGCGATCAAAAAATGTAAGGTGCCTGAAAATGGCACCAATAAAAACGTCAACTCGTCCCGCAAAAAATAAGACCTCACATAACTCTGTGGGTCAAAATATGGAAAAATTATAGCCCTCAAAATGTGGTGATACAAAAACTATTTTTACAATAAAAGGTGTCTTTTAGCGTATGACAGCTGCCAAACATAAAAACCGCCATATATAGTAATTCAAACCCCCCGTTATCACCCCCTTAGTTAGGGAAAAATAATAAAATTAAAAATAAGTATTAGGGTTAGGGTCTGGGCTAGGTTTGGAGTTAAGGATAGGGTTAGGGTTATGGTTAGGGCTGAGATAGGGTTAGAGGTGTGTTGGGGTTAGGGTTGGAGTTAGAATTGGGGGGGTTTCCACTGTTTGGGCACATCAGGTGGTCTCAAAACGTAACATGGCGTCTGATATCAATTGCAGCCAATTCTGCATTGAGAAAGTCAAATGGTGCTCCTTCCCTTCCAAGTTCTGCCATGTGCCCAAACAGTGGTTTACCCCCACCAATGGAGTATCAGCCTACTCAGGATAAACTTCTGTGAAGTACTTGTTGGTTCAAAGTGCTCACAACACATCAAGATAAGTTCCTTTGGGGGTCTAGATTCCAAAATGGGATCACTTGTGGGGGGTTTCAACAGTTTAGGCTTATCAGGGGCTCTCCAAACGCGACATGACAGTCGCAGACCATTCAATCAAAGCCTACATTCCAAACATCACTACCTCCCTTCCAAGCCTCTATGTGTGCCCATACAGTATATTTCTCCCACATATTGGGTATCAGCGTGCTCAGGACAAATTGAACAACAATGTATGGGGTCCAATTTCTCCTGTTACCCTTGGGAAAATAAAAAAATTGGGGACTAAAAGATCATTTTTGTGGAAAAAATATGATTTTTATTATTTTCACACCAAGGCGTCATAAACGTCTGTGAAGCCCTTAGGGGTTCAATGTGCTCACCACACATCTAGATAAGTTCCTTGGGGGTCCAGTTTCCAAAATGGTGTCATTTCTGTGGGGTTTCCACTGGTTAGGCACATCAGGGGCTTTCCAAACGCGACATGGCGTCCAATCTCAATTCCAGCCAAAAAAGTCAAATGGCGCTGCTTACCCTTGGTAAAATTAAAATTGGGAGTGAAAAGATCATTTTTGTGGAAAAACTATGATTTTTTCGTTTTACGGCTGTATCATATAAACTTCTGTGAAGCCCTTAGGGGTTTAAAGTTCTCACCACACATCTAGCTAAGTTCCTTGGGGGGTCTAGTTTCCAAAATGGGTCACTTGTGGGGGTTTCCACTGTTTATGCACACCAGGGGCTCTCCAATCGTGACATGGCGTCCGATCTGAATTCCAGCCAAGTTTGCATTGAAAAAGTCCTTCCCTTCTCTGAGCTCTGTCATGCACCGAAACAGTGGTTTCCCCCCACATATCAGGTATTATCGTACTCAGAACAAATTGCACAATAACGTTTGCAGTTCAATTTCTCCTGTTACCCTTGGTAAAATAAAAAAAAATTGGACCTGTAGTAATTTTTTTGTGAAAAAAAAGTTAAATGTTCATTTTTTTTAACAATCAAAAAATTCCTGTGAAGCACTTGAAGGGTTAATAAATTTCTTTAATGTGGTTTTGCGCACCTTGAGGGGTGCAGTTTTTAGAATGGTGTCACTTTTGGGTATTTCTTATCATATAGACCCCTCAAAGTGACTTCAAATGTGATGTGGTCCCTAAAAATAAAATGGTGTTGTAAAAATGAGAAATCGCTGGTCAACTTTTAACCGTTATAACTTCCTAACAAAAAATATTTTGGTTCCCAAATTGTGCTGATGTAAAGTAAACATGTGGCAAATTTAATTTATTAAATTTTTTGTGTGCCATATCTCTGTGATTTAAGGGCATAAAAATTCAAATTTGGAAAATGGCAACATTTTCAAAATTTTTGCCAAATTTCTGTTTTTTTCACAAATAAACGCAAGTTATATGAATGAAATTTTACCACTAACATGAAGGACAATATGTCACGAGAAAACAGTGTCAGAGTCACCGGGATCCATGGAAGCGTTCCAGAGTTATTACCTCATAAAGAGACAGTGGTCAGAATTGTAAAAATTGGCCCGGTCATTAACGTGCAAACCACCCTTGGGGGTAAAGGGGTTAAGCATGTGCGTGGATCAATCAAGCTGTGGGGTTGTGTTGCAGCCAATGGCATGGGAAAGATTTTACAAGTAAAGGGATGAATGGATTCAATGAAATTTCAACAAATTCTTAATGGAAACATTACACCATCTGTAAAAAGGATGAAGTTAAAAGGGGATGGCTTCTACAAATGGATAGTGATCCTAAACACATGTCAGAATCCAAAATAGACTATCTCAAAAGGCAGAAGCTGAAAGTTTTACAATGACCCTCACAGCACACTGATCTGAACATTATTGAAAATCTGTGGCAAGACCTCAAAATAGCAGTGCATGCAAGACGATCCAGAAATCTCACAAAGCTGGAAGAATTTTCCAAGGAAAAATTTTGTAATTTTTAAAATGTAAATGATGAAAATATATATTTTTTTAACTAACATGCAAAGAAAATATGTCATGTGTAACTTTAGGCCTTTTACAGATCATTTCCTCTTCAACTTATTTAACTGCTCCCTATAACAGTAATTTTGACCAGTAGTGCCCAAACTTTTATATTCCAAAGTATATGAATTGGGCTATGCTCCAGAACTCTCTCCATAGAAGTACATTAAACATGTGACATACATGTAGATTGCATGTCAAGAAAGGGATTTATTGTTTTTAAGCACAACACTACTTGTACCCTAGTTTACATGTGTGCAATAAAAAGGGATGATCAGCAGCCATGTGTAATGGTAATGACTATGCAAAGTAGTCCAGTGCTATGTATATTCTGCTGTATTGTAATGATCCATAAAAGAAATCTCAAATATACATGATATATGCTGACTTCATTAATTACTTTATTTAAGTTATTAAATTTGGCCCTGATGATGATGGGTCCTTGACTCCAGAAGAGTCATCCTTTAACAAGAGAGGAAAAACCCCCAGTGGAGGAAACCTCTAGGGAACCAAGGTTAAAGGAGTGCCCTTCCCTTGGGCTGTGGATAGGTGAGAACAGAGACCGAGCCCGGAATCTGCCTCTTCTTACAGCCGTTACCTCACCTGTGTCGTGGGTACACTTGGCTGCTGAAAGTCTGGTAAATGTCTATGACTGGATGAGAGCAGTCCAAGTCTGGAATCTGCCTCTTCATGCAGCAAGTAAGTCACTCTTCTGTGAGCATGCCTGACTGTGGAAAGTCCGGTAAATGTCATATCAATAAGTGAGAGCAGTCCAAGCCTGGAATCTGCCTCTTCATGCAGCAAGTAAGTCACTTGTCTGTGAACACATCTGACTGTGGAAAGTCAGGTAACTGTCATATCCATAGGTGAGAGCAGTCCAAGCCTGGAATCTGCCTATTCATGTAGCAAGTAAGTCACTTGTCTGTGAACACGCCTGACTGTGGAAAGTCCGGTAAGTGTCATATCCATAGGTGAGAGCAGTCCAAGCCTGGAATCTGCCTCTTCATGAAGCAAGTGAGTCACTTGTCTGTGAACACATCTGACTGTGGAAAGTCCGGTAAGTGTTATATCCATAGGTGAGAGCAGTCCAAGCCTGGAATCTGCCTCTTTATGCAGCAAGTAAGTCACTTGTCTGTGAACACGTCTGACTGTGGAAAGTCCGGTAAGTGTCATATCAATAGGTGAGAGCAGTCCAAGCCTGGAATCTGCCTCTTCATATAGCAGGTAAGTCACTTATCATTGAGCATGCCTGACTGTGGAAAGTCCGGTAAATGTCATATCCATAGGTGAGAGCAGTCCAAGCCTGGAATCTGCCTCTTTATGCAGCAGGTAATTCACTTGTCCGTGAACACACCTGACTGCGGAAAGTCCAGTAAATGTCACATCCATGGGTGAAAGTAGAGACCGATCCCGGAATCTACCCCGTTGTGCAGCAGGTAAGTCTCTTGTCCGTGAGTATGTCTGGCTGCAGAAAAACTGGTAAGTGTCATATCCATGGGTGAATGCAGAGACCAATCCTGGAATCTGTGTCTGTTTTGCTTCATCACTGGTTGCCTGATCCTCACATGGTAGCCACCATGTAAAGGAGTTGTAGTGGAGTTGTCCCCTCCTGCTGGATTCCTTTTCAAAATAAAGAAAATAGAATTAAGCACTGTAGATAAAGCACTGAAGAAATTACAAACTCATTTCTTTACTGTATCAAGTGTAATCATCCAAATAATGGGACAGGGCAGCAATAGTTAAATCCTGTGGCCTGCTGGAATACAGCGATGAAGCATTGCACGTCAACCATTTAACAAGAGACAGTATTTGCAGAACACGTACACTGCACCTTAAATGCCATGAAATCTCCCCTATTAGTGGCTGTAATAATTCCTCACCCAAGACCCCAGTCTTTTAATCAATGAACCTATTCCCATCACAATGGTGGGAACATGTTTCGTGGCTTAACAAATGCCGCCGATCATCATGAATTTGATGAGCTGAGGCTGCCACGCCACCCAACCAGCCCAAGCTCTGGCACTTTTTCAGAACTGGGTGAAAATGACGTAAGAATGCCAAAAGCCACAATATTTTAGCGCAGCCTGTAGTTTCACCAAAATGTTGTGACATTTCAAAGCTTTTTAATGTCAGAATACTGGGGTAAATGAGTTGATAAATCAGGACCCTAAATCCTTTTGAAATAAATCTAAGATGATCTTCTGATAAACTTTGAGCTGAGATAGTAAAACACTTACTTCTTTTTATAGAATCCTTCTTTGTTTTGGAAATATCTCATTTGACGTCCAGGTTGTGAGGACTCGGAATCATATATATAAACATATCGATCATCCGATTCTTGAAAGGAAACATTTTTCCCTTTGCTTTTATTTTTCATGGGATTTCTTCCTTTTAGAATAGACGGAGGTGTCTGTCTGTAGCCATCTAAGTCCGGATTAATCTTGGACTCTTTCACCTCCACTATACTGGCCTTGTGCAGCATTGTAATGTCTCCAGATGTACAGAAAATGTCAGATTCTCCTGTAACGCAAAATATTGAAATTAGATTTAATAAAATACAAAATTCTATGTGATTAAGATTATTGACACTTACAGGTTATTATAACTTCTAAATAGTATATTAGACTGAGAAAAGAGGGACCCAATCCCCAGAGAAAAGCTCCAGCAATTCAGAGAAAGCAAAGCTTAAAGAGCCACCCGGGGACTAAAGTGAGACCTGACTGGCCCAACGCTGCAACCAGTCGGCTTCCCCCTGCGCCGCTGCACTTGCTGGACAGATCTACTCTAATGAAAGATATGGGAGAGACCTGTCAGTCAAGGAGATGCCAGCTTGGGACAGCACCAGATTTGTCATGTCTCTCCATGTGGTCACTGGTCAGCTCTGCAAAATATGTTTTCTACAGATATCTGATATTATCACCCCTAGAATGATACATTGAATTATGACAACAGACGAGTCTCTATAGCTATCAATATATTAACGGCTCGTTCACTGACAAGTTCCTATAGAAGACCATTTTTTAATTTATATATTAGGTTGTTTTTCTATTAAATCTATTTCACGAATGCTCGGAGAACTTACTGTCAGAGGAGGTGACCTCATCCTCATATGGGCTCATATCGATTATTACATCAGGGGGTCCAGGCACTGAGATCTTGTTGCCTGTGAGGACGTCTCTCTGTTCATTCCCGGGTCCATGAAGCAAATCACTAATGGTAATTGGTTTGTAGTCCTCACGTTTTCCTGTAACACAGAACATAGAAATCAACATTTCTAAAATAAAAGCTTCCATCATGCTTCTCGTGAATGCCCTGAGAACTTACTGTTAGAGGAGGTGACCTCATCCTCTTCTGCGCTCATATCGATTATTACATCAGGGGGTCCAGGCACTGAGATCTTGTTGCCTGTGAGGACGTCTCTCTGTTCATTCCCGGGTCCATGAAGCAAATCACTAATGGTAATTGGTTTGTAGTCCTCACGTTTTCCTGTAACAGAACATAGAAATCAACATTTCTAAAATAAAAGCTTCCATCATGTTTCTCCTCTATGTCTAGGGCTATCACAATGTCTTTCTTATGAGTGGACTGGAAGTTGCTTTCTCATTATAAGTATATGGAACCTCACACTGAGTCTCATAGGAAACCACTACCACAACTACACATAACACAGTTTGTGAGCCGACGAATCTGAATTGCGGTCATATGGTTCAGAAGACGACTAGAATGGCGCTGGTGCTATTTTGAATATTGCGCTTAGATCCTGCATTGCGCTGTCCCCTTTATAGTCCCAATCCTCGGGGTATTACATGAAAATGTAAACTATCTAGTAATATCAGCCGTATTCATCTATATATCGCTATAACAGTAAGGATTCTAACACCATCTTTTGGGATTATGACCCTTTAGTATTTTTATCTATTGGAGATAACTTGCTCCTCTTTTGTAACCGCGACCAAATGCAAATTTTTTGTGCTGATTCTCAAAAACCATCTTATTAATGGCCTCTTTTTTTGTGACATGAAAATGACATTGTTACTGTTTTCATTATTACTGTCCCCTCATCACACTTTTCTGGTGCATAATAGGGTCTGGGAGGGAGAGCCGACAAGGAGCGGGGGCGCCATATCGCAATATTAGGGTGTGAACCTCCGCAGAAAGGTAGGGGCATTTTTTTAGGCTGCTTTAGGGCCAGGCCCACTTCCCTCCTGTGACTCTATTATATCTATAAGTCCCCCCTTTTTATGATAATTTTGAATAAAAATGTTATATATAGTAGGAGGGTCTTTTTTAGTTTAAGTTGTTGTAATTTTTTTGGCCCTCTCTCCCTCTGATTCAGTTTTGCAGATTCATCCGGCTGTAGTTACCATTTAGATTGGTGTTGTTCTCTCTAAAGTCATTGGCACAATTTTGACTTTCAACGTCTTTCATTGGTTTCTTCTTTTTCAGACAACTATAAAAATGAAAAAATAAAAATCACATTGTAAATTACAAAGTAAAACATGTCTGTATTCTGCAGAATGTAAGAATGAAACATGTTATCTAGTCCTATCTGTAGAGAGATCACCAGTCAGTCATTTTGGTGTAGCAGAGCCTGGTAGGGCAGGGTTAAGTCCGAGCTTTGCAGGATTTGATTAGATGCACCCACTTAGCTTTTTTTTTTCTTACTACAGCCAGGACCTCTGTTCACTATTTCTGTCTGCTAGATGAAGCAGAGTCGAGTGTACTGGAGCTAGTGAGTGTTCAGCCAACATTTGAGCTATAGCTGAGAGGAAGATGTGCCGGGATCTCTCTGTGAATGGAGACAGCATGGGTCAGCTAGGAAAGCTGAGCAGTCTGTGTGCAGGAGCGGCAGAGAACCGTTCGTCAGCTGCAGCCTGTATAGTATGAACCGTCCCCAGGAGTTGAACCCTTCTGTTTGGCACTGGAGGCTGCTATAACTCGTACTGAAGGGGATACCAAAACTGGTGGGATCGTGCCTCTTCTATGTATGAAGTTTGCTTTTGGAGAACGGACTGTAATCTGTTCAGGTGAGCTCACACTGACATATGGGCCCTGCTAAATGAATTATTTGCTCTGACACCTTTGTGCCTAGAAGAGGATGTTTTTGGTTTGGAATCCCTTGGAATTTTCTGAAAGCATTAAAACTGCACCGGTTTGACCCAAACAGCATTGACTATGTGAATGGTACCTAATGCCTATCTGAGAGCGTCAATCCCTACAAAGTCTAATATACGCCCATCAGTTACCCGCAGGTCACAGCTCCAGGGTGATGTGTGTGTGAGCCACAAGAGGCCTACACTAAAGTATTCCCATTACTGGAGTAACCTGAAGATGTGACATTTCCTCTACAGACTCCTGTGTAGCCCATAAATCATGACTTCCTATACTTACCCATAGATGATAGCAATGGGACGCATGAATACTGCGAGGATGAAGAGAATGGCGGCAGGTATAACAATCCTATAGACTGTATCCTCAGGTGGTTTTGGAGGCATGGTGACATTCTCTAAAAAGAGAAAGAACATAAGTGATCAGGTAACCAGAGCTGGAATGTGTTCAGAAGTGGAAACCAAAACCCTGGACCGGGCGGCCTGAGGAGCCAAGTATGACTATTAACAGAGGGGAATTTAGTGTGGAAAATGATGGATTATTTTTATGTCATATCAATATATAATGGACAAAACAGAGATCTGCTCCTTTATATTTCTGGAATAGGGAACAAACACATGATGGGAGACGACACCTGTAATTACAAGTAACACATGAAGAATCCTCCATTCCATGTACGATGTGACGTCATCTAACTCTCCAGTCACAGAAGAGAAGTGACAGAACCCCTAATGACCCGGAGCCTGACGCTCATACACCGGGCCCTAATCATGGATCCTAATAGTGTCTGGGGCCGGAGGTGAAATGTTCCATGTGAGGGACAGATCTGAGTTCTGAGCTGCTGATCGCCTGTCTCTTGTGGGCGCCTTCTGCTACATGTAGTAGTCGGTGCATCCAGCCCGGAGAGAACAGTATTAATGCTCGGCGTCTCCTCTATGTGTTATTAGACTGGACCCTGGAAGCCAAACGGCCTCTTTCCCCAATTCCACATTACATGGTAAAATGAAGAATGTAATTCACAACTACAACTCGTTCAGCAAAAAGATGAACAAGTCCTCATACGGCCATATGAAGGGAAAAAAGTTATGGCTCTTGGAAGAAGGAGAGGAGAAAAAAAGCCCATAAACGAAAATTGGCTGCAGAAGGGAAGGGGTTAACCCCGTAGTCAGAGTATATCTGGTAATGCGCTTACCTTCGTTAATCCTGATCTGCTCTAGTGATCGAGGGTTGCGGATAAAGATGGGAGCACCTTCCGTGGGTGCTAATAGCACGCTGAGAACTAGAAGTAGTCTAAACAGCATTGGAGCCTGGAGGAATATCGCTTACTGTGTGCGGCACAATCAGCTTCTCCAGACAAAGCGTCTCACTGCAACATCGCTGGTTAGAACCAAGCATTCCGTGACATCACAGCTGGAACCCAATAGTGACATCATGGTGGGCGGGGCTACACATGAGTGATGTCACAATTGGGGCTCATCCACTAAACGTTCCCAATGTATATAATAAGAATATACAAAAGAAAGAAAGGGAAAGAAGAAAAATAAATAACTCAAAAAGGAAAGAACACTTTTTTTCACATACTCACATTTATTATATTTTATGTACTTTTATACAACAGAAATGTGTTCCCATTTGGGAGAATAATCATTCTCACTTTCAGTCATTGACTTTTTTCAACATTCTTTACACATTTTTTCTTTTCACTATTTTGTTTTCCACTTTAATTGCATTTTTATTCATTTGCACATACGGTTCATATTCACATAGAAGCTTTTCTCCTTTCTACCTTTTTACTAGGTTATTTCACTATCATTATCACTTACAGTCACATTTTTCTTTTTTTCCTCAATATCTTTCTCCCATTTCCCCTTCCCATTAAATATCACTATTCCCCTTTGTTCATAGTCATCAACAGCCATATTATCACAAAATATCTTCACCAACTCTTTTTCCAATGGTAAAGATGGCGGCCATGATTGTTGTGCACTGTCCTGACTGGCTAGCTGGTCCCACATCATGAGCCGTGATATTGTTGCACTTCATTGACGCGCTTCTTGCTGCCGGCCGGCAGCAGATGTCATGCCCATGCGCACGCGGAAGCGCTCAATAAGGTGACGTTTTCCCTGATGACCCATTTGCAGCAGCTGTATTCGCACTTTATTAGCCAGCCGATACCCCTCCACCACACGTCCTGTCAAAGCGGAAGCGAAACGCGTGCTGGATTTGTGGCATGCTCACTTGGTCTGTATTATGCATATACTCTATCACGTCATTAATTATTAATACAGGAGAAGTGAGGGCCCTGCTCGCAAGCTTACAACCTACAAGGAATTTGGAGGGGCGCAATAGGTGAGAAGCACTTGTTATTTCAGGTCCAGCCATTATAATAGATAGGGGTTTTCATATAAAGCTGCACGATCCGGTCATCAACCAGTATGTTTAAATGCAGATATCAAGTGCGGTTTTCATGTGCATGGAGCCTGTGGAGTCAGATGAATAGGAGGGAGCATTTATTATCCTGGGTTGCTTTATGCATGGCATCATATAATAATGTAGGTTAATATTAAGATGAGCAGGACTCATGGGAGTTCGGGTTTGTCGGGTTCGGACAAACTTTAGTCCAAAGTTTGGTTCGAGTACCAGAACCTGACCAAAGCTTGACCCCGGACCTGAACCTCATATTAGTCAATGGGGACCTGAACTTTGATGCTGTAAAATGGTTTTAGTAAGGGCTACGGGTTCACTTAAGTAGGCAAAATGGGGGTAAGAGCACGACAATTGCCCTGCAAACAAATGTAGATGGAGAAATTACTTAAAATAACAAAATATTTTAAAAAAAATCTTAAACCAAAAGGCGGAAGTCCTAGTTGAGAAGTAGAGCAGTTCCTTGTGAGTGTATTTTACTGTATTTGTTAATAAATAAATGAAAAAAATAATGTGGATTCCCCTATTTTTAATAACCAGCAAATGGAAAGCAGACAGTTGTGAGCTGTTCTTATTATTTAGGGTCCCACCTTATTTGTAATAAGTAGAAAAGGCAAAGCAGACAACTGTGAGCTGAAATTAATAGGATGTGAAGCACCATAGTTATTGGGCCCTTCCCAGCATAATAAGACCAGCTCACTTGCAGTATAAGCCAGTGTAGGCCTGAACTTTTTTGCTGTAAAATGATAGTTGCAAGTGGTTGGGGGTTGCAAAAGGAAGTAAAATTGGGTTAGGAGCAGGACAGCTGCTCTGCAAACAAATGTGGATAGCAATTTCACTTAAAATTACAGAGAATAAAAAAAATATAATAATTATCTTGAACCAGGAGGCAGATGCCAAAGTGAAGAGGTGTAGATGGATGTGGCAGTGTAAGTGGAAGAAGCACGGGAGGAGGTATCCAACACTGTTTTTGTGGAGTTTTTGTTTTTTAGGGAAATTGCTTTAAAGTTTTGTTACGGTAATTGCTGGGTTCTGTAGGTGTACAATACAGTGGGTACGGAAATTATTCAGACCACTTTATATTTTTCAATCTTTGCTTCTTTGCAGCCATTTGGCAAATTCAAAAAAGTTCATTTTTTTTCTCATTAATGTACACTCTGCACTAGAGTTGAGCGAAACGGGTCGAAAAAATTGAAAAGTCGCCGACTTTCGCCAAAGTCAAGTTTCATGAAACGAAACCCGACCTTAGCGTGAGGTCGGCCACGAGGTCGGCGACTTTAGCAGCAAAGTCACGTTTCAAAAGATGCTTGAGCGCCCTTTTTGCAGCCAATCATGAAGAACGGACACTGTGGGCAACGTGATGGCATAGGCAGCGGTCACCACCATCTTGGAGAAGGGCATGCAAGTGATTGGCTTGCTTTGTGGGGCATCACAGGGGTATAAAAGGGTGGGGATGCCAACCGCCATGTTACTCATGCTAATCTCAGAATAGGGAGAGCTGCTGCTGGTGATTCTGTAGGGAGAGCGTTAGGCAGGGAAGAAGATACCAAAAACTGATTCTGCTGCTAGAGACTTTGCCTGTACAACACACCAGTCACTGTGCAGTGCAAGGGGAGGCTATATTTTGGTGCCTCAGCTCTGTTGATTAATAGGCTGCCTTTTAATGATACCTGGTAGCTGCATTGCTGTGTGCACACTGCTGAGCAAACTGCTTTTTTCAAAGCAATCCAGATTTTATTGTTTTGTTCTTGTGAGTTACTGAGCATTCATTTTTCACACACCGTACAGCTTTGTACGCTCCTCACACAGTACCGTGTAACGGCTGTTATCACGGCCACAGTGAAGCTATCTGTGTGTGACTCTGTAAGGATAAGTCAAGGAGTTGTTCCGTTCTTACAGACCTCCACCTTATAGTTTGGTCTGGTTTTCAAACAGTTCAGTATATTTGCTGTTTGATTACATTCAAAACTATAGAGAGGCAGCGTGTGTCAGTCCGTATCCAAAAACATGGAGCTTGACAATTTTACATACACCCGACAGCGGTATTCGTGCACGCTCTTCTCTCAGTACCGTGTAACGGCTGTTATCACGGCCAAATTGAAGTTAAGTGTGTGACTCTGTAAGGAAAAGTCGAGAAGTTGTTCCGTTCTTTCAGACCTACACTCTAGGGAGATTCCAGTTCTGCCCAATTCTATATACACCTTGTAGTTTGTCATACACTAGGCAATTTCTGCCGGTCACATTGCGGTGTTAAATAAACAGGGCTTGACTGAATCCAACAGTGTCCTGAAGTGTAGAGACATTCCAATTCTCCACAGTCCTCTATACACCTTGTACCTTGTTTTAAAGTACCAGAGAGTTGGTGGAAATTTGTGTACATTTTTCCAAAAAAGGAGGAAGTGTGGTGGAAGAGTCCATGGAAGTGGGCGGGGTTTGGCAGCTGGTAATGATGGTGTTGGATCTGCTGGTATTGGCAAAAGCAAAATAGCACCTAATGCAGGAGGTGTTGAGGCTGCGTCATCGTCTGGCTCCACAAGGCCTCGAAGGCTCCCTTTTCTCTGTGAAGGTAAACCGCTTCTAAAGCCGGAGCTTCATGTACAAGTTTTGGCTTGCATTGCTGACTCAGCCTCAAGCTCTATTGCCTACTCTTCTGAAGTTTTAAAAAATAAAAGCACTGAGTCGTCATTGGAGGCTCATGGTCATGAACCACATCTTTCCTTGTGTCCTTCACCCCTACCAAAATTGAAGGATGCGGCAGGCCACACTACAGATTACTCCATGGAGCTGCTTTCACATACCATGCCTGGGTTATCAAGTCAAATCGTGAATTACCCTGGCAAAGATGAATCTGACATGGAGTGCAATGATGCACAGCCACTGATAGATGATTCTGCTGGTACATTTACTCAGAGCACTACATTGTCCTCGCTGTGTACTGAGACAGAATCTGATCCAGATGAAACTCAGGTGCCCCTTCCCACATACTATACCACCATACATGGTGCCACAGAGGAAGGTGCACATGACATTGAAGACGAGGTGATGGATGACCCAGTTGTTGTCCCAGATTGGCATCCATTGGGGCTAGAGTGTGCCACTGCCAATAGCTCACAAGAGGACGTGGAGCATCCGCAGAGGGCATCGACATGGCAACAGTTGTTATCTGGCAGGCCCGGAGCAGTCCAAAAACGGGTTACAAAAACCCAAAAAATTGCAGGACAACTTGGCCAGATGGTCCAAATAGCACAGCGTGCAAGGCCTCAAACTGTTTTCCCTAGTAGGAAGAGTGCAGTGTGGCACTTTTTTTAACAAAATCCTAATGATCAGGCAAAGGTTATCTGTAAGAAGTGCGTAAAGACCTTTAGCCGAGGGAAAAATCTGAGAAATTTGAATACCAGTTGCATGCTAAGACATTTAACCACCATGCACTTGCAAGCGTGGACGGACTACCAAAACTCACGTACCACATGTGCTGCTGCTCCCAAAGAAGGTAGTCAGCAACGCAACATTGTTTCCCCCACTGTAAGTCCACCGGTTAGCACACCGCCAGCAGCAAATGTTGAGTTGTCGTTGCAAGGGCTAATCAGTCAGGGAATCACACTCTTATTGCAACGAAAGATTGAATCTAGGCCATCAGAAAGAACACCAACTCCATCACCATCATCAACCCTCTCTCAGTCCACCATGTCCACCGCTAGTTCCACCATATGCAGCTCTCAAGTCCAGCTCACCCTTCCAGAGACTATGAGTAGGACAAAAAAGTACTCATCCTCTCATCCGCGTACACTGTGTTTGAACGCCCACATTGACAAACTAATCTCGTTGTAGATGATGCCCTATCGGTTGGTTGAAAGCGCAGCTTTCCGCGAACTAATGGCCTACGTAGTACCACGCTATGAACTACCAAGTCGCCACTTCTTTTCTCGCAAAGCCATCCCAGCCCTCCACCTTCATGTGAAAGACTGCATTGTCCATGCACTCAAGCAGTCAGTGAGTGGAAAGGTGCACCTCACAACTGATGCATGGTCCAGTAGGCATGGCCAGGGCCGTTACGTATCCATCACTGCGCACTGGGTTAATGTGGTAGATGCAGGGTCCACAGGGGACAGCGGTGGTGGAACAGTGCTGCCTAGCCCACGGTATAGGAAACAGTTGGCTGTAGGCGTTCGGCCCTCCTCCTCCTCGAAAGCTGGTCCACAGAGCGCAGTCGCAAGAGCACTGCATCCGCAGCTGACAATGTTGCAAACGAGGTGTCCCCCTATCGATCAGCTAGTGGAAAGCGTCAGCAGGCTGTGTTGCAGATGATATGTTTGGGCGACAGACACACCGCGGAGGTGCTGGCCGAGTACTTTCAGCGACAAACTGAGTCATGACTGGGCAGTCTACATCTTGAGGCATTCAAGGTAGTTAGTGATAACAGCCGGAATTTTGTGGCAGCCATAGCCCTTTCAAAACTCAGACACATACCTTGCTTAACTCACACCTTCAAACTGGTGGTGCAGTGCTTCCCCACTAATTATTCGGAGTTAACAGGCCTGCTCCAGAAGGTTCGAAGACTGTGCTCGCACATCCGCCGGTCGCCGGTACACTCCAGTCGTATGCATAAGCTGCAGCGATTGATCCACCTTCCCAAGCACCGCCTAATTATCGACGCTGCAACAAGGTGGAACTCCACCCTGCACATGGTTGAGTGGCTGTGCGAACAAAGGCTGGCCGTAATGCATTTGTGGGAGGATACACGGGCAGGCACTTTGAGGGCAGACATGGAGTTGACAGGTGTGCAGTGGTCGAAGCTGAAAGACCTCTGTAAAGTCCTTCAGTGTTTTGAGGAATGCACACGGCTGGTAAGCGCAGACGACACCCTCATAAGCATGAGGATCCCACTTATGCATCTGCTCATGCAAACTGTGACACACATTAAGGAGCAGGCGTCTGCAGCCGAGGTTGATGAGGAGGAAGAGGAGGAGGGAAGCCTTGATGACAGTGAGCCATTGTCTGATCAGGGAACTGTCGTGGACGAGGTGGAGGAAGAAGAGGACGAGGAGGAGGAAGATGATGGGGATAATTATTTAGGGGAGGAGGATGCTTCTCGTAGGGCAAGAGAAAATATTGGCTTTGCAAGGTCTGGTACTGGGTTTGAGCGTGATTGGAGGGATGTGGATCTGCCTGAAAGTGCTCCTCCACCCAGCACTCGCAGTGCATCATTGACACCTGGAACATTGACCCACATGTCAGATTATGCCTTGCAGATCCTAAAAAGGGACTCCCGCATTGCCCAAATGATGAACGATGATGACTACTGGTTGGCCAGCATCCTGGATCCACGCTATAAAGGCAAATTCCAAAACATCATGCCACAGGAGAACCTTGACCTAATATTGGCTAATAAACAAGCTGCTCTGGTAAACCGGTTGGTTGAGGCATTCCCAGCACACAGCAGCGGTGAAGGTTCTCACACAAGCCGTAGGGGCCGGGTGCAACTTGGAAGAGGTGTTCGTGGTGCACACATCAGAAGTGGCGTTGGAGACAGGGGTTTCATGACCATGCTGTGGACGGATTTTTCAAGTCCCGCTCACACGACTGGTAATACTGCATCAATTGAAAGTGACAGGAGACAGCACTTGTCAAGTATGGTTACAAACTACTTTTCCTCCCATATTGATGTTCTCCCTCACAGGTCATTCCCATTTGACAATTGGGCAGTTAAACTGGACGCCTGGCCTGAATTGGCACAATATACCTTACAGGAGCTCGCTTGCCCAGCTGCAAGTGTGCTATCGGAAAGAGTCTTCAGTGCTGCTGGATCAATACTGACAGAAAAAAGGACCCATCTGTCGACCCAATATGTGGATGATCTAACCTTCATTAAAATGAACCATGCATGGGTTTCCAAGGATTTTGTCCCACCTTACCCTTATGACACATATGTTGCCAGAAAAATTGTTTTCTTTGGTCCGCCTGTTCCTGGGACTTGACCAATTTCGCCTTTAGCAGCAGGTGAATGTCCCACATCAACATATGGCATTTTGTAAACCTCCCTAACTGGGCAGCCTCCTCTGGGCCGGGGTCACCACCGAGCGCACGCAACCGTGCAAGTGCCGTTGCCCTGGACAGGTGGGTGGGCCGACTCGTGGGCTCGGGACTGACACAGGGTCCCTCATAGTGCAATCAAGTGTCTCTGATGGTGGGGGTGCACACCCGCCATCAGACACACCGCCGTACTATGAGGGGCCCAGTGCCAGTGCCGACCTCCACGAGTGGGCCCCCCTTGCTTGGGCAGGGCCCCAGCATTTGCAATGTTTTCCTCTCCCTGCTCCTCCGCTGTGTAGTCTGGGCTGTCAAATCCATCTCTGGGACTGCCACTTCAAATTTGGTGAACTGATACAAGATTATGGTTAAGACGTAGCTATGCCCTGTCCCGCTGGCCAGGATCTAGCTTCAGATGATCAATGGCTTCCATTTCTTATGGACGTCGACTTACAATGAGATGCAGTGGTGGTTTCTCATCAGCTTTAACAGTTTTCCTACCCACAGACGTGTGACATTCTAGCGCACATTTTTAAATGTGCCCTCCCTCTCATGCCAATCCAATTGAATCGCCTACAGCCTGTGGCTTCTGTGTTTTGCACTCCAAAGTTACGTGAGAGATCATGATAGGCAATGAGCACCATGTTTACATCTGTCCCTGTGATCAAAATTGGATTGATATCAGTAACGGTGATCGGATCAACGGTACTGCGATACAGCAACACTTTCTTCACAAAGAAAGGTTTTTGCTGTGTTCACACACTAATTAATTGAGGGTCAGCATCGCCTCTGAGAATTGTGACGGAAGTTGTTCCCGTGAATAGTAATTTGTAGATTTCTGCAATCACTAGACTTTAGGTCAATAACTGTATGCATCTCATTTCCTATTGCAGAGAGTCTGGGCTGTCTTACTGAGACAGAAATATAAATGAAGATTTAAAAATACCACCAAAAGTGTATCATGGTGTACGCTTGAAATACATTTCCTTTTTTCTAATTTTTAGATTGTTGTGTAATCCATGCAGAGAACATGGAGATTTTAAATGTTTAAACTATGCTCTATATAGCTGCTATCCAGTGATAATGTACCGTATCTCAACTTTGAACAATCTGGTCAAATCCATACTGGGCCTGAGACCGTCTGAGCCTGCCTCCTGATTGATACACATAGGTTTTTAATGTGCAAACTAGGCACCATATATACGTGTTATCCGTTGTAACTGTACCCTTTATCAACTTTCTTGAATCTTGTAGAATCCATACTGGGCCTGAGAATGGCTGCAGAGCTGTTAAGCAAGCTACAGCACCTGTGGTTTGGACACGTAATGTTTTGCATTTTTTCTGGAATGGCGGTTAGGCCGAAATCAGGAATTGCTGTTGACCTGCACTTACTGGGAAATCATCGTTTGCGGAGAATAATTGGAATCCCAGATCCCCATCACTGACAGTGTTCAGCGGGTTATCTGCACCTGTAAGCGACAAAAGCTGGTCCTTTCAGTGTAGCGCGCATGTAGCCCCGGACATGGAAGGCCATGATAACCCTGTTATTACTCGATCGCGCATGCCAGAGCCTCGCATATCCCTCTAGTAAGCTTTACGCGTACTGCGGGGGCATGCCGGAGTCTCGTTCGTTAACGTAATAAAGCGGACAAATCGCTAGCACAACTACTAACGGATAAACCACACCACACACAGAATCGACAAAGCTTTCAATGTGTGCATCTTTTTGTGAAGTGGCATGGTTGTGGTTTCCCCGGTGGAGTCCAATTAAGCCGCAGGCTCCACTCCTGGTGGTGCCCTATTGGACATTCCTTTAAGGTTCAGCTTTGCATCCATACTGCCCCCAGAAACAAACTCTTTGCCTTCATGGACGCTGTTTTGAGGTTCGTGGGAATAACGCCGCCCGATCGCCAGTTGCCATAATTTATTGGTGGGAAGTACGACGGAATATGATCGTGTTCATTTTCAGATTTTGGTTTTCTTTTTTACATTTTTATTCCAGCCTTTCTTGACTTCATAAGGGCATGACAAGCCTATATCTGTGTCTCCTCCACCTCCTCCTTTTACTCCTCCACCTCTTTTGTAAATGTAGTTGCCCTTTTCCATATGTTATTTTTGTCTTCTGAGCATTTTGTCAGCTTTGGGACACCTTTTAAGGTATTTTGTAATTGTTTTCTATGTGTTTGTGTTTGCCTGCCATTGTTTTCAGTGTGAGATTGACAATTATCCTTTGACTGAATAGAGCTGTACGCTTCTGATACAGTGCCATATATGTGATGTTAATTTGTGTCTATTTTGTGCTAAATTTGGAAGTTTGGTGGAAGAGGCCGCGGACGTGGGCATGGGGGGGCCAGCTGGTGCTGATGGTGGTGGTGGTGCATCTGCTGGTAGTGGCAAAAACACAATAGCAGCTAAGGCAGGAGGTGTTGAGCCTGCATCATGGACTGTCTACGGAACGCCAGGAAGGCTACTGTTATGAGCCGTGGAACGCACTAAATAAAATTAAAATAAAGTGCGTTCACCGCTCGGGGTCCACCGTGCGGTAGATGACAAAACCGCTGCTGAAAGTGGCAGGGCACTCAGGCGGAGATGTGCACAGGACTTTAGCTGCAGTCAGTGCACTAAAGCAGACTCTGTTATATGCACAGAACTGCCAACAAAACATAAATACCGCTGATTCTGTTTAGGGTCACAGACTTCAGCGATGTGGACACGGTATTAAAGCTCACAGAAATAGCCTTAAACACCAGGACTATCCCCTCTAGACCTACCGTAAAACTTAAGGTATGAGGTGTCGCAACTGCGAACACCCGGGAGGCTGCAACCGCAGCGCGGCGTGAACAGAGCCGCAAGCAAGGCGCTGCAAGGACGCTGGCGCAATGCAGGACGCTTAGCTGCTGCAAAAGGTATGGCTGGACCGCGCTGGCGCTAGCGCTGCTACTGGCGGCTGCCCAATCACTCACACAATCGCAATATCAGAGGGAAGGGGTTTCATAATAAGTCATCCACCAGTCCAAGCATCCATTACCATAAACACAGCAGCAGTATGAAAATACTAGCGCATGGCGGAACGGCCATGCGCACTTTTTCTAGCGTTCGGGACCTGCCGAAAATCTCCAGAGCCCTGAGCATACCCAATGGAATCAGGAACAGGACCTGAGCACCTGACTCCTGAAGTCCAATGGGAGCTCATCCCATGAGCATGCTCAGAAGAAGGGACGAAGGACTTAGCCTCTGGTGGCAAATGTGAGGATCTGTGTTCCTGCATAGGTATTGTAGGAACCAGATTCCTAACATTACCCCCCTCCTAGGGCCCCCCTCCCTGAAGCCTCCGACCCACCAGCCTGTGCCCGGCAATGGCACAGACCTCAGACTCGCCAAACAGCGAACCTGATGTCCTAGTAGGTGAAACTGAAAACCGGGACATATGGATGGTATCAGCGGAGGTCAGGTCACCAGGTCTCAGGAGGGATACCCTGTTGACAATAGGAGCGGAAGGTTTAGGAGACCGCCGCCGTGTATCGACGGCCGTCACCACCCTCCATTCTGGGAGACTGTCCCGAGCACATAACGTGCATGCCCGAATGAATTTTTTGAAGTCTCGAGCTTTATGGGGCCACCAATACGCTCCAGCCAAGGTGTATATGAGCCGACATGTTTTATAAAAAAAAAAGCCATTTTATAAAAATAAAGTGAACTTTACTGTTGGAACTGGTGAAACATATATACAGCAGGCATCAGGTACAAAGTTTCTTTTCACATCTTCGGTTTTACACAGAGGCACAGGCATGGCGGTCACATGTGACAGCATCACAACATTTCAGCAATAAAACATAGGTGACTAGACATAGGTTACACCCCCATTACTAACCCTATAGTGAAATGTAATAAAGACAAGCAGCCCCATACTATGATGTTCCCAACTCCAAACTTCACTGTTGGTATGGTGATTTTGGGGTGATATGTAGTCCCTTTTGACCTCCAAACATGGTGTGCATTATGGCATCCAAAGAGTTCAATTTTGGTCTCATCTAGGCAGACTATATTGTCTCAGTATTTCACAGGCTTGTCTAAATGTTGTGGAGGAAACTTTAAACATGCCTGAACATGCTTTTTATTCAGCAATGGAGTCTTGTGTGGTGAGCGTGCATAGAGGCCATGGAGGTTCAGTGCATTACTTATTATTTTATTTAAAACTAGCTGAAGTGCCCGGCGCTGCCCGGGCATAGTAACTAACTGTGGCTAGTTATAGCAAATTATAATTATCCTCCATCACATAGTCCCGTGCCCATACACCCATCATGCATATCCACGATCCCATAGTCGAGTGCCCATATACCCATTATACATCCTTCATCTAATAGTCCCATGCCCATATACCCATCATACATATCCTCCATCCCATAGTCCCGTGCATATATACCATCATACATATCCTCCATCCCATAGTCCCGTGCCCATATACCCATCATGCATATCCACGATCCCATAGTCGAGTGCCCATATATCCATCATGCATATCCTCCATCCCATAGTCCCATGCCCATATACCAATCATACATATCCGCCATCCCATAGTCCCGTGCCCATATACCCATCATGCATATCCTCCATCCCATAGTCCCGTGCATATACACTCACTGGCCACTTTATTAGGTACACCATGCTAGTAAGGGGTTGGACCCCCTTTTGCCTTCAGAACTGCCTCAATTCTTCGTGGCAGAGATTCAACAAGGTGCTGGAAGCATTCCTCAGAGATTTTGGACCATATTGACATGATGGCATCACACAGTTGGAGCAGATTTGTCGGCTGCACATCCCTGATGCGAATCTCCCGTTCCACCACATCCCAAAGATGCTCTATTGGATTGAGATCTGGTGACTGAGGAGGCCATTTGAGTACAGTGAACTCATTGTCATGTTCAAGAAACCAATCTGAGATGATTCGAGCTTTATGACATGGCGCATTATCCTGCTGAAAGTAGCCATCAGATGTTGGGTACATTGTGGTCATAAAGGGATGGACATGGTCAGCAACAATACTCAGGTAGGCTGTGGCGTTGCAACGATGCTCAATTGGTACCAAGGGGCCCAAAGAGTGCCAAGAAAAAATTCCCCACACCATGACACCACCACCACCAGCCTGAACCGTTGATACAAGGCAGGATGGATCCATGCTTTCATGTTGTTTACGCCAAATTCTGACCCTACCATCCGAATGTCGCAGCAGAAATCGAGACTCATCAGACCAGACAACGTTTTTCCAATCTTCTACTGTCCAATTTCGATGAGCTTGTGCAAATTGTAGCCTCAGTTTCCTGTTCTTAGCTGAGAGGAGTGGTACCCAGTGTGGTCTTCTGCTGCTGTAGCCCATCTGCCTCAAAGTTCAACGCACTGTGCGTTCAGAGATGCTCTTCTGCCTACCTTGGTTGTAACGGGTGGCAATTTGAGTCACTGTTGCCTTTCTATCAGCTCGAACCAGTCTGCCCATTCTCCTCTGACCTCTGGCATCAACAAGGCATTTCCGGCCACAGAACTGCCGCTCACTGGATTTTTTTTCTTTTTCGGACCATTCTCTGTAAACCCTAGAGATGGTTGTGCGTGAAAATCCCAGTAGATCAGCAGTTTCTGAAATACTCAGACCAGCCCTTCTGGCACCAACAATCATGCCACGTTCAAAGGCACTCAAATCACCTTTCTTCCCCATACTGATGCTCGGTTTGAACTGCAGGAGATTGTCTTGACCATGTCTACATGCCTAAATGCACTGAGTTGCCGCCATGTGATTGGCTGATTAGAAATTAAGTCTTAACACACAGTTGGACAGGTGTACCTAATAAAGTGGCCAGTGAGTGTATACCCATCATACATATCCTCCATCCCATAGTCCCGTGCCCATATATCCATCATGCATATCCACGATCCCATAGTCGAGTGCCCATATATCCATCATGCATATCCTCCATCCCATAGTCCCATGCCCATATACCAATCATACATATCCGCCATCCCATAGTCCCGTGCCCATATAACCATCATGCATATCCTCCATCCCATAGTCAACCATTATAACATCATAATGAGAGGCGGCAGGTCTTGCAACCTATGATGACATCAGCGTCGCCATGGCAACCACTATGACATCATAATGAGGGGCGTGGCTTGACGGGCACACACTTTTTCCCCAGTATGTAGATAGGGGCAAAATTGTTTGGTGAATTGGAACGCGCGGGGTTAAATTTTCGCCTCACAACATAGCTTAGGATGCTCTCGGGGTCCAGACGTGTGACTGTGCCAAATTTTGTGGCTGTAGCTGCGACGGTGCGGATGCCTATCCTGGACATACACACATACACATACATACACACATACATACACACTTTGAGCTTTATATATTAGATAATTGTATCTGCTGATTCAAGTCCATTTTGTAGTTTTCCACTGCTCTTGAACAACTCTTCTGATAATTCTTTCCACTACTCTGAAATCCTGCAAGGAGCACCTGATCTTACCTGGTTTATAGTGAAATTATCTACTTTCCATTTACAGATCATGACCTCAAAAGTGTTCACTGGAGCATTCAGTAGTTTAGGAAGTCATCCGTCACCAATGCCATCAGTAGGTTTTGCAACAATAAGGTTGAGAAGGTCTTGAGACAGCTCACTTGTTTTACCCATTATGAGCTATTTCTTGTGTGGCACCTTGGTAATGAGACACCTTTTTTTAGGCAATCAGTTGAACCAGCTGATATTATTTTTCACTAGCAGGATTGCTTTTTAATTACCAATAGATTTTAGCTGGTGTCGTGGCTTTCCATGGCTTTTAGCACCTCTCTTTCTTCCTGTGTTCAATATTTTTTTCTGTGTCATTTTTACATTCTTACACATAATTTATGGACATCTGTGGTTTGATCTCTTTGCCTTTGTGGGTTCAATGGGTTGTTAACGACAAATATGACAAATATGTGTTTAGAAATATGTTTACTTAGAAAATGGTGATGTATTCAATACTTATTTCATGCGCTGTATGTATACACATACACACACCTCTTTAGATGATAAATCACACATAGCATTTGTAACATACTAAGTGAACAAGGTCCATTACAACACACTTTTATGAATCCCTATAAAGGCAGCAAAGGAACGAAAGAGGATAGTAATATAAATCTAAATCAACATAATAATTTTGAACTTTCGAAAAGATTGTGCAAAAATCCTGCACTGTGTTCCTCTACAGCCCCAGGTTTATATATATTACTGTCATCTTTAGGGCTCATACTCACTTGTGAGAGACTCGTACCATTCTCATGCGAGTATCTCGCATGAAAACCTGGCACTGCCACCGGCACTCGGACAGGAGCGTGCGGCTACGTGTATTTCTATGCCACCGCCGCACGCTCCAGTGCCAGTGCTGGCGGCAGTGCCAGGTTTTCATGCCAGAGGCTCTCACGAGAATGGTGCGAGTCTCTCACAAGTGAGTATGAGCCCTTATACTGTTTTTTCTGCGGTTAGTAATTTTCTCCCCATCTAATTGTATATTTCCCGATGGACTTACAAGGTGACAAGTTCTAGGAATCCACTTCTATTCACATACTGGAGGTCTCTACATTACATTAAGTATGGCCGAAACAGCCTCAATTTGCAGGTAAGAATGGAGGGAAATTGCTGTAAAAGGTAGGAATAATTTTTCAGGTAACATCAAACTATTAGACTGGTATATTGCATTGGTCATTGCAATACAGTGATTCCAATCTGAGAGTAAATTGATCCAGCAGTTGTTAATAGGTAGCAAGATGTGTAGCTGATCCTATGGCCGGGGTCACACTAACCGACGAAAAATACGGTCCGTAGTTTACATGCGTAATACGGATGAATGACCCCTAAATAGTGCTCCGTAGGTCATCCGTAAGCAAGGTGTGGTCGCGTATTGTGCGCATGTCAGCATCCGTATGTAATCCGTATGGCATCCGTATGCAATCCGTATGGTGAGATTTTCTCGCAGCCTTGCAAAATGGACATTTAACGGTTTTGAGGCCTGCTAACTATTTAAATCATTAGCCTGCACCCTATTTATTGCCTCAGGAACAGGTGGCTGCCTCCATTCTGTCCATTTGTCACCTTGCATTCACTAGGTGTGTTGGTGTTGTATGTGCAACATGGCAAACAGTCTGAGTTTCAACACAACTGAGCAGGTTCTCTTCAACTGGCTTTTGTCACGCCTCTTTGGCCAACCATACCCAGTGATAGTGGATCCGCGGAGGAGGAGACGCATGTGGGTCCATCCACTTTTGAGGCAACGACTCACAAGAGGTCATTTTCACCGCCTCTATTCTTCTATGCGGGAGCATCCTGTCAAATTCTACCAATACTGTCGAATGAGCCTTGCAACATTTGATCGACTCTTGGAGACAGTGCGCCCTGGGATAACCTTTCAGGACACAAGGATGCGCAAAGCTATATCTGCAGAGGAGCGACTTCTACTCACAATACGGTATGTACTCCACAACCACATTCTCTACGTTCATAATGTGTTGGCCAAAGTATGTATTTTTGGCTTATTGGACTAAGATTAATGCCCTCATCTTAGTCCACATATGTTTCAACTTACAGACCAGAATGTTATGTGTAATATGTACTGAATATCACTTAGTAATTGGGCAAACAAAGATGTGTGTGTTATTCGCTCTGAATTCCTAACAAGTTTGGTATGTATGTACCTGGTGTTTTTGTAATTTGGGCATTGTAAAATCTTCCTTTTCTGTTGTTCTTCAGCTTCCTGTCCACTGGCCTTTCTTATGCCCCCCTCCACCATGAGTTTCTCATTGGAAGATCTACCATTTCAGGCATAGTCAGGTCAACGTGTATTGAAATCTGGACAAGACTACATCAACTCGTCATTCCCGAGCCCAGGATGGAAGACTGGTTGAGGATATCAAGGGACTTTGAGGAGGAATGCCAGTTTCCTAATTGTATTGGGGCTCTTGATGGCAAACATATCCGGGTGCGTAAGCCGCCAAACTCTGACTCCCAATTCTTCAATTATAAACAATACTTTTCTGTTGTATTGTTGGCTCTGGCAGACCCTAAATACAAGTTTATAATTGTTGACATTGGGGCCTATGGAAGGACGGGAGACTCTCGAGTCTTCAATACTTCCATTACGGCTCGGCGGCTACGCACCAACCAGCTGGATCTACCACCACCACGCCAGCTACCAGGCTCCATTCCAGAATCAGTCCCTTATAACCTTGTGGCAGATGAGGCGTTTCAGTTAACACGCAATGTCATGAGGCCATATCCCCGGCGCAACCTTGACCACAGGCGCAGAATTTTTAACTTGCGCCTATCACGTGCTCGGCGACTGGTGAAGTGTTCCTTTGGCATTCTTTATGCCAAATGGCGGGTACTCCAGTCTGCCATTCAGCTGAGTGAGCAAAATGTAAATGAAGTAGTGAAAGCCTGTGTGGTTCTTCATAACTTCACCAGGATTCATGATTGTTCCTCCTCTGCTGGTGTTGTGCGTAGGCCGGACAATGTGCATAGGGTGAGACCACCTATCAACCTTCAACGTAGACCGCTCTCTGGGCTCAAAGTGCGTGATATTTTCACTAATTACTTTATGTCACCTGAGGGGGAAACTTCTTGGCAAGAGCATGCTGTATCTATGTTATAATGTTTGCTTTTATGTGTGTCTAAATATATATATTTCTACCCCTTCTGATTCTATGTCTGTTTAATGGCATTGTTAAGCGTATGTTAGTATGCTGATACGGTTTTTGATAATTGAGACAGAGACGTAAATTGTAGTAGACAAATTTTTACTTTTGCCTTTTTTTGTTTCTTTTTTTAAAGGCAAACATATTTGTGCCATATGATACCTGGGGCAATGGGCCAAATTGCCCTTTTTGCAGATGTGAACATTTTTGAAGTATAAAATTTGCACACATTTCCAAAACAAACAGAATGTTATAACAAACTTGCTACATTAGACATTTTGAATCCAAAGGAAAAAATATGTGTTCTCCATCAACAAAATTATATAAAAAAGATAAAACTCACATTTCTTAGGAATGTTTGATAATCATATTAATAAGCCACCATGACAGCCAAGGCTACCTTACGCGTTTCTGACACATATTACATGTCTGTAAAAAGACTATATTTCACCAAGCTATACTGGGAAAGTCAAAGGATCAAAACAGACTACTCACTTGATAATGCCGAGAAAAGGCGTGCTGCCCTTATTCAAGTAGTCACTGTTTTGCCTGCTAAATATATTCCAGAATCAAGGCGAACAGCCTCAAGAACATCACGCTCTCTCTATGTATTATCAAGTGAGTAGTCTATTTTGATCCTTTGACTTTCCCAGTATAGCTTTGTGAAATATAGTCTTTTTTACAGACATGTAATATGTGTCAGAAACGCGTAAGGTAGCCTTGGCTGTCATGGTGGCTTATTAATATGATTATCAAACATTCCTAAGAAATGTGAGTTTTAGGCTTTTTATCTAAAATTGATGATGGAGACCACCTCTTTTTTCCTTTGGATAGGGATTTTGAGCACCAGTTGAACCACACTGGGCATCTCCTGCCATCAGACCGCTTATGGACACTGATGTACAGTATGCGTAAACAATTTGCATGTTTTTATGCTGTTATAAATTGGGGAAAGTGGGGAAAGGAGAAGGCGGAAGAGCAGCCTGTGGTTGCTGCTGGCTACTTTGAGCAACATCGCCCTGTGTGGGGGCATACTGTTGCCCATGATGTGGGTAGTGTCCTTCCTCATGTGATTGTTGGGGGTACTGGCCAGAGTAATAATGATGAGGGGCATCTTGGTGGCTCTGGTACCCCCCAATATAGCCATATCATCCCCAACCAGGTTGGGACCAGCCTCCAGCACTGCATGGGAAAAAGTGGCCATATTGGTGGGGTTGGCTAGAGGCAGACATATGTTGCTGCTGCTGTGAAGGTTGGGTAGGAGGAGGAAGGGGGTTAGGTGTAGGCCCACCTATTTGAGTATCTTCAGACCCTGCTTGAGCAAGCATCTGTGTGGGTGGTCTCATGCGCATTAGATTTCGGGGGGAATGCTGCCACCTCTCCAGATATTCAAACAGCTCATATGGGGTATTCTGGGGTGTGCTTGCATCAAGCAGGATCTGAAAACATCCTCGAATACGGAGCCTCACCTCACGGGAAAGGGCACAGAGATAAAAGGCAAGGCTACGTGAATATGCCTCCTCTCCATCATCTGTATTCACTCTAGCCAGATAATTTAGGACCCCTGTGTCCAAATTGGTCCTGGTATCTTGTGCAGGGATCTGGCGCCTTCTTCGTCCTCGCCGGGATGTTCCAGCAGGCTGTGGGGAGCCCCGGATCTGGGCAGTTGGGCTGCTGCTCATGTTGCCCTGCTCCTCCAGTATGGGTGATGTTGCAGCAGCAGACGGTCCTGGTGGTGTGGTTTGGGGCACAGGCAATGGGTTCTCCTGAGAGGATTCTTCACCCATGCTTCTTGTAGGGGGAGAAGATGGGCCAGCCACCTCATCCCCTACAGGGTCAATTATGGGCTCTGTATCTGAGCCCGTTCCTCTATCCGTAAGGTTGGAGTGAGTTCTGTTATGAAAGAGAGCAGAGCCAAAAATACATTAATATTTTTGACCCTGTAAAGTATCTGTGTATTGTGGTGTGAGGTATCTACTTACGGTCTCAGATCCAGAATAGGGGTGAGGAAGGAGAGGCGGTCATAATAAATGTATTTTCTTTTGACGTAGCCCGCATCACCACTCCTGGACCGCTGCTGACGTTCCCGCCTGTACTGATCGCGGATGCTGCGCCAGCGTTTCATCACATCTTCCACTGCAATGTGACAGGAAATATTATCAATTTTACATATCTGATCGGTCACATTTGCTACCAGTAGTCTAGGCATGTGGCCTTCTGGGGTGTGCTTTCTACCCAGGGTGGCATATCTAATTGGGCCATCCAGGCCAGATACACAGGGTCAGAATAGTTCACGTATCAAGTAACTACACTTAATAACTTGGTTGGCTAAGAGGATGAGGAGCTTGTGGCCTGAGCAAAATAATGGCAGTGTGAAACCATGTGTCACATCAAAATCTACCCGCCTCATGAGGAAAAAAGTAGAAGCACAGGAAGGGGGGGCTGATTCTGTATGCATTTTATGATGTGAGGTAATTTTAATCATTTTTTGGCCTTGTACTTACTCAGTTTCTGCTGCTCCTCACGTGGGCGATCACCAAAATCATGGAACATCTGCCGACATATGCGCCTCCATGACGCCTCCTTTCTTGCCCGGTTGGCATAATGGGCATCACGTTGGTCCCAGAGTTCGGGACGCTCCTGCATCAGTACAATGAGCATCTCCACATTTAGGAAATATGGCGCCATGACGCTGCTGTACTCCGTGGAGGCGTACTTCCTGGATGTCTGGAGCGGTTTTTGAGCTCATTTGCATGTCTAGGCTTCCTGATGATGGATTGGCCCATTTCCTGTCACCAGCCAAAAGACCTGCGTATTTCTCGCAAGTCACACGTGTTGTCCGTGTGTAAACCGTATTTTTTGCGCACCCATAGACTTGCATTGGCGTATTACGGGCGCATGCTGCGATTGGCACGGACCGTAGAATACGGCCGAGAAATATGCGGCTGTTGGGAGCAAACCCATAGAGAATCATTGGTCCGTGTGTAATGCGTGCTTTTAACGCCTCTCACTCGTCCGTATTCCTCTCTAGTGTGACCCCGGCCTATTACTGAGGATGGCGGGTGGAAACCAAATAGCATTGCACTCATTTCATTGGAAGAAGTATGCTCATAAGACATACTGATAGGGAACTTAGATTGTGATTCCCATCGAGGACAGCGATGATAATGTGTGCAAACTGTAAAGCGCTGCGGTATATGTTACCGCTATATAAAAATAAAGATTATTTATTATAAGATGAAATGGTCTTTAAATAGGTCAAAAGTTAAACATGACATTTCCTTTGTATTTTAGGCAAAAAAAAGTTGTCATTTTTTTTACATTTTAAAATGACAAAAAGGAAAATGGTTAAATGCAAAAGTTTGGGCACCCATGGAGCTTTGTGTGCTCAGATAACTTTGACCAAGGTTCGGACATTAATTGGCCTGTAAGAGTGCTGCTTGCTCACTATCATCATTAGGAAAGGCCAGGTGATGCAAATTTCACAGCTTTATAAAAACCCAGCCTCCTCTAACGCTTTCCCAAAAAAACAGCAGCCATGGGTTTTACTAAGCAGCTGCCTAGCACTCTGAAAATGAAAATAGTGGAGGCCCACAAAGCAGGAGGCTACAAGAAGATAACAAAGCGTTTTCAAGTCGCCCTTTCCTCAGTTTGAAATGTAATTAAGAAATGAAAGTTAATATGAGCAGTGGAGGTAAAGATAAGGCCAGGAAGACCAAGCAATATTTGAGTAAGAACTGCTCATAGGATTTCTGAAGACACTTGCACAAATATGGCCTTCAGGGAGGCGGCTTCCTCAGTGGCTGCTGAAAGCAGGCAGTGAGGAAGCCTGTGCAGCGGCTGTCAGATCGCTGATCTGACACAGCGCTGTTCTAAATGTCAGATCAGCGATCTGACACTTCACAGTAATGTCCCCCCTGGGGCAAAGCAATAAAGTGAAAAAAAAGTGGAAAAATAATTTTAAAAAAAATCCCAAAATAAATTAAAAAAAAAAATATTTCCTAATAAATTCATTTTTTGGAAATAAAAAAAAAAACAATAAAAGTACACATAATTAGTATCGTCGCGTCTGAAACAACCCCTCCTATAAAACTGTCCCACTAGTTAACCCCTTTAGTGAACCCCTTAAAAAATAAAAATAAATAACAAAGCAACAAAAATGCGTTATCATCATATCGCTGAACAAAAAGTGCAATAACGCACGATCAAAAAGACGCATATAAATAATCATGGAACCGCTGAAAACGTCATCTTGTCTTGCAAAAAATTAGCCGCCATACAGCATCATCAGCGAAAAAATAAAAAAGTTATAGCTCGCAGAATAAAGTGATGCAAAAATAATTCTTTTTGATATAAAATACTTTTCATTGCATAAAAGCAGCAAAACATAAAAAAATGACATAAGTGAGGTATCGCTGTAATCGTACTGACCCGAAGAATAAAACCGCTTTATCTATTTTACCGCAGGCGGAACAGTGTAAACGCACCCCCCAAAGAAATTCTTGAAATGCTGGTTTTTGTTCATTCTGCGTCCCAAAAATCGGGATAAAAAGCGATCAAAAAATGTAAGGTGCCTGAAAATGGCACCAATAAAAACGTCAACTCGTCCCGCAAAAAATAAGACCTCACATAACTCTGTGGGTCAAAATATGGAAAAATTATAGCCCTCAAAATGTGGTGATACAAAAACTATTTTTACAATAAAAGGTGTCTTTTAGCGTATGACAGCTGCCAAACATAAAAACCGCCATATATAGTAATTCAAACCCCCCGTTATCACCCCCTTAGTTAGGGAAAAATAATAAAATTAAAAATAAGTATTAGGGTTAGGGTCTGGGCTAGGTTTGGAGTTAAGGATAGGGTTAGGGTTATGGTTAGGGCTGAGATAGGGTTAGAGGTGTGTTGGGGTTAGGGTTGGAGTTAGAATTGGGGGGGTTTCCACTGTTTGGGCACATCAGGTGGTCTCAAAACGTAACATGGCGTCTGATATCAATTGCAGCCAATTCTGCATTGAGAAAGTCAAATGGTGCTCCTTCCCTTCCAAGTTCTGCCATGTGCCCAAACAGTGGTTTACCCCCACCAATGGAGTATCAGCCTACTCAGGATAAACTTCTGTGAAGTACTTGTTGGTTCAAAGTGCTCACAACACATCAAGATAAGTTCCTTTGGGGGTCTAGATTCCAAAATGGGATCACTTGTGGGGGGTTTCAACAGTTTAGGCTTATCAGGGGCTCTCCAAACGCGACATGACAGTCGCAGACCATTCAATCAAAGCCTACATTCCAAACATCACTACCTCCCTTCCAAGCCTCTATGTGTGCCCATACAGTATATTTCTCCCACATATTGGGTATCAGCGTGCTCAGGACAAATTGAACAACAATGTATGGGGTCCAATTTCTCCTGTTACACTTGGGAAAATAAAAAAATTGGGGACTAAAAGATCATTTTTGTGGAAAAAATATGATTTTTATTATTTTCACACCAAGGCGTCATAAACGTCTGTGAAGCCCTTAGGGGTTCAATGTGCTCACCACACATCTAGATAAGTTCCTTGGGGGTCCAGTTTCCAAAATGGTGTCATTTCTGTGGGGTTTCCACTGGTTAGGCACATCAGGGGCTTTCCAAACGCGACATGGCGTCCAATCTCAATTCCAGCCAAAAAAGTCAAATGGCGCTGCTTACCCTTGGTAAAATTAAAATTGGGAGTGAAAAGATCATTTTTGTGGAAAAACTATGATTTTTTCGTTTTACGGCTGTATCATATAAACTTCTGTGAAGCCCTTAGGGGTTTAAAGTTCTCACCACACATCTAGCTAAGTTCCTTGGGGGGTCTAGTTTCCAAAATGGGTCACTTGTGGGGGTTTCCACTGTTTATGCACACCAGGGGCTCTCCAATCGTGACATGGCGTCCGATCTGAATTCCAGCCAAGTTTGCATTGAAAAAGTCCTTCCCTTCTCTGAGCTCTGTCATGCACCGAAACAGTGGTTTCCCCCCACATATCAGGTATTATCGTACTCAGAACAAATTGCACAATAACGTTTGCAGTTCAATTTCTCCTGTTACCCTTGGTAAAATAAAAAAAAATTGGACCTGTAGTAATTTTTTTGTGAAAAAAAAGTTAAATGTTCATTTTTTTTAACAATCAAAAAATTCCTGTGAAGCACTTGAAGGGTTAATAAATTTCTTTAATGTGGTTTTGCGCACCTTGAGGGGTGCAGTTTTTAGAATGGTGTCACTTTTGGGTATTTCTTATCATATAGACCCCTCAAAGTGACTTCAAATGTGATGTGGTCCCTAAAAATAAAATGGTGTTGTAAAAATGAGAAATCGCTGGTCAACTTTTAACCGTTATAACTTCCTAACAAAAAATATTTTGGTTCCCAAATTGTGCTGATGTAAAGTAAACATGTGGCAAATTTAATTTATTAAATTTTTTGTGTGCCATATCTCTGTGATTTAAGGGCATAAAAATTCAAATTTGGAAAATGGCAACATTTTCAAAATTTTTGCCAAATTTCTGTTTTTTTCACAAATAAACGCAAGTTATATGAATGAAATTTTACCACTAACATGAAGGACAATATGTCACGAGAAAACAGTGTCAGAGTCACCGGGATCCATGGAAGC
This sequence comes from Dendrobates tinctorius, assembly GCF_039654945.1. NCBI lineage: Eukaryota > Metazoa > Chordata > Amphibia > Anura > Dendrobatidae > Dendrobates > Dendrobates tinctorius. Next base: position 4,960,742 of record NW_027361691.1, read on the forward strand.
GTTCCAGAGTTATTACCTCATAAAGAGACAGTGGTCAGAATTGTAAAAATTGGCCCGGTCATTAACGTGCAAACCACCCTTGGGGGTAAAGGGGTTAAGCATGTGCGTGGATCAATCAAGCTGTGGGGTTGTGTTGCAGCCAATGGCATGGGAAAGATTTTACAAGTAAAGGGATGAATGGATTCAATGAAATTTCAACAAATTCTTAATGGAAACATTACACCATCTGTAAAAAGGATGAAGTTAAAAGGGGATGGCTTCTACAAATGGATAATGATCCTAAACACATGTCAGAATCCAAAATAGACTATCTCAAAAGGCAGAAGCTGAAAGTTTTACAATGACCCTCACAGCACACTGATCTGAACATTATTGAAAATCTGTGGCAAGACCTCAAAATAGCAGTGCATGCAAGACGATCCAGAAATCTCACAAAGCTGGAAGAATTTTCCAAGGAAAAATTTTGTAATTTTTAAAATGTAAATGATGAAAATATATATTTTTTTAACTAACATGCAAAGAAAATATGTCATGTGTAACTTTAGGCCTTTTACAGATCATTTCCTCTTCAACTTATTTAACTGCTCCCTATAACAGTAATTTTGACCAGTAGTGCCCAAACTTTTATATTCCAAAGTATATGAATTGGGCTATGCTCCAGAACTCTCTCCATAGAAGTACATTAAACATGTGACATACATGTAGATTGCATGTCAAGAAAGGGATTTATTGTTTTTAAGCACAACACTACTTGTACCCTAGTTTACATGTGTGCAATAAAAAGGGATGATCAGCAGCCATGTGTAATGGTAATGACTATGCAAAGTAGTCCAGTGCTATGTATATTCTGCTGTATTGTAATGATCCATAAAAGAAATCTCAAATATACATGATATATGCTGACTTCATTAATTACTTTATTTAAGTTATTAAATTTGGCCCTGATGATGATGGGTCCTTGACTCCAGAAGAGTCATCCTTTAACAAGAGAGGAAAAACCCCCAGTGGAGGAAACCTCTAGGGAACCAAGGTTAAAGGAGTGCCCTTCCCTTGGGCTGTGGATAGGTGAGAACAGAGACCGAGCCCGGAATCTGCCTCTTCTTACAGCCGTTACCTCACCTGTGTCGTGGGTACACTTGGCTGCTGAAAGTCTGGTAAATGTCTATGACTGGATGAGAGCAGTCCAAGTCTGGAATCTGCCTCTTCATGCAGCAAGTAAGTCACTCTTCTGTGAGCATGCCTGACTGTGGAAAGTCCGGTAAATGTCATATCAATAAGTGAGAGCAGTCCAAGCCTGGAATCTGCCTCTTCATGCAGCAAGTAAGTCACTTGTCTGTGAACACATCTGACTGTGGAAAGTCAGGTAACTGTCATATCCATAGGTGAGAGCAGTCCAAGCCTGGAATCTGCCTATTCATGTAGCAAGTAAGTCACTTGTCTGTGAACACGCCTGACTGTGGAAAGTCCGGTAAGTGTCATATCCATAGGTGAGAGCAGTCCAAGCCTGGAATCTGCCTCTTCATGTAGCAAGTGAGTCACTTGTCTGTGAACACATCTGACTGTGGAAAGTCCGGTAAGTGTTATATCCATAGGTGAGAGCAGTCCAAGCCTGGAATCTGCCTCTTTATGCAGCAAGTAAGTCACTTGTCTGTGAACACGTCTGACTGTGGAAAGTCCGGTAAGTGTCATATCAATAGGTGAGAGCAGTCCAAGCCTGGAATCTGCCTCTTCATATAGCAGGTAAGTCACTTATCATTGAGCATGCCTGACTGTGGAAAGTCCGGTAAATGTCATATCCATAGGTGAGAGCAGTCCAAGCCTGGAATCTGCCTCTTTATGCAGCAGGTAATTCACTTGTCCGTGAACACACCTGACTGCGGAAAGTCCAGTAAATGTCACATCCATGGGTGAAAGTAGAGACCGATCCCGGAATCTACCCCGTTGTGCAGCAGGTAAGTCTCTTGTCCGTGAGTATGTCTGGCTGCAGAAAAACTGGCAAGTGTCATATCCATGGGTGAATGCAGAGACCAATCCTGGAATCTGTGTCTGTTTTGCTTCATCACTGGTTGCCTGATCCTCACATGGTAGCCACCATGTAAAGGAGTTGTAGTGGAGTTGTCCCCTCCTGCTGGATTCCTTTTCAAAATAAAGAAAATAGAATTAAGCACTGTAGATAAAGCACTGAAGAAATTACAAACTCATTTCTTTACTGTATCAAGTGTAATCATCCAAATAATGGGACAGGGCAGCAATAGTTAAATCCTGTGGCCTGCTGGAATACAGCGATGAAGCATTGCACGTCAACCATTTAACAAGAGACAGTATTTGCAGAACACGTACACTGCACCTTAAATGCCATGAAATATCCCCTATTAGTGGCTGTAATAATTCCTCACCCAAGACCCCAGTCTTTTAATCAATGAACCTATTCCCATCACAATGGTGGGAACATGTTTCGTGGCTTAACAAATGCCGCCGATCATCATGAATTTGATGAGCTGAGGCTGCCACGCCACCCAACCAGCCCAAGCTCTGGCACTTTTTCAGAACTGGGTGAAAATGACGTAAGAATGCCAAAAGCCACAATATTTTAGCGCAGCCTGTAGTTTCACCAAAATGTTGTGACATTTCAAAGCTTTTTAATGTCAGAATACTGGGGTAAATGAGTTGATAAATCAGGACCCTAAATCCTTTTGAAATAAATCTAAGATGATCTTCTGATAAACTTTGAGCTGAGATAGTAAAACACTTACTTCTTTTTATAGAATCCTTCTTTGTTTTGGAAATATCTCATTTGACGTCCAGGTTGTGAGGACTCGGAATCATATATATAAACATATCGATCATCCGATTCTTGAAAGGAAACATTTTTCCCTTTGCTTTTATTTTTCATGGGATTTCTTCCTTTTAGAATAGACGGAGGTGTCTGTCTGTAGCCATCTAAGTCTGGATTAATCTTGGACTCTTTCACCTCCACTATACTGGCCTTGTGCAGCATTGTAATGTCTCCAGATGTACAGAAAATGTCAGATTCTCCTGTAACGCAAAATATTGAAATTAGATTTAATAAAATACAAAATTCTATGTGATTAAGATTATTGACACTTACAGGTTATTATAACTTCTAAATAGTATATTAGACTGAGAAAAGAGGGACCCAATCCCCAGAGAAAAGCTCCAGCAATTCAGAGAAAGCAAAGCTTAAAGAGCCACCCGGGGACTAAAGTGAGACCTGACTGGCCCAACGCTGCAACCAGTCGGCTTCCCCCTGCGCCGCTGCACTTGCTGGACAGATCTACTCTAATGAAAGATATGGGAGAGACCTGTCAGTCAAGGAGATGCCAGCTTGGGACAGCACCAGATTTGTCATGTCTCTCCATGTGGTCACTGGTCAGCTCTGCAAAATATGTTTTCTACAGATATCTGATATTATCACCCCTAGAATGATACATTGAATTATGACAACAGACGAGTCTCTATAGCTATCAATATATTAACGGCTCGTTCACTGACAAGTTCCTATAGAAGACCATTTTTTAATTTATATATTAGGTTGTTTTTCTATTAAATCTATTTCACGAATGCTCGGAGAACTTACTGTCAGAGGAGGTGACCTCATCCTCATATGGGCTCATATCGATTATTACATCAGGGGGTCCAGGCACTGAGATCTTGTTGCCTGTGAGGACGTCTCTCTGTTCATTCCCGGGTCCATGAAGCAAATCACTAATGGTAATTGGTTTGTAGTCCTCACGTTTTCCTGTAACACAGAACATAGAAATCAACATTTCTAAAATAAAAGCTTCCATCATGCTTCTCGTGAATGCCCTGAGAACTTACTGTTAGAGGAGGTGACCTCATCCTCTTCTGCGCTCATATCGATTATTACATCAGGGGGTCCAGGCACTGAGATCTTGTTGCCTGTGAGGACGTCTCTCTGTTCATTCCCGGGTCCATGAAGCAAATCACTAATGGTAATTGGTTTGTAGTCCTCACGTTTTCCTGTAACAGAACATAGAAATCAACATTTCTAAAATAAAAGCTTCCATCATGTTTCTCCTCTATGTCTAGGGCTATCACAATGTCTTTCTTATGAGTGGACTGGAAGTTGCTTTCTCATTATAAGTATATGGAACCTCACACTGAGTCTCATAGGAAACCACTACCACAACTACACATAAGACATTTTGTGAGCCGACGAATCTGAATTGCGGTCATATGGTTCAGAAGACGACTAGAATGGCGCTGGTGCTATTTTGAATATTGCGCTTAGATCCTGCATTGCGCTGTCCCCTTTATAGTCCCAATCCTCGGGGTATTACATGAAAATGTAAACTATCTAGTAATATCAGCCGTATTCATCTATATATCGCTATAACAGTAAGGATTCTAACACCATCTTTTGGGATTATGACCCTTTAGTATTTTTATCTATTGGAGATAACTTGCTCCTCTTTTGTAACCGCGACCAAATGCAAATTTTTTGTGCTGATTCTCAAAAACCATCTTATTAATGGCCTCTTTTTTTGTGACATGAAAATGACATTGTTACTGTTTTCATTATTACTGTCCCCTCATCACACTTTTCTGGTGCATAATAGGGTCTGGGAGGGAGAGCCGACAAGGAGCGGGGGCGCCATATCGCAATATTAGGGTGTGAACCTCCGAAGAAAGGTAGGTGCATTTTTTTAGGCTGCTTTAGGGCCAGGCCCACTTCCCTCCTGTGACTCTATTATATCTATAAGTCCCCCCTTTTTATGATAATTTTGAATAAAAATGTTATATATAGTAGGAGGGTCTTTTTTAGTTTAAGTTGTTGTAATTTTTTTGGCCCTCTCTCCCTCTGATTCAGTTTTGCAGATTCATCCGGCTGTAGTTACCATTTAGATTGGTGTTGTTCTCTCTAAAGTCATTGGCACAATTTTGACTTTCAACGTCTTTCATTGGTTTCTTCTTTTTCAGACAACTATAAAAATGAAAAAATAAAAATCACATTGTAAATTACAAAGTAAAACATGTCTGTATTCTGCAGAATGTAAGAATGAAACATGTTATCTAGTCCTATCTGTAGAGAGATCACCAGTCAGTCATTTTGGTGTAGCAGAGCCTGGTAGGGCAGGGTTAAGTCCGAGCTTTGCAGGATTTGATTAGATGCACCCACTTAGCTTTTTTTTTTCTTACTACAGCCAGGACCTCTGTTCACTATTTCTGTCTGCTAGATGAAGCAGAGTCGAGTGTACTGGAGCTAGTGAGTGTTCAGCCAACATTTGAGCTATAGCTGAGAGGAAGATGTGCCGGGATCTCTCTGTGAATGGAGACAGCATGGGTCAGCTAGGAAAGCTGAGCAGTCTGTGTGCAGGAGCGGCAGAGAACCGTTCGTCAGCTGCAGCCTGTATAGTATGAACCGTCCCCAGGAGTTGAACCCTTCTGTTTGGCACTGGAGGCTGCTATAACTCGTACTGAAGGGGATACCAAAACTGGTGGGATGGTGCCTCTTCTATGTATGAAGTTTGCTTTTGGAGAACGGACTGTAATCTGTTCAGGTGAGCTCACACTGACATATGGGCCCTGCTAAATGAATTATTTGCTCTGACACCTTTGTGCCTAGAAGAGGATGTTTTTGGTTTGGAATCCCTTGGAATTTTCTGAAAGCATTAAAACTGCACCGGTTTGACCCAAACAGCATTGACTATGTGAATGGTACCTAATGCCTATCTGAGAGCGTGAATCCCTACAAAGTCTAATATACGCCCATCAGTTACCCGCAGGTCACAGCTCCAGGGTGATGTGTGTGTGAGCCACAAGAGGCCTACACTAAAGTATTCCCATTACTGGAGTAACCTGAAGATGTGACATTTCCTCTACAGACTCCTGTGTAGCCCATAAATCATGACTTACTATACTTACCCATAGATGATAGCAATGGGACGCATGAATACTGCGAGGATGAAGAGAATGGTGGCAGGTATAACAATCCTATAGACTGTATCCTCAGGTGGTTTTGGAGGCATGGTGACATTCTCTAAAAAGAGAAAGAACATAAGTGATCAGGTAACCAGAGCTGGAATGTGTTCAGAAGTGGAAACCAAAACCCTGGACCGGGCGGCCTGAGGAGCCAAGTATGACTATTAACAGAGGGGAATTTAGTGTGGAAAATGATGGATTATTTTTATGTCATATCAATATATAATGGACAAAACAGAGATCTGCTCCTTTATATTTCTGGAATAGGGAACAAACACATTACGAGACGACACCTGTAATTACAAGTAACACATGAAGAATCCTCCATTCCATGTACGATGTGACGTCATCTAACTCTCCAGTCACAGAAGAGAAGTGACAGAACCCCTAATGACCCGGAGCCTGACGCTCATACACCGGGCCCTAATCATGGATCCTAATAGTGTCTGGGGCCGGAGGTGAAATGTTCCATGTGAGGGACAGATCTGAGTTCTGAGCTGCTGATCGCCTGTCTCTTGTGGGCGCCTTCTGCTACATGTAGTAGTCGGTGCATCCAGCCCGGAGAGAACAGTATTAATGCTCGGCGTCTCCTCTATGTGTTATTAGACTGGACCCTGGAAGCCAAACGGCCTCTTTCCCCAATTCCACATTACATGGTAAAATGAAGAATGTAATTCACAACTACAACTCGTTCAGCAAAAAGATGAACAAGTCCTCATACGGCCATATGAAGGGAAAAAAGTTATGGCTCTTGGAAGAAGGAGAGGAGAAAAAAAGCCCATAAACGAAAATTGGCTGCAGAAGGGAAGGGGTTAACCCCGTAGTCAGAGTATATCTGGTAATGCGCTTACCTTCGTTAATCCTGATCTGCTCTAGTGATCGAGGGTTGCGGATAAAGATGGGAGCACCTTCCGTGGGTGCTAATAGCACGCTGAGAACTAGAAGTAGTCTAAACAGCATTGGAGCCTGGAGGAATATCGCTTACTGTGTGCGGCACAATCAGCTTCTCCAGACAAAGCGTCTCACTGCAACATCGCTGGTTAGAACCAAGCATTCCGTGACATCACAGCTGGAACCCAATAGTGACATCATGGTGGGCGGGGCTACACATGAGTGATGTCACAATTGGGGCTCATCCACTAAACGTTCCCAATGTATATAATAAGAATATACAAAAGAAAGAAAGGGAAAGAAGAAAAATAAATAACTCAAAAAGGAAAGAACACTTTTTTTCACATACTCACATTTATTATATTTTATGTACTTTTATACAACAGAAATGTGTTCCCATTTGGGAGAATAATCATTCTCACTTTCAGTCATTGACTTTTTTCAACATTCTTTACACATTTTTTCTTTTCACTATTTTGTTTTCCACTTTAATTGCATTTTTATTCATTTGCACATACGGTTCATATTCACATAGAAGCTTTTCTCCTTTCTACCTTTTTACTAGGTTATTTCACTATCATTATCACTTACAGTCACATTTTTCTTTTTTTCCTCAATATCTTTCTCCCATTTCCCCTTCCCATTAAATATCACTATTCCCCTTTGTTCATAGTCATCAACAGCCATATTATCACAAAATATCTTCACCAACTCTTTTTCCAATGGTAAAGATGGCGGCCATGATTGTTGTGCACTGTCCTGACTGGCTAGCTGGTCCCACATCATGAGCCGTGATATTGTTGCACTTCATTGACGCGCTTCTTGCTGCCGGCCGGCAGCAGATGTCATGCCCATGCGCACGCGGAAGCGCTCAATAAGGTGACGTTTTCCCTGATGACCCATTTGCAGCAGCTGTATTCGCACTTTATTAGCCAGCCGATACCCCTCCACCACACGTCCTGTCAAAGCGGAAGCGAAACGCGTGCTGGATTTGTGGCATGCTCACTTGGTCTGTATTATGCATATACTCTATCACGTCATTAATTATTAATACAGGAGAAGTGAGGGCCCTGCTCGCAAGCTTACAACCTACAAGGAATTGGGAGGGGCGCAATAGGTGAGAAGCACTTGTTATTTCAGGTCCAGCCATTATAATAGATAGGGGTTTTCATATAAAGCTGCACGATCCGGTCATCAACCAGTATGTTTAAATGCAGATATCAAGTGCGGTTTTCATGTGCATGGAGCCTGTGGAGTCAGATGAATAGGAGGGAGCATTTATTATCCTGGGTTGCTTTATGCATGGCATCATATAATAATGTAGGTTAATATTAAGATGAGCAGGACTCATGGGAGTTCGGGTTTGTCGGGTTCGGACAAACTTTAGTCCAAAGTTTGGTTCGAGTACCAGAACCTGACCAAAGCTTGACCCCGGACCTGAACCTCATATTAGTCAATGGGGACCTGAACTTTGATGCTGTAAAATGGTTTTAGTAAGGGCTACGGGTTCACTTAAGTAGGCAAAATGGGGGTAAGAGCACGACAATTGCCCTGCAAACAAATGTAGATGGAGAAATTACTTAAAATAACAAAATATTTTAAAAAAAATCTTAAACCAAAAGGCGGAAGTCCTAGTTGAGAAGTAGAGCAGTTCCTTGTGAGTGTATTTTACTGTATTTGTTAATAAATAAATGAAAAAAATAATGTGGATTCCCCTATTTTTAATAACCAGCAAATGGAAAGCAGACAGTTGTGAGCTGTTCTTATTATTTAGGGTCCCACCTTATTTGTAATAAGTAGAAAAGGCAAAGCAGACAACTGTGAGCTGAAATTAATAGGATGTGAAGCACCATAGTTATTGGGCCCTTCCCAGCATAATAAGACCAGCTCACTTGCAGTATAAGCCAGTGTAGGCCTGAACTTTTTTGCTGTAAAATGATAGTTGCAAGTGGTTGGGGGTTGCAAAAGGAAGTAAAATTGGGTTAGGAGCAGGACAGCTGCTCTGCAAACAAATGTGGATAGCAATTTCACTTAAAATTACAGAGAATAAAAAAAATATAATAATTATCTTGAACCAGGAGGCAGATGCCAAAGTGAAGAGGTGTAGATGGATGTGGCAGTGTAAGTGGAAGAAGCACGGGAGGAGGTATCCAACACTGTTTTTGTGGAGTTTTTGTTTTTTAGGGAAATTGCTTTAAAGTTTTGTTACGGTAATTGCTGGGTTCTGTAGGTGTACAATACAGTGGGTACGGAAATTATTCAGACCACTTTATATTTTTCAATCTTTGCTTCTTTGCAGCCATTTGGCAAATTCAAAAAAGTTCATTTTTTTTCTCATTAATGTACACTCTGCACTAGAGTTGAGCGAAACGGGTCGAAAAAATTGAAAAGTCGCCGACTTTCGCCAAAGTCAAGTTTCATGAAACGAAACCCGACCTTAGCGTGAGGTCGGCCACGAGGTCGGCGACTTTAGCAGCAAAGTCACGTTTCAAAAGATGCTTGAGCGCCCTTTTTGCAGCCAATCATGAAGAACGGACACTGTGGGCAACGTGATGGCATAGGCAGCGGTCACCACCATCTTGGAGAAGGGCATGCAAGTGATTGGCTTGCTTTGTGGGGCATCACAGGGGTATAAAAGGGTGGGGATGCCAACCGCCATGTTACTCATGCTAATCTCAGAATAGGGAGAGCTGCTGCTGGTGATTCTGTAGGGAGAGCGTTAGGCAGGGAAGAAGATACCAAAAACTGATTCTGCTGCTAGAGACTTTGCCTGTACAACACACCAGTCACTGTGCAGTGCAAGGGGAGGCTATATTTTGGTGCCTCAGCTCTGTTGATTAATAGGCTGCCTTTTAATGATACCTGGTAGCTGCATTGCTGTGTGCACACTGCTGAGCAAACTGCTTTTTTCAAAGCAATCCAGATTTTATTGTTTTGTTCTTGTGAGTTACTGAGCATTCATTTTTCACACACCGTACAGCTTTGTACGCTCCTCACACAGTACCGTGTAACGGCTGTTATCACGGCCACAGTGAAGCTATCTGTGTGTGACTCTGTAAGGATAAGTCAAGGAGTTGTTCCGTTCTTACAGACCTCCACCTTATAGTTTGGTCTGGTTTTCAAACAGTTCAGTATATTTGCTGTTTGATTACATTCAAAACTATAGAGAGGCAGCGTGTGTCAGTCCGTATCCAAAAACATGGAGCTTGACAATTTTACATACACCCGACAGCGGTATTCGTGCACGCTCTTCTCTCAGTACCGTGTAACGGCTGTTATCACGGCCAAATTGAAGTTAAGTGTGTGACTCTGTAAGGAAAAGTCGAGAAGTTGTTCCGTTCTTTCAGACCTACACTCTAGGGAGATTCCAGTTCTGCCCAATTCTATATACACCTTGTAGTTTGTCATACACTAGGCAATTTCTGCCGGTCACATTGCGGTGTTAAATAAACAGGGCTTGACTGAATCCAACAGTGTCCTGAAGTGTAGAGACATTCCAATTCTCCACAGTCCTCTATACACCTTGTACCTTGTTTTAAAGTACCAGAGAGTTGGTGGAAATTTGTGTACATTTTTCCAAAAAAGGAGGAAGTGTGGTGGAAGAGTCCATGGAAGTGGGCGGGGTTTGGCAGCTGGTAATGATGGTGTTGGATCTGCTGGTATTGGCAAAAGCAAAATAGCACCTAATGCAGGAGGTGTTGAGGCTGCGTCATCGTCTGGCTCCACAAGGCCTCGAAGGCTCCCTTTTCTCTGTGAAGGTAAACCGCTTCTAAAGCCGGAGCTTCATGTACAAGTTTTGGCTTGCATTGCTGACTCAGCCTCAAGCTCTATTGCCTACTCTTCTGAAGTTTTAAAAAATAAAAGCACTGAGTCGTCATTGGAGGCTCATGGTCATGAACCACATCTTTCCTTGTGTCCTTCACCCCTACCAAAATTGAAGGATGCGGCAGGCCACACTACAGATTACTCCATGGAGCTGCTTTCACATACCATGCCTGGGTTATCAAGTCAAATCGTGAATTACCCTGGCAAAGATGAATCTGACATGGAGTGCAATGATGCACAGCCACTGATAGATGATTCTGCTGGTACATTTACTCAGAGCACTACATTGTCCTCGCTGTGTACTGAGACAGAATCTGATCCAGATGAAACTCAGGTGCCCCTTCCCACATACTATACCACCATACATGGTGCCACAGAGGAAGGTGCACATGACATTGAAGACGAGGTGATGGATGACCCAGTTGTTGTCCCAGATTGGCATCCATTGGGGCTAGAGTGTGCCACTGCCAATAGCTCACAAGAGGACGTGGAGCATCCGCAGAGGGCATCGACATGGCAACAGTTGTTATCTGGCAGGCCCGGAGCAGTCCAAAAACGGGTTACAAAAACCCAAAAAATTGCAGGACAACTTGGCCAGATGGTCCAAATAGCACAGCGTGCAAGGCCTCAAACTGTTTTCCCTAGTAGGAAGAGTGCAGTGTGGCACTTTTTTTAACAAAATCCTAATGATCAGGCAAAGGTTATCTGTAAGAAGTGCGTAAAGACCTTTAGCCGAGGGAAAAATCTGAGAAATTTGAATACCAGTTGCATGCTAAGACATTTAACCACCATGCACTTGCAAGCGTGGACGGACTACCAAAACTCACGTACCACATGTGCTGCTGCTCCCAAAGAAGGTAGTCAGCAACGCAACATTGTTTCCCCCACTGTAAGTCCACCGGTTAGCACACCGCCAGCAGCAAATGTTGAGTTGTCGTTGCAAGGGCTAATCAGTCAGGGAATCACACTCTTATTGCAACGAAAGATTGAATCTAGGCCATCAGAAAGAACACCAACTCCATCACCATCATCAACCCTCTCTCAGTCCACCATGTCCACCGCTAGTTCCACCATATGCAGCTCTCAAGTCCAGCTCACCCTTCCAGAGACTATGAGTAGGACAAAAAAGTACTCATCCTCTCATCCGCGTACACTGTGTTTGAACGCCCACATTGACAAACTAATCTCGTTGTAGATGATGCCCTATCGGTTGGTTGAAAGCGCAGCTTTCCGCGAACTAATGGCCTACGTAGTACCACGCTATGAACTACCAAGTCGCCACTTCTTTTCTCGCAAAGCCATCCCAGCCCTCCACCTTCATGTGAAAGACTGCATTGTCCATGCACTCAAGCAGTCAGTGAGTGGAAAGGTGCACCTCACAACTGATGCATGGTCCAGTAGGCATGGCCAGGGCCGTTACGTATCCATCACTGCGCACTGGGTTAATGTGGTAGATGCAGGGTCCACAGGGGACAGCGGTGGTGGAACAGTGCTGCCTAGCCCACGGTATAGGAAACAGTTGGCTGTAGGCGTTCGGCCCTCCTCCTCCTCGAAAGCTGGTCCACAGAGCGCAGTCGCAAGAGCACTGCATCCGCAGCTGACAATGTTGCAAACGAGGTGTCCCCCTATCGATCAGCTAGTGGAAAGCGTCAGCAGGCTGTGTTGCAGATGATATGTTTGGGCGACAGACACACCGCGGAGGTGCTGGCCGAGTACTTTCAGCGACAAACTGAGTCATGACTGGGCAGTCTACATCTTGAGGCATTCAAGGTAGTTAGTGATAACAGCCGGAATTTTGTGGCAGCCATAGCCCTTTCAAAACTCAGACACATACCTTGCTTAACTCACACCTTCAAACTGGTGGTGCAGTGCTTCCCCACTAATTATTCGGAGTTAACAGGCCTGCTCCAGAAGGTTCGAAGACTGTGCTCGCACATCCGCCGGTCGCCGGTACACTCCAGTCGTATGCATAAGCTGCAGCGATTGATCCACCTTCCCAAGCACCGCCTAATTATCGACGCTGCAACAAGGTGGAACTCCACCCTGCACATGGTTGAGTGGCTGTGCGAACAAAGGCTGGCCGTAATGCATTTGTGGGAGGATACACGGGCAGGCACTTTGAGGGCAGACATGGAGTTGACAGGTGTGCAGTGGTCGAAGCTGAAAGACCTCTGTAAAGTCCTTCAGTGTTTTGAGGAATGCACACGGCTGGTAAGCGCAGACGACACCCTCATAAGCATGAGGATCCCACTTATGCATCTGCTCATGCAAACTGTGACACACATTAAGGAGCAGGCGTCTGCAGCCGAGGTTGATGAGGAGGAAGAGGAGGAGGGAAGCCTTGATGACAGTGAGCCATTGTCTGATCAGGGAACTGTCGTGGACGAGGTGGAGGAAGAAGAGGACGAGGAGGAGGAAGATGATGGGGATAATTATTTAGGGGAGGAGGATGCTTCTCGTAGGGCAAGAGAAAATATTGGCTTTGCAAGGTCTGGTACTGGGTTTGAGCGTGATTGGAGGGATGTGGATCTGCCTGAAAGTGCTCCTCCACCCAGCACTCGCAGTGCATCATTGACACCTGGAACATTGACCCACATGTCAGATTATGCCTTGCAGATCCTAAAAAGGGACTCCCGCATTGCCCAAATGATGAACGATGATGACTACTGGTTGGCCAGCATCCTGGATCCACGCTATAAAGGCAAATTCCAAAACATCATGCCACAGGAGAACCTTGACCTAATATTGGCTAATAAACAAGCTGCTCTGGTAAACCGGTTGGTTGAGGCATTCCCAGCACACAGCAGCGGTGAAGGTTCTCACACAAGCCGTAGGGGCCGGGTGCAACTTGGAAGAGGTGTTCGTGGTGCACACATCAGAAGTGGCGTTGGAGACAGGGGTTTCATGACCATGCTGTGGACGGATTTTTCAAGTCCCGCTCACACGACTGGTAATACTGCATCAATTGAAAGTGACAGGAGACAGCACTTGTCAAGTATGGTTACAAACTACTTTTCCTCCCATATTGATGTTCTCCCTCACAGGTCATTCCCATTTGACAATTGGGCAGTTAAACTGGACGCCTGGCCTGAATTGGCACAATATACCTTACAGGAGCTCGCTTGCCCAGCTGCAAGTGTGCTATCGGAAAGAGTCTTCAGTGCTGCTGGATCAATACTGACAGAAAAAAGGACCCATCTGTCGACCCAATATGTGGATGATCTAACCTTCATTAAAATGAACCATGCATGGGTTTCCAAGGATTTTGTCCCACCTTACCCTTATGACACATATGTTGCCAGAAAAATTGTTTTCTTTGGTCCGCCTGTTCCTGGGACTTGACCAATTTCGCCTTTAGCAGCAGGTGAATGTCCCACATCAACATATGGCATTTTGTAAACCTCCCTAACTGGGCAGCCTCCTCTGGGCCGGGGTCACCACCGAGCGCACGCAACCGTGCAAGTGCCGTTGCCCTGGACAGGTGGGTGGGCCGACTCGTGGGCTCGGGACTGACACAGGGTCCCTCATAGTGCAATCAAGTGTCTCTGATGGTGGGGGTGCACACCCGCCATCAGACACACCGCCGTACTATGAGGGGCCCAGTGCCAGTGCCGACCTCCACGAGTGGGCCCCCCTTGCTTGGGCAGGGCCCCAGCATTTGCAATGTTTTCCTCTCCCTGCTCCTCCGCTGTGTAGTCTGGGCTGTCAAATCCATCTCTGGGACTGCCACTTCAAATTTGGTGAACTGATACAAGATTATGGTTAAGACGTAGCTATGCCCTGTCCCGCTGGCCAGGATCTAGCTTCAGATGATCAATGGCTTCCATTTCTTATGGACGTCGACTTACAATGAGATGCAGTGGTGGTTTCTCATCAGCTTTAACAGTTTTCCTACCCACAGACGTGTGACATTCTAGCGCACATTTTTAAATGTGCCCTCCCTCTCATGCCAATCCAATTGAATCGCCTACAGCCTGTGGCTTCTGTGTTTTGCACTCCAAAGTTACGTGAGAGATCATGATAGGCAATGAGCACCATGTTTACATCTGTCCCTGTGATCAAAATTGGATTGATATCAGTAACGGTGATCGGATCAACGGTACTGCGATACAGCAACACTTTCTTCACAAAGAAAGGTTTTTGCTGTGTTCACACACTAATTAATTGAGGGTCAGCATCGCCTCTGAGAATTGTGACGGAAGTTGTTCCCGTGAATAGTAATTTGTAGATTTCTGCAATCACTAGACTTTAGGTCAATAACTGTATGCATCTCATTTCCTATTGCAGAGAGTCTGGGCTGTCTTACTGAGACAGAAATATAAATGAAGATTTAAAAATACCACCAAAAGTGTATCATGGTGTACGCTTGAAATACATTTCCTTTTTTCTAATTTTTAGATTGTTGTGTAATCCATGCAGAGAACATGGAGATTTTAAATGTTTAAACTATGCTCTATATAGCTGCTATCCAGTGATAATGTACCGTATCTCAACTTTGAACAATCTGGTCAAATCCATACTGGGCCTGAGACCGTCTGAGCCTGCCTCCTGATTGATACACATAGGTTTTTAATGTGCAAACTAGGCACCATATATACGTGTTATCCGTTGTAACTGTACCCTTTATCAACTTTCTTGAATCTTGTAGAATCCATACTGGGCCTGAGAATGGCTGCAGAGCTGTTAAGCAAGCTACAGCACCTGTGGTTTGGACACGTAATGTTTTGCATTTTTTCTGGAATGGCGGTTAGGCCGAAATCAGGAATTGCTGTTGACCTGCACTTACTGGGAAATCATCGTTTGCGGAGAATAATTGGAATCCCAGATCCCCATCACTGACAGTGTTCAGCGGGTTATCTGCACCTGTAAGCGACAAAAGCTGGTCCTTTCAGTGTAGCGCGCATGTAGCCCCGGACATGGAAGGCCATGATAACCCTGTTATTACTCGATCGCGCATGCCAGAGCCTCGCATATCCCTCTAGTAAGCTTTACGCGTACTGCGGGGGCATGCCGGAGTCTCGTTCGTTAACGTAATAAAGCGGACAAATCGCTAGCACAACTACTAACGGATAAACCACACCACACACAGAATCGACAAAGCTTTCAATGTGTGCATCTTTTTGTGAAGTGGCATGGTTGTGGTTTCCCCGGTGGAGTCCAATTAAGCCGCAGGCTCCACTCCTGGTGGTGCCCTATTGGACATTCCTTTAAGGTTCAGCTTTGCATCCATACTGCCCCCAGAAACAAACTCTTTGCCTTCATGGACGCTGTTTTGAGGTTCGTGGGAATAACGCCGCCCGATCGCCAGTTGCCATAATTTATTGGTGGGAAGTACGACGGAATATGATCGTGTTCATTTTCAGATTTTGGTTTTCTTTTTTACATTTTTATTCCAGCCTTTCTTGACTTCATAAGGGCATGACAAGCCTATATCTGTGTCTCCTCCACCTCCTCCTTTTACTCCTCCACCTCTTTTGTAAATGTAGTTGCCCTTTTCCATATGTTATTTTTGTCTTCTGAGCATTTTGTCAGCTTTGGGACACCTTTTAAGGTATTTTGTAATTGTTTTCTATGTGTTTGTGTTTGCCTGCCATTGTTTTCAGTGTGAGATTGACAATTATCCTTTGACTGAATAGAGCTGTACGCTTCTGATACAGTGCCATATATGTGATGTTAATTTGTGTCTATTTTGTGCTAAATTTGGAAGTTTGGTGGAAGAGGCCGCGGACGTGGGCATGGGGGGGCCAGCTGGTGCTGATGGTGGTGGTGGTGCATCTGCTGGTAGTGGCAAAAACACAATAGCAGCTAAGGCAGGAGGTGTTGAGCCTGCATCATGGACTGTCTACGGAACGCCAGGAAGGCTACTGTTATGAGCCGTGGAACGCACTAAATAAAATTAAAATAAAGTGCGTTCACCGCTCGGGGTCCACCGTGCGGTAGATGACAAAACCGCTGCTGAAAGTGGCAGGGCACTCAGGCGGAGATGTGCACAGGACTTTAGCTGCAGTCAGTGCACTAAAGCAGACTCTGTTATATGCACAGAACTGCCAACAAAACATAAATACCGCTGATTCTGTTTAGGGTCACAGACTTCAGCGATGTGGACACGGTATTAAAGCTCACAGAAATAGCCTTAAACACCAGGACTATCCCCTCTAGACCTACCGTAAAACTTAAGGTATGAGGTGTCGCAACTGCGAACACCCGGGAGGCTGCAACCGCAGCGCGGCGTGAACAGAGCCGCAAGCAAGGCGCTGCAAGGACGCTGGCGCAATGCAGGACGCTTAGCTGCTGCAAAAGGTATGGCTGGACCGCGCTGGCGCTAGCGCTGCTACTGGCGGCTGCCCAATCACTCACACAATCGCAATATCAGAGGGAAGGGGTTTCATAATAAGTCATCCACCAGTCCAAGCATCCATTACCATAAACACAGCAGCAGTATGAAAATACTAGCGCATGGCGGAACGGCCATGCGCACTTTTTCTAGCGTTCGGGACCTGCCGAAAATCTCCAGAGCCCTGAGCATACCCAATGGAATCAGGAACAGGACCTGAGCACCTGACTCCTGAAGTCCAATGGGAGCTCATCCCATGAGCATGCTCAGAAGAAGGGACGAAGGACTTAGCCTCTGGTGGCAAATGTGAGGATCTGTGTTCCTGCATAGGTATTGTAGGAACCAGATTCCTAACATTACCCCCCTCCTAGGGCCCCCCTCCCTGAAGCCTCCGACCCACCAGCCTGTGCCCGGCAATGGCACAGACCTCAGACTCGCCAAACAGCGAACCTGATGTCCTAGTAGGTGAAACTGAAAACCGGGACATATGGATGGTATCAGCGGAGGTCAGGTCACCAGGTCTCAGGAGGGATACCCTGTTGACAATAGGAGCGGAAGGTTTAGGAGACCGCCGCCGTGTATCGACGGCCGTCACCACCCTCCATTCTGGGAGACTGTCCCGAGCACATAACGTGCATGCCCGAATGAATTTTTTGAAGTCTCGAGCTTTATGGGGCCACCAATACGCTCCAGCCAAGGTGTATATGAGCCGACATGTTTTATAAAAAAAAAAGCCATTTTATAAAAATAAAGTGAACTTTACTGTTGGAACTGGTGAAACATATATACAGCAGGCATCAGGTACAAAGTTTCTTTTCACATCTTCGGTTTTACACAGAGGCACAGGCATGGCGGTCACATGTGACAGCATCACAACATTTCAGCAATAAAACATAGGTGACTAGACATAGGTTACACCCCCATTACTAACCCTATAGTGAAATGTAATAAAGACAAGCAGCCCCATACTATGATGTTCCCAACTCCAAACTTCACTGTTGGTATGGTGATTTTGGGGTGATATGTAGTCCCTTTTGACCTCCAAACATGGTGTGCATTATGGCATCCAAAGAGTTCAATTTTGGTCTCATCTAGGCAGACTATATTGTCTCAGTATTTCACAGGCTTGTCTAAATGTTGTGGAGGAAACTTTAAACATGCCTGAACATGCTTTTTATTCAGCAATGGAGTCTTGTGTGGTGAGCGTGCATAGAGGCCATGGAGGTTCAGTGCATTACTTATTATTTTATTTAAAACTAGCTGAAGTGCCCGGCGCTGCCCGGGCGTAGTAACTAACTGTGGCTAGTTATAGCAAATTATAATTATCCTCCATCACATAGTCCCGTGCCCATACACCCATCATGCATATCCACGATCCCATAGTCGAGTGCCCATATACCCATTATACATCCTTCATCTAATAGTCCCATGCCCATATACCCATCATACATATCCTCCATCCCATAGTCCCGTGCATATATACCATCATACATATCCTCCATCCCATAGTCCCGTGCCCATATACCCATCATGCATATCCACGATCCCATAGTCGAGTGCCCATATATCCATCATGCATATCCTCCATCCCATAGTCCCATGCCCATATACCAATCATACATATCCGCCATCCCATAGTCCCGTGCCCATATACCCATCATGCATATCCTCCATCCCATAGTCCCGTGCATATACACTCACTGGCCACTTTATTAGGTACACCATGCTAGTAAGGGGTTGGACCCCCTTTTGCCTTCAGAACTGCCTCAATTCTTCGTGGCAGAGATTCAACAAGGTGCTGGAAGCATTCCTCAGAGATTTTGGACCATATTGACATGATGGCATCACACAGTTGGAGCAGATTTGTCGGCTGCACATCCCTGATGCGAATCTCCCGTTCCACCACATCCCAAAGATGCTCTATTGGATTGAGATCTGGTGACTGAGGAGGCCATTTGAGTACAGTGAACTCATTGTCATGTTCAAGAAACCAATCTGAGATGATTCGAGCTTTATGACATGGCGCATTATCCTGCTGAAAGTAGCCATCAGATGTTGGGTACATTGTGGTCATAAAGGGATGGACATGGTCAGCAACAATACTCAGGTAGGCTGTGGCGTTGCAACGATGCTCAATTGGTACCAAGGGGCCCAAAGAGTGCCAAGAAAAAATTCCCCACACCATGACACCACCACCACCAGCCTGAACCGTTGATACAAGGCAGGATGGATCCATGCTTTCATGTTGTTTACGCCAAATTCTGACCCTACCATCCGAATGTCGCAGCAGAAATCGAGACTCATCAGACCAGACAACGTTTTTCCAATCTTCTACTGTCCAATTTCGATGAGCTTGTGCAAATTGTAGCCTCAGTTTCCTGTTCTTAGCTGAGAGGAGTGGTACCCAGTGTGGTCTTCTGCTGCTGTAGCCCATCTGCCTCAAAGTTCAACGCACTGTGCGTTCAGAGATGCTCTTCTGCCTACCTTGGTTGTAACGGGTGGCAATTTGAGTCACTGTTGCCTTTCTATCAGCTCGAACCAGTCTGCCCATTCTCCTCTGACCTCTGGCATCAACAAGGCATTTCCGGCCACAGAACTGCCGCTCACTGGATTTTTTTTCTTTTTCGGACCATTCTCTGTAAACCCTAGAGATGGTTGTGCGTGAAAATCCCAGTAGATCAGCAGTTTCTGAAATACTCAGACCAGCCCTTCTGGCACCAACAATCATGCCACGTTCAAAGGCACTCAAATCACCTTTCTTCCCCATACTGATGCTCGGTTTGAACTGCAGGAGATTGTCTTGACCATGTCTACATGCCTAAATGCACTGAGTTGCCGCCATGTGATTGGCTGATTAGAAATTAAGTCTTAACACACAGTTGGACAGGTGTACCTAATAAAGTGGCCAGTGAGTGTATACCCATCATACATATCCTCCATCCCATAGTCCCGTGCCCATATATCCATCATGCATATCCACGATCCCATAGTCGAGTGCCCATATATCCATCATGCATATCCTCCATCCCATAGTCCCATGCCCATATACCAATCATACATATCCGCCATCCCATAGTCCCGTGCCCATATAACCATCATGCATATCCTCCATCCCATAGTCAACCATTATAACATCATAATGAGAGGCGGCAGGTCTTGCAACCTATGATGACATCAGCGTCGCCATGGCAACCACTATGACATCATAATGAGGGGCGTGGCTTGACGGGCACACACTTTTTCCCCAGTATGTAGATAGGGGCAAAATTGTTTGGTGAATTGGAACGCGCGGGGTTAAATTTTCGCCTCACAACATAGCTTAGGATGCTCTCGGGGTCCAGACGTGTGACTGTGCCAAATTTTGTGGCTGTAGCTGCGACGGTGCGGATGCCTATCCTGGACATACACACATACACATACATACACACATACATACACACTTTGAGCTTTATATATTAGATAATTGTATCTGCTGATTCAAGTCCATTTTGTAGTTTTCCACTGCTCTTGAACAACTCTTCTGATAATTCTTTCCACTACTCTGAAATCCTGCAAGGAGCACCTGATCTTACCTGGTTTATAGTGAAATTATCTACTTTCCATTTACAGATCATGACCTCAAAAGTGTTCACTGGAGCATTCAGTAGTTTAGGAAGTCATCCGTCACCAATGCCATCAGTAGGTTTTGCAACAATAAGGTTGAGAAGGTCTTGAGACAGCTCACTTGTTTTACCCATTATGAGCTATTTCTTGTGTGGCACCTTGGTAATGAGACACCTTTTTTTAGGCAATCAGTTGAACCAGCTGATATTATTTTTCACTAGCAGGATTGCTTTTTAATTACCAATAGATTTTAGCTGGTGTCGTGGCTTTCCATGGCTTTTAGCACCTCTCTTTCTTCCTGTGTTCAATATTTTTTTCTGTGTCATTTTTACATTCTTACACATAATTTATGGACATCTGTGGTTTGATCTCTTTGCCTTTGTGGGTTCAATGGGTTGTTAACGACAAATATGACAAATATGTGTTTAGAAATATGTTTACTTAGAAAATGGTGATGTATTCAATACTTATTTCATGCGCTGTATGTATACACATACACACACCTCTTTAGATGATAAATCACACATAGCATTTGTAACATACTAAGTGAACAAGGTCCATTACAACACACTTTTATGAATCCCTATAAAGGCAGCAAAGGAACGAAAGAGGATAGTAATATAAATCTAAATCAACATAATAATTTTGAACTTTCGAAAAGATTGTGCAAAAATCCTGCACTGTGTTCCTCTACAGCCCCAGGTTTATATATATTACTGTCATCTTTAGGGCTCATACTCACTTGTGAGAGACTCGTACCATTCTCATGCGAGTATCTCGCATGAAAACCTGGCACTGCCACCGGCACTCGGACAGGAGCGTGCGGCTACGTGTATTTCTATGCCACCGCCGCACGCTCCAGTGCCAGTGCTGGCGGCAGTGCCAGGTTTTCATGCCAGAGGCTCTCACGAGAATGGTGCGAGTCTCTCACAAGTGAGTATGAGCCCTTATACTGTTTTTTCTGCGGTTAGTAATTTTCTCCCCATCTAATTGTATATTTCCCGATGGACTTACAAGGTGACAAGTTCTAGGAATCCACTTCTATTCACATACTGGAGGTCTCTACATTACATTAAGTATGGCCGAAACAGCCTCAATTTGCAGGTAAGAATGGAGGGAAATTGCTGTAAAAGGTAGGAATAATTTTTCAGGTAACATCAAACTATTAGACTGGTATATTGCATTGGTCATTGCAATACAGTGATTCCAATCTGAGAGTAAATTGATCCAGCAGTTGTTAATAGGTAGCAAGATGTGTAGCTGATCCTATGGCCGGGGTCACACTAACCGACGAAAAATACGGTCCGTAGTTTACATGCGTAATACGGATGAATGACCCCTAAATAGTGCTCCGTAGGTCATCCGTAAGCAAGGTGTGGTCGCGTATTGTGCGCATGTCAGCATCCGTATGTAATCCGTATGGCATCCGTATGCAATCCGTATGGTGAGATTTTCTCGCAGCCTTGCAAAATGGACATTTAACGGTTTTGAGGCCTGCTAACTATTTAAATCATTAGCCTGCACCCTATTTATTGCCTCAGGAACAGGTGGCTGCCTCCATTCTGTCCATTTGTCACCTTGCATTCACTAGGTGTGTTGGTGTTGTATGTGCAACATGGCAAACAGTCTGAGTTTCAACACAACTGAGCAGGTTCTCTTCAACTGGCTTTTGTCACGCCTCTTTGGCCAACCATACCCAGTGATAGTGGATCCGCGGAGGAGGAGACGCATGTGGGTCCATCCACTTTTGAGGCAACGACTCACAAGAGGTCATTTTCACCGCCTCTATTCTTCTATGCGGGAGCATCCTGTCAAATTCTACCAATACTGTCGAATGAGCCTTGCAACATTTGATCGACTCTTGGAGACAGTGCGCCCTGGGATAACCTTTCAGGACACAAGGATGCGCAAAGCTATATCTGCAGAGGAGCGACTTCTACTCACAATACGGTATGTACTCCACAACCACATTCTCTACGTTCATAATGTGTGGGCCAAAGTATGTATTTTTGGCTTATTGGACTAAGATTAATGCCCTCATCTTAGTCCACATATGTTTCAACTTACAGACCAGAATGTTATGTGTAATATGTACTGAATATCACTTAGTAATTGGGCAAACAAAGATGTGTGTGTTATTCGCTCTGAATTCCTAACAAGTTTGGTATGTATGTACCTGGTGTTTTTGTAATTTGGGCATTGTAAAATCTTCCTTTTCTGTTGTTCTTCAGCTTCCTGTCCACTGGCCTTTCTTATGCCCCCCTCCACCATGAGTTTCTCATTGGAAGATCTACCATTTCAGGCATAGTCAGGTCAACGTGTATTGAAATCTGGACAAGACTACATCAACTCGTCATTCCCGAGCCCAGGATGGAAGACTGGTTGAGGATATCAAGGGACTTTGAGGAGGAATGCCAGTTTCCTAATTGTATTGGGGCTCTTGATGGCAAACATATCCGGGTGCGTAAGCCGCCAAACTCTGACTCCCAATTCTTCAATTATAAACAATACTTTTCTGTTGTATTGTTGGCTCTGGCAGACCCTAAATACAAGTTTATAATTGTTGACATTGGGGCCTATGGAAGGACGGGAGACTCTCGAGTCTTCAATACTTCCATTACGGCTCGGCGGCTACGCACCAACCAGCTGGATCTACCACCACCACGCCAGCTACCAGGCTCCATTCCAGAATCAGTCCCTTATAACCTTGTGGCAGATGAGGCGTTTCAGTTAACACGCAATGTCATGAGGCCATATCCCCGGCGCAACCTTGACCACAGGCGCAGAATTTTTAACTTGCGCCTATCACGTGCTCGGCGACTGGTGAAGTGTTCCTTTGGCATTCTTTATGCCAAATGGCGGGTACTCCAGTCTGCCATTCAGCTGAGTGAGCAAAATGTAAATGAAGTAGTGAAAGCCTGTGTGGTTCTTCATAACTTCACCAGGATTCATGATTGTTCCTCCTCTGCTGGTGTTGTGCGTAGGCCGGACAATGTGCATAGGGTGAGACCACCTATCAACCTTCAACGTAGACCGCTCTCTGGGCTCAAAGTGCGTGATATTTTCACTAATTACTTTATGTCACCTGAGGGGGAAACTTCTTGGCAAGAGCATGCTGTATCTATGTTATAATGTTTGCTTTTATGTGTGTCTAAATATATATATTTCTACCCCTTCTGATTCTATGTCTGTTTAATGGCATTGTTAAGCGTATGTTAGTATGCTGATACGGTTTTTGATAATTGAGACAGAGACGTAAATTGTAGTAGACAAATTTTTACTTTTGCCTTTTTTTGTTTCTTTTTTTAAAGGCAAACATATTTGTGCCATATGATACCTGGGGCAATGGGCCAAATTGCCCTTTTTGCAGATGTGAACATTTTTGAAGTATAAAATTTGCACACATTTCCAAAACAAACAGAATGTTATAACAAACTTGCTACATTAGACATTTTGAATCCAAAGGAAAAAATATGTGTTCTCCATCAACAAAATTATATAAAAAAGATAAAACTCACATTTCTTAGGAATGTTTGATAATCATATTAATAAGCCACCATGACAGCCAAGGCTACCTTACGCGTTTCTGACACATATTACATGTCTGTAAAAAGACTATATTTCACCAAGCTATACTGGGAAAGTCAAAGGATCAAAACAGACTACTCACTTGATAATGCCGAGAAAAGGCGTGCTGCCCTTATTCAAGTAGTCACTGTTTTGCCTGCTAAATATATTCCAGAATCAAGGCGAACAGCCTCAAGAACATCACGCTCTCTCTATGTATTATCAAGTGAGTAGTCTATTTTGATCCTTTGACTTTCCCAGTATAGCTTTGTGAAATATAGTCTTTTTTACAGACATGTAATATGTGTCAGAAACGCGTAAGGTAGCCTTGGCTGTCATGGTGGCTTATTAATATGATTATCAAACATTCCTAAGAAATGTGAGTTTTAGGCTTTTTATCTAAAATTGATGATGGAGACCACCTCTTTTTTCCTTTGGATAGGGATTTTGAGCACCAGTTGAACCACACTGGGCATCTCCTGCCATCAGACCGCTTATGGACACTGATGTACAGTATGCGTAAACAATTTGCATGTTTTTATGCTGTTATAAATTGGGGAAAGTGGGGAAAGGAGAAGGCGGAAGAGCAGCCTGTGGTTGCTGCTGGCTACTTTGAGCAACATCGCCCTGTGTGGGGGCATACTGTTGCCCATGATGTGGGTAGTGTCCTTCCTCATGTGATTGTTGGGGGTACTGGCCAGAGTAATAATGATGAGGGGCATCTTGGTGGCTCTGGTACCCCCCAATATAGCCATATCATCCCCAACCAGGTTGGGACCAGCCTCCAGCACTGCATGGGAAAAAGTGGCCATATTGGTGGGGTTGGCTAGAGGCAGACATATGTTGCTGCTGCTGTGAAGGTTGGGTAGGAGGAGGAAGGGGGTTAGGTGTAGGCCCACCTATTTGAGTATCTTCAGACCCTGCTTGAGCAAGCATCTGTGTGGGTGGTCTCATGCGCATTAGATTTCGGGGGGAATGCTGCCACCTCTCCAGATATTCAAACAGCTCATATGGGGTATTCTGGGGTGTGCTTGCATCAAGCAGGATCTGAAAACATCCTCGAATACGGAGCCTCACCTCACGGGAAAGGGCACAGAGATAAAAGGCAAGGCTACGTGAATATGCCTCCTCTCCATCATCTGTATTCACTCTAGCCAGATAATTTAGGACCCCTGTGTCCAAATTGGTCCTGGTATCTTGTGCAGGGATCTGGCGCCTTCTTCGTCCTCGCCGGGATGTTCCAGCAGGCTGTGGGGAGCCCCGGATCTGGGCAGTTGGGCTGCTGCTCATGTTGCCCTGCTCCTCCAGTATGGGTGATGTTGCAGCAGCAGACGGTCCTGGTGGTGTGGTTTGGGGCACAGGCAATGGGTTCTCCTGAGAGGATTCTTCACCCATGCTTCTTGTAGGGGGAGAAGATGGGCCAGCCACCTCATCCCCTACAGGGTCAATTATGGGCTCTGTATCTGAGCCCGTTCCTCTATCCGTAAGGTTGGAGTGAGTTCTGTTATGAAAGAGAGCAGAGCCAAAAATACATTAATATTTTTGACCCTGTAAAGTATCTGTGTATTGTGGTGTGAGGTATCTACTTACGGTCTCAGATCCAGAATAGGGGTGAGGAAGGAGAGGCGGTCATAATAAATGTATTTTCTTTTGACGTAGCCCGCATCACCACTCCTGGACCGCTGCTGACGTTCCCGCCTGTACTGATCGCGGATGCTGCGCCAGCGTTTCATCACATCTTCCACTGCAATGTGACAGGAAATATTATCAATTTTACATATCTGATCGGTCACATTTGCTACCAGTAGTCTAGGCATGTGGCCTTCTGGGGTGTGCTTTCTACCCAGGGTGGCATATCTAATTGGGCCATCCAGGCCAGATACACAGGGTCAGAATAGTTCACGTATCAAGTAACTACACTTAATAACTTGGTTGGCTAAGAGGATGAGGAGCTTGTGGCCTGAGCAAAATAATGGCAGTGTGAAACCATGTGTCACATCAAAATCTACCCGCCTCATGAGGAAAAAAGTAGAAGCACAGGAAGGGGGGGCTGATTCTGTATGCATTTTATGATGTGAGGTAATTTTAATCATTTTTTGGCCTTGTACTTACTCAGTTTCTGCTGCTCCTCACGTGGGCGATCACCAAAATCATGGAACATCTGCCGACATATGCGCCTCCATGACGCCTCCTTTCTTGCCCGGTTGGCATAATGGGCATCACGTTGGTCCCAGAGTTCGGGACGCTCCTGCATCAGTACAATGAGCATCTCCACATTTAGGAAATATGGCGCCATGACGCTGCTGTACTCCGTGGAGGCGTACTTCCTGGATGTCTGGAGCGGTTTTTGAGCTCATTTGCATGTCTAGGCTTCCTGATGATGGATTGGCCCATTTCCTGTCACCAGCCAAAAGACCTGCGTATTTCTCGCAAGTCACACGTGTTGTCCGTGTGTAAACCGTATTTTTTGCGCACCCATAGACTTGCATTGGCGTATTACGGGCGCATGCTGCGATTGGCACGGACCGTAGAATACGGCCGAGAAATATGCGGCTGTTGGGAGCAAACCCATAGAGAATCATTGGTCCGTGTGTAATGCGTGCTTTTAACGCCTCTCACTCGTCCGTATTCCTCTCTAGTGTGACCCCGGCCTATTACTGAGGATGGCGGGTGGAAACCAAATAGCATTGCACTCATTTCATTGGAAGAAGTATGCTCATAAGACATACTGATAGGGAACTTAGATTGTGATTCCCATCGAGGACAGCGATGATAATGTGTGCAAACTGTAAAGCGCTGCGGTATATGTTACCGCTATATAAAAATAAAGATTATTTATTATAAGATGAAATGGTCTTTAAATAGGTCAAAAGTTAAACATGACATTTCCTTTGTATTTTAGGCAAAAAAAAGTTGTCATTTTTTTTACATTTTAAAATGACAAAAAGGAAAATGGTTAAATGCAAAAGTTTGGGCACCCATGGAGCTTTGTGTGCTCAGATAACTTTGACCAAGGTTCGGACATTAATTGGCCTGTAAGAGTGCTGCTTGCTCACTATCATCATTAGGAAAGGCCAGGTGATGCAAATTTCACAGCTTTATAAAAACCCAGCCTCCTCTAACGCTTTCCCAAAAAAACAGCAGCCATGGGTTTTACTAAGCAGCTGCCTAGCACTCTGAAAATGAAAATAGTGGAGGCCCACAAAGCAGGAGGCTACAAGAAGATAACAAAGCGTTTTCAAGTCGCCCTTTCCTCAGTTTGAAATGTAATTAAGAAATGAAAGTTAATATGAGCAGTGGAGGTAAAGATAAGGCCAGGAAGACCAAGCAATATTTGAGTAAGAACTGCTCATAGGATTTCTGAAGACACTTGCACAAATATGGCCTTCAGGGAGGCGGCTTCCTCAGTGGCTGCTGAAAGCAGGCAGTGAGGAAGCCTGTGCAGCGGCTGTCAGATCGCTGATCTGACACAGCGCTGTTCTAAATGTCAGATCAGCGATCTGACACTTCACAGTAATGTCCCCCCTGGGGCAAAGCAATAAAGTGAAAAAAAAGAGGAAAAATAATTTTAAAAAAAATCCCAAAATAAATTTAAAAAAAAAATATTTCCTAATAAATTCATTTTTTGGAAATAAAAAAAAAACAATAAAAGTACACATAATTAGTATCGTCGCGTCTGAAACAACCCCTCCTATAAAACTGTCCCACTAGTTAACCCCTTTAGTGAACCCCTTAAAAAATAAAAATAAATAACAAAGCAACAAAAATGCGTTATCATCATATCGCTGAACAAAAAGTGTAATAACGCACGATCAAAAAGACAAATATAAATAATCATGGAACCGCTGAAAACGTCATCTTGTCTTGCAAAAAATTAGCCGCCATACAGCATCATCAGCGAAAAAATAAAAAAGTTATAGCTCGCAGAATAAAGTGATGCAAAAATAATTCTTTTTGATATAAAATACTTTTCATTGCATAAAAGCAACAAAACATAAAAAAATGACATAAGTGAGGTATCGCTGTAATCGTACTGACCCGAAGAATAAAACCGCTTTATCTATTTTACCACATGCGGAACAGTGTAAACGCACCCCCCAAAAGAAATTCTAGAAATGCTGGTTTTTGTTCATTCTGCGTCCCAAAAATCGGAATAAAAAGCGATCAAAAAAGGTAAGGTGCCTGAAAATGGCACCAATAAAAACGTCAACTCGTCCCGCAAAAAATAAGACCTCACATAACTCTGTGGGTCAAAATATGGAAAAATTATAGCCCTCAAAATGTGGTGATACAAAAACTATTTTTACAATAAAAAGTGTCTTTTAGCGTATGACAGCTGCCAAACATAAAAACCGCCATAAATAGTAATTCAAACCCCCCCCCCGTTATCACCCCCTTAGTTAGGGAAAAATAATAAAATTAAAAATAAGTATTAGGGTTAGGGTCTGGGCTAGGTTTGGAGTTAAGGATAGGGTTAGGGTTATGGTTAGGGCTGAGATAGGGTTAGAGGTGTGTTGGGGTTAGGGTTGGAGTTAGAATTGGGGGAGTTTCCACTGTTTGGGCACATCAGGTGGTCTCAAAACGCAACATGGCGTCTGATATCAATTGCAGCCAATTCTGCATTGAAAAAGTCAAATGGTGCTCCTTCCCTTCCAAGTTCTGCCATGTGCCGAAACAGTGGTTTACCCCCATCAATGGAGTATCAGCCTACTCAGGATAAACTTCTGTGAAGTACTTGTTGGTTCAAAGTGCTCACAACACATCAAGATAAGTTCCTTTGGGGGTCTAGATTCCAAAATGGGATCACTTGTGGGGGGTTTCAACAGTTTAGGCTTATCAGGGGCACTCCAAACGCGACATGACAGTCGCAGACCATTCAATCAAAGCCTACATTCCAAACATCACTACCTCCCTTCCAAGCCTCTATGTGTGCCCATACAGTATATTTCTCCCACATATTGGGTATCAGCGTGCTCAGGACAAATTGAACAACAATGTATGGGGTCCAATTTCTCCTGTTACCATTGGGAAAATAAAAAAATTGGGGACTAAAAGATCATGTTTGTGGAAAAAATATGATTTTTATTATTTTCACACCAAGGCGTCATAACCGTCTGTGAAGCCCTTAGGGGTTCAATGTGCTCACCACACATCTAGATAAGTTCCTTGGGGGGTCTAGTTTCCAAAATGGTGTCATTTCTGTGGGGTTTCCAATGGTTAGGCACATCAGGGGCTTTCCAAACGCGACATGGCGTCCAATCTCAATTCCAGCCAAAAAAGTCAAATGGCGCTGCTTACCCTTGGTAAAATTAAAATTGGGAGTGAAAAGATCATTTTTGTGGAAAAACTATGATTTTTTAATTTTACGGCTGTATCATATAAACTTCTGTGAAGCACTTGGGGGTTTAAAGTTCTCACCACACATCTAGCTAAGTTCCTTGGGGGGTCTAGTTTCCAAAATGGGTCACTTGTGGGGGTTTCCACTGTTTATGCACACCAGGGGCTCTCCAATCGTGACATGGCGTCCGATCTGAATTCCAGCCAAGTTTGCATTGAAAAAGTCCTTCCCTTCTCTGAGCTCTGTCATGCACCGAAACAGTGGTTTCCCCCCACATATCAGGTATTATCGTACTCAGAACAAATTGCACAATAACGTTTGCAGTTCAATTTCTCCTGTTACCCTTGGTAAAATAAAAAAAAATTGGACCTGTAGTAATTTTTTTGTGAAAAAAAAGTTAAATGTTCATTTTTTTTTTTTTAACAATCAAAAAATTCCTGTGAAGCACTTGAAGGGTTAATAAATTTCTTTAATGTGGTTTTGCGCACCTTGAGGGGTGCAGTTTTTAGAATGGTGTCACTTTTGGGTATTTCTTATCATATAGACCCCTCAAAGTGACTTCAAATGTGATGTGGTCCCTAAAAATAAAATGGTGTTGTAAAAATGAGAAATCGCTGGTCAACTTTTAACCATTATTACTTCCTAACAAAAAATATTTTGGTTCCCAAATTGTGCTGATGTAAAGTAAACATGTGGGAAATTTTATTTATTAAATTTTTTGTGTGCCATATCTCTGTGATTTAAGGGCATAAAAATTCAAATTTGGAAAATGGCAACATTTTCAAAATTTTTGCCAAATTTCTGTTTTTTTCACAAATAAACGCAAGTTATATGAATGAAATTTTACCACTAACATGAAGGACAATATGTCACGAGAAAACAGTGTCAGAGTCACCGGGATCCATGGAAGCGTTCCAGAGTTATTACCTCATAAAGAGACAGTGGTCAGAATTGTAAAAATTGGCCCGGTCATTAACGTGCAAACCACCTTTGGGGGTAAAGGGGTTAAGCATGTGCGTGGATCAATCAAGCTGTGGGGTTGTGTTGCAGCCAATGGCATGGGAAAGATTTTACAAGTAAAGGGATGAATGGATTCAATGAAATTTCAACAAATTCTTAATGGAAACATTACACCATCTGTAAAAAGGATGAAGTTAAAAGGGGATGGCTTCTACAAATGGGATAATGATCCCAAACACATGTCAGAATCCAAAATAGACTATCTCAAAAGGCAGAAGCTGAAAGTTTTACAATGACCCTCACAGCACACTGATCTGAACATTATTGAAAATCTGTGGCAAGACCTCAAAATAGCAGTGCATGCAAGACGATCCAGAAATCTCACAAAGCTGGAAGAATTTTCCAAGGAAAAATTTTGTAATTTTTAAAATGTAAATGATGAAAATATATATTTTTTTACCTAACATGCAAAGAAAATATGTCATGTGTAACTTTAGGCCTTTTACAGATCATTTCCTCTTCAACTTACTTAACTGTTCCCTATAACAGTAATTTTGACCAGGAGTGCCCAAACTTTTATATTCCAAAGTATATGAATTGGGCTATGCTCCAGATCTCTCTCCATAGAAGTACATTAAACATGTGACATACATGTAGATTGCATGTCAAGAAAGGGATTTATTGTTTTTAAGCACAACACTACTTGTACCCTAGTTTACATGTGTGCAATAAAAAGGGATGATCAGCAGCCATGTGTAATGGTAATGACTATGCAAAGTAGTCCAGTGCTATGTATATTCTGCTGTATTGTAATGATCCATAAAATAAATCTCAAATATACATGATATATGCTGACTTCATTAATTACTTTATTTAAGTTATTAAATTTGGCCCTGATGATGATGGGTCCTTGACTCCAGAAGAGTCATCCTTTAACAAGAGAGGAAAAACCCCCAGTGGAGGAAACCTCTAGGGAACCAAGGTTAAAGGAGTGCCCTTCCCTTGGGCTGTGGATAGGTGAGAACAGAGACCGAGCCCGGAATCTGCCTCTTCTTACAGCTGTTACCTCACCTGTGTCGTGGGTACACTTGGCTGCTGAAAGTCTGGTAAATGTCATATGACTGGATGAGAGCAGTCCAAGTCTGGAATCTGCCTCTTCATGCAGCAAGTAAGTCATTCTTCTGTGAGCATGCCTGACTGTGGAAAGACCGGTAAATGTCATATCAATAAGTGAGAGCAGTCCAAGCCTGGAATCTGCCTCTTCATGCAGCAAGTAAGTCACTTGTCTGTGAACACATCTGACTGTGGAAAGTCAGGTAACTGTCATATCCATAGGTGAGAGCAGTCCAAGCCTGGAATCTGCCTCTTCATGCAGCAAGTAAGTCACTTGCCTATGAGCACATCTGACTGTGGAAAGTCAGGTAACTGTCATATCCATAGGTGAGAGCAGTCCAAGCCTGGAATCTGCCTCTTCATGTAGCAAGTAAGTCACTTGTCTGTGAACACGTCTGACTGTGGAAAGTCTGGTAAGTGTTATATCCATAGGTGAGAGCAGTCCAAGACTGGAATCTGCCTCTTCATGCAGCAAGTGAGTCACTTGTCTGTGAACACGTCTGACTGTGGAAAGTCCGGTAAGTGTTATATCCATAGGTGAGAGCAGTCCAAGCCTGGAATCTGCCTCTTCATATAGCAGGTAAGTCACTTATCATTGAGCATGCCTGACTGAGGAAAGTCCGGTAAATGTCATATCCATAGGTGAAAGCAGTCCAAGCCTGGAATCTGCCTCTTCATGCAGCAAGTAAGTCACTTGTCTGTGAGCACATCTGACTGTGGAAAGTCCGGTAAGTGTCATATCAATAGGTGAGAGCAGTCCAAGCCTGGAATCTGCCTCTTCATATAGCAGGTAAGTCACTTATCATTGAGCATGCCTGACTGAGGAAAGTCCGGTAAATGTCATATCCATAGGTGAAAGCAGTCCAAGCCTGGAATCTGCCTCTTCATGTAGCAGGTAATTCACTTGTCCGTGAACACAC
The DNA here is from genome assembly GCF_039654945.1 of Dendrobates tinctorius. Classification (NCBI taxonomy): domain Eukaryota; kingdom Metazoa; phylum Chordata; class Amphibia; order Anura; family Dendrobatidae; genus Dendrobates; species Dendrobates tinctorius. The sequence goes on from NW_027361691.1 coordinate 4,993,257, forward strand.
CTGACTGCGGAAAGTCCAGTAAATGTCACATCCATGGGTGAAAGTAGAGACCGATCCCGGAATCTACCCCGTTGTGCAGCAGGTAAGTCTCTTGTCCGTGAATATGTCTGGCTGCAGAAAAACTGGTAAGTGTCATATCCATGGGTGAATGCAGAGACCAATCCTGGAATCTGTGTCTGTTTTGCTTCATCACTGGTTGCCTGATTCTCACATGGTAGCCACCATGTAAAGGAGTTGTAGTGGAGTTGTCCCCTCCTGCTGGATTCCTTTTCAAAATAAAGAAAATAGAATTAAGCACTGTAGATAAAGCACTGAAGAAATTACAAAACTCATTTCTTTACTGTATCAAGTGTAATCATCCAAATAACGGGACAGGGCAGCAATAGTTAAATCCTGTGGCCTGCTGGAATACTGCGATGAAGCTTTGCACGTCAACCATTTAACAAGAGACAGTATTTGCAGAACACGTACACTGCACCTTAAATGCCATGAAATCTCCCCTATTAGTGGCTGTAATAATTCCTCACCCAAGACCCCAGTCTTTTAATCAATGAACCTATTCCCATCACAATGGTGGGAACATGTTTCGTGGCTTAACAAATGCCGCCGATCATCATGAATGTGACGAGCTGAGGCTGCCACGCCACCCAACCTGCCCAAGCTCTGGCACTTTATCAGAACTGGGCGAAAATGGCGTGAGAATGCCAAAAGCCACAATATTTTAGCGCAGCCTGTAGTTTCACCAAAATGTTGTGACATTTCAAAGCTTTTTAATGTCAGAATACTGGGGTAACTGAGTTGATAAATCAGGACCCTAAATCCTTTTGAAATAAATCTAAGATGATCTTCTGATAAACTTTGAGCTGAGATAGTAAAACACTTACTTCTTTTTATAGAATCCTTCTTTGTTTCGGAAATATCTCATTTGACGTCCAGGTTGTGAGGACTCAGAATCATAGATATAAACATATCGATCATCCGATTCTTGAAAGGAAACATTTTTCCCTTTGCTTTTATTTTTCATGGGATTTCTTCCTTTTAGAATAGACGGAGGTGTCTGTCTGTAGCCATCTAAGTCCGGATTAATCTTGGACTCTTTCACCTCCACTATACTGGCCTTGTGCAGCATTGTAATGTCTCCAGATGTACAGAAAATGTCAGATTCTCCTGTAGCGCAAAATATTGAAATTAGATTTAATAAAATACAAAATTCTATGTGATTAAGATTATTAACACTTACAGGTTATTATAACTTCTAAATAGTATATTAGACTGAGAAAAGAGGGACCCAATCCCCAGAGAAAAGCTCCTGCAATTCAGAGAAAGCAAAGCTTAAAGAGCCACCCGGGGACTAAAGTGAGACCTGACTGGCCCAGCGCTGCTCCCAGTCGGCTTCTCCCTGCGCCGCTGCACTTGCTGGACAGGTCTACTCTAATGAAAGATATGGGAGAGACCTGTCAGTCAAGGAGATGCCAGCTTGGGACAGCACCAGATTTGTCAAGTCTCTCCATGTGGTCACTGGTCAGCTCTGCAAAATATGTTTTCTACAGATATCTGATATTATCACCCCTAGAATGATACATTGAATTATGACAACAGAGGGGCTGAGTCTCTATAGCTATCAATATATTAACGGCTCGTTCACTGACAAGTTCCTATAGAAGACCATTTTTTAATTTATATATTAGGTTGTTTTTCTATTAAATCTATTTTACGAATGCTCAGAGAACTTACTGTCAGAGGAGGTGACCTCATCCTCATCTGGGCTGTTATCGATTATTACATCAGGGGGTCCAGGCACTGAGATCTTGTTGCCTGTGAGGACATCTCTCTGTTCATTCCCGGGTCCATGAAGCAAATCACTAATGGTAATTGGTATGTAGTCCTCACATTTTCCTGTAACACAGAACATAGAAATCAACATTTCTAAAATAAAAGCTTCCATCATGTTTCTTGTGAATGCCCTGAGAACTTACTGTCAGAGGAGGTGACCTCATCCTCATATGGGCTCATATCGATTATTACATCAGGAGGTCCAGGCACTGAGATCTTGTTGCCTGTGAGGACGTCTCTCTGTCCATTCCCGGGTCCATGAAGCAAATCACTAATGGTAATTGTTTTGTAGTCCTCACGTTTTCCTGTAACACAGAACATAGAAATCAACATTTCTAAAATAAAAGCTTCCATCATGTTTCTCGTGAATGCCCTGAGAACTTACTGTCAGAGGAGGTGACCTCATCCTCTTCTGCGCTCATATCGATTATTACATCAGGGGGTCCAGGCACTGAGATCTTGTTGCCTGTGAGGACGTCTCTCTGTTCATTCCCGGGTCCATGAAGCAAATCACTAATGGTAATTGGTTTGTAGTCCTCACGTTTTCCTGTAACACAGAACATAGAAATCAACATTTCTAAAATAAAAGCTTCCATCATGCTTCTCGTGAATGCCCTGAGAACTTACTGTTAGAGGAGGTGACCTCATCCTCTTCTGCGCTCATATCGATTATTACATCAGGGGGTCCAGGCACTGAGATCTTGTTGCCTGTGAGGACGTCTCTCTGTTCATTCCCGGGTCCATGAGGCGAATCATCAATGGTAATTGTGATGTAATCCTCACGTTTTCCTGTAACAGAACATAGAAATCAACATTTCTAAAATAAAAGCTTCCATCATGTTTCTCCTCTATGTCTAGGGCTATCACAATGTCTTTCTTATGTGTGGACTGGAAGTTGCTTTCTCATTATAAGTATATGGAACCTCACACTGAGTCTCATAGGAAACCACTACCACAACCACACATAACACAGTTTGTGAGCCGACGAATCTGAATTGCGGTCATATGGTTCAGAAGACGACTAGAATGGCGCTGGTGCTCTTTTGAATATTGCGCTTAGATCCTGCATTGCGCTGTCCCCTTTATAGTCCCAATCCTCAGGGTATTACATGAAGATGTAAACTATCTAGTAATATCAGCCGTATTCATCTATATATCACTATAACAGTAAGGATTCTAACACCATCTTTTGGGATTATGAACCTTTAGTATTTTTATCTATTGGAGATAACTTGCTCCTCTTTTGTAACCGCGACCAAATGCAAATTTTTTGTGCTGATTCTCAAAAACCATCTTATTAATGGCCTCTTTTTTTGTGACATGAAAATGACATTGTTACTGTTTTCATTATTACTGTCCCCTCATCACACTTTTCTGGTGCATAATAGGGTCTGGGAGGGAGAGCCGACAAGGAGCGGGGGCGCCATATCGCAATATTAGGGTGTGAACCTCCGCAGAAAGGTAGGGGCATTTTTTTAGGCTGCTTTAGGGCCAGGCCCACTTCCCTCCTGTGACTCTATTATATCTATAAGTCCCCCCTTTTTATGATAATTTTGAATAAAAATGTTATATATAGTAGGAGGGTCTTTTTTAGTGTAAGTTGTTATAATTTTTTTGGCCCTCTCTCCCTCTGATTCAGTTTTGCAGCTTCATCCGGCTGTAGTTACCATTTAGATTGGTGTTGTTCTCTCTAAAGTAATTGGCACAATTTTGACTTTCAACGTCTTTCATTGGTTTCTTCTTTTTCAGACAACTATAAAAATGAAAAAATAAAAATCACATTGTAAATTACAAAGTAAAACATGTCTGTATTCTGCAGAATGTAAGAATGAAACATGTTATCTAGTCCTATCTGTAGAGAGATCACCAGTCAGTCATTTTGGTGTAGCAGAGCCAGGTAGGGCAGGGTTAAGTCCGAGCTTTGCAGGATTTGATTAGATGCACCCACTTAGCTTTTTTTTTTTTTACTACAGCCAGGACCTCTGTTCACTATTTCTGTCTGCTAGATGAAGCAGAGTCGAGTGTACTGGAGCTAGTGAGTGTTCAGCCAACATTTGAGCTTTAGCTGAGAGGAAGATGTGCCGGGATCTCTCTGTGAATGGAGACAGCATGGGTCAGCTAGGAAAGCTGAGCAGTCTGTGTGCAGGAGCGGCAGAGAACCGTTCGTCAGCTGCAGCCTGTATAGTATGAACCGTCCCCAGGAGTTGAACCCTTCTGTTTGGCACTGGAGGCTACTGGAACTCGTACTGAAGGGGATACCAAGACTGGTGGGATCGTGCCTCTTCTATGTATGAAGTTTGCTTTTGGAGAACGGACTGTAATCTGTTCAGGTGAGCTCACACTGACATATGGGCCCTGCTAAATGAATTATTTGCTCTGACACCTTTGTGCCTAGAAGAGGATGTTTTTGGTTTGGAATCCCTTGGAATTTTCTGAAAGCATTAAAACTGCACCGGTTTGACCCAAACAGCATTGACTATGTGAATGGTACCTAATGCCTATCTGAGAGCGTAACTCCCTACAAAGTCTAATATATGCCCATCAGTTACCCGCAGGGCACAGCTCCAGGGTGACGTGTGTGTGAGCCACAAGAGGCCTACACTAAAGTATTCCCATTACTGGAGTAACCTGAAGATGTGACATTTCCTCTACAGACTCCTGTGTAGCCCATAAATCATGACTTCCTATACTTACCCATAGATGACAGCAATGGGACGCATGAATACTGCGAGGATGAAGAGAATGGCGGCAGGTATAACAATCCTATAGACTGCATCCTCAGATGGTTTTGGAGGCATGGTGACATTCTCTAAAAAGGGAAAGAACATAAGTGATCAGGTAACCAGAACTGGAATGTGTTCAGACGTGGAAACCAAAACCCTGGACCGGGCGGCCTGAGGAGCCAAGTATGACTATTAACAGAGGGGAATTTAGTGTGGAAAATGATGGATTATTTTTATGTCATATCAATATATAATGGACAAAACAGAGATCTGCTCCTTTATATTTCTGGAATAGGGAACAAACACATGATGGGAGACGACACCTGTAATTACAAGTAACACATGAAGAATCCTCCATTCCATGTATGATGTGACGTCATCTAACTCTCCAGTCACAGAAGAGAAGTGACAGAACCCCTAATGACCCGGAGCCTGACGCTCATACACCGGGCCCTAATCATGGGTCCTAATAGTGTCTGGGGCCGGAGGTGAAATGTTCCATGTGAGGGACAGATCTGATTTCTGAGCTGCTGATCGCCTGTCTCTTGTGGGCGCCTTCTGCTACATGTAGTAGTCGGTGCCTCCAGCCCGGAGAGAACAGTATTAATGCTCGGCGTCTCCTCTATGTGTTATTAGACTGGACCCTGGAAGCCAAACGGCATCTTTCCCCAATTCCACATTACATGGTAAAATGAATAATGTAATTCACAACTACAACTCGTTCAGCAAAAAGATAAACAAGTCCTCATACGGCCATATGAAGGGAAGAAAGTTATGGCTCTTGGAAGAAGGAGAGGAGAAAAAAAAGCCCAAAAACGAAAATTGGCTGCAGAAGGGAAGGGGTTAACCCCGTAGTCAGAGTATATCTGGTAATGCGCTTACCTTCGTTAATCCTGATCTGCTCTAGTGATCGAGGGTTGCGGATAAAGATGGGAGCACCTTCCGCGGGTGCTAATAGCACGCTGAGAACTAGAAGTAGTCTAAACAGCATTGGAGCCTGGAGGAATATCGCTTACTGTGTGCGGCACAATCAGCTTCTCCAGACAAAGGGTCTCACTGCAACATCGCTGGTTAGAACCAAGCATTCCGTGACATCACAGCTGGAACCCAACAGTGACATCATGGTGGGCGGGGCTACACATGAGTGATGTCACAATTGGGGCTCATCCACTAAACGTTCCCAATGTATATAATAAGAATATACAAAAGAAAGAAAAGGAAAGAAGAAAAATAAATAACTCTAAAAGGAAAGAACACTTTTTTTCACATACTCACATTTATTATATTTTATGTACTTTTATACAACAGAAATGTGTTCCCATTTGGGAGAATAATCATTCTCACTTTCAGTCATTGACTTTTTTCAACATTCTTTACACATTTTTTCTTTTCACTATTTTGTTTTCCACTTTAATTGCATTTTTATTCATTTGCACATACGGTTCATATTCACATAGAAGCTTTTCTCCTTTCTACCTTTTTACTAGGTTATTTCACTATCATTATCACTTACAGTCACAATTTTCTTTTTTTCCACAATATCTGTCTCCCAATTCCCCTTCCCATTAAATATCACTATTCCCCTTTGTTCATAATCATCAACAGCCATATTATCACAAAATATCTTCACCAACTCTTTTTCCAATGGTAAAGATGGCGGCCATGATTGTTGTGCACTGTCCTGACTGGCTAGCTGGTCCCACATCATGAGCCGTGATATTGTTGCACTTCATTGACGCGCTTCTTGCTGCCGGCCGGCAGCAGATGTCATGCCCATGCGCACGCGGCAGCGCTCAATAAGGTGACGTTTTCCCTGATGACCCATTTGCAGCAGCTGTATTCGCACTTTATTAGCCAGCCGATACCCCTCCACCACACGTCCTGTCAAAGCGGAAGCGAAACGCGTGCTGGATTTGTGGCATGCTCACTTGGTCTGTATTATGCATATACTCTATCACGTCATTAATTATTAATACAGGATAAGTGAGGGCCCTTCTCGCAAGCTTACAACCTACAAGGAATTGGGAGGGGCGCAATAGGTGAGAAGCACTTGTTATTTCAGGTCCAGCCATTATAATAGATAGGGGTTTTCATATAAAGCTGCACGATCCGGTCATCAACCAGTATGTTTAAATGCAGATATCAAGTGCGGTTTTCATGTGCATGGAGCCTGTGGAGTCAGATGAATAGGAGGGAGCATTTATTATCCTGGGTTGCTTTATGCATTGCATCATATAATAATGTAGGTTAATATTAAGATGAGCAGGACTCATGGGAGTTCGGGTTTGTCGGGTTCGGACAAACTTTAGTCCAAAGTTTGGTTCGAGTACCAGAACCTGACCAAAGCTTGACCCCGGACCTGAACCTCATATTAGTCAATGGGGACCTGAACTTTGATGCTGTAAAATGGTTTTAGTAAGGGCTACGGGTTCACTTAAGTAGGCAAAATGGGGGTAAGAGCACGACAATTGCCCTGCAAACAAATGTAGATGGAGAAATTACTTAAAATAACAAAATATTTAAAAAAAATCTTAAGCCAAAAGGCAGAAGCCCAAGTTGAAAAGTAGAGCAGTTCCTTGTGAGTGTATTTTACTGTATTTGTTAATAAATAAATGAAAAAAAACAATGTGGATTCCCCTATTTTTAATAACCAGCAAATGGAAAGCAGACAGTTGTGAGCTGTTTATTATTATTTAGGGTCCCACCTTATTTGTAATAAGTAGAAAAGGCAAAGCAGACAACTGTGAGCTGAAATTAATAGGATGAGAAGCACCATAGTTATTGGGCCCTTCCCAGCATAATAAGACCAGCTCACTTGCAGTATAAGCCAGTGTAGGCCTGAACTTTTTTGCTGTAAAATGATGGTTGAAAGTGGTTGGGGGTTGCAAAAGGAAGTAAAATTGGGTTTGGAGCAGGACAGCTGCTCTGCAAACAAATGTGGATAGCAATTTCACTTAAAATTACAGAGAATAATAAAAAAAAATATAATTATCTTGAACCAGGAGGCAGATGCCAAAGTGAAGAGGTGTAGATGGATGTGGCAGTGTAAGTGGAAGAAGCACGGGAGGAGGTATCCAACACTGTTTTTGTGGAGTTTTTGTTTTTTAGGGAAATTGCTTTAAAGTTTTGTTACGGTAATTGCTGGGTTCTGTAGGTATACTATACAGTGGGTACGGAAATTATTCAGACCACTTTATATTTTTCACTCTTTGTTTCTTTGCAGCCATTTGGCAAATTCAAAAAAGTTCATTCTTTTTCTCATTAATGTACACTCTGCACTAGAGTTGAGCGAAACGGGTCGAAAAAATTGAAAAGTCGCCGACTTTCGCCAAAGTCGGGTTTCATGAAACGAAACCCGACCTTAGCGTGAGGTCGGCCACGAGGTCGGCGACTTTAGCAGCAAAGTCGCGATTCAAAAGATGCTTGAGCGCCCTTTTTGCAGCCAATCATGAAGAACGGACACTGTGGGCAACGTGATGGCATAGGCAGCGGTCACCACCATCTTGGAGAAGGGCATGCAAGTGATTGGCTTGCTTTGTGGGGCATCACAGGGGTATAAAAGGGTGGGGATGCCGACCGCCATGTTACTCATGCTGATCTCAGAATAGGGAGTGCTGCTGCTGGTGATTCTGTAGGGAGAGCGTTAGGCAGGGAAGAAGATACCAAAAACTGATTCTGCTGCTAGCGACTTTGCCTGTACAACACACCAGTCACTGTGCAGTGCAAGGGGAGGCTATGTTTGGTGCCTCAGCTCTGTTGATTATTAGGCTGCCTTTTAAGGCTACCTGGTAGCTGCATTGCTGTGTGCACACTGCTGAGCAAACTGCTTTTTTCAAAGCAATCCAGATTTTATTGTTTTGTCCTTGTGAGTTACTGAGCATTCATTTTTCACACACCGTACAGCGGTGTACGCTCCTCACACAGTACCGTGTAACGGCTGTTATCACGGCCACAGTGAAGCTATCTGTGTGTGACTCTGTAAGGATAAGTCAAGGAGTTGTTCCGTTCTTACAGACCTCCACCTTATAGTTTGGTCTGGTTTTCAAACAGTTCAGTATATTTGCTGTTTGATTACATTCAAAACTATAGAGAGGCAGCGTGTGTCAGTCCGTATCCAAAAACATGGAGCTTGACAATTTTACATACACCGGACAGCGGTATTCGTGCACGCTCTTCTCTCAGTACCGTGTAACGGCTGTTATCACGGCCAAATTGAAGCTAAGTGTGTGACTCTGTAAGGAAAAGTCGAGAAGTTGTTCCGTTCTTTCAGACCTACACTCTAGGGAGATTCCAGTTCTGCCCAATTCTATATACACCTTTTAGTTTGTCATACACTAGGCAATTTCTGCCGGTCACATTGCGGTGTTAAATAAACAGGGCTTGACTGAATCCAACAGTGTCCTGAAGTGTAGAGACATTCCAATTCTCCACAGTCCTCTATACACCTTGTACCTTGTTTTAAAGTACCAGAGAGTTGGTGGAAATTTGTGTACATTTTTCCAAAAAAGGAGGAAGTGTGGTGGAAGAGTCCATGGAAGTGGGCGGGGTTTGGCAGCTGGTAATGATGGTGTTGGATCTGCTGGTAGTGGCAAAAGCAAAATAGCACCTAATGCAGGAGGTGTTGAGGCTGCGTCATCGTCTGGCTCCACAAGGCCTCGAAGGCTCCCTTTTCTCTGTGAAGGTAAACCGCTTCTAAAGCCGGAGCTTCATGTACAAGTTTTGGCTTGCATTGCTGACTCAGCCTCAAGCTCTATTGCCTACTCTTCTGAAGTTTTAAAAAATAAAAGCACTGAGTCGTCATTGGAGGCTCATGGTCATGAACCACACCTTTCCTTGTGTCCTTCACCCCTACCAAAATTGAAGGATGTGGCAGGCCACACTACAGATTACTCCATGGAGCTGCTTTCACATACCATGCCTGGGTTATCAAGTCAAATCGTGAATTACCCTGGCAAAGATGAATCTGACATGGAGTGCAATGATGCACAGCCACTGATAGATGATTCTGCTGGTACATTTACTCAGAGCACTACATTGTCCTCGCTGTGTACTGAGACAGAATCTGATCCAGATGAAACTCAGGTGCCCCTTCCCACATACTATACCACCATACATGGTGCCACAGAGGAAGGTGCACATGACATTGAAGACGAGGTGATGGATGACCCAGTTGTTGTCCCAGATTGGCATCCATTGGGGCTAGAGTGTGCCGCTGCCAATAGCTCAGAAGAGGACGAGGAGCATCCGCAGAGGGCATCGACATGGCAACAGTTGTTATCTGGCAGGCCCGGAGCAGTCCAAAAACGGGTTACAAAAACCCAAAAAATTGCAGGACAACTTGGCCAGATGGTCCAAATAGCACAGCGTTCAAGGCCTCAAATTGTTTTCCCTAGTAGGAAGAGTGCAGTGTGGCACTTTTTTGAACAAAATCCTAATGATCAGGCAAAGGTTATCTGTAAGAAGTGCGTAAAGACCTTTAGCCGAGGGAAAAATCTGAGAAATTTGAATACCAGTTGCATGCTAAGACATTTAACCACCATGCACTTGCAAGCGTGGACGGACTACCAAAACTCACGTACCACATGTGCTGCTGCTCCCAAAGAAGGTAGTCAGCAAAGCAACATTGTTTCCCCCACTGTAAGTCCACCGGTTAGCACACCGCCAGCAGCAAATGTTGAGTTGTCGTTGCAAGGGCTAATCAGTCAGGGAATCACACTGTTATTGCAACGAAAGATTGAATCTAGGCCATCAGAAAGAACACCAACTCCATCACCATCATCAACCCTCTCTCAGTCCACCATGTCCACCGCTAGTTCCACCATATGCAGCTCTCAAGTCCAGCTCACCCTTCCAGAGACTATGAGTAGGACAAAAAAGTACTCATCCTCTCATCCGCGTACACTGTGTTTGAACGCCCACATTGACAAACTAATCTCGTTGTAGATGATGCCCTATCAGTTGGTTGAAAGCGCAGCTTTCCGCGAACTAATGGCCTACGTAGTACCACGCTATGAACTACCAAGTCGCCACTTCTTTTCTTGCAAAGCCATCCCAGCCCTCCACCTTCATGTGAAAGACTGCATTGTCCATGCACTCAAGCAGTCAGTGAGTGGAAAGGTGCACCTCACAACTGATGCATGGTCCAGTAGGCATGGCCAGGGCCGTTACGTATCCATCACTGCGCACTGGGTTAATGTGGTAGATGCAGGGTCCACAGGGGACAGCGGTGGTGGAACAGTGCTGCCTAGCCCACGGTATAGGAAACAGTTGGCTGTAGGCGTTCGGCCCTCCTCCTCCTCGAAAGCTGGTCCACAGAGCGCAGTCGCAAGAGCACTGCATCCGCAGCTGACAATGTTGCAAACGAGGTGTCCCCCTATCGATCAGCTAGTGGAAAGCGTCAGCAGGCTGTGTTGCAGATGATATGTTTGGGCGACAGACACACCGCGGAGGTACTGGCCGACTACTTTCAGCGACAAACTGAGTCATGACTGGGCAGTCTACATCTTGAGGCATTCAAGGTAGTTAGTGATAACAGCCGGAATTTTGTGGCAGCCATAGCCCTTTCAAAACTCAGACACATACCTTGCTTGACTCACACCTTCAAACTGGTGATACAGTGCTTCCCCACTAATTATTCGGAGTTAACAGGCCTGCTCCAGAAGGTTCGAAGACTGTGCTCGCACATCCGCCGGTCGCCGGTACACTCCAGTCGTATGCATAAGCTGCAGCGATTGATCCACCTTCCCAAGCACCGCCTAATTATCGACGCTGCAACAAGGTGGAACTCCACCCTGCACATGGTTGAGTGGCTGTGCGAACAAAGGCTGGCCGTATTGCATTTGTGGGAGGATACACGGGCAGGCACTTTGAGGGCAGACATGGAGTTGACAGGTGTGCAGTGGTCGAAGCTGAAAGACCTCTGTAAAGTCCTTCAGTGTTTTGAGGAATGCACACGGCTGGTAAGCGCAGACGACACCCTCATAAGCATGAGATTCCCACTTATGCATCTGCTCATGCAAACTGTGACACACATTAAGGAGCAGGCGTCTGCAGCCGAGGTTGATGAGGAGGAAGAGGAGGAGGGAAGCCTTGATGACAGTGAGCCATTGTCTGGTCAGGGAACTGTCGTGGACGAGGTGGAGGAAGAAGAGGACGAGGAGGAGGAAGATGATGGGGATAATTATTTAGGGGAGGAGGATGCTTCTCGTAGGGCAAGAGAAAATATTGGCTTTGCAAGGTCTGGTACTGGGTTTGAGCGTGATTGGAGGGATGTGGATCTGCCTGAAAGTGCTCCTCCACCCAGCACTCGCAGTGCATCATTGACACCTGGAACATTGACCCACATGTCAGATTATGCCTTGCAGATCCTAAAAAGGGACTCACGCATTGCCAAAATGATGAACGATGATGACTACTGGTTGGCCAGCATCCTGGATCCACGCTATAAAGGCAAATTCCAAAACATCATGCCACAGGAGAACCTTGACCTAATATTGGCTAATAAACAAGCTGCTCTGGTAAACCGGTTGGTTGAGGCATTCCCAGCACACAGCAGCGGTGAAGGTTCTCACACAAGCCGTAGGGGCCGGGTGCAACTTGGAAGAGGTGTTCGTGGTGCACACATCAGAAGTGGCGTTGGAGACAGGGGTTTCATGACCATGCTGTGGACGGATTTTTCAAGTCCCGCTCACACGACTGGTAATACTGCATCAATTGAAAGTGACAGGAGACAGCACTTGTCAAGTATGGTTACAAACTACTTTTCCTCCCATATTGATGTTCTCCCTCACAGGTCATTCCCATTTGACTATTGGGCAGTTAAACTGGACACCTGGCCTGAATTGGCACAATATACCTTACAGGAGCTCACTTGCCCAGCTGCAAGTGTGCTATAGGAAAGAGTCTTCAGTGCTGCTGGATCAATACTGACAGAAAAAAGGATCCATCTGTCAACCCAATATGTGGATGATCTAACCTTCATTAAAATTAACCATGCATGGGTTTCCAAGGATTTTGTCCCACCTTACCCTTATGACACATATGTTGCCAGAAAAATTGTTTTCTTTGGTCCGCCTGTTCCTGGGACTTGACCAATTTCGCCTTTAGCAGCAGGTGAATGTCCCACATCAACATATGGCATTTTGTAAACCTCCCTAACTGGGCAGCCTCCTCCCCCTGGGCCGGGGTCACCACCGAGCGCACGCAACCGTGCAAGTGCCGTTGCCCTGGACAGGTGGGTGGGCCGACTCGTGGGCTCGGGACTGACACAGGGTCCCTCATAGTGCAATCAAGTGTCTCTGATGGTGGGGGTGCACACCCGCCATCAGACACACCGCCGTACTATGAGGGGCCCAGTGCCAGTGCCGACCTCCACGAGTGGGCCCCCCTTGCTTGGGCAGGGCCCCAGCATTTGCAATGTTTTCATCTCCCTGCTCCTCCGCTGTGTAGTCTGGGCTGTCAAATCCATCACTGGGACTGCCACTTCAAATTTGGTGAACTGATACAAGATGATGGTTAAGACGTAGCTATGCCCTGTCCCGCTGGCCGGGATCTAGCTTCAGATGATCAATGGCTTCCATTTCTTATGGACGTCGACTTACAATGAGATGCAGTGGTGGTTTCTCATCAGCTTTAACAGTTTTCCTACCCACAGACGTGTGACATTCTAGCGCACATTTTTAAATGTGCCCTCCCTCTCATGCCAATCCAATTGAATCGCCTACAGCCTGTGGCTTCTGTGTTTTGCACTCCAAAGTTACGTGAGAAATCATGATAGGCAATGAGCACCATGTTTACATCTGTCCCTGTGATCAAAATTGGATGGATATGAGTAACGGTGATGGGATCAATGGTACTGCGATACAGCAACACTTTCTTCACAAAGAAAGGTTTTTGCTGTGTCCACACACTAATTAATTGAGGGTCAGCATCGCCTCTGAGAATTGTGACGGAAGTTGTTCCCGTGAATAGTAATTCGTAGATTTCTGCAATCACTAGACTTTAGGTCAATAATTGTATGCATCTCATTTCCTATTGCAGAGAGTCTGGGCTGTCTTACTGAGACAGAAATATAAATGAAGATTTAAAAATACCACCAAAAGTGTATCATGGTGTACGCTTGAAATACATTTCCTTTTTTCTAATTTTTAGATTGTTGTGTAATCCATGCAGAGAACATGGAGATTTTAAATGTTTAAACTATGCTCTATATAGCTGCTATCCAGTGATAATGTACCGTATCTCAACTTTGTACAATCTGGTCAAATCCATACTGGGCCTGAGACCGTCTGAGCCTGCCTCCTGATTGATACACATAGGTTTTTAATGTGCAAACTAGGCACCATATATACGTGTTATCCGTTGTAACTGTACCCTTTATCAACTTTCTTGAATCTTGTAGAATCCATACTGGGCCTGAGAATGGCTGCAGAGCTGTTAAGCAAGCTACAGCACCTGTGGTTTGGACACGTAATGTTTTGCATTTTTTCTGGAATGGCGGTTAGGCCGAAATCAGGAATTGCTGTTGACCTGCACTTACTGGGAAATCATCGTTTGCGGAGAATAATTGGAATCCCAGATCCCCATCACTGACGGTGTTCAGCGGGTTATCTGCACCTGTAAGCGACAAAAGCTGGTCCTTTCAGTGTAGCGCGCATGTAGCCCCGGACATGGAAGGCTATGATAGCCCTGTTATTACTCGATCGCGCATGCCAGAGCCTCGCGTATCCCTCTAGTAAGCTTTACACGTACCGCGGGGGCATGCCGAAGTCTCGTTCGTTAACGTAATAAAGCGGACAAATCGCTAGCACAACTACTAACGGATAAACCACACCACACACAGAATCGACAAAGCTTTCAATGTGTGCATCTTTTTGTGAAGTGGCATGGTTGTGGTTTCCCCGGTGGAGTCCAATTAAGCCGCAGGCTCCACTCCTGGTGGTGCCCTATTGGACATTCCTTTAAGGTTCAGCTTTGCATCCATACTGCCCCCAGAAACAAACTCTTTGCCTTCATGGACGCTGTTTTGAGGTTCGTGGGAATAACGCCGCCCGATCGCCAGTTGCCATAATTTATTGGTGGGAAGTACGACGGAATATGATCGTGTTCATTTTCAGATTTTGGTTTTCTTTTTTACATTTTTATTCCAGCCTTTCTTGACTTCATAAGGGCATGACAAGCCTATATCTGTGTCTCCTCCACCTCCTCCTTTTACTCCTCCACCTCTTTTGTAAATGTAGTTGCCCTTTTCCATATGTTATTTTTGTCTTCTGAGCATTTTGTCGGCTTTGGGACACCTTTTAAGGTATTTTGTAATTGTTTTCTATGTGTTTGTGTTTGCCTGCCATTGTTTTCAGTGTGAGATTGACAATTATCCTTTGACTGAATAGAGCTGTACGCTTCTGATACAGTGCCATATATGTGATGTTATTTTGTGTCTATTTTGTGCTAAATTTGGAAGTTTGGTGGAAGAGGCCGCGGACGTGGGCATGGGGGGGCCAGCTGGTGCTGATGGTGGTGGTGGTGCATCTGCTGGTAGTGGCAAAAACACAATAGCAGCTAAGGCAGGAGGTGTTGCGCCTGCATCATGGTCTGTCTATGGAACGCCTGGAAGGCTACTGTTATGAGCGGTGGAACGCACTAAATAAAATTAAAATAAAGTGCGTTCACCGCTCGGGGTCCACCGTGCGGTAGATGACAAAACCGCTGCTGAAAGAGGCAGGGCACTCAGGCAGAGATGTGCACAGGACTTTAGCTGCAGTCAGTGCACTAAAGCAGACTCTGTTATATGCACAGAACTGCCAACAAAACATAAATACCGCTGAGTCTGTTTAGGGTCACAGACTTCAGCGATGTGGACACGGTATTAAAGCTCACAGAAATAGCCTTAAACACCAGGACTATCCCCTCTAGACCTACCGTAAAACTTAAGGTATGAGGTGTCGCAACTGCGAACACCCGGGAGGCTGCAACCGCAGCGCGGCGTGAACAGAGCCGCAAGCAAGGCGCTTCAAGGACGCTGGCGCAATGCAGGACGCTTAGCTGCTGCAAAAGGTATGGCTGGACCGTGCTGGCGCTAGCGCTGCTACTGGCGGCTGCCCAATCAGACTGTCCCGAGCACATAACGTGCATGCCCGAATGAATTTTTTGAAGTCTCGAGCTTTATGGGGCCACCAATACGCTCCAGCCAAGGTGTATATGAGCCGACATGTTTTATAAAAAAAAAAGCCATTTTATAAAAATAAAGTGAACTTTACTGTTGGAACTGGTGAAACATATATACAGCAGGCATCAGGTACAAAGTTTCTTTTCACATCTTCGGTTTTACACAGAGGCACAGGCATGGCGGTCACATGTGACAGCATCACAACATTTCAGCAATAAAACATAGGTGACTAGACATAGGTTACACCCCCATTACTAACCCTATAGTGAAATGTAATAAAGACAAGCAGCCACATACTATGATGTTCCCAAGTCCAAACTTCACTGTTGGTATGGTGATTTTGGGGTGATATGTAGTCCCTTTTGACCTCCAAACATGGTGTGCATTATGGCATCCAAAGAGTTCAATTTTGGTCTCATCTAGGCAGACTATATTGTCTCAGTATTTCACAGGCTTGTCTAAATGTTGTGGAGGAAACTTTAAACATGCCTGAACATGCTTTTTATTCAGCAATGGAGTCTTGTGTGGTGAGAGTGCATAGAGGCCATGGAGGTTCAGTGCATTACTTATTATTTTATTTAAAACTAGCTGAAGTGCCCGGCGCTGCCCGGGCATAGTAACTAACTGTGGCTAGTTATAGCAAATTATAATTATCCTCCATCACATAGTCCCGTGCCCATATACCCATCATGTATATCCACGATCCCATAGTCGAGTGCCCATATACCCATTATACATCCTTCATCTAATAGTCCCATGCCCATATACCCATCACACATCCTCCATCCCATAGTCCCGTGCATATATACCCATCATACATATCCTCCATCCCATAGTCCCGTGCATATATAGCCATCATACATATCCTCCATCCCATAGTCCCGTGTCCATATACCCATCATGCATATCCACGATCCCATAGTCGAGTGCCCATATACCCATTATACATCCTTCATCTAATAGTCCCATGCCCAAATACCCATCATACATATCCTCCATCCCATAGTCCCGTGCATATATAGCCATCATACATATCCTCCATCCCATAGTCCCGCGCCCATATACCCATCATACATATCCACGATCCCATAGTCGAGTGCCCATATACCCATTATACATCCTTCATCTAATAGTCCCATGCTCATATACCCATCATACATATCCTCCATCCCATAGTCCCGTGCATATATACCCATCATACATATCCTCCATCCCATAGTCCCGTGCCCATATACCAATCATACATATCCGCCATCCCATAGTCCCGTGCCCATATACCCATCATGCATATCCTCCATCCCATAGTCAACCATTATAACATCATAATGAGCGGCGGCAGGTCTTGCAACCTATGATGACATCAGCGTCGCCATGGCAACCACTATGACATCATAATGAGGGGCGTGGCTTGACGGGCACACACTTTTTCCCCAGTATGTAGATAGGGGCAAAATTGTTTGGTGAATTGGAACGCGCGGGGTTAAATTTTCGCCTCACAACATAGCTTAGGACGCTCTCGGGGTCCAGACGTGTGACTGTGCCAAATTTTGTGGCTGTAGCTGCGACGGTGCGGAAGCCTATCCTGGACATACACACATACACATACATACACACATACATACACACTTTGAGCTTTATATATTAGATAATTGTATCTGCTGATTCAAGTCCATTTTGTAGTTTTCCACTGCTCTTGAACAACTCTTCTGATAATTCTTTCCACTACTCTGAAATCCTGCAAGGAGCACCTGATCTTACCTGGTTTATAGTGAAATTATCTACTTTCCATTTACAGATCATGACCTCAAAAGTGTTCACTGGAGCATTCAGTAGTTTAGGAAGTCTTCCGTCACCAATGCCATCAGTAGGTTTTGCAACAATAAGGTTAAGAAGGTCTTGAGACAGCTCACTTGTTTTACCCATTATGAGCTATTTCTTGTGTGGCACCTTGGTAATGAGACACCTTTTTTTAGGCAATCAGTTGAACCAGCTGATATTATTTTTCACTAGCAGGATTGCTTTTTAATTACCAATAGATTTTAGCTGGTGTCGTGGCTTTCCATGGCTTTTAGCACCTCTCTTTCTTCCTGTGTTCAATATTTTTTTCTGTGTCATTTTTACATTCTTACACATAATTTATGGACATCTGTGGTTTGATCTCTTTGCCTTTGTGGGTTCAATGGGTTGTTAACGACAAATATGACAAATATGTGTTTAGAAATATGTTTACTTAGAAAATGGTGATGTATTCAATACTTATTTCATGCGCTGTATGTATACACATACACACACCTCTTTAGATGATAAATCACACATAGCATTTGTAACATACTAAGTGAACAAGGTCCATTACAACACACTTTTATGAGTCCCTATAAAGGCAGCAAAGGAACGAAAGAGGATAGTAATATAAGTCTAAATCAACATAATAATTTTGAACTTTCGAAAAGATTGTGCAAAAATCCTGCACTGTGTTCCTCTACAGCCCCAGGTTTATATATATTACTGTCATCTTTAGGGCTCATACTCACTTGTGAGAGACTCGTACCATTCTCATGCGAGTATCTCGCATGAAAACCTGGCACTGCCACCGGCACTCGGACTGGAGCTTGCGGCTACGTGTATTTCTATGCCGCCGCCGCACGCTCCAGTGCCAGTGCTGGCGGCAGTGCCAGGTTTTCATGCCAGAGGCTCTCACGAGAATGGTGCGAGTCTCTCACAAGTGAGTATGAGCCCTTATACTGTTTTTTCTGCGGTTAGTAATTTTCTCCCCATCTAATTGTATATTTCCCGATGGACTTACAAGGTGACAAGTTCTAGGAATCCACTTCTATTCACATACTGGAGGTCTCTACATTACATTAAGTATGGCCGAAACAGCCTCAATTTGCAGGTAAAAATGGAGGGAAATTGCTGTAAAAGGTAGGAATAATTTTTCAGGTAACATCAAACTATTAGACTGGTATATTGCATTGGTCATTGCAATACAGTGATTCCAATCTGAGAGTAAATTGATCCAGCAGTTGTTAATAGGTAGCAAGATGTGTAGCTGATCCTATGGCCGGGGTCACACTAACCGACGAAAAATACGGTCCGTAGTTTACATGCGTAATACGGATGAATGACCCCTAAATAGTGCTCCGTAGGTCATCCGTAAGCAAGGTGTGGTCGCGTATTTTGCGCATGTCAGCATCCGTATGTAATCCGTATGGCATCCGTATGCAATCCATATGGCGAGATTTTCTCGCAGCCTTGCAAAATGGACATTTAACGGTTTTGAGGCCTGCTAACTATTTAAATCATTAGCCTGCACCCTATTTATTGCCTCAGGAACAGGTGGCTGCCTCCATTCTGTCCATTTGTGACCTTGCCTTCACTAGGTGTGTTGCTGTTGTATGTGCAACATGGCAAACAGTCTGAGTTTCAACACAACTGAGCAGGTTCTCTTCAACTGGCTTTTGTCACGCCTCTTTGGCCAACCATACCCAGTGATAGTGGATCCGCGGAGGAGGAGACGCATGTGGGTCCATCCACTTTTGAGGCAACGACTCACAAGAGGTCATTTTCACCGCCTCTATTCTTCTATGCGGGAGCATCCTGTCAAATTCTACCAATACTGTCGCATGAGCCTTGCAACATTTGATCGACTCTTGGAGACAGTGCGCCCTGGGATAACCTTTCAGGACACAAGGATGCGCAAAGCTATATCTGCAAAGGAGCGACTTCTACTCACAATACGGTATGTACTACACAACCACATTCTCTACGTTCATAATGTGTGGGCCAAAGTATGTATTTTTGGCTTATTGGACTAAGATTAATGCCCTCATCTTAGTCCACATATGTTTCAACTTACAGACCAGAATGTTATGTGTAATATGTACTGAATATCACTTAGTAATTGGGCAAACAAAGATGTGTGTGTTATTCGCTCTGAATTCCTAACACGTTTTGTATGTATGTACCTGGTGTTTTTGTAATTTGGGCATTCTAAAATCTTCCTTTTCTGTTGTTCTTCAGCTTCCTGTCCACTGGCCTTTCTTATGCCGCCCTCCACCATGAGTTTCTCATTGGAAGATCTACCATTTCAGGCATAGTCAGGTCAACGTGTATTGAAATCTGGACAAGACTCCTTCAACTTGTCATGCCCGAGCCCAGGATGGAAGACTGGTTGAGGATATCAAAGGACTTTGAGGAGGAATGCCAGTTTCCTAATTGTATTGGGGCTCTTGATGGCAAACATATCCGGGTGCGTAAGCCGCCAAACTCTGGCTCCCATTTCTTCAATTATAAACAATACTTTTCTGTTGTATTGTTGGCTCTGGCAGACCCTAAATACAAGTTTATAATTGTTGACATTGGGGCCTATGGAAGGACGGGAGACTCTCGAGTCTTCAATACTTCCATTATGGCTCGGCGGCTACGCACCAACCAGCTGGATCTACCACCACCACGCCAGCTACCAGGCTCCATTCCAGAATCAGTCCCTTATGTCCTTGTGGCAGATGAGGCGTTTCAGTTAACACGCAATGTCATGAGGCCATATCTCCGGCGCAACCTTGACCACAGGCGCAGAATTTTTAACTTGCGCCTATCACGTGCTCGGCGACTGGTGAAGTGTTCCTTTGGCATTCTTTATGCCAAATGGCGGGTACTCCAGTCTGCCATTCAGCTGAGTGAGCAAAATGTAAATGAAGTAGTGAAAGCCTGTGCGGTTCTTCATAACTTCACCAGGATACATGATTGTTCCTCTTCTGCTGGTGTTGTGCGTAGGCCGGACAATGTGCATAGGGTGAGACCACCTATCAACCTTCAACGTAGACCGCTCTCTGGGCTCAAAGTGCGTGATATTTTCACTAATTACTTTATGTCACCTGAGGGGGAAACTTCTTGGCAAGAGCATGCTGAATCTATGTTATAATGTTTGCTTTTATGTGTGTCTAAATATATATATTTCTACCCCTTCTGATTCTATGTCTGTTTAATGGCATTGTTAAGCGTTTGTTAGTATGCTGATACGGTTTTTGATAATTGAGACAGAGATGTAAATTGTAGTAGACAAATTTTTTACTTTTGCCTTTTTTTTGTTTCTTTTTTTAAAGGCAAACATATTTGTGCCATATGATAACTGGGGCAATGGGCCAAATTGCCCTTTTTGCAGATGTGATCATTTTTGAAGTATAAAATTTGCACACATTTCCAAAACAAACAGAATGTTATAACAAACTTGCTACATTAGACATTTTGAATCCAAAGGAAAAAAGATGTGTTCTCCATCAACAAAATTATATAAAAAAGATAAAACTCACATTTCTTAGGAATGTTTGATAATCATATTAATAAGCCACCATGACAGCCAAGGCTACCTTACGCGTTTCTGACACATATTACATGTCTGTAAAAAGACTATATTTCACCAAGCTATACTGGGAAAGTCAAAGGATCAAAACAGACTACTCACTTGATAATGCCGAGAAAAGGCGTGCTGCCCTTATTCAAGTAGTCACTGTTTTGCCTGCTAAATATATTCCAGAATCAAGGCGAACAGCCTCAAGAACATCACGCTCTCTCTATGTATTATCAAGTGAGTAGTCTATTTTGATCCTTTGACTTTCCCAGTATAGCTTGGTGAAATATAGTCTTTTTTACAGACATGTAATATGTGTCAGAAACGCGTAAGGTAGCCTTGGCTGTCATGGTGGTTTATTAATATGATTATCAAACATTCCTAAGAAATGTGAGTTTTAGGCTTTTTATCTAAAATTGGTGATGGAGACCACCTCTTTTTTCCTTTGGATAGGGATTTTGAGCACCAGTTGAACCACACTGGGCATCTCCTGCCATCAGACCGCTTATGGACACTGATGTACAGTATGCGTAAACAATTTGCATGTTTTTATGCTGTTATAAATTGGGGAAAGTTGGGGAAGGAGAAGGCGGAAGAGCAGCCTGTGGTTGCTGCTGGCTACTTTGAGCAACATCGCCCTGTGTGGGGGCATACTGTTGCCCATGATGTGGGTAGTGTCCTTCCTCATGTGATTGTTGGGGGTACTGGCCAGAGTAATAATGATGAGGGGCATCTTGGTGGCTCTGGTACCCACCAATATAGCCATGTCATCCCCAACCAGGTTGGGACCAGCCTCCAGCACTGCATGGGAAAAAGTGGCCATATTGGTGGGGTTGGCTAGAGGCAGACATATGTTGCTGCTGCGTGAAGGTTGGGTAGGAGGAGGAAGGGGGTTAGGTGTAGGCCCACCTATTTGAGTATCTTCAGACCCTGCTTGAGCAAGCATCTGTGTGGGTGGTCTCATGCGCATTAGATTTCGGGGGGAATGCTGCCACCTCTCCAGATATTCAAACAGCTCATATGGGGTATTCTGGGGTGTGCTTGCATCAAGCAGGATCTGAAAACATCCTCGAATACGGAGCCTCACCTCACGGGAAAGGGCACAGAGATAAAAGGCCAGGCTACGTGAATATGCCTCCTCTCCATCATCTGTATTCACTCTAGCCAGATAATTTAGGACCCCTGTGTCCACATTGGTCCTGGTATCTTGTGCAGGGATCTGGCGCCTTCTTCGTCCTCGCCGGGATGTTCCAGCAGGCTGTGGGGAGCCCCAGATCTGGGCAGTTGGGCTGCTGCTCATGTTGCCCTGCTCCTCCAGTATGGGTGATGTTGCAGCAGCAGACGGTCCTGGTGGTGTGGTTTGGGGCTCAGGCAATGGGTTCTCCTGAGACGATTCTTCACCCATGCTTCTTGTAGGGGGAGAAGATGGGCCAGCCACCTCATCCCCTACAGGGTCAATTATGGGCTCTGTATCTGAGCCCGTTCCTCTATCCGTAAGGTTGGAGTGAGTTCTGTTATGAAAGAGAACAGAGCCAAAAATACATTAATATTTTTGACCCTGTAAAGTATCTGTGTATTGTGGTGTGAGGTATCTACTTACAGTCTCAGATCCAGAATAGGGGTGAGGAAGGAGAGGCGGTCATAATAAATGTATTTTCTTTTGACGTAGCCCGCATCACCACTCCTGGACCGCTGCTGACGTTCCCGCCTGTACTGATCGCGGATGCTGCGCCAGCGTTTCATCACATCTTCCACTGCAATGTGACAGGAAATATTATCAATTTTACATATCTGATCGGTCACATTTGCTACCAGTAGTCTAGGTATGTGGCCTTCTGGGGTGTGCTTTCTACCCAGGGTGGCATATCTAATTGGGCCATCCAGGCCAGATATACAGGGTCAGAATAGTTCATGTATCAAGTAACTACACTTAATAACTTGGTTGGCTAAGAGGATGAGGAGCTTGTGGCCTGAGCAAAATAATGGCAGTGTCAAACCACGTGTCACATCCAAATCTACCCGCCTCATGAGGAAAAAAGTAGAAGCACAGGAAGGGGGGGCTGATTCTGTATGCATTTTATGGTGTGAGGTAATTTTAATCATTTTTTGGCCTTGTACTTACTCAGTTTCTGCTGCTCCTCACGTGGGCGATCACCAAAATCATGGAACATCTGCCGACATATGCGCCTCCATGACGCCTCCTTTCTTGCCCGGTTGGCATAATGGGCATCACGTTGGTCCCAGAGTTCGGGACGCTCCTGCATCAGTACAATGAGCATCTCCACATTTAGGAAATATGGCGCCATGACGCTGCTGTACTCCGTGGAGGCGTACTTCCTGGATGTCTGGAGCGGTTTTTGAGCTCATTTGCATGTCTAGGCTTCCTGATGATGGATTGGCCCATTTCCTGTCACCAGCCAAAAGACCTGCGTATTTCTCGCAAGTCACACGTGTGGTCCGTGTGTAAACCGTGTTTTTTGCGCACCCATAGACTTGCATTGGCGTATTACGGGCGCATGCTGCGATTGTCACGGACCGTAGAATGCGGCCGAGATATATACGGCTGTTGGGACCAAACCCATAGAGAATCATTGGTCCGTGTGTAATGCGTGCTTTTAACGCCTCTCACTCGTCCGTATTCCTCTCTAGTGTGACCCCGGCCTATTACTGAGGATGGCGGGTGGAAACCAAATAGCATTGCACTCATTTCATTGGAAGAAGTATGCTCATAAGACATACTGATAGGGAACTTAGATTGTGATTCCCATCGAGGACAGCGATGATAATGTGTGCAAACTGTAAAGCGCTGCGGTATATGTTACCGCTATATAAAAATAAAGATTATTTATTATAAGATGAAATGGTCTTTAAATAGGTCAAAAGTTAAACATGACATTTCCTTTGTATTTTAGGCAAAAAAAAGTTGTCATTTTTTTTACATTTTAAAATGACAAAAAGGAAAATGGTTAAATGCAAAAGTTTGGGCACCCTTGGAGCTTTGTGTGCTCAGATAACTTTGACCAAGGTTTCGGACATTATTTAGCCTGTAAGAGTGCTGCTTGCTCACTATCATCATTAGGAAAGGCCAGGTGATGCAAATTTCACAGCTTTATAAAAACCCAGCCTCCTCTAACGCTGTCCCAAAAAAACAGCAGCCATGGGTTTTACTAAGCAGCTGCCTAGCACTCTGAAAATGAAAATAGTGGAGGCCCACAAAGCAGGAGGCTACAAGAAGATAACAAAGCGTTTTCAAGTCGCCCTTTCCTCAGTTTGAAATGTAATTAAGAAATGAAAGTTAATATGAGCAGTGGAGGTAAAGATAAGGCCAGGAAGACCAAGCAATATTTGAGTAAGAACTGCTCATAGGATTTCTGAAGACACTTGCACAAATATGGCCTTCAGGGAGGCGGCTTCCTCAGTGGCTGCTGAAGGCAGGCAGTGAGGAAGCCTGTGCAGCGGCTGTCAGATTGCTGATCTGACACAGCGCTGTTCTAAATGTCAGATCAGCGATCTGACACTTCACAGTAATGTCCCCCCTGGGGCAAAGCAATAAAGTGAAAAAAAAGTGGAAAAATAATTTTAAAAAAAATCCCAAAATAAATTAAAAAAAAAAATATTTCCTAATAAATTCATTTTTTGGAAATAAAAAAAAACAAACAATAAAAGTACACATAATTAGTATCGTCGCGACTGAAACAACCCCTCCTATAAAACTGTCCCACTAGTTAACCCCTTTAGTGAACCCCTTAAAAATAAAAATAAATAACAAAGCAACAAAAATGCGTTATCATCATATCGCCGAACAAAAAGTGCAATAACGCACGATCAAAAAGACGCATATAAATAATCATGGAACCGCTGAAAACGTCATCTTGTCCTGCAAAAAATTAGCCGCCATACAGCATCATCAGTGAAAAAATTAAAAAGTTATAGCACGCAGAATAAAGTGATGCAAAAATAATTCTTTTTTATATAAAATACTTTTCATTGCATAAAAGCAACAAAACATAAAAAAAGACATAAGTGAGGTATCGCTGTAATCGTACTGACCCGAAGAATAAAACCGCTTTATCAATTTTACCACACGCGGAACAGTGTAAACGCACCCCCCAAAAGAAATTCTTGAAATGCTTTTTTTTGTTCATTCTGCGTCCCAAAAATCGGAATAAAAAGCGATCAAAAAATGTAAGGTGCCTGAAAATGGCACCAATAAAAACGTCAACTCGTCCCGCAAAAAATAAGACCTCACATAACTCTGTGGGTCAAAATATGGAAAAATTATAGCCCTCAAAATGTGGTGATACAAAAACTATTTTTACAATAAAAAGTGTCATTTAGCGTATGACAGCTGCCAAACATAAAAACCGCCATATATAGTAAATCAAACCCCCCGTTATCACCCCCTTAGTTAGGGAAAAATAATAAAATTAAAAATAAGTATTAGGGTTAGGGTCTGGGCTAGGTTTGGAGTTAAGGATAGGGTTAGGGTTATGGTTAGGGCTGAGATAGGGTTAGAGGTGTGTTGGGGTTAGGGTTGGAGTTAGAATTGGGGGGGTTTCCACTGTTTGGGCACATCAGGTGGTCTCAAAACGCAACATGGCGTCTGATCTCAATTGCAGCCAATTCTGCATTGAAAAAGTCAAATGGTGCTCCTTCCCTTCCAAGCTCTGCCATGTGCCCAAACAGTGGTTTACCCCCACCAATGGAGTATCAGCCTACTCAGGATAAACTTCTGTGAAGTACTTGTTGGTTCAAAGTGCTCACAACACATCAAGATAAGTTCCTTTGGGGGTCTAGTTTCCAAAATGGGATCACTTGTGGGGGGTTTCAACAGTTTAGGCTTATCAGGGGCTCTCCAAACGCGACATGACAGTCGCAGACCATTCAATCAAAGCCTACATTCCAAACATCACTACCTCCCTTCCAAGCCTCTATGTGTGCCCATACAGTATATTTCTCCCACATATTGGGTATCAGCGTGCTCAGGACATATTGAACAACAATGTATGGGTTCCAATTTCTCCTGTTACCGTTGGGAAAATAAAAAAATTGGGGACTAAAAGATCATGTTTGTGGAAAAAATATGATTTTTATTATTTTCACACCAAGGCGTCATAAACGTCTGTGAAGCCCTTAGGGGTTCAATGTGCTCACCACACATCTAGATAAGTTCCTTGGGGGGTCTAGTTTCCAAAATGGTGTCATTTCTGTGGGGTTTCCACTGGTTAGGCACATCAGGGGCTTTCCAAACGCGACATGGCGTCCAATCTCAATTCCAGCCAAAAAAGTCAAATGGCGCTGCTTACCCTTGGTAAAATTAAAATTGGGAGTGAAAAGATCATTTTTGTGGAAAAACTATGATTTTTTAATTTTACGGCTGTATCATATAAACTTCTGTGAAGCCCTTGGGGGTTTAAAGTTCTCACCACACATCTAGCTAAGTTCCTTGGGGGGTCTAGTTTCCAAAATGGGTCACTTGTGGGGGTTTCCACTGTTTATGCACACCAGGGGCTCTCCAATCGTGACATGGCGTCCGATCTGAATTCCAGCCAAGTTTGCATTGAAAAAGTCCTTCCCTTCTCTGAGCTCTGTCATGCACCGAAACAGTGGTTTCCCCCCACATATCAGGTATTATCGTACTCAGAACAAATTGCACAATAACGTTTGCAGTTCAATTTCTCCTGTTATCCTTGGTAAAATAAAAAAAAATTGGACCTGTAGTAATTTTTTTGTGAAAAAAAAGTTAAATGTTCATTTTTTTTTTTTTAACAATCAAAAAATTCCTGTGAAGCACTTGAAGGGTTAATAAATTTCTTTAATGTGGTTTTGCGCACCTTGAGGGGTGCAGTTTTTAAAATGGTGTCACTTTTGGGTATTTCTTATCATATAGACCCCTCAAAGTGACTTCAAATGTGATGTGGTCAATAAAAATAAAATGGTGTTGTAAAAATGAGAAATCGCTGGTCAACTTTTAACCATTATTACTTCCTAACAAGAAATATTTTGGTTCCCAAATTGTGCTGATGTAAAGTAAACATGTGGCAAATTTAATTTATTAAGTTTTTTGTGTGCCATATCTCTGTGATTTAAGGGCATAAAAATTCAAATTTGGAAAATGGCAACATTTTCAAAATT
Organism: Dendrobates tinctorius; assembly: GCF_039654945.1. NCBI lineage: Eukaryota > Metazoa > Chordata > Amphibia > Anura > Dendrobatidae > Dendrobates > Dendrobates tinctorius. The sequence continues at coordinate 5,020,459 of NW_027361691.1, forward strand.
TTTGCCAAATTTCTGTTTTTTTCACAAATAAACGCAAGTTATATGAATGAAATTTTACCACTAACATGAAGGACAATATGTCACGAGAAAACAGTGTCAGAGTCACCGGGATCCATGGAAGCGTTCCAGAGTTATTACCTCATAAAGAGACAGTGGTCAGAATTGTAAAAATTGGCCCGGTCATTAACGTGCAAACCACCCTTGGGGGTAAAGGGGTTCAGCATGTGCGTGGATCAATCAAGCTGTGGGGTTGTGTTGCAGCCAATGGCATGGGAAAGATTTTACAAGTAAAGGGATGAATGGATTCAATGAAATTTTAGCAAATTCTTAATGGAAACATTACACCATCTGTAAAAAGGATGAAGTTAAAAGGGGATGGCTTCTACAAATGGATAATGATCCTAAACACATGTCAGAATCCAAAATAGACTATCTCAAAAGGCAGAAGCTGAAAGTTTTACAATGACCCTCACAGCACTCTGATCTGAACATTATTGAAAATCTGTGGCAAGACCTCAAAATAGCAGTGCATGCAAGACGATCCAGAAATCTCACAAAGCTGGAAGAATTTTCCAAGGAAGAATTTTGTAATTTTTAAAATGTAAATGATGAAAATATATATTTTTTTACCTAACATGCAAAGAAAATATGTAATGTGTAACTTTAGGCCTTTTAGAGATCATTTCCTTTTCAACTTACTTAACTGTTCCCTATAACAGTAATTTTGACCAGGAGTGCCCAAACTTTTATATTCCAAAGTATATGAATTGGGCTATGCTCCAGAACTCTCTCCATAGAAGTACATTAGACATGTGACATACATGTAGATTGCATGTCAAGAAAGGGATATATTGTTTTTACGCACAACACTACTTGTACCCTAGTTTACATGTGTGCAATAAAAAGGATGATCAGCAGCCATGTGTAATGGTAATGACTATGCAAATTAGTCCAGTGCTATGTATATTCTGCTGTATTGTAATGATCCATAAAAGAAATCTCAAATATACATGATATATGCTGACTTCATTAATTACTTTATTTAAGTTATTAAATTTGGCCCTGATGATGATGGGTCCTTGACTCCTGAAGAGTCGTCCTTTAACAAGAGAGGAAAAACCCCCAGTGGAGGAAACCTCTAGGGAACCAAGGTTAAAGCAGTGCCCTTCCCTTGGGCAGTGAATCGGTGAGACCAGAGACCGAGCCCGGAATCTGCCTCTTCTTACAGCCGTTACCTCACCTGTGTCGTGGGTACACTTGGCTGCTGAAAGTCTGGTAAATGTCATATGACTGGATGAGAGCAGTCCAAGTCTGGAATCTGCCTCTTCATGCAGCAAGTAAGTCACTCTTCTCTGAACATGCTTGACTGTGGAAAGTCCGGTAAATGTCATATCAATAGGTGAGAGCAGTCCAAGCCTGGAATCTGCCTCTTCATGCAGCAAGTAAGTCACTTGTCTGTGAACACATCTGACTGTGGAAAGTCAGGTAAGTGTCATATCCATAGGTGAGAGCAGTCCAAGCCTGGAATCTGCCTCTTCATGCAGCAAGTAAGTCACTTGTCTGTGAACATGTCTGACTGTGGAAAGTCCGGTAAGTTTTATATCCATTGGTGAGAGCAGTCCAAGCCTGGAATCTGCCTCTTCATGCAGCAAGTAAGTCACTTGTCTGTGAACACGTCTGACTGTGGAAAGTCCGGTAAGTGTCATATCAATAGGTGAGAGCAGTCCAAGCCTGGAATCTGCCTCTTCATGTAGCAGGTAAGTCACTTATCTGTGAGCATGCCTGACTATGGAAAGTCCGGTAAGTGTCATATCAATAGGTGAGAGCAGTCCAAGCCTGGAATCTGTCTCTTCATGTAGCAAGTAAGTCTCTTGTCTGTGAACACGTCTGACTGTGGAAAGTCCGGTAAGTGTTATATCCATAGGTGAGAGCAGTCCAAGCCTGGAATCTGCCTCTTCATGCAGCAAGTAAGTCACTTGTCTGTGAACACGTCTGACTGTGGAAAGTCCGGTAAGTGTTATATCCATAGGTGAGAGCAGTCCAAGCCTGGAATCTGCCTCTTCATGCAGCAAGTAAGTCTCTTGTCTGTGAACACGTCTGACTGTGGAAAGTCCGGTAAGTGTTATATCCATAGGTGAGAGCAGTCCAAGCCTGGAATCTGCCTCTTCATGTAGCAGGTAAGTCACTTATCTGTGAGCATGCCTGACTATGGAAAGTCCGGTAAGTGTCATATCAATAGGTGAGAGCAGTCCAAGCCTGGAATCTGTCTCTTCATGTAGCAAGTAAGTCTCTTGTCTGTGAACACGTCTGACTGTGGAAAGTCCAGTAAGTGTTATATCCATAGGTGAGAGCAGTCCAAGCCTGGAATCTGCCTCTTCATGCAGCAAGTAAGTCACTTGTCTGTGAACACGTCTGACTGTGGAAAGTCCGGTAAGTGTTATATCCATAGGTGAGAGCAGTCCAAGCCTGGAATCTGCCTCTTCATGCAGCAAGTAAGTCACTTGTCTGTGAACACGTCTGACTGTGGAAAGTCCGGTAAGTGTTATATCCATAGGTGAGAGCAGTCCAAGCCTGGAATCTGCCTCTTCATGCAGCAAGTAAGTCACTTGTCTGTGAACACATCTGACTGTGGAAAGTCCGGTAAGTGTCATATCAATAGGTGAGAGCATTCCAAGCCTGGAATCTGCCTCTTCATGTAGCAGGTAAGTCACTTATCATTGAGCATGCCTGACTATGGAAAGTCTGGTAAGTGTCATATCAATAGGTGAAAGCAGTCCAAGCCTGGAATCTGCCTCTTTATGCAGCAGTTAATTCCCTTGTCCGTGAACACACCTGACTGCAGAAAGTCCAGTAAATGTCACATCCATGGGTGAGAGTAGAGACCGATCCCGGAATCTACCCCGTTGTGCAGCAGGTATGTCTCTTGACCGTGAATATGTCTGGCTGCAGAAACGCTGGTAAGTGTCATATCCATGGGTGAATGCAGAGACCAATCCTGGAATCTGTGTCTGTTTTGCTTCATCACTGGTTGCCTGATCCTCACATGGTAGCCACCATGTAAAGGAGTTGTAGTGGAGTTGTCCCCTCCTGCTGGATTCCTTTTCAAAATAAAGAAAATAGAATTAAGCACTGTAGATAAAGCCCTGAAGAAATTACAAAACTCATTTCTTTACTGTATCAAGTGTAATCATCCAAATAATGGGACAGGGCAGCAATAGTTAAATCCTGTGTCCTGCTGGAATACTGCGATGAAGCATTGCACGTCAACCATTTAACAAGAGACAGTATTTGCAGAACACGTACACTGCACCTTAAATACCATGAAATCTCCCCTCTTAGTGGCTGTAATAATTCCTCACCCAAGACCCCAGTCTTTTAATCAATGAACCTATTCCCATCACAATGGTGGGAACATGATTCGTGGCTTAACAAATGCCGCCGATCATCATGAATTTGACGAGCTGAGGCTGCCACGCCACCCAACCAGCCCAAGCTCTGGCACTTTTTCAGAACTGGGCGAAAATGGCGTGAGAATGCCAAAAGCCACAATATTTTAGCGCAGCCTGTAGTTTCACCAAAATGTTGTGACATTTCAAAGCTTTTTAATGTCAGAATACTGGGGTAAATGAGTTGATAAATCAGGACCCTAAATCCTTTTGAAATAAATCTAAGATGATCTTCTGATAAACTTTGAGCTGAGATAGTAAAACACTTACTTCTTTTTATAGAATCCTTCTTTGTTTTGGAAATATCTCATTTGACGTCCAGGTTGTGAGGACTCGGAATCATATATATAAACATATCGATCATCCGATTCTTGAAAAGAAACATTTTTCCCTTTGCTTTTATTTTTCATGGGATTTCTTCCTTTTAGAATAGATGGAGGTGTCTGTCTGTAGCCATCTAAGTCCGGATTAATCTTGGACTCTTTCACCTCCACTATACCGGCCTTGTGCAGCATTGTAATGTCTCCAGATGTACAGAAAATGTCAGATTCTCCTGTAACGCAAAATATTGAAATTAGATTTAATAAAATACAAAATTCTATGTGATTAAGATTATTGACACTTACAGGTTATTATAACTTCAAAATAGTATATTAGACTGAGAAAAGAGGGACCCAATCCCCAGAGAAAAGCTCCAGCAATTCAGAGAAAGCAAAGCTTAAAGAGCCACCCGGGACTAAAGTGAGACCTGACTGGCCCAACGCTGCAACCAGTTGGCTTCCCCCTGCGCTGCTGCACTTGCTGGACAGATCTACTCTAATGAAAGATATGGGAGAGACCTGTCAGTCAAGGAGATGCCAGCTTGGGACAGCACCAGATTTGTCAAGTCTCTCCATGTGGTCACTGGTCAGCTCTGCAAAATATGTTTTCTACAGATATCTGATATTATCACCCCTAGAATGATACATTGAATTATGATAACAGAAGGGCTGAGTCTCTATAGCTATCAATATATTAACGGCTCGTTCACTGACAAGTTCCTATAGAAGACCATTTTTTAATTTATATATTAGGTTGTTTTTCTATTAAATCTATTTCACGAATGCTGGGAGAACTTACTGTCAGAGGAGGTGACCTCATCCTCGTCTGGGCTGTTATCGATTATTACATCAGGGGGTCCAGGCACTGAGATCTTGTTGCCTGTGAGGACGTCTCTCTGTTCATTCCAGGGTCCATGAAGCAAATCACTAATGGTAATTGGTTTGTAGTCCTCACGTTTTCCTGTAACACAGAACATAGAAATCAACATTTCTAAAATAAAAGCTTCCATCATGCTTCTCGTGAATGCCCTGAGAACTTACTGTCAGAGGAGGTGACCTCATCCTCATATGGGCTCATATCGATTATTACATCAGGGGGTCCAGGCACTGAGATCTTGTTGCCTGTGAGGACGTCTCTCTGTTCATTCCAGGGTCCATGAAGCAAATCACTAATGGTAATTGGTTTGTAGTCCTCACGTTTTCCTGTAACACAGAACATAGAAATCAACATTTCTAAAATAAAAGCTTCCATCATGTTTCTCGTGAATGCCCTGAGAACTTACTGTCAGAGGAGGTGACCTCATCCTCTTCTGCGCTCATATCGATTATTACATCAGGGGGTCCAGGCACTGAGATCTTGTTGCCTGTGAGGACGTCTCTCTGTTCATTCCCGGGTCCGTGAGGCGAATTATCAATGGTAATTGTGATGTAATCCTCACGTTTTCCTGTAACAGAACATAGAAATCAACATTTCTAAAATAAAAGCTTCCATCATGTTTCTCCTCTATGTCTAGGGCTATCACAATGTCTTTCTTATGTGTGGACTGGAAGTTGCTTTCTCATTATAAGTATATGGAACCTCACACTGAGTCTCATAGGAAACCACTACCACAACTACACATAACACAGTTTGTGAGCCGACGAATCTGAATTGCGGTCATATGGTTCAGAAGACGACTAGAATGGCGCTGGTGCTATTTTGAATATTGCGCTTAGATCCTGCATTGCGCTGTCCCCTTTATAGTCCCAATCCTCGGGGTATTACATGAAAATGTAAACTGTCTAGTAATATCAGCCGTATTCATCTATATATCGCTATAACAGTAAGGATTCTAACACCATCTTTTGGGATTTTGACCCATTAGTATTTTTATCTATTGGAGATAACTTGCTCCTCTTTTGTAACCGCGACCAAATGCAAATTTTTTGTGCTGATTCTCAAAAACCATCTTATTAATGGCCTCTTTTTTTGTGACATGAAAATGACATTGTTACTATTTTCATTATTACTGTCCCCTCATCACACTTTTCTGGTGCATAATAGGGTCTGGGAGGGAGAGCCGACAAGGAGCGGGGGCGCCATATCGCAATATTAGGGTGTGAACCTCCGCAGAAAGGTAGGGGCATTTTTTTAGGCTGCTTTAGGGCCAGGCCCACTTCCCTCCTGTGACTCTATTATATCTATAAGTCCCCCCTTTTTATGATAATTTTGAATATAAATGTTATATATAGTAGGAGGGTCTTTTTTAGTGTAAGTTGTTGTAATTTTTTTGGCCCTCTCTCCCTCTGATTCAGTTTTGCAGATTCATCCGGCTGTAGTTACCATTTAGATTGGTGTTGTTCTCTCTAAAGTAATTGGCACAATTTTGACTTTCAACGTCTTTCATTGGTTTCTTCTTTTTCAGACAACTATAAAAATGAAAAAATAAAAATCACATTGTAAATTACAAAGTAAAACATGTCTGTATTCTGCAGAATGTAAGAATGAAACATGTTCTCTAGTCCTATCTGTAGAGAGATCACCAGTCAGTCATTTTGGTGTAGCAGAGCCAGGTAGGGCAGGGTTAAGTCCGAGCTTTGCAGGATTTGATTAGATGCACCCACTTAGCTTTTTTTTTTTTTTACTACAGCCAGGACCTCTGTTCACTATTTCTGTCTGCTAGATGAAGCAGAGTCGAGTGTACTGGAGTGAGTGTTCAGCCAACATTTGAGCTATAGCTGAGAGGAAGATGTGCCGGGATCTCTCTGTGAATGGAGACAGCATGGGTCAGCTAGGAAAGCTGAGCAGTCTGTGTGCAGGAGCGGCAGAGAACCGTTCGTCAGCTGCAGCCTGTATAGTATGAACCGGGCCCAGGAGTTGAACCCTTCTGTTTGGCACTGGAGGCTGCTGGAACTCGTACTGAAGGGGATACCAAGACTGGTGGGATCGTGCCTCTTCTATGTATGAAGTTTGCTTTTGGAGAACGGACTGTAATCTGTTCAGGTGAGCTCACACTGACATATGGGCCCTGCTAAATGAATTATTTGCTGTGACACCTTTGTGCCTAGAAGAGGATGTTTTTGGTTTGGAATCCCTTGGAATTTTCTGAAAGCAATAAAACTGCACCGGTTTGACCCAAACAGCATTGACTATGTGAATGGTACCTAATGCCTATCTGAGAGCGTAACTCCCTACAAAGTCTAATATATGCCCATCAGTTACCCACAGGACACAGCTCCAGGGTGACGTGTGTGTGAGCCACAAGAGGCCTACACTAAAGTATTCCCATTACTGGAGTAACCTGAAGATGTGACATTTCCTCTACAGACTCCTGTGTAGCCCATAAATCATGACTTCCTATACTTACCCATAGATGATAGCAATGGGACGCATGAATACTGCGAGGATGAAGAGAATGGCGGCAGGTATAACAATCCTATAGACTGCATGCTCAGATGGTTTTGGAGGCATGGTGACATTCTCTAAAAAGGGAAAGAACATAAGTGATCAGGTAACCAGAGCTGGAATGTGTTCAGAAGTGGAAACCAAAACCCTGGACCGGGCGGCCTGAGGAGCCAAGTATGACTATTAACAAAGGGGAATTTAGTGTGGAAAATGATGGATTATTTTTATGTCATATCAATATATAATGGACAATACAGAGATCTGCTCCTTTATATTTCTGGAATAGGGAACAAACACATGATGGGAGACGACACCTGTAATTACAAGTAACACATGAAGAATCCTCCATTCCATGTATGATGTGACGTCATCTAAATCTCCAGCCACAGAAGAGAAGTGACAGAACCCCTAATGACCCGGAGCCTGACGCTCATACACCGGGCCCTAATCATGGGTCCTAATAGTGTCTGGGGCCGGAGGTGAAATGTTCCATGTGAGGGACAGATCTGATTTCTGAGCTGCTGATCGCCTGTCTCTTGTGGGCGCCTTCTGCTACATGTAGTAGTCGGTGCCTCCAGCCCGGAGAGAACAGTATTAATGCTCGGCGTCTCCTCTATGTGTTATTAGACTGGACCCTGGAAGCCAAACGGCATCTTTCCCCAATTCCACATTACATGGTAAAATGAAGAATGTAATTCACAACTACAACTCGTTCAGCAAAAAGATAAACAAGTCCTCATACGGCCATATGAAGGGAAGAAAGTTATGGCTCTTGGAAGAAGGAGAGGAGAAAAAAAGCCCAAAAACGAAAATTGGCTGCAGAAGGGAAGGGGTTAACCCCATAGTCAGAGTATATCTGGTAATGCGCTTACCTTCGTTAATCCTGATCTGCTCTAGTGATCGAGGGTTGCGGATAAAGATGGGAGCACCTTCCGCGGGTGCTAATAGCACGCTGAGAACTAGAAGTAGTCTAAACAGCATTGGAGCCTGGAGGAATATCGCTTACTGTGTGCGGCACAATCAGCTTCTCCAGACAAAGCGTCTCACTGCAACATCGCTGGTTAGAACCAAGCATTCCGTGACATCACAGCTGGAACCCAATAGTGACATCATGGTGGGCGGGGCTACACATGAGTGATGTCACAATTGGGGCTCATCCACTAAACGTTCCCAATGTATATAATAAGAATATACAAAAGAAAGAAAAGGAAAGAAGAAAAATAAATAACTCAAAAAGGAAAGAACACTTTTTTCACATACTCACATTTATTATATTTTATGTACTTTTATACAACAGAAATGTGTTCCCATTTGGGAGAATAATCATTCTCACTTTCAGTCATTGACTTTTTTCAACATTCTTTACACATTTTTTCTTTTCACTATTTTGTTTTCCACTTTGATTGCATTTTTATTCATTTGCACATACGGTTCATATTCACATAGAAGCTTTTCTCCTTTCTACCTTTTTACTACGTTATTTCGCTATCATTATCACTTACAGTCACATTTTTCTTTTTTTCCTCAATATCTGTCTCCCAATTCCCCTTCCCATTAAATATCACTATTCCCCTTTGTTCATAGTCATCAACAGCCATATTATCACAAAATATCTTCACCAACTCTTTTTCCAATGGTAAAGATGGCGGCCATGATTGTTGTGCACTGTCCTGACTGGCTAGCTGGTCCCACATCATGAGCCGTGATATTGTTGCACTTCATTGACGCGCTTCTTGCTGCCGGCCGGCAGCAGATGTCATGCCCATGCGCACGCGGCAGCGCTCAATAAGGTGACGTTTTCCCTGATGACCCATTTGCAGCAGCTGTTTTCTCACTTTATTAGCCAGACGATACCCCTCCACCACACGTCCTGTCAAAGCGGAAGCGAAACGCGTGCTGGATTTGTGGCATGCTCACTTGGTCTGTATTATGCATATACTCTATCACGTCATTAATTATTAATACAGGATAAGTGAGGGCCCTGCTCGCAAGCTTACAACCTACAAGGAATTGGGAGGGGCGCAATAGGTGAGAAGCACTTGTTATTTCAGGTCCAGCCATTATAATAGATAGGGGTTTTCATATAAAGCTGCACGATCCGGTCATCAACCAGTATGTTTAAATGTAGATATCAAGGGCGGTTTTCATGTGCATGGAGCCTGTGGAGTCAGATGAATAGGAGGGAGCATTTATTATCCTGGGTTGCTTTATGCATGGCATCATATAATAATGTAGGTTAATATTAAGATGAGCAGGACTCATGGGAGTGCGGGTTTGTCGGGTTCGGACAAACTTTAGTCCAAAGTTTGGTTCGAGTACCAGAACCTGACCAAAGCTTGACCCCGGACCTGAACCTCATATTAGTCAATGAGGACCTGAACTTTGATGCTGTAAAATGGTTTTAGTAAGGGCTACGGGTTCACTTAAGTAGGCAAAATGGGGGTAAGAGCACGACAATTGACCTGCAAACAAATGTAGATGGAGAAATTACTTAAAATAACAAAATATTAAAAAAAAAATCTTAAGCCAAAAGGCGGAAGTCCAAGCTGAGAAGTAGAGCAGTTCCTTGTGAGTGTATTTTACTGTATTTGTTAATAAATAAATGAAAAAAAACAATGTTGATTCCCCTATTTTTAATAACCAGCAAATGGAAAGCAGACAGTTGTGAGCTGTTCTTATTATTTAGGGTCCCACCTTATTTGTAATAAGTAGAAAAGGCAAAGCAGACAACTGTGAGCTGAAATTAATAGGATGTGAAGCACCATAGTTATTGGGCCCTTCCCAGCATAATAAGACCAGCTCACTTGCAGTATAAGCCAGTGTAGGCCTGAACTTTTTTGCTGTAAAATGATGGTTGAAAGTGGTTGGGGGTTGCAAAAGGAAGTAAAATTGGGTTAGGAGCAGGACAGCTGCAAACAAATGTGGATAGCAATTTCACTTAAAATTACAGAGAATAAAAAAAAAAAATAATAATTATCTTGAACCAGGAGGCAGATGCCAAAGTGAAGAGGTGTAGATGGATGTGGCAGTGTAAGTGGAAGAAGCACGGGAGGAGGTATCCAACACTGTTTTTGTGGAGTTTTTGTTTTTTAGGGAAATTGCTTTCAAGTTTTGTTACGGTAATTGCTGGGTTCTGTAGGTGTACTATACAGTGGGTACGGAAATTATTCAGACCACTTTATATTTTTCACTCTTTGTTTCTTTGCAGCCATTTGGCAAATTCAAAAAAGTTCATTCTTTTTCTCATTAATGTACACTCTGCACTAGAGTTGAGCGAAACGGGTCGAAAAAATTGAAAAGTCGCCGACTTTCGCCAAAGTCGGGTTTCATGAAACGAAACCCGACCTTAGCGTGAGGTCGGCCACGAGGTCGGCGACTTTAGCACCAAAGTCGCGTTTCAAAAGATGCTTGAGCGCCCTTTTTGCAGCCAATCATGAAGAACGGACACTGTGGGCAACGTGATGGCATAGGCAGCGGTCACCACCATCTTGGAGAAGGGCATGCAAGTGATTGGCTTGCTTTGTGGGGCATCACAGGGGTATAAAAGGGTGGGGATGCCAACCGCCATGTTACTCATGCTAATCTCAGAATAGGGAGAGCTGCTGCTGGTGATTCTGTAGGGAGAGCGTTAGGCAGGGAAGAAGATACCAAAAACTGATTCTGCTGCTAGAGACTTTGCCTGTACAACACACCAGTCACTGTGCAGTGCAAGGGGAGGCTATATTTTGGTGCCTCAGCTCTGTTGATTAATAGGCTGCCTTTTAAGGATACCTGGTAGCTGCATTGCTGTGTGCACACTGCTGAGCAAACTGCTTTTTTCAAAGCAATCCAGATTTTATTGTTTTGTCCTTGTGAGTTACTGAGCATTCATTTTTCACACACCGTACAGCAGTGTACGCTCCTCACACAGTACCGTGTAACGGCTGTTATCACGGCCACAGTGAAGCTATCTGTGTGTGACTCTGTAAGGATAAGTCGAGGAGTTGTTCCGTTCTTACAGACCTACACTCTAGGGAGATTCCAGTTCTGCCCAATTCTATATACACCTTGTAGTTTGTCATACACTAGGCAATTTCTGCTGGTCACATTGTGGTGTTAAATAAACTGGGCTTGACTGAATCCAACAGTGTCCTGAAGTGTAGAGACATTCCAATTCTCCACAGTCCTCTATACACCTTGTACCTTGTTTTAAAGTACCAGAGAGTTGGTGGAAATTTGGGTACATTTTTCCAAAAAATGAGGAAGTGTGGTGGAAGAGTCACTGGTAATGATGGTGTTGGTGTTAGATCTGCTGGTAGTGGCAAAAGCAAAATAGCACCTAATGCAGGAGGTGTTGAGGCTGCGTCATCGTCTGGCTCCACAAGGCCTTGAAGGCTCCCTTTTCTCTGTGTAGGTAAACCGCTTCTAAAGCCAGAGCTTCATGAACAAGTTTTGGCTTGCATTGCTGACTCAGCCTCCAGCTCTATCGCCTACTCTTCTGAAGTTTTAAAAAATAAAAGCACTGAGTCGTCATTGGAGGCTCATGGTCATGAACCACACCTTTCCTTGTGTCCTTCACCCCTACCAAAATTGAAGGATGCGGCAGGCCACACTACAGATTACTCCATGGAGCTGCTTTCACATACCATGCCTGGGTTATCAAGTCAAATCGTGAATTACCCAGGCAAAGATGAATCTGACATGGAGTGCAATGATGCACAGCCACTGATAGATGATTCTGCTGGTACATTTACTCAGAGCACTACATTGTCCTCGCTGTGTACTGAGACAGAATCTGATCCAGATGAAACTCAGGTGCCTCTTCCCGCATACTATACCACCATACATGGTGCCACAGAGGAAGGTGCACATGACATTGAAGAGGAGGTGATGGATGACCCAGTTGTTGTCCCAGATTGGCATCCATTGGGGCTAGAGTGTGCCACTGCCAATAGCTCAGAAGAGGACGAGGAGCATCCGCAGAGGGCATCGACATGGCAACAGTTGTTATCTGGCAGGCCCGGAGCAGTCCAAAAACGGGTTACAAAAACCCAAAAAATTGCTGGACAACTTGGCCAGATGGTCCAAATAGCACAGCGTGCAAGGCCTCAAACTGTTTTCCCTAGTAGGAAGAGTGCAGTGTGGCACTTTTTTGAACAAAATCCTAATGATCAGGCAAAGGTTATCTGTAAGAAGTGCGTAAAGACCTTTAGCCAAGGGAAAAATCTGAGAAATTTGAATACCAGTTGCATGCTAAGACATTTAACCACCATGCACTTGCAAGCGTGGACGGACTACCAAAACTCACGTACCACATGTGCTGCTGCTCCCAAAGAAGGTAGTCAGCAACGCAACATTGTTTCCCCCACTGTAAGTCCACCGGTTAGCACACCGTCAGCAGCAAATGTTGAGTTGTCATTGCAAGGGCTAATCAGTCAGGGAATCACACTGTTATTGCAACGAAAGATTGAATCTAGGCCATAAGAAAGAACACCAACTCCATCACCATCATCAACCCTCTCTCAGTCCGCCATGTCCACCGCTAGTTCCACCATATGCAGCTCTCAAGTCCAGCTCACCCTTACAGAGACTATGAGTAGGACAAAAAAGTACTCATCCTCTCATCCGCGTACACTGTGTTTGAACGCCCACATTGACAAACTAATCTCGTTGTAGATGATGCCCTATCGGTTGGTTGAAAGCGCAGCTTTCCGCGAACTAATGGCCCACATAGTACCACGCTATCAACTACCCAGTCGCCACTTCTTTTCTCGCAAAGCCATCCCAGCCCTCCACCTTCATGTGAAAGACTGCATTGTCCATGCACTCAAGCAGTCAGTGAGTGGAAAGGTGCACCTCACAACTGATGCATGGTCCAGTAGGCATGGCCAGGGCCGTTACGTGCCCATCACTGCGCACTGGGTTAATGTGGTGTATGCAGGGTCCACAGGGAACAGCGGTGGTGGAACAGTGCTGCCTAGCCCACGGTACAGGAAACAGTTGGCTGTAGGCGTTCGGCCCTCCTCCTCCTCGAAAGCTGGTCCACAGAGCGCAGTCGCAAGAGCACTGCACAGCTGACAATGTTGCAAACGAGGTGTCCCCCTATCGATCAGCTAGTGGATAGCGTCAGCAGGCTGTGTTGCAGATGATGTGTTTGGGCGACAGACACACCGCGGAGGTACTGGCCGACTACTTTCAGCGACAAACTGACTGGGCAGTCTACATCTTGAGGCAGGCAAGGTAGTTAGTGATAACAGCCGGAATTTTGTGGCAGCCATAGCCCTTTCAAAACTCAGACACATACCTTGCTTGACTCACACCTTCAAACTGGTGGTGCAGTGCTTCCTCACTAATTATTCGGAGTTAACAGGCCTGCTTCAGAAGGTTCGAAGACTGTGCTCGCACATCCGCCGGTCGCCGGTACACTCCAGTCGAATGCATAAGCTGCAGCGATTGATCCACCTTCCCAAGCACCGCCTAATTATCGACGCTGCAACAAGGTGGAACTCCACCCTGCACATGGTTGAGCGGCTGTGCGAACAAAGGCAGGCCGTAATGCATTTGTGGGAGGATACCCGGGCAGGCACTTTGAGGGCAGACATGGAGTTGACAGGTGTGCAGTGGTCGAAGCTGAAAGACCTCTGTAAAGTCCTTCAGTGTTTTGAGGAATGCACACGGCTGGTAAGCGCAGACGACACCTTCATAAGCATGAGGATCCCACTTATGCATCTGCTCATGCAAACTGTGACGCACATTAAGGAGCAGGCGTCTGCAGCCAAGGTTGATGAGGAGGAAGACGAGGAGTGAAGCCTTGATGACAGTCAGCCATTGTCTGGTCAGGGAACTGTCGTGGACGAGGTGGAGGAAGAAGAGGAAGAGGAGGAGGAAGATGATGGGGATAATTATTTAGGGAAGGAGGATGCTTCTCGTGGGGCAAGAGAAAATATTGGCTTTGCAAGGTCTGGTACTGGGTTTGAGCGTGATTGGAGGGATGTGGATTTGCCTGAAAGTGCTCCTCCACCCAGCACTCGCAGTGCATCATTGACACCTGGAACATTGACCCACATGTGGCCACATTGAGGCCATTCCTGATATGTCTGTGTTCAGACCTGGTTGGCCTTCATCTGCACTTGCTTCATCTGGCTTCATGGGAGCGATCCAGTAATGTTCAGGTACAGTTTGCACTTCATGCTCTAAGTGTATTTAGGAGGCCGTAATGGCACAGCATTTATTAAAAATATATAGAGTAGGACCCCCCATATGAGATTGCCTTGGCGCGGCGGGGTGGCTCAATTGAATTGATCAATTTTTTTGCTAAATATCTCATTTTTGAATACAGCTAGACATTATGTGCATATGCACTCCAATTTATGCGTTCTAACCTTAAGCAGTGCTGGCTTCCCCCCCTATTTTCATGTCAGATTATGCCTTGCAGATCCTAAAAAGGAACTCCCGCATTGCCAAAATGATGAACGATGATGACTACTGGTTGGCCAGCATCCTGGATCCACGCTATAAAGGCAAATTCCAAAACATCATGCCACAGGAGAACCTTGACCTAATATTGGCTAATAAACAAGCTGCTCTGGTAAACCGGGTGGTTGAGGCATTCCCAGCACACAGCAGCGGTGAAGGTTCTCACACAAGCCGTAGGGGCCGGGTGCAACTTGGAAGAGGTGTTCGTGGTGCACACATCAGAAGTGGCGTTGGAGACAGGGGTTTCATGACCATGCTGTGGACGGATTTTTCAAGTCCCGCTCACACGACTGGTAATACTGCATCAATTGAAAGTGACAGGAGACAGCACTTGTCAAGTATGGTTACAAACTACTTTTCCTCCCATATCGTTGTTCTCCCTCACAGGTCATTCCCATTTGACTATTGGGCAGTTAAACTGGACACCTTGCCTGAATTGGCACAATATACCTTTTAGGAGCTCGCTTGCCCAGCTGCAAGTGTGCTATCGGAAAGAGTCTTCAGTGCTGCTGGATCAATACTGACAGAAAAAAGGACCCATCTGTCGACCCAATATGTGGATGATCTAACCTTCATTAAAATGAACCATGCATGGGTTTCCAAGGATTTTGTCCCACCTTACCCTTATGACACATATGTTGCCAGAAAAATTGCTTTCTTTGGTCCGCCTGTTCCTGGGACTTGACCAATTTCGCCTTTAGCAGCAGGTGAATGTCCCACATCAACATATGGCATTTTGTAAACCTCCCTAACTGGGCAGCCTCCTCCCCCTGGGCCGGGGTCACCACCGAGCGCACGCAACCGTGCAAGTGCCGTTGCCCTGGACAGGTGGGTGGGCTGACTCGTGGGCTCGGGACTGACAAAGGGTCCCTCATAGTGCAATCAAGTGTCACTGATGGTGGGGGTGCACACCCGCCATCAGACACACCGCCGTACTATGAGGGGCCCAGTGCCAGTGCCGACCTCCACGAGTGGGCCCCCCTTGCTTGGGCAGGGCCCCAGCATTTGCAATGTTTTCCTCTCCCTGCTCCTCCGCTGTGTAGTCTGGGCTGTCAAATCCATCACTGGGACTGCCACTTCAAATTTGGTGAACTGATACAAGATGATGGTTAAGACGTAGCTATGCTCTGTCCCGCTGGCCGGGATCTAGCTTCAGATGATCAATGGCTTCAATTTCTTATGGACGTCGACTTACAATGAGATGCAGTGGTGGTTTCTCATCAGCTTTAACAGTTTTCCTACCCACAGACGTGTGACATTCTAGCGCACATTTTTAAATGTGCCCTCCCTCTCATGCCAATCCAATTGAATCGCCTACAGCCTGTGGCTTCTGTGTTTTGCACTCCAAAGTTACGTGAGAGATCATGATAGGCAATGAGCACCATGTTTACATCTGTCCCTGTGATCAAAATTGGATTGATATGAGTAACGGTGATCGGATCAACGGTACTGCGATACAGCAACACTTTCTTCACAAAGAAAGGTTTTTGCTGTGTCCACACACTAATTAATTGAGGGTCAGCATCGCCTCTGAGAATTGTGACGGAAGTTGTTCCCGTGAATAGTAATTCGTAGATTTCTGCAATCACTAGACTTTAGGTCAATAATTGTATGCATCTCATTTCCTATTGCAGAGAGTCTGGGCTGTCTTACTGAGACAGAAATATAAATGAAGATTTAAAAATACCACCAAAAGTGTATCATGGTGTACGCTTGAAATACATTTCCTTTTTTCTAATTTTTAGATTGTTGTGTAATCCATGCAGAGAACATGGAGATTTTAAATGTTTAAACTATGCTCTATATAGCTGCTATCCAGTGATAATGTACCGTATCTCAACTTTGTACAATCTGGTCAAATCCATACTGGGCCTGAGACCGTCTGAGCCTGCCTCCTGATTGATACACATAGGTTTTTAATGTGTAAACTAGGCACCATATATACGTGTTATCCGTTGTAACTGTACCCTTTATCAACTTTCTTGAATCTTGTAGAATCCATACTGGGCCTGAGAACGGCTGCAGAGCTGTTAAGCAAGCTACAGCACCTGTGGTTTGGACACGTAATGTTTTGCATTTTTTCTGGAATGGCGGTTAGGCCGAAATCAGGAATTGCTGTTGACCTGCACTTACTGGGAAATCATCGTTTGCGGAGAATAATTGGAATCCCAGATCCCCATCACTGACGGTGTTCATCGGGTTATCTGCACCTGTAAGCGACAAAAGCTGGTCCTTTCAGTGTAGCGCGCATGTAGCCCCAGACATGGAAGGCCATGATAGCCCTGTTATTACTCGATCGCGCATGCCAGAGCCTCGCGTATCCCTCTAGTAAGCTTTACGCGTACCGCGGGGGCATGCCGGAGTCTCGTTCGTTAACGTAATAAAGCGGACAAATCGCTAGCACAACTACTAACGGATAAACCACACCACACACAGAATCGACAAAGCTTTCAATGTGTGCATCTTTTTGTGAAGTGGCATGGTTGTGGTTTCCCGGGTGGAGTCCAATTAAGCCTCAGGCTCCACTCCTGGTGGTGCCCTATTGGACATTCCTTTAAGGTTCAGCTTTGCATCCATACTGCCCCCAGAAACAAACTCTTTGCCTTCATGGACACTGTTTTGAGGTTCGTGGGAATAACGCCGCCCGATCGCCAGTTGCCATAACTTATTGGTGGGAAGTACGACGGAATATGATCGTGTTCATTTTCAGATTTTGGTTTTCTTTTTTAAATTTTTATTCCAGCCTTTCTTGACTTCATAAGGGCATGACAAGCCTATATCTGTGTCTCCTCCACCTCCTCCTTTTACTCCTCCACCTCTTTTGTAAATGTAGTTGCCCTTTTCCATATGTTATTTTTGTCTTCTGAGCATTTTGTCGGCTTTGGGACACCTTTTAAGGTATTTTGTAATTGTTTTCTATGTGTTTGTGTTTGCCTGCCATTGTTTTCAGTGTGAGATTGACAATTATCCTTTGACTGAATAGAGCTGTACGCTTCTGATACAGTGCCATATATGTGATGTTATTTTGTGTCTATTTTGTGCTAAATTTGGAAGTTTGGTGGAAGAGGCCGCGGACGTGGGCATGGGGGGGCCAGCTGGTGCTGATGGTGGTGGTGGTGCATCTGCTGGTAGTGGCAAAAACACAATAGCAGCTAAGGCAGGAGGTGTTGAGCCTGAGTCATGGTCTGTCTACGGAACGCCTGGAAGGCTACTGTTATGAGCGGTGGAACGCACTAAATAAAATTAAAATAAAGTGCGTTCACCGCTCGGGGTCCACCGTGTGGTAGATGACAAAACCGCTGCTGAAAGAGGCAGGGCACTCAGGCAGAGATGTGCACAGGACTTTAGCTGCAGTCAGTGCACTAAAGCAGACTCTGTTATATGCACAGAACTGCCAACAAAACATAAATACCGCTGAGTCTGTTTAGGGTCACAGACTTCAGCGATGTGGACACGGTATTAAAGGTCACAGAAATAGCCTTAAAAACCAGGACTATCCCCTCTAGACCTACCGTAAAACTTAAGGTATGAGGTGTCGCAACTGCGAACACCCGGGAGGCTGCAACTGCAGCGCGGCGTGAACAGAGCCGCAAGCAAGGCGCTGCAAGGACGCTGGCGCAATGCAGGACGCTTAGCTGCTGCAAAAGGTATGGCTGGACCGCGCTGGCGCTAGCGCTGCTACTGGCGGCTGCCCAATCACTCACACAATCGCAATATCAGAGGGAAGGGGTTTCATAATAAGTCATCCACCAGTCCAAGCATCCATTACCATA
The DNA here is from genome assembly GCF_039654945.1 of Dendrobates tinctorius. NCBI lineage: Eukaryota > Metazoa > Chordata > Amphibia > Anura > Dendrobatidae > Dendrobates > Dendrobates tinctorius. Next base: position 5,038,838 of record NW_027361691.1, read on the forward strand.
CACACAGCAGCAGTATGAAAATACTAGCGCATGGCGGAACGGCCATGCGCACTTTTTCTAGCGTTCGGGACCTGCCGAAAATCTCCAGAGCCCTGAGCATACCCAATGGAATCAGAAACAGGACCTGAGCACCTGACTCCTGAAGTCCAATGGGAGCTCATCCCATGAGCATGCTCAGAAGAAGGGACGAAGGACTTAGCCTCTGGAGACAAATGTGAGGATCTGTGTTCCTGCATAGGTATTGTAGGAACCAGATTCCTAACATTACCCCCCTCCTAGGGCCCCCCCTCCCTGAAGCCTCCGACCAATCAGCCTGTGCCCGGCAATGGCACAGACCTCAGACTCGCCAAACAGCGAACCTGATGTCCTAGTAGGTGAAACTGAAAGCCGGGACATATGGATGGTATCAGCGGAGGTCAGGTCACCAGGTCTCAGGAGGGATAGCCTGTTGACAATAGGAGCGGAAGGTTTAGGAGACAGCCGCCGTGTATCGACGGCCGTCACCACCCTCCATTCGGGGAGACTGTCCCGAGCACATAACGTGCATGCCCGAATGAATTTTTTGAAGTCTCGAGCTTTATGGGGCCACCAATACGCTCCAGCCAAGGTGTATATGAGCCGACATGTTTTATAAAAAAAAAGCCATTTTATAAAAATAAAGTGAACTTTACTGTTGGAACTGGTGAAACATATATACAGCAGGCATCAGGTACAAAGTTTCTTTTCACATCTTCGGTTTTACACAGAGGCACAGGCATGGCGGTCACATGTGACAGCATCACAACATTTCAGCAATAAAACATAGGTGACTAGACATAGGTTACACCCCCATTACTAACCCTATAGTGAAATGTAATAAAGACAAGCAGCCCCATACTATGATGTTCCCAACTCCAAACTTCACTGTTGGTATGGTGATTTTGGGGTGATATGTAGTCCCTTTTGACCTCCAAACATGGTGTGCATTATGGCATCCAAAGAGTTCAATTTTGGTCTCATCTAGCCAGACTATATTGTCTCAGTATTTCACAGGCTTCTCTATATGTTGTGGAGGAAACATTAAACATGCTTGAACATGCTTTTTATTCAGCAATGGAGTCTTGTGTGGTGAGCGTGCATAGAGGCCATGGAGGTTCAGTGCATTACTTATTATTTTATTTAAAACTAGCTGAAGTGCCCGGCGCTGCCCGGGCATAGTAACTAACTGTGGTTAGTTATAGCAAATTATAATTATCCTCCATCCCATAGTCCCGTGCCCATATACCCATCATGCATATCCACGATCCCATAGTCGAGTGCCCATACACCCATTATACATCCTTCATCTAATAGTCCCATGCCCATATACCCATCATACATATCCTCCATCCCATAGTCCCGTGCATATATACCCATCATACATATCCTCCATCCCATAGTCAACCATTATAACATCATAATGAGCGGCGGCAGGTCTTGCAACCTATGATGACATCAGCGTCGCCATGGCAACCACTATGACATCATAATGAGGGGCGGGGCTTGACGGGCACACACTTTTTCCCCAGTATGTAGATAGGGGCAAAATTGTTTGGTGAATTGGAACGCGCGGGGTTAAATTTTCGCCTCACAACATAGCTTAGGACGCTCTCGAGGTCCAGACGTGTGACTGTGCCAAATTTTGTGGCTGTAGCTGCGACGGTGCGGATGCCTATCCTGGACATACACACATACTGTATATACATACACACATACATACACACTTTGAGCTTTATATATTAGACTAGATTAAGGCCCAATACTATCGCATCGAGAGGATAGTGACACACCTCTTGCCATGTTAACCCTCAATACACACACACCTCCTCAACACACACTCCTCTCACCTTTCACCATCTCCACTCACGTCCACTCACTCTTTCACTCCACATACGACCCTTTCTCTCACTCCGTCTCTCATACTCACACCGTCATCGTCGCTGCTCCACGATCCCCGACATCTTCTTCCGCCGGCGCCATCCTGGATCCCAACATTGTTCACGCCGGCGACATGTTCTTGCGGCCACGCCATCTTGAGTATTCTGAAATCCTGCGAGTGGACATTAGTGGAGATAGTGAAAGGTGAGAGGAGTGTGTGTTGAGGAGTGGTGTGTTGATGGTTAACATGGGAAGAGGTGTGCTGTGACGTCACCGGTTACAACTGGACGGAAGTTGTTACAACCCGGAAGCTGCTTAGCGCATTTATTATAGTAGATTTAGGCCCGATGCTATTGCATCAGGAGGATAGTGACACACCTCTTGCCATGTGAACCCTCAACACACAGTCCTCCTCAACACACCACACCGCCTCAACACACACTCCTCTCACCTTTCACCATACTCCACTCACGTCCACTCACTCTTTCACTCCACATACGACCCTTTCTCTCACTCCGTCTCTCATACTCACACCGTCATCGTCGCTGCTCCACGATCCCGGACATCTTCTTCCGCCGGCGCCATCCTGGATCCCGACATTGTCCACGCCGGCGACATGTTCTTGCGGCCATGCCATCTTGAGTATTCTGAAATCCTGCGAGTGGACATTAGTGGAGATAGTGAAAGGTGAGAGGAGTGTGTGTTGAGGAGTGGTGTGTTGAGGGTTAACATGGCAAGAGGTGTGCTGTCACGTCACCAGTTACAACTGGACGGAAGTTGTTACAACCCGGAAGCTGCTTAGCGCATTTATTATAGTAGATTAAGGCCCGATGCTATCGCATCGAGAGGATAGTGACACACCTCTTGCCATGTTAACCCTCAATACACACACACCTCCTCAACACACCACACCGCCTCAACACACACTCCTCTCACCTTTCACCATCTCCACTCACGTCCACTCACTCTTTCACTCCACATACGACCCTTTCTCTCACTCCGTCTCTCATACTCACACCGTCATCGTCGCTGCTCCACGATCCCCGACATCTTCTTCCGCCGGCGCCATCCTGGATCCCAACATTGTCCACGCCGGCGACATGTTCTTGCGGCCATGCCATCTTGAGTATTCTGAAATCCTGCGAGTGGACATTAGTGGAGATAGTGAAAGGTGAGAGGAGTGTGTGTTGAGGAGTGGTGTGTTGAGGGTTAACATGGCAAGAGGTGTGCTGTGACGTCACCGGTTACAACTGGACGGAAGTTGTTACAACCCGGAAGCTGCTTAGCGCATTTATTATAGTAGATCAAGGCCCGATGCTATCGCATCGGGAGGATAGTGACACACCTCTTGCCATGTTAACCCTCAATACACACACCTCCTCAACACACCACACCGCCTCAACACACACTCCTCTCACCTTTCACCATCTCCACTCACGTCCACTCACTCTTTCACTCCACATATGACCCTTTCTCTCATTCCGTCTCTCATACTCACACCGTCATCGTCGCTGCTCCACGATCCCCGATATCTTCTTCCGCCGGCGCCATCCTGGATCCCGACATTGTCCACGCCGGCGACATGTTCTTGCGGCCATGCCATCTTGAGTATTCTGAAATCCTGCGAGTGGACATTAGTGGAGATAGTGAAAGGTGAGAGGAGTGTGTGTTGAGGAGTGGTGTGTTGAGGGTTAACATGGCAAGAGGTGTGCTGTGACGTCACCAGTTACAACTGGACGGAAGTTGTTACAACCTGGAAGCTGCTTAGCGCATTTATTATAGTAGATTAAGGCCCGATGCTATCGCATCGGGAGGATAGTGACACACCTCTTGCCATGTGAACCCTCAACACACACTCCTCCTGAACACACCACACCGCCTCAACACACACTCCTCTCACCTTTCACCATCTCCACTCACGTCCACTCACTCTTTCACTCCACATACGACCCTTTCTCTCACTCCGTCTCTCATACTCACACCGTCATCATCGCTGTTCCACGTTCCCTGACATCTTCTTCCACCGGCGCCATCCTTGATCCCGACGTTGTCCACGCCGGCGACATGTTCTTGCGGCCACGCCATCTTGAGTATTCTCAAATCCTGCGAGTGGACATTAGTGGAGATAGTGAAAGGTGAGAGGAGTGTGTGTTGAGGAGTGGTGTGTTGAGGGTTAACATGGCAAGAGGTGTGCTGTGACGTCACCAGTTACAACTGGACGGAAGTTGTTACAACCCGGAAGCTGCTTAGCGCATTTATTATAGTAGATTAAGGCCCGATGCTATCGCATCGAGAGGATAGTGACACACCTCTTGCCATGTTAACCCTCAACACACACTCCTCCTGAACACACCACACCGCCTCAACACACACTCCTCTCACCTTTCACTATCTCCACTCACTCTTTCACTCCACATACGACCCTTTCTCTCACTCTGTCTCTCATACTCACACCGTCATCGTCGCTGCTCCACGATCCCCGACATCTTCTTCCGCCGGCGCCATCCTGGATCCCGACATTGTCCACGCCGGCGACATGTTCTTGCGGCCATGCCATCTTGAGTATTCTGAAATCCTGCGAGTGGACATTAGTGGAGATAGTGAAAGGTGAGAGGAGTGTGTGTTGAGGAGTGGTGTGTTGAGGGTTAACATGGCAAGAGGTGTGCTGTGACGTCACCAGTTACAACTGGACGGAAGTTGTTACAACCTGGAAGCTGCTTAGCGCATTTATTATAGTAGATTAAGGCCCGATGCTATCGCATCGGGAGGATAGTGACACACCTCTTGCCATGTGAACCCTCAACACACACTCCTCCTTAACACACCACACCGCCTCAACACACACTCCTCTCACCTTTCACCATCTCCACTCACGTCCACTCACTCTTTCACTCCACATACGACCCTTTCTCTCACTCCGTCTCTCATACTCACACCGTCATCATCGCTGCTCCACGTTCCCTGACATCTTCTTCCACCGGCGCCATCCTTGATCCCGACGTTGTCCACGCCGGCGACATGTTCTTGCGGCCACGCCATCTTGAGTATTCTCAAATCCTGCGAGTGGACATTAGTGGAGATAGTGAAAGGTGAGAGGAGTGTGTGTTGAGGAGTGGTGTGTTGAGGGTTAACATGGCAAGAGGTGTGCTGTGACGTCACCAGTTACAACTGGACGGAAGTTGTTACAACCTGGAAGCTGCTTAGCGCATTTATTATAGTAGATTAAGGCCCGATGCTATCGCATCGAGAGGATAGTGACACACCTCTTGCCATGTTAACCCTCAACACACACTCCTCCTGAACACACCACACCGCCTCAACACACACTCCTCTCACCTTTCACCATCTCCACTCACTCTTTCACTCCACATACGACCCTTTCTCTCACTCCGTCTCTCATACTCACACCGTCATCATCGCTGCTCCACGATCCCCGACATCTTCTTCCACCGGCGCCATCCTAAATCCCGACGTTGTCCACGCCGGCGACATGTTCTTGCGGCCACGCCATCTTGAGTATTCTAAAATCCTGCGACTGGACGTTAGTGGAGATAGTGAAAGGTGACAGGAGTGTGTGTTGAGGAGGAGTGGTGTGTTGAGGGTTAACATGGCAAGAGGTGTGCTGTGACATCACCAGTTACAACTGGACGGAAGTTGTTACAACCCGGAAGCTGCTTAGCGCATTTATTATAGTAGATAGATGTATCACACCTATGTTTTTATGTGGATAAGATATTTACATAGTGAGCCTCAAGAAGGACAGTATTACTGATGTATGTAAAGTGCTATTGAAATAATAGTACTCTATTAATAAATAAAAAACTAATTATTATTACCTAAGTTATGTAGGTATGTGTTAGCTATGTAGTTGAAATCTACGTATGTTTGCCTAGATTTTTTTTGTTTTTGCCTTTTTTTTTTTAATCTATATATACCTATACCTATGTATATTTTTATGGATTTAAATATGTCTATGACATATATGTGAAAGAGATAATTAGTGTAAGATATATCTATCTGCTTAAAATATTTATATATATAACATATATCAAGCTATGTATAGAAGTCTTAGAAGTCTATTATCTATATCTATTTAGAATGTAACTATTATTTATATATCTATATATCTATCAATTCCAGGACCAACTTAAATAGTTTAAAGTAAGACATTTTTGTAAATGACATTTCTAGTGAAGATTTTTGGGCTATTAGGTAGCAATTGTCCTTGAAGTGGTGTATCCACCACTTTGACCCTAACGTTGCTGCGTTGCTTTACTCGGGAGAATGCAGCATACAATTGTCCATGGGCAAATACAGGTTCGGGCAAAAAAATTCCAACTCGATTGAGAGTCTGTCCTTGGGATTTGTTAATGGTCATAGCAAAAGCAGGTTTCAGAGGAAACTGTCGACGTTTTAATTTAAAAGGTAACCCAGTTTCTGAAGGACACAAATCGATGCGTGGAATAAACACAATGTCTCCTTCAGCTGAGCCAGTAATCACTTTAGCCTGTATGATGTTGCGGAGTAAGGCAATGACAATGAGGCGAGTGCCATTGCCGAGACCTTTCTTGGTGTTTAGGTTTCTTAATAGCATCACAATGGTGCCAATTTTAAGTTTTAAGAGATGTGATGGCATTCCTGATGGTGTCAGAGAGTTTAAAAATTCAACTGGGTAGTTTTCACATTCCTCTGCCTCATCAGCATCGACAGAATCATCACTTGTATATACAGTATAATCACCACTGATGCGATCCATTACTTTACAGTTCAGAAAATCGACGTCATCATTTTTCGGACATAGTATAGCATGTGATGCAGCAGTGTTGAGGCTTTGTTGGTCATTAACATCAATGCAAATATGGTCTCCAAAGATCTCGGTTACTATAGAGCCAGTGCAAAGCATGTCTGGAGGAATTTCAATGACATCCTCTCCAAGGTTTTGTTCATTAGACAGCTCACCATTTCCAAGTTTAAGCAACCAATTGCTGTATTCAGGATCAGTGGAGCGCATGTTGTTAATTAGCGGTAGTCTGGTAAAATGTTGCCAATGTTCTGAATATTTAATGCAGGAATCTACAATGTCTATTCTTGTTCCATGAGCGATGACGGGAAGACATTGTCTGAAGTCTCCTCCAAGAACAATAACTTTACCTCCAAATGGTGTTTTATTTTTTTCAGCAACATTTGTTGTCATGATGTCACGTAGAAGTCTATCTATCACATTCAGTGCATGTTTTTGGACCATAGTGCACTCATCAATAATAAAAAGTTTTGTACTCTGTAAATGTTTTCCTGCATTTGTATCGTTTTTAATCCTGGAAACAGATGTTTCGTTGATCGGAATAGGTATGCCATATAGAGAGTGGATTGTTCGGCCTCCTTGTATCAAGTTAGATGCTATTCCTGTAGTTGCTGCAGGTGACACAATTTCTCCTTGTCCTCTTAAATGTTGTGTAAGTAGATGGTATAGGTAGGTCTTTCCACTGCCACCAGGTCCATCGAGAAAAAAGCACTTTGGTATTAAACTGCTATTTTGTAAAGCTTCAGTAATGACATCATAGGCAAAAAGTTGCTCCTGATTAAGAGTTTCTTTCATCTCTGCAGCTTTTTTTAACTCATAATCCTTATCATATTGTTTAAGGAGTTGTTTAATATTTTTTGCTGGGCGTGGTAAATTATAATCAGCAAAAGTTTTTCCATGGACTATGAGGACATCTTGGACATCTTTCATAGCATATCCTTCACAATCGATACACTCTTCCGTGTTGCTGTGGTATGTATGACAATAGTCTTGTAAAAAATGGTCCTTAAATTCATTCCACAATTCAAGTGGATTACTGGGGGGGCCAAAAATACAGATATAAGCAAACATGTCTCTAAGTTGGGAAGGCATGTTAAGAATGCAAGCATCTGTTAAAGTATGTCTCCAGATGCTATTATCGAATAATAATCCAAGTGCTAACGCAGCATCCTTAAAGGTTTCATGCATAACTCCATTGACGGTTTTAATGCTGTCAAAACTGGTAGCAGCTTTTACATGCAGTAACAACAAACGTAAATAATAGCGTTCTTGGTCTTTCACACTAACAGTATACATTCTTCCAATAACTGTGAGACCCCCTCGTTTTCTTTGTTCCCATGTGCCTTGTTTCCAAACGTAGTGTTCTGGAATTTCGCGGTAGAAATAGTTATGTGCATTGTGGTCGATCTTATTAAGGTTGAAATACGCCATAAGTGTAGAATTGGAATTGAGCTTTTGATGGATGTTGTCTGCAGAGTCATTCTCATGAAAATAGAGTGGTTGAGAATTAGGCAGATGTACGGCTAGGCGAATGATGGCATGAGATTGTTTATGCATAGGAAAAGCAAATATCCGCCATGCAGCCTCAGGTGCACTAACATATCTGGTATCCGTAAATTGGTGTGTTTCATCATGTTGGATGTTATTTTGGGAAATTTCAAGGTTGGCTTTGTCATGTCCTTTGTAAACGTATTTAAATAAATATTTTACACTTTGAATGGAAGCACATATTTCTACATTAATATGGCACTTGTATTTGGTGAGTAAAAATGGGTTATATGGAACTACCCATGAATTGTCAATCGTCTTAGAATGGTGTTCATATGTTTTGCCAATGGGTCTGCGGTAAGTGGGATAGCCATCCTTTTCTTTGATGGTATATGGTTGGTTTTGTTTTGGGAAACCTTTGCTACACTTTCCAAGATCCATACAGGGAGAATTAGGATTGAGTTCTCCACAGGGACCATGAATCATGTGTTGAAGAACAATGTTATGGAGCTGAGGGTAGATTGTTTCATCAGGTATTTCAGCCCAGACTATATTGTCTATGTCCGCCTCAGTCCGTAATTTAGACAGGCTGTCAAGAATAATTAAAATATGAGCGTGTGGGAGACCACGCTTCTGAAATTCAATGACATGGACCATTGCAGTGACGTTTCCAAATAATCCACTGCTAATGTCTTTTAAGAGGGATTCCAGTTTAATTTTAAAGACACGTGCAACCAAGTCTGGTCTGTGTTCAACACGCTGCCACGGTTCTAAATGTGTAGTAATCTCATTCCACTTAGGATTACATGTCATGGTGATAAATAGATCTGGTCGACCATACTTTGTAACAATAGTTATAGCATCCTGGTAGCGCTGCTGCATGTTTCTTGGACTGCCTTCAAAAGAAGATGGTAAAATGACGGTTTTCCCAATAGGGATGCCCTTTTGAACCGATTTTTTGAGTAGATGTTCTTGAAGGAGGCAGTAATCCTCCACTTTTAAATCTTTTTGGTGTTTGCGGATGTAATGTAGGCGATTAGCTTCGATTTTGACATAAGCATCTACTAAATATTGCTGTGTTAGCTTACCACCATTGAGGAGTGGATTAAAGTAATTTCTGACAGATAACATATAGCAATAGTATTGGAGTTGAGTGATCCTCCTCGAACTTTTGCCTTGTTGTTTGAGTCCATCATGCCATCCTTGGTCTCCATAAGGGAAAAATATTGGATAGAGGAGGGCATCCAAATTGCTATGGAGAATACTAATTTGTTGTGTTTTTGGAGCTAAAGGGTTATGGGGATCAGGTTTTAAATGAATTAATATGTCTCTATTGAAAGGTGGCTCACCAATGTCATTTTGAAACACGACTGCTACTTCACTGACAGTGGGATTATTGTAGCGTCGAGGGTCTTGAGTACGATCTTGTTTAATAGCCATAGTGATGTTTGGCATGACAGTTCAGTTTTGTAGAGATTTAATTTTTTCTTGTTCTTCCACATCACGTAACATTTGATAAGCTTCCACAAAAGGATTAATAGTTTGGATTTGAAGGGCAATAATGTTCATCAATGTAGGATGACATTTTTGATTTTCTTTACATCGTAAGCGTTGTTCGTTTGCGGTAGTGGTATCGAGAATGTAAAGTTGGGCAAATGCGCGTTGCTGGTCATCTGAGGGATGTAGTGTTCCAGTTCTATGATAGATCTGGCCATGTATGCGGAAACAGTATGGGCCATATCCAGGAGGTGGTGAAATATTTGCACCCATGGAGGCAAAAGCAAAGGAACTGTTAATACTTCGAATATTATCCATGAAATATTTGCTAAATTCACTTTGCCCTTTCAGCAAACGTGTAAAGACTTCAGGATATTGTAGTATGGGTACATGGACTTTACCCTTCTGACAGCAGAGCGTAAAGTTGTTATCAGAAGGTATCTCTGCTACAAAATGCAAAGCTTCGCAATGCTCACATACATGGGTCATGTCACCACAGCTGTGTTCGGTAATACTATTTTCATCATTAGTGAAAATGTGAGGTTGTAGTAGAAGTGCATGTCCAACCGATGGGGTGCGCCTAGTTTTGAGACCAACGTATATTTGCCTTGGTTGCACTTTCTGCGGGCTAACTGCAGCTTGTATGTGAAGAAACTGTGCGTTGGTATTGAATGGTGGTATTGATAGGGCAGAAACAGATTGCTGATTAGTTATGTCAGTGAACGGCATATAGGATGAAGTGTGGTAGTAACTTGTTCCACATGCTGATGTGGAAGCATCCTGTTGTGAGTCTACTAATAATGATGAGGAAGAAGCCGTCTGTTATTGGCGGTGATGGCGTGTAGAGGCTTCTTCAGCCAATGTAATAGATTTAGAGTTAGGGGATTCGTGTGTGAGACGACGGCGTTTATAAGCCTTAATCTTGTCAAGTCGATGCTGTTTTTCCTCAGGAGTCTCATTAGCACGGCGTTGTTTTTGTCGTAGTGCTAAAGCTGCTTTCCTTTCACTGGCATTGGCATACTGTGCATCAGTATTGAATGGTGGTATTGATAGGGCAGAAAGAGATTGCTGATTAGTTACGTCAGTGAACGGCATATGGGATGAAGTGTAGCAGTAAATTGTTCCACATGCTGATGTGGAAGCATCCTGTTTTGAGTCTAATAATAATGATGAGGAAGAGGCCGTCTGTTGTCGGCGGTGACGGCGTGCAGAGGCTTCTTCAGCCAATCTTATGGATTTAGAGTTAGGGGATTCGTGTGTGAGGCGACGGCGTTTATAAGCCTTAATCTTCTCAAGGCGATGGTGTTTTTCCTCAGGAGTCTCATTAGCACGGCGTTGTTTTTGTCGTAGTGCTAAAGCTGCTTTCCTTTCACTGGCATTGGCATACTTTTTGTTATGACTCATGTTGGCACAGGTAAAGGAGTCTATTTGGCAGTTATCTGGCAGTGAAGAAGGCGTCCTGGAGTATTGTAGAGTAAACAGATACTAATTGACCCTGTAATTGCCCAGCAGTAGTTATGAAGTGGTAGTGGCAAATTGGCCCTGTAGTTAGACACCGGCAGAGGAGCAAGGCAGCAGTAGTTATGGCGGTAGAGGCAAATTGGCCCTGTAATTAGACACCGGCAGAGGAGCAAGGCAGCAGTAGTTATGGCGGTAGAGGCAAATTGGCCCTGTAATTAGACACCGGCAGAGGAGCAAGGCAGCAGTAGTTATGGCGGTAGAGGCAAATTGGCCCTGTAATTAGACACCGGCAGAGGAGCAATGCAGCAGTAGTTATGGCGGTAGAGGCAAATTGGCCCTGTAATTAGACACCGGCAGAGGAGCAAGGCAAAAGTAGTTATGGCGGTAGAGGCAAATTGGCCCTGTAATTAGACACAGGCAGTGAACAGTCAGAGGAGCAAGGCAGCAGTACTTATGGCGGTAGAGGCAAATTGGCCCTGTAATTAGACACCAGCAGAGGAGCAAGGCAGCAGTAGTTATGGCGGTATTGGCAAATTGGCCCTGTAATTAGACACCAGCAGAGGAGCAATGCAGCAGTAGTTATGGCGGTAGAGGCAAATTGGCCCTGTAATTAGACACCGGCAGAGGAGCAAGGCAGCAGTAGTTATGGCGGTAGAGGCAAATTAGCCCTGTAATTAGACACCGGCAGAGGAGCAAGGCAGCAGTAGTTATGGCGGTAGAGGCAAATTGGCCCTGTAATTAGACACCGGCAGAGGAGCAAGGCAGCAGTAGTTATGGCGGTAGAGGCAAATTGGCCTTGTAATTAGACACCGGCAGTAAACAGGCAGATGACCAAAGCAGCAGTAGTTATGGTGGTACAGGCAATGCCAAGCGTCCGCACAGCAAGTCGGCGTGAGGTAAATGACGCAATTTCACAAATGCAAGATGGCGTCGGCGAAATCTCGCGAGATTTCGCCGACGTCGTTAACACCTCTTGCCATGTTAACCCTCAACACACCACACCGCCTCAACACACACTCCTCTCACCTTTCACCTCCACTCATGTCCACTCACTCTTTCACTCCACATACGTTCCTTTCTCTCACTCCGTTTCTCATACTCACACCTTCATCGTCGCTGCCCCGACATCTTCCTCCGCCGCCGCGATCCAGGATCCAGACGTTCTCCAGGCCGCCGACATGTTCTTGCGGGACGCCATCTTGAATTTCGTGAAATCCCGCGATATTCAAGATAGCGTCGCCGCAACAACATGTCGCTGGCGTGGACGACATCGGGATCCAAAAAGATGGCGTCGGCGAAATCTCGCGAGATTACGCCGACGCCATTTTGGATCCCGATGTCGCCCACGCCAGCGACATATTCTTGCGGGACGCCATCTTGGATGTCGTGAAGTCCCGCGATATTCAAGATGGCGTCGCCACAACAACATGTCGCTGGCATGGGCGACATCGGGATCCAAAATGGCGTCGGCGTAATCTCGCGAGATTTCGCCGACGCCATCTTTTTGGATCCCGATGTCGTCCACGCCAGCGACATATTGTTGCGGCGACACCATCTTGAATCTCGCGGGACTTCACGACATCCAAGATGGCGTCCCGCAAGAACATGTCGGCGGCCTGGAGAACGTCTGGATCCTGGATCGCGGCGGCGGAGGAAGATGTCGGGGCAGCGACGATGACGGTGTGAGTATGAGAAACGGAGTGAGAGAAAGGAACGTATGTGGAGTGAAAGAGTGAGTGGACATGAGTGGAGGTGAAAGGTGAGAGGAATGTGTGTTGAGGCGGTGTGGTGTGTTGAGGGTTAACATGTGCGTGTGTGTGTGGTGACGTCACCGGTTACAACTGGACGGAAGTTGTTACAACCGGAAGCTGGTTAGGGCATTTATTATTATAGATAATTGTATCTGTTGATTCAAGTCCATTTTGTAGTTTTCCACTGCTCTTGAACAACTCTTCTGATAATTCTTTCCACTACTCTGAAATCCTGCAAGGAGCACCTGATGATACCTGGTTTATAGTGAAATTATCTACTTTCCATTTACAGATCATGACCTCAAAAGTGTTCACTGGAGCATTCAGTAGTTTAGGAAGTCTTCCGTCACCAATGCCATCATTAGGTTTTGCAACAATAAGGTTGAGAAGGTCTTGAGACAGCTCACTTGTTTTACCCATTATGAGCTATTTCTTGTGTGGCACCTTGGTAATGAGACACCTTTTTTTAGGCAATCAGTTGAACCAGCTGATATTATTTTTCACTAGCAGGATTGCTTTTTAATTACCAATAGATTTTAGCTGGTGTCGTGGCTTTCCATGGCTTTTAGCACCTCTCTTTCTTCCTGTGTTCAATATTTTTTTCTGTGTCATTTTTACATTCTTACACATAATTTATGGACATCTGTGGTTTGATCTCTTTGCCTGTTCAATGGGTTGTTAACGACAAATATGTGTTTAGAAATATGTTTACTTAGAAAATGGTGATGTATTCAATACTTATTTCATGCGCTGTATGTATACACATACACACACCTCTTTAGATGATAAATCACACATAGCATTTGTAACATACTAAGTGAGCAAGGTCCATTACAACACACTTTTATGAATCCCTATAAAGGCAGCAAAGGAACGAAAGAGGATAGTAATATAAGTCTAAATCAACATAATAATTTTGAACTTTCGAAAAGATTGTGCAAAAATCCTGCACTGTGTTCCTCTACAGCCCCAGGTTTATATATATTACTGTCATCTTTAGGGCTCATACTCACTTGTGAGAGACTCGTACCATTCTCATGCGAGTATCTCGCATGAAAACCTGGCACTGCCACCGGCACTCGGACTGGAGCGTGCGGCTACGTGTATTTCTATGCCGCCGCCGCCGCACGCTCCAATGCCAGTGCTGGTGGCAGTGCCAGGTTTTCATGCCAGAGGCTCTCACGAGAAGGGTGCGAGTCTCTCACAACTGAGTATGAGCCCTTATACTGTTTTTTCTGCGGTTAGTAATTTTCTCCCCATCTAATTGTATATTTCCCGATGGACTTACAAGGTGACAAGTTCTAGGAATCCACTTCTATTCACATACTGGAGGTCTCTACATTACATTAAGTATGGCCGAAACAGCCTCAATTTGCATGTAAAAATGGAGGGAAATTGCTGTAAAAGGTAGGAATAATTTTTCAGGTAACATCAAACTATTAGACTGGTATATTGCATTGGTCATTGCAATACAGTGATTCCAATCTGAGAGTAAATTGATCCAGCAGTTGTTAATAGGTAGCAAGATGTGTAGCTGATCCTATGGCCGGGGTCACACTAACCGACGCAAAATACAGTCCGTAGTTTACATGCGTAATACGGATGAATGACCCCTAAATAGTGCTCCGTAGGTCATCCGTAAGCAAGGTGCGGTCGCGTATTTTGCACATGTCAGCATCCGTATGTAATCCGTATGGCATCCGTATGCAATCCGTATGGTGAGATTTTCTCGCAGCCTTGCAAAATGGACATATAACGGTTTTGAGGCCTGCTAACTATTTAAATCATTAGCCTGCACCCTATTTATTGCCTCAGGAACAGGTGGCTGCCTCCATTCTGTCCATTTGTGACCTTGCCTTCACTAGGTGTGTTGGTGTTGTATGTGCAACATGGCAAACAGTCTGAGTTTCAACACAACTGCGCAGGTTCTCTTCAACTGGCTTTTGTCACGCCTCTTTGGCCAACCATACCCAGTGATAGTGGATCCGCGGAGGAGGAGACGCATGTGGGTCCATCCACTTTTGAGGCAACGACTCACAAGAGGTCATTTTCACCGCCTCTATTCTTCTATGCGGGAGCATCCTGTCAAATTCTACCAATACTGTCGCATGAGCCTTGCAACATTTGATCGACTCTTGGAGACAGTGCGCCCTGGGATAACCTTTCAGGACACAAGGATGCGCAAAGCTATATCTGCAGAGGAGCGACTTCTACTCACAATACGGTATGTACTACACAACCACATTCTCTACGTTCATAATGTGTGGGCCAAAGTTTGTATTTTTGGCTTATTGGACTAAGATTAATGCCCTCATCTTAGTCCACATATGTTTCAACTTACAGACCAGAATGTTATGTGTAATATGTACTGAATATCACTTAGTAATTGGGCAAACAAAGATGTGTGTGTTATTCACTCTGAATTCCTAACAAGTTTGGTATGTATGTACTTGATGTTTTTGTAATTTGGGCATTCTAAAATCTTCCTTTTCTGTTGTTCTTCAGCTTCCTGTCCACTGGCCTTTCTTATGCCGCCCTCCACCATGAGTTTCTCATTGGAAGATCTACCATTTCAGGCATAGTCAGGTCAACGTGTATTGAAATCTGGACAAGACTCCATCAACTCGTCATGCCCGAGCCCAGGATGGAAGACTGGTTGAGGATATCAAGGGACTTTGAGGAGGAATGCCAGTTTCCTAATTGTATTGGGGCTCTTGATGGCAAACATATCCGGGTGCGTAAGCCGCCAAACTCTGGCTCCCAATTCTTCAATTATAAACAATACTTTTCTGTTGTATTGTTGGCTCTGGCAGACCCTCAATACAAGTTTATAATTGTTGACATTGGGGCCTATGGAAGGACGGGAGACTCTCGAGTCTTCAGTACTTCCATTATGGCTCGGCGGCTACGCACCAACCAGCTGGATCTACCACCACCACGCCAGCTACCAGGCTCCATTCCAGAATCAGACCCTTATGTCCTTGTGGCAGATGAGGCGTTTCAGTTAACATGCAATGTCATGAGGCCATATCCCCGGCGCAACCTTGACCACAGGCGCAGAATTTTTAACTTGCGCCTATCACATGCTCGGCGACTGGTGAAGTGTTCCTTTGGCATTCTTTATGCCAAATGGCGGGTACTCCAGTCTGCCATTCAGCTGAGTGAGCAAAATGTAAATGAAGTAGTGAAAGCCTGTGCGGTTCTTCATAACTTCACCAGGATACATGATTGTTCCTTCTCTGCTGGTGTTGTGCGTAGGCCGGACAATGTGCATAGGGTGAGACCACCTATCAACCTTCAACGTAGATCGCTCTCTGGGCTCAAAGTGCGTGATATTTTCACTAATTACTTTATGTCACCTGAGGGGGAAACTTCTTGGCAAGAGCATGCTGTATCTGTGTTATAATGTTTGCTTTTATGTGTGTCTAAATATATATATTTCTACCCCTTCTGATTCTATGTCTGTTTAATGGCATTGTTAAGCGTATGTTAGTATGCTGATACGGTTTTTGATAATTGAGACAGAGACGTAAATTGTAGTAGACACATTTTTACTTTTGCCTTTTTTTTGTTTCTTTTTTTAAAGGCAAACATATTTGTGCCATATGATACCTGGGGCAATGGGCCAAATTGCCCTTTTTGCAGATGTGATCATTTTTGAAGTATAAAATTTGCACACATTTCCAAAACAAACAGAATGTTATAACAAACTTGCTACATTAGACATTTTGAATCCAAAGGAAAAAAGATGTGTTCTCCATCAACAAAATTATATAAAAAAGATACAACTCACATTTCTTAGGAATGTTTGATAATCATATTAATAAGCCACCATGACAGCCAAGGCTACCTTACGCGTTTCTGACACATATTACATGTCTGTAAAAAGACTATATTTCACCAAGCTATACTGGGAAAGTCAAAGGATCAAAACAGACTACTCACTTGATAATGCCGAGAAAAGGCGTGCTGCCCTTATTCAAGTAGTCACTGTTTTGCCTGCTAAATATATTCCAGAATCAAGGCGAACAGCCTCAAGAACATCACGCTCTCTCTATGTATTATCAAGTGAGTAGTCTATTTTGATCCTTTGACTTTCCCAGTATAGCTTGGTGAAATATAGTCTTTTTTACAGAATGTAATATGTGTCAGAAACGCGTAAGGTAGCCTTGGCTGTCATGGTGGCTTATTAATATGATTATCAAACATTCCTAAGAAATGTGAGTTTTAGGCTTTTTATCTAAAATTGATGATGGAGACCACCTCTTTTTTCCTTTGGATAGGGATTTTGAGCACCAGTTGAACCACACTGGGCATCTCCTGCCATCAGACCGCTTATGGACACTGATGTACAGTATGCGTAAACAATTTGCATGTTTTTATGCTGTTATAAATTGGGGAAAGTGGGGGAAGGAGAAGGCGGAAGAGCAGCCTGTGGTTGCTGCTGGCTACTTTGAGCAACATCGCCCTGTGTGGGGGCATACTGTTGCCCATGACGTGGGTAGTGTCCTTCCTCATGTGATTGTTGGGGGTACTGGCCAGAGTAATAATGATGAGGGGCATCTTGGTGGCTCTGGTACCCACCAATATAGCCATGTCATCCCCAACCAGGTTGGGACCAGCCTCCAACACTGCATGGGAAAAAGTGGCCATATTGGTGGGGTTGGCTAGAGGCAGACATATGTTGCTGCTGCTGTGAAGGTTGGGTAGGAGGAGGAAGGGGGTTAGGTGTAGGCCCACCTATTTGAGTATCTTCAGACCCTGCTTGAGCAAGCATCTGTGTGGGTGGTCTCATGCGCATTAGATTTCGGGGGGAATGCTGCCACCTCTCCAGATATTCAAACAGCTCATATGGGGTATTCTGGGGTGTGCTTGCATCAAGCAGGATCTGAAAACATCCTCAAATACGGAGCCTCACCTCACGGGAAAGGGCACAGAGATAAAAGGCAAGGCTACGTGAATATGCCTCCTCTCCATCATCTGTATTCACTCTAGCCAGATAATTTAGGACCCCTGTGTCCACATTGGTCCTGGTATCTTGTGCAGGGATCTGGCGCCTTCTTCGTCCTCGCCGGGATGTTCCAGCAGGCTGTGGGGAGCCCCAGATCTGGGCAGTTGGGCTGCTGCTCATGTTGCCCTGCTCCTCCAGTATGGGTGATGTTGCAGCAGCAGACGGTCCTGGTGGTGTGGTTTGGGGCACAGGCAATGGGTTCTCCTGAGATGATTCTTCACCCATGCTTCTTGTAGGGGGAGAAGATGGGCCAGCCACCTCATCCCCTACAGGGTCAATTATGGGCTCTGTATCTGAGCCCGTTCCTCTATCCATAAGGTTGGAGTGAGTTCTGTTATGAAAGAGAACAGAGCCAAAAATACATTAATATTTTTGACCCTGTAAAGTATCTGTGTATTGTGGTGTGAGGTATCTACTTACGGTCTCAGATCCAGAATAGGGGTGAGGAAGGAGAGGTGGTCATAATAAATGTATTTTCTTTTGACGTAGCCCGCATCACCACTCCTGGACCGCTGCTGACGTTCCCGCCTGTACTGATCGCGGATGCTGCGCCAGCGTTTCATCACATCTTCCACTGCAATGTGACAGGAAATATTATCAATTTTACATATCTGATCGGTCACATTTGCTACCAGTAGTCTAGGCATGTGGCCTTCTGGGGTGTGCTTTCTACCCAGGGTGGCAAATCTAATTGGGGCATCCAGGCCAGATACACAGGGTCAGAATAGTTCACGTATCAAGTAACTACACTTAATAACTTGGTTGGCTAAGAGGATGAGGAGCTTGTGGCCTGAGCAAAATTACGGCAGTGTGAAACCACGTGTCACATCCAAATCTACCCGCCTCATGAGGAAAAAAGTAGAAGCACAGGAAGGGGGGGCTGATTCTGTATGCATTTTATGATGTGAGGTAATTTTAATC
This sequence comes from Dendrobates tinctorius, assembly GCF_039654945.1. NCBI lineage: Eukaryota > Metazoa > Chordata > Amphibia > Anura > Dendrobatidae > Dendrobates > Dendrobates tinctorius. Next base: position 5,057,664 of record NW_027361691.1, read on the forward strand.
ATTTTTTGGCCTTGTACTTACTCAGTTTCTGCTGCTCCTCACGTGGGCGATCACCAAAATCATGGAACATCTGCCGACATATGCGCCTCCATGACGCCTCCTTTCTTGTCCGTTTGGCATAATGGGCATCACGTTGGTCCCAGAGTTCGGGACGCTCCTGCATCAGTACAATGAGCATCTCCACATTTAGGAAATATGGCGCCATGACGCTGCTGTACTCCGTGGAGGTGTACTTCCTGGATGTCTGGAGCGGTTTTTGAGCTCATTTGCATGTCTAGGCTTCCTGATGATGGATTGGCCCATTTCCTGTCACCAGCCAAAAGACCTGCGTATTTCTCGCAAGTCACATGTGTGGTCCGTGTGTAAACCGTATTTTTTGCGCACCCATAGACTTGCATTGGCGTATTACGGGCGCATGCTGCGATTGTCACGGACCGTAGAATACGGCTGAGAAATATACGGCTGTTGGGAGCTGCCCCATAGAGAATCATTGGTCCGTGTGTAATGCGTGCTTTTAACGCGTCTCACTCGTCCATATTCCTCTCTAGTGTGACCCCGGCCTATTACTGAGGATGGCGGGTGGAAACCAAATAGCATTGCACTCATTTCATTGGAAGAAGTATGCTCATAAGACATACTGATAGGGAACTTAGATTGTGATTCCCATCGAGGACAGCGATGATAATGTGTGCAAACTGTAAAGCGCTGCGGTATATGTTACCGCTATATAAAAATAAAGATTATTTATTATAAGATGAAATGGTCTTTAAATAGGTCAAAAGTTAAACATGACATTTCCTTTGTATTTTAGGCAAAAAAAAGTTGTCATTTTTTTTACATTTTAAAATGACAAAAAGGAAAATGGTTAAATGCAAAAGTTTGGGCACCCTTGGAGCTTTGTGTGCTCAGATAACTTTGACCAAGGTTCGGACATTAATTGGCCTGTAAGAGTGCTGCTTGCTCACTATCATCATTAGGAAAGGCCAGGTGATGCAAATTTCACAGCTTTATAAAAACCCAGCCTCCTCTAACGCTTTCCCAAAAAAACAGCAGCCATGGGTTTTACTAAGCAGCTGCCTAGCACTCTGAAAATGAAAATAGTGGAGGCCCACAAAGCAGGAGGCTACAAGAAGATAACAAAGCGTTTTCAAGTCGCCCTTTCCTCAGTTTGAAATGTAATTAAGAAATGAAAGTTAATATGAGCAGTGGAGGTAAAGATAAGGCCAGGAAGACCAAGCAATATTTGAGTAAGAACTGCTCATAGGATTTCTGAAGACACTTGCACAAATATGGCCTTCAGGGAGGCGGCTTCCTCAGTGGCTGCTGAAAGCAGGCAGTGAGGAAGCCTGTGCAGCGGCTGTCAGATCGCTGATCTGACACAGCGCTGTTCTAAATGTCAGATCATCGATCTGACACTTCACAGTAATGTCCCCCCTGGGGCAAAGCAATAAAGTGAAAAAAAAGTGGAAAAATAATTTTAAAAAAAATCCCAAAATAAATTTAAAAAAAAAATATTTCCTAATAAATTCATTTTTTGGAAATAAAAAAAAAAACAATAAAAGTACACATAATTAGTATCGTCGCGTCTGAAACAACCCCTCCTATAAAACTGTCCCACTAGTTAACCCCTTTAGTGAACCCCTTAAATAATAAAAATAAATAACAAAGCAACAAAAATGCGTTATCATCATATCGCTGAACAAAAAGTGCAATAACGCACGATCAAAAAGACGCATATAAAAAATCATGGAACCGCTGAAAACGTCATCTTGTCCTGCAAAAAATTAGCCGCCATACAGCATCATCAGCGAAAAAATAAAAAAGTTATAGCTCGCAGAATAAAGTGATGCAAAAATAATTCTTTTTGATATAAACATAAAAAAATGACATAAGTGAGGTATCGCTGTAATCGTACTGACCCGAAGAATAAAACCGCTTTATCTATTTTACCACACGCAGAACAGTGTAAACGCACCCCCCAAAAGAAATTCTTGAAATGCTGGTTTTTGTTCATTCTGCGTCCCAAAAATCGGAATAAAAAGCGATCAAAAAATGTAAGGTGCCTGAAAATGGCACCAATAAAAACGTCAACTCGTCCCGCAAAAAATAAGACCTCACATAACTCTGTGGGTCAAAATATGGAAAAATTATAGCCCTCAAAATGTGGTGATACAAAAACTATTTTTACAATAAAAAGTGTCTTTTAGCGTATGACAGCTGCCAAACATAAAAACCGCCATATATAGTAATTCAAACCCCCCGTTATCACCCCCTTAGTTAGGGAAAAATAATAAAATTAAAAATAAGTATTAGGGTTAGGGTCTGGGCTAGGTTTGGAGTTAAGGATAGGGTTAGGGTTATGGTTAGGGCTGAGATAGGGTTAGAGGTGTGTTGGGGTTAGGGTTGGAGTTAGAATTGGGGGGGTTTCCACTGTTTGGGCACATCAGGTGGTCTCAAAATGCAACATGGCGTCTGATCTCAATTGCAGCCAATTCTGCATTGAAAAAGTCAAATGGTGCTCCTTCCCTTCCAAGTTCTGCAATGTGCCCAAACAGTGGTTTACCCCCACCAATGGAGTATCAGCCTACTCAGGATAAACTTCTGTGAAGTACTTGTTGGTTCAAAGTGCTCACAACACATCAAGATAAGTTCCTTTGGGGGTCTAGATTCCAAAATGGGGTCACTTTTGGGGGGTTTCAACAGTTTAGGCTTATCAGGGGCTCTCCAAACGCAACATGACAGTCGCAGACCATTCAATCAAAGCCTGCATTCCAAACATCACTACCTCCCTTCCAAGCCTCTATGTGTGCCCATACAGTATATTTCTCCCACATATTGGGTATCAGCGTGCTCAGGACAAATTGAACAACAATGTATGGGGTCCAATTTCTCCTGTTACTGTTGGGAAAATAAAAAAATTGGGGACTAAAAGATCATGTTTGTGGAAAAAATATGATTTTTATTATTTTCACACCAAGGCGTCATAAACGTCTGTGAAGCCCTTAGGGGTTCAATGTGCTCACCACACATCTAGATAAGTTCCTTGGGGGGTCTAGTTTCCAAAATGGTGTCATTTCTGTGGGGTTTCCACTGGTTAGGCACATCAGGGGCTTTCCAAACGCGACATGGCGTCCAATCTCAATTCCAGCCAAAAAAGTCAAATGGCGCTGCTTACCCTTGGTAAAATTAAAATTGGGAGTGAAAAGATCATTTTTGTGGAAAAACTATGATTTTTTAATTTTACGGCTGTATCATATAAACTTCTGTGAAGCCCTTGGGGGTTTAAAGTTCTCACCACACATCTAGATAAGTTCCTTGGGGGGTCTAGTTTCCAAAATGGGTCACTTGTGGGGGTTTCCACTGTTTATGCACACCAGGGGCTCTCCAATCGTGACATGGCGTCCGATCTGAATTCCAGCCAAGTTTGCATTGAAAAAGTCCTTCCCTTCTCTGAGCTCTGTCATGCACCGAAACAGTGGTTTCCCCCCACATATCAGGTATCAGCGTACTCAGAACAAATTGCACAATAATGTTTGCAGTTCAATTTCTCCTGTTACCCTTGGTAAAATAAAAAAAAATTGGACCTGTAGTAATTTTTTTGTGAAAAAAAAGTTAAATGTTCATTTTTTTTTTTTAACAATCAAAAAATTCCTGTGAAGCACTTGAAGGGTTAATAAATTTCTTTAATGTGGTTTTGCGCACCTTGAGGGGTGCAGTTTTTAGAATGGTGTCACTTTTGGGTATTTCTTATCATATAGACCCCTCAAAGTGACTTCAAATGTGATGTGGTCCCTAAAAATAAAATGGTGTTGTAAAAATGAGAAATCGCTGGTCAACTTTTAACCATTATTACTTCCTAACAAAAAATATTTTGGTTCCCAAATTGTGCTGATGTAAAGTAAACATGTGGGAAATTTAATTTATTAAATTTTTTGTGTGCCATATCTCTGTGATTTAAGGGCATAAAAATTCAAATTTGGAAAATGGCAACATTTTCAAAATTTTTGCCAAATTTCTGTTTTTTTCACAAATAAACGCAAGTTATATGAATGAAATTTTACCACTAACATGGAGGACAATATGTCACGAGAAAACAGTGTCAGACTCACCGGGATCCATGGAAGCGTTCCAGAGTTATTACCTCATAAAAAGACAGTGGTCAGAATTGTAAAAATTGGCCCGATCATTAACGTGCAAACCACCCTTGGGGGTAAAGGGGTTAAGCATGTGCGTGGATCAATCAAGCTGTGGGGTTGTGTTGCAGCCAATGGCATGGGAAAGATTTTACAAGTAAAGGGATGAATGGATTCAATGTAATTTTAGCAAATTCTTAATGGAAACATTACACCATCTGTAAAAAGGATGAAGTTAAAAGGGGATGGCTTCTACAAATGGATAATGATCCTAAACACATGTCAGAATCCAAAATAGACTATCTCAAAAGGCAGAAGCTGAAAGTTTTACAATGACCCTCACAGCACTCTGATCTGAACATTATTGAAAATCTGTGGCAAGACCTCAAAATAGCAGTGCATGCAAGACGATCCAGAAATCTCACAAAGCTGGAAGAATTTTCCAAGGAAGAATTTGTAATTTTTAAAATGTAAATGATGAAAATATATATTTTTTTACCTAACATGCAAAGAAAATATGTCATGTGTAACTTTAGGCCTTTTACAGATCATTTCCTCTTCAACTTACTTAACTGTTCCCTATAACAGTAATTTTGACCAGGAGTGCACAAACTTTTATATTCCAAAGTATATGAATTGGGCTATGCTCCAGAACTCTCTCCATAGAAGTACATTAGACATGTGACATACATGTAGATTGCATGTCAAGAAAGGGATATATTGTTTTTAAGCACAACACTACTTGTACCCTAGTTTACATGTGTGCAATAAAAAGGGATTATCAGTAGCCATGTGTAATGGTAATGACTATGCAAAGTAGTCCAGTGCTATGTATATTCTGCTGTATTGTAATGATCCATAGAAGAAATCTCAAATATACATGATATATGCTGACTTCATTAATTACTCTATTTAAGTTATTAAATTTGGCCCTGATGATGATGGGTCCTTGACTCCTGAAGAGTCATCCTTTAACAAGAGAGGAAAAACCCCCAGTGGAGGAAACCTCTAGGGAACCAAGGTTAAAGGAGTGCCCTTCCCTTGGGCTGTGGATAGGTGAGAACAGAGACCGAGCCCAGAATCTGCCTCTTCTTACAGCCGTTACCTCACCTGTGTCGTGGGTACACTTGGCTGCTATAAGTCTGGTAAATGTCATATTACTGGATGAGAGTAGTCCAAGCCTGGAATCTGCCTCTTCATGCAGCAAGTAAGTCACTCTTCTGTGAACATGCCTGACTGTGGAAAGTCTGGTAAATGTCATATCAATAGGTGAGAGCAGTCCAAGCCTGGAATCTGCCTCTTCATGCAGCAAGTAAGTCACTTGTCTGTGAACACATCTGACTGTGGAAAGTCAGGTAAGTGTCAAATCCATAGGTGGGAGCAGTCCAAGCCTGGAATCTGCCTCTTCATGCAGCAAGTAAGTCACTTGTCTGTGAACATGTCTGACTGTGGAAAGTCCGGTAAGTTTTATATCTATAGGTGAGAGCAGTCCAAGCCTGAAATCTGCCTCTTCATGCAGCAAGTAAGTCACTTGTCTGTGAACACGTCTGACTGTGGAAAGTCCGGTAAGTGTCATATCAATAGGTGAGAGCAGTCCAAGCCTGGAATCTGCCTCTTTATGTAGCAGGTAAGTCACTTATCTGTGAGTATGCCTGACTGTGGAAAGTCCGGTAAGTGTCATATCAATAGGTGAGAGCAGTCCAAGCCTGGAATCTGTCTCTTCATGTAGCAAGTAAGTCTCTTGTCTGTGAACACGTCTGACTGTGGAAAGTCCGGTAAGTGTTATATCTATAGGTGAGAGCAGTCCAAGCCTGTAATCTGCCTCTTCATGCAGCAAGTAAGTCACTTGTCTGTGAACACGTCTGACTGTGGAAAGTCCGGTAAGTGTTATATCAATAGGTGAGAGCAGTCCAAGCCTGGAATCTGCCTCTTCATGCAGCAAGTAAGTCACTTGTCTGTGAACACGTCTGACTGTGGAAAGTCCGGTAAGTGTTATATCCATAGGTGAGAGCAGTCCAAGCCTGTAATCTGCCTCTTCATGCAGCAAGTAAGTCACTTGTCTGTGAACACGCCTGACTGTGGAAAGTCCGGTAAGTGTCATATCCATAGGTGAGAGCAGTCCAAGCCTGGAATCTGCCTCTTCATGCAGCAAGTAAGTCACTTGTCTGTGAACACGTCTGACTGTGGAATGTCCGGTAAGTGTTATATCAATATGTGAGAGCAGTCCAAGCCTGGAATCTGCCTCTTCATGCAGCAAGTAAGTCACTTGTCTGTGAACACATCTGACTGTGGAAAGTCCGGTAAGTGTCATATCAATAGGTGAGAGCAGTCCAAGCCTGGAATCTGCCTCTTCATGTAGCAGGTAAGTCACTTATCATTGAGCATGCCTGTCTGTGGAAAGTCCGGTAAATGTCATATCCATAGGTGAAAGCAGTCCAAGCCTGGAATCTGCCTCTTTATGCAGCAGGTAATTCACTTGTCCGTGAACACACCTGACTGCGGAAAGTCCAGTAAATGTCACATCCATGGGTGAAAGTAGAGACCGATCCCGGAATCTACCCCGTTGTGCAGCAGGTAAGTCTCTTGTCTGTGAACATGTCTCGCTGCAGAAAAACTGGTAAGTGTCATATCCATGGGTGAATGCAGAGACCAATCCTGGAATCTGTGTCTGTTTTGCTTCATCACTGGTTGCCTGATCCTCACATGGTAGCCACCATGTAAAGGAGCTGTAGTGGAGTTGTCCCCTCCTGCTGGATTCCTTTTCAAAATAAAGAAAATAGAATTAAGCACTGTAGATAAAGCACTGAAGAAATTACAAACTCATTTCTTTACTGTATCAAGTGTAATCATCCAAATAATGGGACAGGGCAGCAATAGTTAAATCCTGTGGCCTGCTGGAATACTGCGATGAAGCATTGCACGTCAACCATTTAACAAGAGACAGCATTTGCAGAACACGTACACTGCACCTTAAATACCATGAAATCTCCCCTATTAGTGGCTGTAATAATTCCTCACCCAAGACCCCAGTCTTTTAATCAATGAACCTATTCCCATCACAATGGTGGGAACATGATTCGTGGCTTAACAAATGCCGCCGATCATCATGAATTTGACGAGCTGAGGCTGCCACACCACCCAACCAGCCCAAGCTCTGGCACTTTATCAGAACTGGGCGAAAATGGCGTGAGAATGCCAAAAGCCACAATATTTTAGCGCAGCCTGTAGTTTCACCAAAATGTTGTGACATTTCAAAGCTTTTTAATGTCAGAATACTGGGGTAAATGAGTTGATAAATCAGGACCCTAAATCCTTTTGAAATAAATCTAAGATGATCTTCTGATAAACTTTGAGCTGAGATAGTAAAACACTTACTTCTTTTTATAGAATCCTTCTTTGTTTCGGAAATATCTCATTTGACGTCCAGGTTGTGAGGACTCAGAATCATAGATATAAACATATCGATCATCCGATTCTTGAAAAGAAACATTTTTCCCTTTGCTTTTATTTTTCATGGGATTTCTTCCTCTTAGAATAGACGGAGGTGTCTGTCTGTAGTCATCTAAGTCCGGATTAATCTTGGACTCTTTCACCTCCACTATACCGGCCTTGTGCAGCATTGTAATGTCTCCAGATGTACAGAAAATGTCAGATTCTCCTGTAACGCAAAATATTGAAATTAGATTTAATAAAATACAAAATTCTATGTGATTAAGATTATTAACACTTACAGGTTATTATAACTTCTAAATAGTATATTAGACTGAGAAAAGAGGGACCCAATCCCCAGAGAAAAGCTCCTGCAATTCAGAGAAAGCAAAGCTTAAAGAGCCACCCGGGGACTAAAGTGAGACCTGACTAGCCCAACGCTGCTCCCAGTCGGCTTCCCCCTGCGCCGCTGCACTTGCTGGACAGGTCTACTCTAATGAAAGATATGGGAGAGACCTGTCAGTCAAGGAGATGCCAGCTTGGGACAGCACCAGATTTGTCAAGTCTCTCCATGTGGTCACTGGTCAGCTCTGCAAAATATGTTTTCTACAGATATCTGATATTATCACCCCTAGAATGATACATTGAATTATGACAACAGAAGGGCTGAGTCTCTATAGCTATCAATATATTAACGGCTCGTTCACTGACAAGTTCCTATAGAAGACCATTTTTTAATTTATATATTAGGTTGTTTTTCTATTAAATCTATTTCACGAATGCTCGGAGAACTTACTGTCAGAGGAGGTGACCTCATCCTCGTCTGGGCTGTTATCGATTATTACATCAGGGGGTCCAGGCACTGAGATCTTGTTGCCTGTGAGGACGTCTCTCTGTTCATTCCCGGGTCCATGAAGCAAATCACTAATGGTAATTGGTATGCAGTCCTCACGTTTTCCTGTAACACAGAACATAGAAATCAACATTTCTAAAATAAAAGCTTCCATCATGCTTCTCGTGAATGCCCTGAGAACTTACTGTCAGAGGAGGTGACCTCATCCTCATATGGGCTCATATCGATTATTACATCAGGGGGTCCAGGCACTGAGATCTTGTTGCCTGTGAGGACGTCTCTCTGTTCATTCCCGGGTCCATGAAGCAAATCACTAATGGTAATTGGTTTGTAGTCCTCACGTTTTCCTGTAACACAGAACATAGAAATCAAGATTTCTAAAATAAAAGCTTCCATCATGTTTCTCGTGAATGCCCTGAGAACTTACTGTTAGAGGAGGTGACCTCATCCTCTTCTGCGCTCATATCGATTATTACATCAGGGGGTCCAGGCACTGAGATCTTGTTGCCTGTGAGGACGTCTCTCTGTTCATTCCCGGGTCCATGAGGCGAATCATCAATGGTAATTGTGATGTAGTCCTCACGTTTTCCTGTAACAGAACATAGAAATCAACATTTCTAAAATAAAAGCTTCCATCATGTTTCTCCTCTATGTCTAGGGCTATCACAATGTCTTTCTTATGTGTGGACTGGAAGTTGCTTTCTCATTATAAGTATATGGAACCTCACACTGAGTCTCATAGGAAACCACTACCACAACTACACATAAGACAGTTTGTGAGCCGATGAATCTGAATTGCGGTCATATGGTTCAGAAGACAACTAGAATGGCGCTGGTGCTATTTTGAATATTGCGCTTAGATCCTGCATTGCGCTGTCCCCTTTATAGCCCCAATCCTCGGGGTATCACATGAAAATGTAAACTATCTAGTAATATCAGCCGTATTCATCTATATATCGCTATAACAGTAAGGATTCTAACACCATCTTTTGGGATTATGACCCTTTAGTATTTTTATCTATTGGAGATAACTTGGTCCTCTTTTGTAACCACGACCAAATGCAAATTTTTTGTGCTGATTCTCAAAAACCATCTTATTAATGGCCTCTTTTTTTGTGACATGAAAATGACATTGTTACTGTTTTCATTATTACTGTCCCCTCATCACACTTTTCTGGTGCATAATAGGGTCTGGGAGGGAGAGCCGACAAGGAGCGGGGGCACCATATCGCAATATTAGGGTGTGAATCTCCGCAGAAAGGTAGGGGCATTTTTTTAGGCTGCTTTAGGGCCAGGCCCACTTCCCTCCTGTGACTCTATTATATCTATAAGTCCCACCTTTTTATGATAATTTTGAATAAAAATGTTATATATAGTAGGAGGGTCTTTTTTAGTGTAAGTTGTTGTAATTTTTTTGGCCCTCTCTCCCTCTGATTCAGTTTTGCAGATTCATCCGGCTGTAGTTACCATTTAGATTGGTGTTGTTCTCTCTAAAGTCATTGGCACAATTTTGACTTTCAACGTCTTTCATTGGTTTCTTCTTTTTCAGACAACTATAAAAATGGAAAAATAAAAATCACATTGTAAATTACAAAGTAAAACATGTCTGTATTCTGCAGAATGTAAGAATGAAACATGTTATCTAGTCCTATCTGTAGAGAGATCACCAGTCAGTCATTTTGGTGTAGCAGAGCCAGGTAGGGCAGGGTTAAGTCCGAGCTTTGCAGGATTTGATTAGATGCACCCACTTAGCTTTTTTTTTTTTTACTACAGCCAGGACCTCTGTTCACTATTTCTGTCTGCTAGATGAAGCAGAGTCGAGTGTACTGGAGCTAGTGAGTGTTCAGCCAACATTTGAGCTATAGCTGAGAGGAAGATGTGCCGGGATCTCTCTGTGAATGGAGACAGCATGGGTCAGCTAGGAAAGCTGAGCAGTCTGTGTGCAGGAGCGGCAGAGAACCGTTCGTCAGCTGCAGCCTGTATAGTATGAACCGTCCCCAGGAGTTGAACACTTCTGTTTGGCAGTGGAGGCTACTGGAACTCGTACTGAAGGGGATACCAAGACTGGTGGGATCGTGCCTCTTCTATGTATGAAGTTTGCTTTTGGAGAACGGACTGTAATCTGTTCAGGTGAGCTCACACTGACATATGGGCCCTGCTAAATGAATTATTTGCTGTGACACCTTTGTGCCTAGAAGAGGATGTTTTTGGTTTGGAATCCCTTGGAATGTTGTGAAAGCAATAAAACTGCACCGGTTTGACCCAAACAGCATTGACTATGTGAATGGTACCTAATGCCTATCTGAGAGCGTAACTCCCTACAAAGTCTAATATATGCCCATCAGTTACCCGCAGGACACAGCTCCAGGGTGACGTGTGTATGAGCCACAAGAGGCCTACACTAAAGTATTCCCATTACTGGAGTAACCTGAAGATGTGACATTTCCTCTACAGACTCCTGTGTAGCCCATAAATCATGACTTCCTATACTAACCCATATATGATAGCAATGGGACGCATGAATACTGCGAGGATGAAGAGAATGGCGGCAGGTATAACAATCCTATAGACTGCATCCTCAGATGGTTTTGGAGGCATGGTGACATTCTCTAAAAAGAGAAAGAACATAAGTGATCAGGTAACCAGAGCTGGAATGTGTTCAGAAGTGGAAACCAAAACCCTGGACCGGGCGGCCTGAGGAGCCAAGTATGACTATTAACAGAGGGGAATTTAGTGTGGAAAATGATGGATTATTTTTATGTCATATCAATATATAATGGACAAAACAGAGATCTGCTCCTTTATATTTCTGGAATAGGGAACAAACACATGATGGGAGACGACACCTGTAATTACAAGTAACACATGAAGAATCCCCCATTCCATGTATGATGTGACGTCATCTAAATCTCCAGTCACAGAAGAGAAGTGACAGAACCCCTAATGACCCGGAGCCTGACGCTCATACACCGGGCCCTAATCATGGATCCTAATAGTTTCTGGGGCCGGAGGTGAAATGTTCCATGTGAGGGACAGATCTGATTTCTGAGCTGCTGATCGCCTGTCTCTTGTGGGCGCCTTCTGCTACATGTAGTAGTCGGTGCATCCAGCCCGGAGAGAACAGTATTAATGCTCGGCGTCTCCTCTATGTGTTATTAGACTGGACCCTGGAAGCCAAACGGCATCTTTCCCCAATTCCACATTACATGGTAAAATGAAGAATGTAATTCACAACTACAACTCGTTCAGCAAAAAGATAAACAAGTCCTCATACGGCCATATGAAGGGAAGAAAGTTATGGCTCTTGGAAGAAGGAGAGGAGAAAAAAAGCCCAAAAACGAAAATTGGCTGCAGAAGGGAAGGGGTTAACCCCGTAGTCAGAGTATATCTGGTAATGCGCTTACCTTCGTTAATCCTGATCTGCTCTAGTGATCGAGGGTTGCGGATAAAGATGGGAGCACCTTCCGCGGGTGCTAATAGCACGCTGAGAACTAGAAGTAGTCTAAACAGCATTGGAGCCTGGAGGAATATCGCTTACTGTGTGCGGCACAATCAGCTTCTCCAGACAAAGCGTCTCACAGCAACATCGCTGGTTAGAACCAAGCATTCCGTGACATCACAGCTGGAACCCAACAGTGACATCATGGTGGGCGGGGCTACACATGAGTGATGTCACAATTGGGGCTCATCCACTAAACGTTCCCAATGTATATAATAAGAATATACAAAAGAAAGAAAAGGAAAGAAGAAAAATAAATAACTCAAAAAGGAAAGAACACTTTTTTTCACATACTCACATTTATTATATTTTATGTACTTTTATACAACAGAAATGTGTTCCCATTTGGGAGAATAATCATTCTCACTTTCAGTCATTGACTTTTTTCAACATTCTTTACACATTTTTTCTTTTCACTATTTTGTTTTCCACTTTAATTGCATTTTTATTCATTTGCACATACGGTTCATATTCACATAGAAGCTTTTCTCCTTTCTACCTTTTTACTAGGTTATTTCACTATCATTATCACTTACAGTCACATTTTTCTTTTTTTCCTCAATATCTGTCTCCCAATTCCCCTTCCCATTAAATATCACTATTCCCCTTTGTTCATAGTCATCAACAGCCATATTATCACAAAATATCTTCACCAACTCTTTTTCCAATGGTAAAGATGGCGGCCATGATTGTTGTGCACTGTCCTGACTGGCTAGCTGGTCCCACATCATGAGCCGTGGTATTGTTGCACTTCATTGACGCGCTTCTTGCTGCCGGCCGGCAGCAGATGTCATGCCCATGCGCACGCGGCAGCGCTCAATAAGGTGACGTTTTCCATGATGACCCATTTGCAGCAGCTGTATTCGCACTTTATTAGCCAGCCAATACCCCTCCACCACACGTCCTGTCAAAGCGGAAGCGAAACGCGTGCTGGATTTGTGGCATGCTCACTTGGTCTGTATTATGCATATACTCTATCACGTCATTAATTATTAATACAGGAGAAGTGAGGGCCCTGCTCGCAAGCTTACAACCTACAAGGAATTGGGAGGGGCGCAATAGGTGAGAAGCACTTGTTATTTCAGGTCCAGCCATTATAATAGATAGGGGTTTTCATATAAAGCTGCACGATCCGGTCATCAACCAGTATGTTTAAATGCAGATATCAAGTGCGGTTTTCATGTGCATGGAGCCTGTGGAGTCAGATGAATAGGAGGGAGCATTTATTATCCTGGGTTGCTTTATGCATGGCATCATATAATAATGTAGGATAATATTAAGATGAGCAGGACTCATGGGAGTTCGGGTTTGTCGGGTTCGGACAAACTTTAGTCCAAAGTTTGGTTCGAGTACCAGAACCTGACCAAAGCTTGACCCCGGACCTGAACCTCATATTAGTCAATGAGGACCTGAACTTTGATGCTGTAAAATGGTTTTAGTAAGGGCTACGGGTTCACTTAAGTAGGCAAAATGGGGGTAAGAGCACGACAATTGCCCTGCAAACAAATGTAGATGGAGAAATTACTTAAAATAACAAAATATTTAAAAAAAAATCTTAAGCCAAAAGGCGGAAGTCCAAGCTGAGAAGTAGAGCAGTTCCTTGTGAGTGTATTTTACTGTATTTGTTAATAAATAAATGAAAAAAAACAATGTGGATTCCCCTATTTTTAATAACCAGCAAATGGAAAGCAGACAGTTGTGAGCTGTTCTTATTATTTAGGGTCCCACCTTATTTGTAATAAGTAGAAAAGGCAAAGCAGACAACTGTGAGCTGAAATTAATAGGATGTGAAGCACCATAGTTATTGGGCCCTTCCCAGCATAATAAGACCAGCTCACTTGCAGTATAAGCCAGTGTAGGCCTGAACTTTTTTGCTGTAAAATGATGGTTGAAAATGGTTGGGGGTTGCAAAAGGAAATAAAATTGGGTTAGGAGCAGGACAGCTGCTCTGCAAACAAATGTGGATAGCAATTTCACTTAAAATTACAGAGAATAAAAAAAAAAAATAATAATTATCTTGAACCAGGAGGCAGATGCCAAAGTGAAGAGGTGTATATGGATGTGGCAGTGTAAGTGGAAGAAGCACGGGAGGAGGTATCTAACACTGTTTTTGTGGAGTTTTTGTTTTTTAGGGAAATTGCTTTCAAGTTTTGTTACGGTAATTGCTGGGTTCTGTAGGTGTACTAAATAGTGGGTACGGAAATTATTCAGACCACTTTATATTTTTCACTCTTTGTTTCTTTGCAGCCATTTGGCAAATTCAAAAAAGTTCATTCTTTTTCTCATTAATGTACACTCTGCACTAGAGTTGAGCGAAACGGGTCGAAAAAATTGAAAAGTCGCCGACTTTCGCCAAAGTCGGGTTTCATGAAACGAAACCCGACCTTAGCGTGAGGTCGGCCACGAGGCTGGCGACTTTAGCACCAAAGTCGCGTTTCAAAAGATGCTTGAGCGCCCTTTTTGCAGCCAATCATGAAGAACGGACACTGTGGGCAACGTGATGGCATAGGCAGCGGTCACCACCATCTTGGAGAAGGGCATGCAAGTGATTGGCTTGCTTTGTGGGGCATCACAGGGGTATAAAAGGGTGGGGATGCCAACCGCCATGTTACTCATGCTGATCTCAGAATAGGGAGAGCTACTGCTGGTGATTCTGTAGGGAGAGCGTTAGGCAGGGAAGAAGATACCAAAAACTGATTCTGCTGCTAGAGACTTTGCCTGTACAACACACTAGTCACTGTGCAGTGCAAGGGGAGGCTATATTGTGGTGCCTCAGCTCTGTTGATTAATAGGCTGCCTTTTAAGGATACCTGGTAGCTGCATTGCTGTGTGCACACTGCTGAGCAAACTGCTTTTTTCAAAGCAATCCAGATTTTATTGTTTTGTCCTTGTGAGTTACTGAGCATTCATTTTTCACACACCGTACAGCGGTGTACGCTCCTCACACAGTACCGTGTAACGGCTGTTATCACGGCCACAGTGAAGCTATCTGTGTGTGACTCTGTAAGGATAAGTCGAGGAGTTGTTCCGTTCTTACAGACCTACACTCTAGGGAGATTCCAGTTCTGCCCAATTCTATATACACCTAGTAGTTTGTCATACACTAGGCAATTTCTGCTGGTCACATTGTGGTGTTAAATAAACAGGGCTTGACTGAATCCAACAGTGTCCTGAAGTGTAGAGACATTCCAATTCTCCACAGTCCTCTATACACCTTGTACCTTGTTTTAAAGTACCAGAGAGTTGGTGGAAATTTGGGTACATTTTTCCAAAAAATGAGGAAGTGTGGTGGAAGAGTCACTGGTAATGATGGTGTTGGTGTTAGATCTGCTGGTAGTGGCAAAAGCAAAATAGCACCTAATGCAGGAGGTGTTGAGGCTGCGTCATCGTCTGGCTCCACAAGGCCTCGAAGGCTCCCTTTTCTCTGTGTAGGTAAACCGCTTCTAAAGCCGGAGCTTCATGAACAAGTTTTGTCTTACATTGCTGACTCAGCCTCCAGCTCTATCGCCTACTCTTCTGAAGTTTTAAAAAATAAAAGCACTGAGTCGTCATTGGAGGCTCATGGTCATGAACCACACCTTTCCTTGTGTCCTTCACCCCTACCAAAATTGAAGGATGCGGCAGGCCACACTACAGATTACTCCATGGAGCTGCTTTCACATACCATGCCTGGGTTATCAAGTCAAATCGTGAATTACCCAGGCAAAGATGAATCTGACATGGAGTGCAATGATGCACAGCCACTGATAGATGATTCTGCTGGTACATTTACTCAGAGCACTACATTGTCCTCGCTGTGTACTGAGACAGAATCTGATCCAGATGAAACTCAGGTGCCTCTTCCCGCATACTATACCACCATACATGGTGCCACAGAGGAAGGTGCACATGACATTGAAGAGGAGGTGATGGATGACCCAGTTGTTGTCCCAGATTGGCATCCATTGGGGCTAGAGTGTGCCACTGCCAATAGCTCAGAAGAGGACGAGGAGCATCCGCAGAGGGCATCGACATGGCAACAGTTGTTATCTGGCAGGCCCGGAGCAGTCCAAAAACGGGTTACAAAAACCCAAAAAATTGCTGGACAACTTGGCCAGATGGTCCAAATAGCACAGCGTGCAAGGCCTCGAACTGTTTTCCCTAGTAGGAAGAGTGCAGTGTGGCACTTTTTTGAACAAAATCCTAATGATCAGGCAAAGGTTATCTGTAAGAAGTGCGTAAAGACCTTTAGCCGAGGGAAAAATCTGAGAAATTTGAATACCAGTTGCATGCTAAGACATTTAACCACCATGCACTTGCAAGCGTGGACAGACTACCAAAACTCACGTACCACATGTGCTGCTGCTCCCAAAGAAGGTAGTCAGCAACGCAACATTGTTTCCCCCACTGTAAGTCCACCGGTTAGCACACCGTCAGCAGCAAATGTTGAGTTGTCATTGCAAGGGCTAATCAGTCAGGGAATCACACTGTTATTGCAACGAAAGATTGAATCTAGGCCATAAGAAAGAACACCAACTCCATCACCATCATCAACCCTCTCTCAGTCCGCCATGTCCACCGCTAGTTCCACCATATGCAGCTCTCAAGTCCAGCTCACCCTTACAGAGACTATGAGTAGGACAAAAAAGTACTCATCCTCTCATCCGCGTACACTGTGTTTGAACGCCCACATTGACAAACTAATCTCGTTGTAGATGATGCCCTATCGGTTGGTTGAAAGCGCAGCTTTCCGCGAACTAATGGCCTACGTAGTACCACGCTATCAACTACCCAGTCGCCACTTCTTTTCTCGCAAAGCCATCCCAGCCCTCCACCTTCATGTGAAAGACTGCATTGTCCATGCACTCAAGCAGTCAGTGAGTGGAAAGGTGCACCTCACAACTGATGCATGGTCCAGTAGGCATGGCCAGGGCCGTTACGTGCCCATCACTGCGCACTGGGTTAATGTGGTGTATGCAGGGTCCACAGGGAACAGCGGTGGTGGAACAGTGCTGCCTAGCCCACGGTATAGGAAACAGTTGGCTGTAGGTGTTCGGCCCTCCTCCTCCTCGAAAGCTGGTCCACAGAGCGCAGTCGCAAGAGCACTGCATCCGCAGCTGACAATGTTGCAAACGAGGTGTCCCCCTATCGATCAGCTAGTGGAAAGCGTCAGCAGGCTGTGTTGCAGATGATGTGTTTGGGCGACAGACACACCGCGGAGGTACTGGCCGACTACTTTCAGCGACAAACTGACTGGGCAGTCTACATCTTGAGGCAGGCAAGGTAGTTAGTGATAACAGCCGGAATTTTGTGGCAGCCATAGCCCTTTCAAAACTCAGACACATACCTTGCTTGACTCACACCTTCAAACTGGTGGTGCAGTGCTTCCTCACTAATTATTCGGAGTTAACAGGCCTGCTCCAGAAGGTTCGAAGACTGTGCTCGCACATCCGCCGGTCGCCGGTACACTCCAGTCGAATGCATAAGCTGCAGCGATTGATCCACCTTCCCAAGCACCGCCTAATTATCGACGCTGCAACAAGGTGGAACTCCACCCTGCACATGGTTGAGCGGCTGTGCGAACAAAGGCAGGCCGTAATGCATTTGTGGGAGGATACCCGGGCAGGCACTTTGAGGGCAGACATGGAGTTGACAGGTGTGCAGTGGTCGAAGCTGAAAGTCCTCTGTAAAGTCCTTCAGTGTTTTGAGGAATGCACACAGCTGGTAAGCGCAGACGACACCTTCATAAGCATGAGGATCCCACTTATGCATCTGCTCATGCAAACTGTGACGCACATTAAGGAGCAGGCGTCTGCAGCCAAGGTTGATGAGGAGGAAGACGAGGAGTGAAGCCTTGATGACAGTCAGCCATTGTCTGGTCAGGGAACTGTCGTGGACGAGGTGGAGGAAGAAGAGGAAGAGGAGGAGGAAGATGATGGGGATAATTATTTAGGGAAGGAGGATGCTTCTCGTGGGGCAAGAGAAAATATTGGCTTTGCAAGGTCTGGTACTGGGTTTGAGCGTGATTGGAGGGATGTGGATTTGCCTGAAAGTGCTCCTCCACCCAGCACTCGCAGTGCATCATTGACACCTGGAACATTGACCCACATGTCAGATTATGCCTTGCAGATCCTAAAAAGGGACTCCCGCATTGCCCAAATGATGAACGATGATGACTACTGGTTGGCCAGCATCCTGGATCCACGCTATAAAGGCAAATTCCAAAACATCATGCCACAGGAGAACCTTGACCTAATATTGGCTAATAAACAAGCTACTCTGGTAAACCGGTTGGTTGAGGCATTCCCAGCACACAGCAGCGGTGAAGGTTCTCACACAAGCCGTAGGGGCCGGGTGCAACTTGGAACAGGTGTTCGTGGTGCACACATCAGAAGTGGCGTTGGAGACAGGGGTTTCATGACCATGCTGTGGACGGATTTTTCATGTCCCGCTCACACGACTGGTAATACTGCATCAATTGAAAGTGACAGGAGACAGCACTTGTCAAGTATGGTTACAAACTACTTTTCCTCCCATATCGATGTTCTCCCTCACAGGTTATTCCCATTTGACTATTGGGCAGTTAAACTGGACACCTGGCCTGAATTGGCACAATATACCTTACAGGAGCTCGCATGCCCAGCTGCAAGTGTGCTATCGGAAAGAGTCTTCAGTGCTGCTGGATCAATACTGACAGAAAAAAGGACCCGTCTGTCGACCCAATATGTGGATGATCTAACCTTCATTAAAATGAACCATGCATGGGTTTCCAAGGATTTTGTCCCACCTTACCCTGATGACACATAGGTTGCCAGAAAAATTGCTTTCTTTGGTCCGCCTGTTCCTGGGACTTGACCAATTTCGCCTTTAGCAGCAGGTGAATGTCCCACATCAACATATGGCATTTTGTAAACCTCCCTAACTGGGCAGCCTCCTCCCCCTGGGCCGGGGTCACCACCGAGCGCATGCAACCGTGCGAGTGCCGTTGCCCTGGACAGGTGGGTGGGCCGACTCGTGGGCTCGGGACTGACACAGGGTCCCTCATAGTGCAATCAAGTGTCTCTGATGGTGGGGGTGCACACCCGCCATCAGACACACCACCGTACTATGAGGGTCCCAGTGCCAGTGCTGACCTCCACGAGTGGGCCCCCCTTGCTTGGGCAGAGCCCCAGCATTTGCAATGTTTTCCTCTCCCTGCTCCTCCGCTGTGTAGTCTGGGCTGTCAAATCCATCACTGGGACTGCCACTTCAAATTTGGTGAACTGATACAAGATGATGGTTAAGACGTAGCTATGCCCTGTCCCGCTGGCCGGGATCTAGCTTCAGATGATCAATGGTTTCCATTTCTTATGGACGTCGACTTACAATGAGATGCAGTGGTGGTTTCTCATCAGCTTTAACAGTTTTCCTACCCACAGACGTGTGACATTCCAGCGCACATTTTTAAATGTGCCCTCCCATACATGCCAATCGAATTGAATCGCCTACAGCCTGTGGCTTCTGTGCTTTGCACTCCAAAGTTACGTGAGAGATCATGATAGGCAATGAGCACCATGTTTACATCTGTCGCTGTGATCAAAATTGGATGGATATGAGTAACGGTGATGGGATCAACGGTGCTGCAATACAGCAACACTTTCTTCACAAAGAAAGGTTTTTGCTGTGTCCACACACTAATTATTTGAGGGTCAGCATCGCCTCTGAGAATTGTGACGGAAGTTGTACCCGTGAATAGTAATTTGTAGATTTCTGCAATCACTAGACTTTAGGTCAATAATTGTATGCATCTCATTTCCTATTGCAGAGAGTCTGGGCTGTCTTACTGAGACAGAAATATAAATGAAGATTTAAAAATACCACCAAAAGTGTATCATGGTGTACGCTTGAAATACATTTCCTTTTTTCTAATTTTTAGATTGTTGTGTAATCCATGCAGAGAACATGGAGATTTAAAATGTTTAAACTATGCTCTATATAACTGCTATCCAGTGATAATGTACCGTATCTCAACTTTGTACAATCTGGTCAAATCCATACTGGGCCTGAGACCGTCTGAGCCTGCCTCTTGATTGATACACATAGGTTTTCAATGTGTAAACTAGGCAACATATATACGTGTTATCCGTTGTAACTGTACCCTTTATCAACTTTCTCGAATCTTGTAGAATCCATACTGGGCCTGAGAATGGCTGCAGAGCTGTTAAGCAAGCTACAGCACCTGTGGTTTGGACACGTAATGTTTTGCATTTTTTCTGGAATGGCGGTTAGGCCGAAATCAGGAATTGCTGTTGACCTGCACTTACTGGGAAATCATCGTTTGCGGAGAATAATTGGAATCCCAGATCCCCATCACTGACGGTGTTCAGCGGGTTATCTGCACCTGTAAGCGACAAAAGCTGGTCCTTTCAGTGTAGCGCGCATGTAGCCCCGGACATGGAAGGCCATGATAACCCTGTTATTACTCGATCGCGCATGCCAGAGCCTCGCGTATCCCTCTAGTAAGCTTTACGCGTACCGCGGGGGCATGCCGGAGTCTCGTTCGTTAACGTAATAAAGCGGACAAATCGCTAGCACAACTACTAACGGACAAACCACACCACACACAGAATCGACAAAGCTTTCAATGTGTGCATCTTTTTGTGAAGTGGCATGGTTGTGGTTTCTCGGGTGGAGTCCAATTAAGCCGCAGGCTCCACTCCTGGTGGTGCCCTATTGGACATTCCTTTAAGGTTCAGCTTTGCATCCATACTGCCCCTAGAAACAAACTCTTTGCCTTCATGGACGCTGTTTTGAGGTTCGTGGGAATAACGCCGCCCGATCGCCAGTTGCCATAATTTATTGGTGGGAAGAACAACGGTATATGATCGTGTTCATTTTCAGATTTTGGTTTTCTTTTTTACATTTTTATTCCAGCCTTTCTTGACTTCATAAGGGCATGACAAGCCTTTATCTGTGTCTCCTCCACCTCCTCCTTTTACTCCTCCACCTCTTTTGTACATGTAGTTGCCCTTTTCCATATGTTATTTTTGTCTTCTGAGCATTTTGTCGGCTTTGGGACACCTTTTAAGGTATTTTGTAATTGTTTTCTATGTGTTTGTGTTTGCCTGCCATTGTTTTCAGTGTGAGATTGACAATTATCCTTTGACTGAATAGAGCTGTACGCTTCTGATACAGTGCCATATATGTGATGTTATTTTGTGTCTATTTTGTGCTAAATTTGGAAGTTTGGTGGAAGAGGCCGCGGACGTGGGCATGGGGGGGCCAGCTGGTGCTGATGGTGGTGGTGGTGCATCTGCTGGTAGTGGCAAAAACACAATAGCAGCTAAGGCAGGAGGTGTTGAGCCTGCGTCATGGTCTGTCTACGGAACGCCTGGAAGGCTACTGTTATGAGCGGTGGAACGCACTAAATAAAATTAAAATAAAGTGCGTTCACCGCTCGGGGTCCACCGTGCGGTAGATGACAAAACCGCTGCTGAAAGAGACAGGGCACTCAGGCGGAGATGTGCACAGGACTTTAGCTGCAGTCAGTGCACTAAAGCAGACTCTGTTATATGCACAGAACTGCCAACAAAACATAAATACCGCTGAGTCTGTTTAGGGTCACAGACTTCAGCGATGTGGACATGGTATTAAAGCTCACAGAAATAGCCTTAAACACCAGGACTATCCCCTCTAGACCTACCGTAAAACTTAAGGTATGAGGTGTCGCAACTGCGAACACCCGGGAGGCTGCAACCGCAGCACGGCGTGAACAGAGCCGCAAGCAAGGTGCTGCAAGGACGCTGGCGCAATGCAGGACGCTTAGCTGCTGCAAAAGGTATGGCTGGACCGCGCTGGCGCTAGCGCTGCTACTGGCGGCTGCCCAATCACTCACACAATCGCAATATCAGAGGGAAGGGGTTTCATAATAAGTCATCCACCAGTCCAAGCATCCATTACCATACACACAGCAGCAGTATGAAAATACTAGCGCATGGCGGAACGGCCATGCGCACTTTTTCTAGCGTTCGGGACCTGCCGAAAATCTCCAGAGCCCTGAGCATACCCAATGGAATCAGGAACAGGACCTGAGCACCTGACTCCTGAAGTCCAATGGGAGCTCATCCCATGAGCATGCTCAGAAGAAGGGACGAAGGACTTAGCCTCTGGTGGCAAATGTGAGGATCTGTGTTCCTGCATAGGTATTGTAGGAACCAGATTCCTAACATTACCCCCCTCCTAGGGCCCCCCCCTCCCTGAAGCCTCCGACCCACCAGCCTGTGCCCGGCAATGGCACAGACCTCAGACTCGCCAAACAGCGAACCTGATGTCCTAGTAGGTGAAACTGAAAACCGGGACATATGGATGGTATCAGCGGAGGTCAGGTCACCAGGTCTCAGGAGGGATACCCTGTTGACAATAGGAGCGGAAGGTTTAGGAGACCGCCGCCGTGTATCGACGGCCGTCACCACCCTCCATTCGGGGAGACTGTCCCGAGCACATAACGTGCATGCCCGAATGAATTTTTTGAAGTCTCGAGCTTTATGGGGCCACCAATACGCTCCAGCCAAGGTGTATATGAGCCGACATGTTTTATAAAAAAAAAAGCCATTTTATAAAAATAAAGTGAACTTTACTGTTGGAACTGGTGAAACATATATACAGCAGGCATCAGGTACAAAGTTTCTTTTCACATCTTCGGTTTTACACAGAGGCACAGGCATGGCGGTCACATGTGACAGCATCACAACATTTCAGCAATAAAACATAGGTGACTAGACATAGGTTACACCCCCATTACTAACCCTATAGTGAAATGTAATAAAGACAAGCAGCCCCATACAATGATGTTCCCAACTCCAAACTTCACTGTTGGTATGGTGATTTTGGGGTGATATGTAGTCCCTTTTGACCTCCAAACATGGTCTGCATTATGGCATCCAAAGAGTTCAATTTTGGTCTCATCTAGGCAGACTATATTGTCTCAGTATTTCACAGGCTTGTCTAAATGTTGTGGAGGAAACTTTAAACATGCCTGAACATGCTTTTTATTCAGCAATGGAGTCTTGTGTGGTGAGCGTGCATAGAGGCCATGGAGGTTCAGTGCATTACTTATTATTTTATTTAAAACTAGCTGAAGTGCCCAGCGCTGCCCGGGCATAGTAACTAACTGTGGCTAGTTATAGCAAATTATAATTATCCTCCATCACATAGTCCCGTGCCCATATACCCATCATGCATATCCACGATCCCATAGTCGAGTGCCCATATACCCATTATACATCCTTCATCTAATAGTCCCATGCCCATATACCCATCATACATATCCTCCATCCCATAGTCCCGTGCATATATACCCATCATACATATCCTCCATCCCATAGGCCCGTGCCCATATACCCATCATGCATATCCACGATCCCATAGTCGAGTGCCCATATATCCATCATGCATATCCTCCATCCCATAGTCCCATGCCCATATATCAATCATACATATCCGCCATCCCATAGTCCCGTGCCCATATACCCATCATGCATATCCTCCATCCCATAGTCAACCATTATAACATCATAATGAGAGGCGGCAGGTCTTGCAACCTATGATGACATCAGCGTCGCCATGGCAACCACTATGACATCATAATGAGGGGCGTGGCTTGACGGCCACACACTTTTTCCCCAGTATGTAGATAGGGGCAAAATTGTTTGGTGAATTGGAACGCGCGGGGTTAAATTTTCGCCTCACAACATAGCTTAGGACGCTCTCGGGGTCCAGACGTGTGACTGTGCCAAATTTTGTGGCTGTAGCTGCGACGGTGCGGATGCCTATACTGGACATACACACATACACATACATACACACATACATACACACTTTGAGCTTTATATATTAGATAATTGTATCTGCTGATTCAAGTCCATTTTGTAGTTTTCCACTGCTCTTGAACAACTCTTCTGATAATTCTTTCCACTACTCTGAAATCCTGCAAGGAGCACCTGATCTTACCTGGTTTATAGTGAAATTATCTACTTTCCATTTACAGATCATGACCTCAAAAGTGTTCACTGGAGCATTCAGTAGTTTAGGAAGTCATCCGTCACCAATGCCATCAGTAGGTTTTGCAACAATAAGGTTGAGAAGGTCTTGAGACAGCTCACTTGTTTTACCCATTATGAGCTATTTCTTGTGTGGCACCTTGGTAATGAGACACCTTTTTTTAGGCAATCAATTGAACCAGCTGATATTATTTTTCACTAGCAGGATTGCTTTTTAATTACCAATAGATTTTAGCTGGTGTCGTGGCTTTCCATGGCTTTTAGCACCTCACTTTCTTCCTGTGTTCAATATTTTTTTCTGTGTCATTTTTACATTCTTACACATAATTTATGGACATCTGTGGTTTGATCTCTTTGCCTTTGTGGGTTCAATGGGTTGTTAACGACAAATATGACAAATATATGTTTAGAAATATGTTTACTTAGAAAATGGTGATGTATTCAATACTTATTTCATGCGCTGTATGTATACACATACACACACCTCTTTAGATGATAAATCACACATAGCATTTGTAACATACTAAGTGAACAAGGTCCATTACAACACACTTTTTTGAATCCCTATAAAGGCAGCAAAGGAACGAAAGAGGATAGTAATATAAGTCTAAATCAACATAATAATTTTGAACTTTCGAAAAGATTGTGCAAAAATCCTGCACTGTGTTCCTCTACAGCCCCAGGTTTATATATATTACTGTCATATTTAGGGCTCATACTCACTTGTGAGAGACTCGTACCATTCTCATGCGAGTATCTCGCATGAAAACCTGGCACTGCCACCGGCACTCGGACTGGAGCGTGCGGCTACGTGTATTTCTATGCCGCCGCCGCACGCTCCAGTGCCAGTGCTGGCGGCAGTGCCAGGTTTTCATGCCAGAGGCTCTCACGAGAATGGTGCTAGTCTCTCACAAGTGAGTATGAGCCCTTATACTGTTTTTTCTGTGGTTAGTAATTTTCTCCCCATCTAATTGTATATTTCCCGATGGACTTACAAGGTGACAAGTTCTAGGAATCCACTTCTATTCACATACTGGAGGTCTCTACATTACATTAAGTATGGCCGAAACAGCCTCAATTTGCAGGTAAAAATGGAGGGAAATTGCTGTAAAAGGTAGGAATAATTTTTCAGGTAACATCAAACTATTAGACTGGTATATTGCATTGGTCATTGCAATACAGTGATTCCAATCTGAGAGTAAATTGATCCAGCAGTTGTTAATAGGTAGCAAGATGTGTAGCTGATCCTATGGCCGGGGTCACACTAACCGACGAAAAATACGGTCCGTAGTTTACATGCGTAATACGGATGAATGACCCCTAAATAGTGCTCCGTAGGTCATCCGTAAGCAAGGTGTGGTCGCGTATTTTGCGCATGTCAGCATCCGTATGTAATCCGTATGGCATCCGTATGCAATCCGTATGGTGAGATTTTCTCGCAGCCTTGCAAAATGGACATTTAACGGTTTTGAGGCCTGCTAACTATTTAAATCATTAGCCTGCACCCTATTTATTGCCTCAGGAACAGGTGGCTGCCTCCATTCTGTCCATTTGTCACCTTGCATTCACTAGGTGTGTTGGTGTTGTATGTGCAACATGGCAAACAGTCTGAGTTTCAACACAACTGAGCAGGTTCTCTTCAACTGGCTTTTGTCACGCCTCTTTGGCCAACCATACCCAGTGATAGTGGATCCGCGGAGGAGGAGACGCATGTGGGTCCATCCACTTTTGAGGCAACGACTCACAAGAGGTCATTTTCACCACCTCTATTCTTCTATGCGGGAGCATCCTGTCAAATTCTACCAATACTGTCGCATGAGCCTTGCAACATTTGATCGACTCTTGGAGACAGTGCGCCCTGGGATAACCTTTCAGGACACAAGGATGCACAAAGCTATATCTGCAGAGGAGCGACTTCTACTCACAATACGGTATGTACTACACAACCACATTCTCTACGTTCATAATGTGTGGGCCAAAGTATGTATTTTTGGCTTATTGGACTAAGATTAATGCCCTCATCTTAGTCCACATATGTTTCAACTTACAGACCAGAATGTTATGTGTAATATGTACTGAATATCACTTAGTAATTGGGCAAACAAAGATGTGTGTGTTATTCGCTCTGAATTCCTAACACGTTTTGTATGTATGTACCTGGTGTTTTTGTAATTTGGGCATTCAAAAATCTTCCTTTTCTGTTGTTCTTCAGCTTCCTGTCCACTGGCCTTTCTTATGCCGCCCTCCACCATGAGTTTCTCATTGGAAGATCTACCATTTCAGGCATAGTCAGGTCAACGTGTATTGAAATCTGGACAAGACTCCATCAACTCGTCATGCCCGAGCCCAGGATGGAAGACTGGTTGAGGATATCAAGGGACTTTGAGGAGGAATGCCAGTTTCCTAATTGTATTGGGGCTCTTGATGGCAAACATATCCGGGTGCGTAAGCCGCCAAACTCTGGCTCCCAATTCTTCAATTATAAACAATACTTTTCTGTTGTATTGTTGGCTCTGGCAGACCCTAAATACAAGTTTATAATTGTTGACATTGGGGCCTATGGAAGGACGGGAGACTCTCGAGTCTTCAATACTTCCATTATGGCTCGGCGGCTACGCACCAACCAGCTGGATCTACCGCCACCACGCCAGCTACCAGGCTCCATTCCAGAATCAGTCCCTTATGTCCTTGTGGCAGATGAGGCGTTTCAGTTAACACGCAATGTCATGAGGCCATATCCCCGGCGCAACCTTGACCACAGGCGCAGAATTTTTAACTTGCGCCTATCACGTGCTCGGCGACTGGTGAAGTGTTCCTTTGGCATTCTTTATGCCAAATGGCGGGTACTCCAGTCTGCCATTCAGCTGAGTGAGCAAAATGTAAATGAAGTAGTGAAAGCCTGTGTGGTTCTTCATAACTTCACCAGGATTCATGATTGTTCTTCCTCTGCTGGTGTTGTGCGTAGGCCGGACAATGTGTGTAGGGTGAGACCACCTATCAACCTTCAACGTAGACCGCTCTCTGGGCTCAAAGTGCGTGATATTTTCACTAATTACTTTATGTCACCTGAGGGGGAAACTTCTTGGCAAGAGCATGCTGTATCTATGTTATAATGTTTGCTTTTATGTGTGTCTAAATATATATATTTCTACCCCTTCTGATTCTATGTCTGTTTAATGGCATTGTTTAGCGTATGTTAGTATGCTGATACGGTTTTTGATAATTGAGACAGAGACGTAAATTGTAGTAGACAAATTTTTACTTTTGCCTTTTTTTGTTTCTTTTTTTAAAGGCAAACATATTTGTGCCATATGATACCTGGGGCAATGGGCCAAATTGCCCTTTTTGCAGATGTGAACATTTTTGAAGTATAAAATTTGCACACATTTCCAAAACAAACAGAATGTTATAACAAACTTGCTACATTAGACATTTTGAATCCAAAGGAAAAAAGATGTGTTCTCCATCAACAAAATTATATAAAAAAGATACAACTCACATTTCTTAGGAATGTTTGATAATCATATTAATAAGCCACCATGACAGCCAAGGCTACCTTACGCGTTTCTGACACATATTACATGTCTGTAAAAAGACTATATTTCACCAAGCTATACTGGGAAAGTCAAAGGATCAAAACAGACTACTCACTTGATAATGCCGAGAAAAGGCGTGCTGCCGTTATTCAAGTAGTCACTGTTTTGCCTGCTAAATATATTCCAGAATCAAGGCGAACAGCCTCAAGAACATCACGCTCTCTCTATGTATTATCAAGTGAGTAGTCTATTTTGATCCTTTGACTTTCCCAGTATAGCTTGGTGAAATATAGTCTTTTTTACAGACATGTAATATGTGTCAGAAACGCGTAAGCTAGCCTTGGCTGTCATGGTGGTTTATTAATATGATTATCAAACATTCCTAAGAAATGTGAGTTTTAGGCTTTTTATCTAAAATTGATGATGGAGACCACCTCTTTTTTCCTTTGGATAGGGATTTTGAGCACCAGTTGAACCACACTGGGCATCTCCTGCCATCAGACCGCTTATGGACACTGATGTACAGTATGCGTAAACAATTTGCATGTTTTTATGCTGTTATAAATTGGGGAAAGTTGGGGAAGGACAAGGCGGAAGAGCAGCCTGTGGTTGCTGCTGGCTACTTTGAGCAACATCGCCCTGTGTGGGGGCATACTGTTGCCCATGATGTGGGTAGTGTCCTTCCTCATGTGATTGTTGGGGGTACTGGCCAGAGTAATAATGATGAGGGGCATCTTGGTGGCTCTGGTACCCACCAATATAGCCATGTCATCCCCAACCAGGTTGGGACCAGCCTCCAACACTGCATGGGAAAAAGTGGCCATATTGGTGGGGTTGGCTAGAGGCAGACATATGTTGCTGCTGCTGTGAAGGTTGGGTAGGAGGAGGAAGGGGGTTAGGTGTAGGCCCACCTATTTGAGTATCTTCAGACCCTGCTTGAGCAAGCATCTGTGTGGGTGGTCTCATGCGCATTAGATTTCGGGGGGAATGCTGCCACCTCTCCAGATATTCAAACAGCTCATATGGGGTATTCTGGGGTGTGCTTGCATCAAGCAGGATCTGAAAACATCCTCGAATACGGAGCCTCACCTCATGGGAAAGGGCACAGAGATAAAAGGCAAGGCTACGTGAATATGCCTCCTCTCCATCATCTGTATTCACTCTAGCCAGATAATTTAGGACCCCTGTGTCCACATTGGTCCTGGTATCTTGTGCAGGGATCTGGCGCCTTCTTCGTCCTCGCCGGGATGTTCCAGCAGGCTGTGGGGAGCCCCAGATCTGGGCAGTTGGGCTGCTGCTCATGTTGCCCTGCTCCTCCAGTATGGGTGATGTTGCAGCAGCAGACGGTCCTGGTGGTGTGGTTTGGGGCACAGGCAATGGGTTCTCCTGAGATGATTCTTCACCCATGCTTCTTGTAGGGGGAGAAGATGGGCCAGCCACCTCATCCCCTACAGGGTCAATTATGGGCTCTGTATCTGAGCCCGTTCCTCTATCCGTAAGGTTGGAGTGAGTTCTGTTATGAAAGAGAACAGAGCCAAAAATACATTAATATTTTTGACCCTGTAAAGTATCTGTGTATTGTGGTGTGAGGTATCTACTTACAGTCTCAGATCGTAAGAATGAAAGACAGCAAAATGTGCTGGAGTGGGTTATCAAAATCATAGTGATTTAGATGTGTTGGTAATCACAACCAAGATTCCAGCACATGAATGGATAGTGCAGAACACACTGCATATAACCATAGCAACTGACGAAAAGCAGTGAAAAAGTCCTCATATCACAAGGTAAAGTGCAAAGTAGGTTTTTATTGAAAGGTGAAACAAACAGAACATGGCTAAAAAGTGACATTGGTAGGAAAAGAAAGGCTGGGTGACCATGGCAGCTCCAAATAAATAGTCATGAGAAATACATGAACATTGTGAAGTGTCTAACTGTCTAAACATAAATAATGTTTGCCCATGGTCGTGACCATAACTACAGGGAAAAAATTCCTACATGAATGATGACAGGCAAAAACATACAATATGGTAATAAAGGAGGCACTTACACAAGAAGGAGCAGCAAGGGAGACCACAGCCGTACCCCAACGCGCGGCGTTTCGGCGATAATGCCTTCCTCAGGGGGCATGTGTAACTGCTGACAAAGGCCCATTATATAGGGGAAGTGAAAGTGAAAGTAAAATCATGCCCAGGATCAAGACACACCCACCCATCGGTCACAGCTAATGCATACAAATCACAGGGGATGGTTGCAAGTGAAAGCACCAATCACGTCCAAGCACCGGACACACCCACCATCCCAGCCATTGAACACCGCTGACGTAGACAAAACACGGGGCCCCGTGCAGTCAAACGTCAGACGGTGGGCAGGAGGGAGGAGGGTGATGTCACGTGGTCCGTGACGCAATCGGCGCATGCGCAGTATGGACAGAGTCAACAGCGGCCATTTTGGAAAGGGGAAAAATGTAGGGGCAAAGCTGGAATCCGCACCAGCATATAATTAACAAAGTGTATAGCAGCCAATATAACGATAGACATAGGGGAGGCCAAAGTAGAATGGATATCATACTAAGTACAGGCAACCAATGGGTAGATAAATGTATCTATATCTGTATCTCTCTCTCTTACGGTACTATAATGTGTGCATGAGACAAGTAAATGTGAGAAAATGATAACAATAATAATAATACAAAAATGAAATAAAAGGAGTCCATACAAGAACCTAACTACACATGAACCAAATCAGGCTAGAAAAGGACATATATACACAGCATTATGTTGGCCCAAATGCAGAAAAAAAAAAAAAAAAAAGAGAGAAATGTCCAGTCCAATGCAAAAATCAAGAGACCAGGTTGGGCGTGTAGTGAGGATCCGTTAGGCATCACATCCCCATGGAACAGGACTGAAATGTTCATCCACATGAGGGGCCGAGAGGCAGCAGAAACACGAAGTCACTATAATAAGAATAAAATAAATTAAAAACATGCTAAAAAACATACAAACCAATATCACATAAATGGATTATAGGAAAGGAGCAAAAGAGAGGCTCTCATTAAGGCCATGTGGGTGAACAGTCTTGAGTCGCCAGATCCACCGGGCTTCGAGCTGGCTGAGTCTTTTGGACAAACCCCCGCCTCGGACATCAATTTTGAGCGCATCAATACCTTTAACCTTCAATAGGGCAGCGTCACAGTCATGGAAATCAAAAAAATGACGTGGTATGGTTCTGAGGGTAGCGGGCTCATCATGTGTGCGTGCCGCTAGGATGCCCAGCACATGTTCCCTCACTCTTACTTTAAGTTGGCGTGTTGTGAGGCCGATATAAATCAGGCCACAAGGGCAGGTGGCATAATATATGACATATCTAGTGGTACAAGTTATTCTCTGACGAATATCATATGTAGTGGTACCACTAGAGTCACAAAAAGAGTTATCACGTATTATATTGGGACATGCCACACAACCACCACACGGGACACAGCCACCCCCAGGGCTGAGTTTATCCAAGAAGGTCTGTGGTTTACGAGCAATGTAATGACTGGAGACCAAATGGTCTCTAAGATTCTTAGAGCGCCTAAAGGACATGGATGGTCTAGGGGATAGAAATTGATTGATAATCGGGTCAACCCGAAGGATCGGCCAGGCTCTCTGTAAGGCCATACGTACCTGGTTGGACCTCGAGCTAAATGTAGTAACGAACCTAATAGTCCCATTTTTATTTGGGCGCTGGACAAATTCAGAGCGATATAAAAGATCATGGCGGGAAGCATACTTGGCCCTATTAAGAGCCCGCTTGATGGACCTGTGGCTATAGCCACGTACCAGAAAACGTTGGCGCAAAATTTCAGCCTGCCTAAAAAAATCTTCGTCCGTGGAGCAGATCCTACGAAGACGTAGGAACTGCCCCACGGGAACGGCACGAATAATGTGCTTTGGATGGCTAGAACTAGCATGTAACAAAGAATTAGTGGCGGTTGCCTTCCTGAAGATGTCCGTCTGCAGGACCCCAGCGCGGTCCCTCTTGATAGTAACATCTAAAAAATCAAGGGACTCCCCACTATATGAAAACGTTAGATGGATATTCTGATCGTTGCCATTCAAGAGAGTAATAAGTTGTTCAAGGTCGGCGGGTGTGCCATGCCAGACGAAGAAAATGTCATCAATGTACCGTGTCCACAGGGGGACACGGCACATTGAGAGACCTTCGTCTGACATGAAGAGGTCCCTCTCCCACAGCCCCAGGAAAAGACCCACATAGGAGGGCGCATAGGCCGCACCCATCGCGGTCCCCTGGAGCTGTAGGTAGAAGGACCCCTTAAAGACAAAAAAATTGTGGGTGAGGGTGAACTCAAGTAGTCTCAGCAGGAGGTCCCTTAAACCTGGACTGAGGTTGGAAGTACTTAAAAAGTATTTGACCGCCTTAAGGCCATCAGTGTGTTTGATGTTGGTATATAGGGATTCCACATCCGCTGAGACTAGAAGAGTATCACCCCCAAGGCACAACCCGTCGACCCTGCGTAATAGATCACCTGTATCACAAAGAAAGGAGGGAAGGCTAGTAGCAAGGGGCTGCAGGTGGAAATCAATCCATTTGTTAACATTTTCCAAGAAATTCCCCCGTCCCGAGACAATGGGCCGCCCGGGTGGAACAGAGGAGCTCTTGTGGATCTTGGGGAGAAGATATAGGGTGGGGACTTTGGGTTCGGGTACGATAAGAGCATTATGTAGCTCTTTAGTGATAATGTCGTCCTGTGTAGCATTTTTAAGAATAGTCTCCAACATGACGGAGTAGGCAGAGAGAGGGTTATATGTTAATTTTTTATAACAGACGATGTTATTCAGTTGTCTAAATACCTCCTTCTCGTACATGTCTACCGGCCACAGGACGACATTACCACCCTTGTCAGCAGGTTTAATAAGAACCCCAGGTATATTTTGAAGTGCTCTCAGCCTACATCTCTCCCCAAGGGAAATATTGTCATTAGTAATAAACCGAGGAATATTATAGAACTCCTCCGTAACCACCCGGACGAACATGTCAATGGCAGCACAAGAGGATAATGGGGGGAACTTCTTGGATTTTGGTCGAATGGACGGGGGAATCTTACCTCCATCATTTTCATTTCTAGATGCAAGCTCCTCCAATATGGTTAACGCCGCCTGTTCCTCCTCTGTGGGAAACAGGGATTGCATGTCGTTAGAATGAAAATATCTCTTGAATAGCAACGATCGCGCAAATAGGTGGAGATCCTTAATTGTATCAAATAGGTCAAAACCGGACGCTGGAGAGAAAGAGAGACCCCTACTGAGGAGCTGCAGATCTGCCGCAGAAAGGGAAACGTCACTAAGATTAATCACCTTATTATCGTGTCCAGAAGCGCCCAGATTCCGCTTGTACGGATGGAACGTATGGTCCCGCAATCTTGCCATCTCATTGTTGGAAGCAGATAGTGAAGAGGTAGACGATATATCAGACTTCCCACTCATGGAGGAGATCGACAGAGCAGAAGAAGCCTTACGTGAGGAAGGCTGGATAACACTCTGTCTCCATAAATAAACTCTCTTGGATGAGTAATCTCTGGAGTCCCTGTTAAATTTGGAAACTTGAGAATCCTGAACTTATTACTCTCTTGAATGGCAACGATCAGAATATCCATCTAACGTTTTCATATAGTGGGGAGTCCCTTGATTTTTTAGATGTTACTATCAAGAGGGACCGCGCTGGGGTCCTGCAGACGGACATCTTCAGGAAGGCAACCGCCACTAATTCTTTGTTACATGCTAGTTCTAGCCATCCAAAGCACATTATTCGTGCCGTTCCCGTGGGGCAGTTCCTACGTCTTCGTAGGATCTGCTCCACGGACGAAGATTTTTTAGGCAGGCTGAAATTTTGCGCCAACGTTTTCTGGTACGTGGCTATAGCCACAGGTCCATCAAGCGGGCTCTTAATAGGGCCAAGTATGCTTCCCGCCATGATCTTTTATATCGCTCTGAATTTGTCCAGCGCCCAAATAAAAATGGGACTATTAGGTTCGTTACTACATTTAGCTCGAGGTCCAACCAGGTACGTATGGCCTTACAGAGAGCCTGGCCGATCCTTCGGGTTGACCCGATTATCAATCAATTTCTATCCCCTAGACCATCCATGTCCTTTAGGCGCTCTAAGAATCTTAGAGACCATTTGGTCTCCAGTCATTACATTGCTCGTAAACCACAGACCTTCTTGGATAAACTCAGCCCTGGGGGTGGCTGTGTCCCGTGTGGTGGTTGTGTGGCATGTCCCAATATAATACGTGATAACTCTTTTTGTGACTCTAGTGGTACCACTACATATGATATTCGTCAGAGAATAACTTGTACCACTAGATATGTCATATATTATGCCACCTGCCCTTGTGGCCTGATTTATATCGGCCTCACAACACGCCAACTTAAAGTAAGAGTGAGGGAACATGTGCTGGGCATCCTAGCGGCACGCACACATGATGACCCCGCTACCCTCAGAACCATACCACGTCATTTTTTTGATTTCCATGACTGTGACGCTGCCCTATTGAAGGTTAAAGGTATTGATGCGCTCAAAATTGATGTCCGAGGCGGGGGTTTGTCCAAAAGACTCAGCCAGCTCGAAGCCCGGTGGATCTGGCGACTCAAGACTGTTCACCCACATGGCCTTAATGAGAGCCTCTCTTTTGCTCCTTTCCTATAATCCATTTATGTGATATTGGTTTGTATGTTTTTTAGCATGTTTTTAATTTATTTTATTCTTATTATAGTGACTTCGTGTTTCTGCTGCCTCTCGGCCCCTCATGTGGATGAACATTTCAGTCCTGTTCCATGGGGATGTGATGCCTAACGGATCCTCACTACACGCCCAACCTGGTCTCTTGATTTTTGCATTGGACTGGACATTTCTCTCTCTTTTTTTTTTTTTTTTTTCTGCATTTGGGCCAACATAATGCTGTGTATATATGTCCTTTTCTAGCCTGATTTGGTTCATGTGTAGTTAGGTTCTTGTATGGACTCCTTTTATTTCATTTTTGTATTATTATTATTGTTATCATTTTCTCACATTTACTTGTCTCATGCACACATTATAGTACCGTAAGAGAGAGAGATACAGATATAGATACATTTATCTACCCATTGGTTGCCTGTACTTAGTATGATATCCATTCTACTTTGGCCTCCCCTATGTCTATCGTTATATTGTCTGCTATACACTTTGTTAATTATATGCTGGTGCGGATTCCAGCTTTGCCCCTACATTTTTCCCCTTTCCAAAATGGCCGCTGTTGACTCTGTCCATACTGCGCATGCGCCGATTGCGTCACGGACCACGTGACATCACCCTCCTCCCTCCTGCCCACCGTCTGACTTTTGACTGCACGGGGCCCCGTGTTTTGTCTACGTCAGCGGTGTTCAATGGCTGGGATGGTGGGTGTGTCCGGTGCTTGGACGTGATTGGTGCTTTCACTTGCAACCATCCCCTGTGATTTGTATGCATTAGCTGTGACCGATGGGTGGGTGTGTCTTGATCCTGGGCATGATTTTACTTTCACTTTCACTTCCCCTATATAATGGGCCTTTGTCAGCAGTTACACATGCCCCCTGAGGAAGGCATTATCGCCGAAACGCCGCGCGTTGGGGTACGGCTGTGGTCTCCCTTGCTGCTCCTTCTTGTGTAAGTGCCTCCTTTATTACCATATTGTATGTTTTTGCCTGTCATCATTCATGTAGGAATTTTTTCCCTGTAGTTATGGTCACGACCATGGGCAAACATTATTTATGTTTAGACAGTTAGACACTTCACAATGTTCATGTATTTCTCATGACTATTTATTTGGAGCTGCCATGGTCACCCGGCCTTTCTTTTCCTACCAATGTCACTTTTTAGCCATGTTCTGTTTGTTTCACCTTTCAATAAAAACCTACTTTGCACTTTACCTTGTGATATGAGGACTTTTTCACTGCTTTTCGTCAGTTGTTACAGTCTCAGATCCAGAATAGGGGTGAGGAAGGAGAGGCGGTCATAATAAATGTATTTTCTTTTGACGTAGCCCGCATCACCACTCCTGGACCGCTGCTGACGTTCCCGCCTGTACTGATCGCGGATGCTGCGCCAGCGTCTCATCACATCTTCCACTGCAATGTGACAGGAAATATTATCAATTTTACATATTTGATCGGTCACATTTGCTTCCAGTAGTCTAGGCATGTGGCCTTCTGGGGTGTGCTTTCTACCCAGGGTGGCATATCTAATTGGGGCATCCAGGCCAGATATACAGGGTCAGAATAGTTCACGTATCAAGTAACTACACTTAATAATTTGGTTGGCTAAGAGGATGAGGAGCTTGTGGCCTGAGCAAAATTACGGCAGTGTCAAACCACGTGTCACATCAAAATCTACCCGCCTCATGAGGAAAAAAGTAGAAGCACAGGAAGGGGGGGCTGATTCTGTATGCATTTTATGATGTGAGGTAATTTTAATCATTTTTTGGCCTTGTACTTACTCAGTTTCTGCTGCTCCTCACGTGGGCGATCACCAAAATCATGGAACATCTGCCGACATATGCGCCTCCATGACGCCTCCTTTCTTGCCCGGTTGGCATAATGGGCATCACGTTGGTCCCAGAGTTCGGGACGCTCCTGCATCAGTACAATGAGCATCTCCACATTTAGGAAATATGGCGCCATGCTGCTGCTGTACTCCGTGGAGGTGTACTTCCTGGATGTCTGGAGCGGTTTTTGAGCTCATTTGCATGTCTAGGCTTCCTGATGATGGATTGGCCCATTTCCTGTCACCAGCCAAAAGACCTGCGTATTTCTCGCAAGTCACACGTGTGGTCCGTGTGTAAACCGTATTTTTTGCGCACCCATAGACTTGCATTGGCGTATTACAGGCGCATGCTGCGATTGGCACGGACCGTAGAATACGGCCGAGAAATATACGGCTGTTGGGAGCAAACCCATAGAGAATCATTGGTCCGTGTGTAATGCGTGCTTTTAACGCCTCTCACTCGTCCGTATTCCTCTCTAGTGTGACCCCGGCCTATTACTGAGGATGGCGGGTGGAAACCAAATAGCATTGCACTCATTTCATTGGAAGAAGTATGCTCATAAGACATACTGATAGGGAACTTAGATTGTGATTCCCATCGAGGACAGCGATGATAATGTGTGCAAACTGTAAAGCGCTGCGGTATATGTTACCGCTATATAAAAATAAAGATTATTTATTATAAGATGAAATGGTCTTTAAATAGGTCAAAAGTTAAACATGACATTTCCTTTGTATTTTAGGCAAAAAAAAGTTGTCATTTTTTTTACATTTTAAAATGACAAAAAGGAAAATGGTTAAATGCAAAAGTTTGGGCACCCTTGGAGCTTTGTGTGCTCAGATAACTTTGACCAAGGTTCGGACATTAATTAGCCTGTAAGAGTGCTGCTTGCTCACTATCATCATTAGGAAAGACCAGGTGATGCAAATTTCACAGCTTTATAAAAACCCAGCCTCCTCTAACGCTGTCCCAAAAAAACAGCAGCCATGGGTTTTACTAAGCAGCTGCCTAGCACTCTGAAAGTGAAAATAGTGGAGGCCCACAAAGCAGGAGGCTACAAGAAGATAACAAAGCGTTTTCAAGTCGCCCTTTCCTCAGTTTGAAATGTAATTAAGAAATGAAAGTTAATATGAGCAGTGGAGGTAAAGATAAGGCCAGGAAGACCAAGCAATATTTGAGTAAGAACTGCTCATAGGATTTCTGAAGACACTTGCACAAATATGGCCTTCAGGGAGGCGGCTTCCTCAGTGGCTGCTGAAAGCAGGCAGTGAGGAAGCCTGTGCAGCGGCTGTCAGATCGCTGATCTGACACAGCGCTGTTCTAAATGTCAGATCAGCGATCTGACACTTCACAGTAATATCCCCCCTGGGGCAAAGCAATAAAGTGAAAAAAAAGTAGAAAAATAATTTAAAAAAAATCCCAAAATAAATTAAAAAAAAAAATATTTCCTAATAAATTCATTTTTTGGAAATAAAAAAAAAAACAATAAAAGTACACATAATTAGTATCGTCGCGTCTGAAACAACCCCTCCTATAAAACTGTCCCACTAGTTAACCCCTTTAGTGAACCCCTTAAAAAATAAAAATAAATAACAAAGCAACAAAAATGCGTTATCATCATATCGCTGAACAAAAAGTGCAATAACGCACGATCAAAAAGACGCATATAAATAATCATGGAACCGCTGAAAACGTCATCTTGTCCTGCAAAAAATTAGCCGCCATATAGCATCATCAGCGAAAAAATAAAAAAGTTATAGCTCGCAGAATAAAGTGATGCAAAAATAATTCTTTTTGATATAAAATACTTTTCATTGCATAAAAGCAACAAAACATAAAAAAATGACATAAGTGAGGTATCGCTGTAATCGTACTGACCCGAAGAATAAAACCGCTTTATCTATTTTACCACACGCGGAACAGTGTAAACGCACCCCCCAAAAGAAATTCTTGAAATGCTGGTTTTTGTTCATTCTGCGTCCCAAAAATCGGAATAAAAAGCGATCAAAAAATGTAAGGTGCCTGAAAATGGCACCAATAAAAACGTCAACTCGTCCCGCAAAAAATAAGACCTCACATAACTCTGTGGGTCAAAATATGGAAAAATTATAGCCCTCAAAATGTGGTGATACAAAAACTATTTTTACAATAAAAAGTGTCTTTTAGCGTATGACAGCTGCCAAACATAAAAACCGCCATATATAGTAATTCAAACCCCCCGTTATCACCCCCTTAGTTAGGGAAAAATAATAAAATTAAAAATAAGTATTAGGGTTAGGGTCTGGGCTAGGTTTGGAGTTAAGGATAGGGTTAGGGTTATGGTTAGGGCTGAGATAGGGTTAGAGGTGTGTTGGGGTTAGTGTTGGAGTTAGAATTGGGGGGGTTTCCACTGTTTGGGCACATCAGGTGGTCTCAAAACGCAACATGGCGTCTGATATCAATTGCAGCCAATTCTGCATTGAAAAAGTCAAATGGTGCTCCTTCCCTTCCAAGTTCTGCCATGTGCCCAAACAGTGGTTTACCCCCACCAATGGAGTATCAGCCTACTCAGGATAAACTTCTGTGAAGTACTTGTTGGTTCAAAGTGCTCACAACACATCAAGATAAGTTCCTTTGGGGGTCTAGATTCCAAAATGGGGTCACTTGTGGGGGGTTTCAACAGTTTAGGCTTATCAGGGGCTCTCCAAACACGACATGACAGTCGCAGACCATTCAATCAAAGCCTGCATTCCAAACATCACTACCTCCCTTCCAAGCCTCTATGTGTGCCCATACAGTATATTTCTCCCACATATTGGGTATCAGCGTGCTCAGGACAAATTGAACAACAATGTATGGGGTCCAATTTCTCCTGTTACCGTTGGGAAAATAAAAAAATTGGGGACTAAAAGATCATGTTTGTGGAAAAAATATGATTTTTATTATTTTCACACCAAGGCGTCATAAACGTCTGTGAAGCCCTTAGGGGTTCAATGTGCTCACCACACATCTAGATAAGTTCCTTGGGGGGTCTAGTTTCCAAAATGGTGTCATTTCTGTGGGGTTTCCACTGGTTAGGCACATCAGGGGCTTTCCAAACGCGACATGGCGTCCAATCTCAATTCCAGCCAAAAAAGTCAAATGGCGCTGCTTACCCTTGGTAAAATTAAAATTGGGAGTGAAAAGATCATTTTTGTGGAAAAACTATGATTTTTTAATTTTACGGCTGTATCATATAAACTTCTGTGAAGCCCTTGGGGGTTTAAAGTTCTCACCACACATCTAGCTAAGTTCCTTGGGGGGTCTAGTTTCCAAAATGGGTCACTTGTGGGGGTTTCCACTGTTTATGCACACCAGGGGCTCTCCAATCGTGACATGGCGTCCGATCTGAATTCCAGCCAAGTTTGCATTGAAAAAGTCCTTCCCTTCTCTGAGCTCTGTCATGCACCGAAACAGTGGTTTCCCCCCACATATCAGGTATTATCGTACTCAGAACAAATTGCACAATAACGTTTGCAGTTCAATTTCTCCTGTTACCCTTGGTAAAATAAAAAAAAATTGGACCTGTAGTAATTTTTTTGTGAAAAAAAAGTTAAATGTTCATTTTTTTTTTTTAACAATCAAAAAATTCCTGTGAAGCACTTGAAGGGTTAATAAATTTCTTTAATGTGGTTTTGCGCACCTTGAGGGGTGCAGTTTTTAGAATGGTGTCACTTTTGGGTATTTCTTATCATATAGACCCCTCAAAGTGACTTCAAATGTGATGTGGTCCCTAAAAATAAAAGGGTGTTGTAAAAATGAGAAATCGCTGGTCAACTTTTAACCATTATTACTTCCTAACAAAAAATATTTTGGTTCCCAAATTGTGCTGATGTAAAATAAACATGTGGGAAATTTAATTTATTAAATTTTTTGTGTGCCATATCTCTGTGATTTAAGGGCATAAAAATTTAAATTTGCAAAATGGCAACATTTTCAAAATTTTTGCCAAATTTCTGTTTTTTTACAAATAAACGCAAGTTATATGAATGAAATTTTACCACTAACATGAAGGACAATATGTTACGAGAAAACAGTGTCAGAGTCACCGGGATCCATGGAAGCGTTCCAGAGTTATTACCTCATAAAGAGACAGTGGTCAGAATTGGAAAAATTGGCCCGGTCATGAACGTGCAAACCACCCTTGGGGGTAAAGGGGTTAAGCATGTGCGTGGATCAATCAAGCTGTGGGGTTGTGTTGCAGCCAATGGCATGGGAAAGATTTTACAAGTAAAGGGATGAATGGATTCAATGAAATTTCAGCAAATTCTTAATGGAAACATTACACCATCTGTAAAAAGGATGAAGTTAAAAGGGGATGGCTTCTACAAATGGATAATGATCCTAAACACATGTCAAAATCCAAAATAGACTATCTCAAAAGGCAGAAGCTGAAAGTTTTACAATGACCCTCACAGCACACTGATCTGAACATTATTGAAAATCTGTGGCAAGACCTCAAAATAGCAGTGCATGCAAGACGATCCAGAAATCTCACAAAGCTGGAAGAGTTTTCCAAGGAAGAATTTTGTAATTTTTAAAATGTAAATGATGAAAATATATATTTTTTTACCTAACATGCAAAGAAAATATGTCATGTGTAACTTTAGGCCTTTTACAGATCATTTCCTCTTCAACTTACTTAACTGTTCCCTATAACAGTAATTTTGACCAGGAGTGCCCAAACTTTTGTATTCCAAAGTATATGAATTGGGCTATGCTCCAGAACTCTCTCCATAGAAGTACATTAAACATGTGACATACATGTAGATTGCATGTCAAGAAAGGGATTTATTGTTTTTAAGCACAACACTACTTGTACCCTAGTTTACATGTGTGCAATAAAAAGGGATGATCAGCAGCCATGTGTAATGGTAATGACTATGCAAAGTAGTCCAGTGCTATGTATATTCTGCTGTATTGTAATGATCCATAAAATAAATCTCAAATATACATGATATATGCTGACTTCATTAATTACTTTATTTAAGTTATTAAATTTGGCCCTGATGATGATGGGTCCTTGACTCCAGAAGAGTCATCCTTTAACAAGAGAGGAA
Source organism: Dendrobates tinctorius (assembly GCF_039654945.1). NCBI lineage: Eukaryota > Metazoa > Chordata > Amphibia > Anura > Dendrobatidae > Dendrobates > Dendrobates tinctorius. The sequence goes on from NW_027361691.1 coordinate 5,098,769, forward strand.
AAACCCCCAGTGGAGGAAACCTCTAGGGAGGGTTAAAGGAGTGCCCTTCCCTTGGGCTGTGGATAGGTGAGAACAGAGACCGAGCCCGGAATCTGCCTCTTCTTACAGCCGTTACCTCACCTGTGTCGTGGGTACACTTGGCTGCTGAAAGTCTGGTAAATGTCATATGACTGGATGAGAGCAGTCCAAGCCTGGAATCTGCCTCTTCATGCAGCAAGTAAGTCACTCTTCTGTGAGCTTGCCTGACTGTGGAAAGTCCGGTAAATGTCATATCAATAAGTGAGAGCAGTCCAAGCCTGGAATCTGCCTCTTCATGCAGCAAGTAAGTCACTTGTCTGTGAACACATCTGACTGTGGAAAGTCAGGTAACTGTCATATCCATAGGTGAGAGCAGTCCAAGCCTGGAATCTGCCTCTTCATGCAGCAAGTAAGTCACTTGTCTGTGAACACATCTGACTGTGGAAAGTCAGGTAACTGTCATATCCATAGGTGAGAGCAGTCCAAGCCTGGAATCTGCCTCTTCATGTAGCAAGTAAGTCACTTGTCTGTGAACACGCCTGACTGTGGAAAGTCCGGTAAGTGTCATATCCATAGGTGAGAGCAGTCCAAGCCTGGAATCTGCCTCTTCATGTAGCAAGTGAGTCACTTGTCTGTGAACACGTCTGACTGTGGAAAGTCCGGTAAGTGTTATATCCATAGGTGAGAGCAGTCCAAGCCTGGAATCTGCCTCTTCATGCAGCAAGTAAGTCACTTGTCTGTGAACACATCTGACTGTGAAAAGTCCGGTAAGTGTCATATCAATAGGTGAGAGCAGTCCAAGCCTGGAATCTGCCTCTTCATATAGCAGGTAAGTCACTTATCATTGAGCATGCCTGACTGTGGAAAGTCCGGTAAATGTCATATCCATAGGTGAAAGCAGTCCAAGCCTGGAATCTGCCTCTTTATGCAGCAGGTAATTCACTTGTCCGTGAACACACCTGACTGCGGAAAGTCCAGTAAATGTCACATCCATGGGTGAAAGTAGAGACCGATCCTGGAATCTACCCCGTTGTGCAGCAGGTAAGTCTCTTGTCCGTGAATATGTCTGGCTGCAGAAAAACTGGTAAGTGTCATATCCATGGGTGAATGCAGAGACCAATCCTGGAATCTGTGTCTGTTTTGCTTCATCACTGGTTGCCTGATCCTCACATGGTAGCCACCATGTAAAGGAGTTGTAGTGGAGTTGTCCCCTCCTGCTGGATTCCTTTTCAAAATAAAGAAAATAGAATTAAGCACTGTAGATAAAGCACTGAAGAAATTACAAAACTCATTTACTGTATCAAGTGTAATCATCCAAATAATGGGACAGGGCAGCAATAGTTAAATCCTGTGGCCTGCTGGAATGCTGCGATGAAGCATTGCACATCAACCATTTAACAAGAGACAGTATTTGCAGAACACGTACACTGCACCTTAAATGCCATGAAATCTCCCCTATTAGTGGCTGTAATAATTCCTCACCCAAGACCCCAGTCTTTTAATCAATGAACCTATTCCCATCACAATGGTGGGAACATGATTCGTGGCTTAACAAATGCCGCCGATCATCATGAATTTGACGAGCTGAGGCTGCCACGCCACCCAACCAGCCCAAGCTCTGGCACTTTATCAGAACTGGGTGAAAATGGCGTGAGAATGCCAAAAGTCACAATATTTTAGCGCAGCCTGTAGTTTCACCAAAATGTTGTGACATTTCAAAGCTTTTTAATGTCAGAATACTGGGGTAAATGAGTTGATAAATCAGGACCCTAAATCCTTTTGAAATAAATCTAAGATGATCTTCTGATAAACTTTGAGCTGAGATAGTAAAACACTTACTTCTTTTTATAGAATCCTTCTTTGTTTCGGAAATATCTCATTTGACGTCCAGGTTGTGAGGACTCAGAATCATATATATAAACATATCGATCATCCGATTCTTGAAAGGAAACATTTTTCCCTTTGCTTTTATTTTTCACGGGATTTCTTCCTTTTAGAATAGACGGAGGTGTCTGTCTGAAGCCATCTAAGTCCGGATTAATCTTGGACTCTTTCACCTCCACTATACCGGCCTTGTGCAGCATTGTAATGTCTCCAGATATACAGAAAATGTCAGATTCTCCTGTAACGCAAAATATTGAAATTAGATTTAATAAAATACAAAATTCTATGTGATTAAGATTATTAACACTTACAGGTTATTATAACTTCTAAATAGTATATTAGACTGAGAAAAGAGGGACCCAATCCCCAGAGAAAAGCTCCAGCAATTCAGAGAAAGCAAAGCTTAAAGAGCCACCCGGGGACTAAAGTGAGACCTGACTGGCCCAACGCTGCTCCCAGTCGGCTTCCCCCTGCGCTGCTGCACTTGCTGGACAGATCTACTCTAATGAAAGATATGGGAGAGACCTGTCAGTCAAGGAGATGCCAGCTTGGGACAGCACCAGATTTGTCAAGTCTCTCCATGTGGTCACTGGTCAGCTCTGCAAAATATGTTTTCTACAGATATCTGATATTATCACCCCTAGAATGATACATTGAATTATGACAACAGACGGGCTGAGTCTCTATAGCTATCAATATATTAACGGCTCATTCACTGACAAGTTCCTATAGAAGACCATTTTTTAATTTATATATTAGGTTGTTTTTCTATTAAATCTATTTTACGAATGCTCGGAGAACTTACTGTCAGAGGAGGTGACCTCATCCTCATCTGGGCTGTTATCGATTATTACATCAGGGGGTCCAGGCACTGAGATCTTGTTGCCTGTGAGGACGTCTCTCTGTTCATTCCCGGGTCCATGAAGCAAATCACTAATGGTAATTGGTATGTAGTCCTCACGTTTTCCTGTAACACAGAACATAGAAATCAACATTTCTAAAATAAAAGCTTCCATCATGTTTCTTGTGAATGCCCTGAGAACTTACTGTTAGAGGAGGTGACCTCATCCTCATATGGGCTCATATCGATTATTACATCAGGGGGTCCAGGCACTGAGATCTTGTTGCCTGTGAGGACGTCTCTCTGTCCATTCCCGGGTCCATGAAGCAAATCACTAATGGTAATTGGTTTGTAGTCCTCACGTTTTCCTGTAACACAGAACATAGAAATCAACATTTCTAAAATAAAAGCTTCCATCATGTTTCTCGTGAATGCCCTGAGAACTTACTGTCAGAGGAGGTGACCTCATCCTCTTCTGCGCTCATATCGATTATTACATCAGGGGGTCCAGGAACTGAGATCTTGTTGCCTGTGAGGACGTCTCTCTGTCCATTCCCGGGTCCATGAAGCAAATCACTAATGGTAATTGGTATGTAGTCCTCACGTTTTCCTGTAACACAGAACATAGAAATCAACATTTCTAAAATAAAAGCTTCCATCATGTTTCTCGTGAATGCCCTGAGAACTTACTGTCAGAGGAGGTGACCTCATCCTCTTCTGCACTCATATCGATTATTACATCAGGGGGTCCAGGCACTGAGATCTTGTTGCCTGTGAGGACGTCTCTCTGTTCATTCCCGGGTCCATGAAGCAAATCACTAATGGTAATTGGTTTGTAGTCCTCACGTTTTCCTGTAACACAGAACATAGAAATCAACATTTCTAAAATAAAAGCTTCCATCATGCTTCTCGTGAATGCCCTGAGAACTTACTGTCAGAGGAGGTGACCTCATCCTCTTTTGCGCTCATATCGATTATTACATCAGGGGGTCCAGGCACTGAGATCTTGTTGCCTGTGAGGACGTCTCTCTGTTCATTCCCGGGTCCATGAGGCGAATCATCAATGGTAATTGTGATGTATTCCTCACGTTTTCCTGTAACAGAACATAGAAATCAACATTTCTAAAATAAAAGCTTCCATCATGTTTCTCCTCTATGTCTAGGGCTATCACAATGTCTTTCTTATGTGTGGAATGGAAGTTGCTTTCTCATTATAAGTATATGGAACCTCACACTGAGTCTCATAGGAAACCACTACCACAACCACACATAACACAGTTTGTGAGCCGACGAATCTGAATTGCGGTCATATGGTTCAGAAGACGACTAGAATGGCGCTGGTGCTATTTTGAATATTGCGCTTAGATCCTGCATTGCGCTGTCCCCTTTATAGTCCCAATCCTCGGGGTATTACATGAAAATGTAAACTATCTAGTAATATCAGCCGTATTCATCTATATATCGCTATAACAGTAAGGATTCTAACACCATCTTTTGGGATTATGACCCTTTAGTATTTTTATCTATTGGAGATAACTTGGTCCTCTTTTGTAACCGCGACCAAATGCAAATTTTTTGTGCTGATTCTCAAAAACCATCTTATTAATGGCCTCTTTTTTTGTGACATGAAAATGACATTGTTACTGTTTTCATTATTACTGTCCCCTCATCACACTTTTCTGGTGCATAATAGGGTCTGGAAGGGAGAGCCGACAAGGAGCGGGGGCGCCATATCGCAATATTAGGGTGTGAACCTCCGCAGAAAGGTAGGGGCATTTTTTTAGGCTGCTTTAGGGCCAGGCCCACTTCCCTCCTGTGACTCTATTATATCTATAAGTCCCCCCTATTTATGATAATTTTGAATAAAAATGTTATATATAGTAGGAGGGTCTTTTTTAGTGTAAGTTGTTGTAATTTTTTTGGCCCTCTCTCCCTCTGATTCAGTTTTGCAGATTCATCCGGCTGTAGTTACCATTTAGATTGGTGTTGTTCTCTCTAAAGTCATTGGCACAATTTTGACTTTCAACGTCTTTCATTGGTTTCTTCTTTTTCAGACAACTATAAAAATGAAAAAATAAAAATCACATTGTAAATTACAAAGTAAAACATGTCTGTATTCTGCAGAATGTAAGAATGAAACATGCTATCTAGTCCTATCTGTAGAGAGATCACCAGTCAGTCATTTTGGTGTAGCAGAGCCAGGTAGGGCAGGGTTAAGTCCGAGCTTTGCAGGATTTGATTAGATGCACCCACTTAGCTTTTTTTTTTTTTACTACAGCCAGGACCTCTGTTCACTATTTCTGTCTGCTAGATGAAGCAGAGTCGAGTGTACTGGAGCTAGTGAGTGTTCAGCCAACATTTGAGCTATAGCTGAGAGGAAGATGTGCCGGGATCTCTCTGTGAATGGAGACAGCATGGGTCAGCTAGGAAAGCTGAGCAGTCTGTGTGCAGGAGCGGCAGAGAACCGTTCATCAGCTGCAGCCTGTATAGTGTGAACCGTCCCCAGGAGTTGAACCCTTCTGTTTGGCACTGGAGGCTGCTGGAACTCATACTGAAGGGGATACCAAGACTGGTGGGATCGTGCCTCTTCTATGTATGAAGTTTGCTTTTGGAGAACGGACTGTAATCTGTTCAGGTGAGCTCACACTGACATATGGGCCCTGCTAAATGAATTATTTGCTGTGACACCTTTGTGCCTAGAAGAGGATGTTTTTGGTTTGGAATCCCTTGGAATTTTCTGAAAGCATTAAAACTGCACCGGTTTGACCCAAACAGCATTGACTATGTGAATGGTACCTAATGCCTATCTGAGAGCGTAACTCCCTACAAAGTCTAATATATGCCCATCAGTTACCCGCAGGGCACAGCTCCAGGGTGACGTGTGTGTGAGCCACAAGAGGCCTACACTAAAGTATTCCCATTACTGGAGTAACCTGAAGATGTGACATTTCCTCTACAGACTCCTGTGTAGCCCATAAATCATGACTTACTATACTTACCCATAGATGATAGCAATGGGACGCATGAATACTGCGAGGATGAAGAGAATGGCGGCAGGTATAACAATCCTATAGACTGTATCCTCAGATGGTTTTGGAGGCACGGTGACATTCTCTAAAAAGGGAAAGAACATAAGTGATCAGGTAACCAGAGCTGGAATGTGTTCAGAAGTGGAAACCAAAACCCTGGACCGGGCGGCCTGAGGAGCCAAGTATGACTATTAACAGAGGGGAATTTAGTGTGGAAAATGATGGATTATTTTTATGTCATATCAATATATAATGGACAAAACAGAGATCTGCTCCTTTATATTTCTGGAATAGGGAACAAACACATGATGGGAGACGACACCTGTAATTACAAGTAACACATGAAGAAGCCCCCATTCCATGTATGATGTGACGTCATCTAAATCTCCAGTCACAGAAGAGAAGTGACAGAACCCTAATGACCCGGAGCCTGACGCTCATACACCGGGCCCTAATCATGGATCCTAATAGTTTCTGGGGCCGGAGGTGAAATGTTCCATGTGAGGGACAGATCTGATTTCTGAGCTGCTGATCGCCTGTCTCTTGTGGGCGCCTTCTGCTACATGTAGTAGTCGGTGCATCCAGCCCGGAGAGAACAGTATTAATGCTCGGCGTCTCCTCTATGTGTTATTAGACTGGACCCTGGAAGCCAAACGGCATCTTTCCCCAATTTCACATTACATGGTAAAATGAAGAATGTAATTCACAACTACAACTCGTTCAGCAAAAAGATAAACAAGTCCTCATACGGCCATATGAAGGGAAAAAAGTTATGGCTCTTGGAAGAAGGAGAGGAGAAAAAAAGCCCAAAAACGAAAATTGGCTGCAGAAGGGAAGGGGTTAACCCTGTAGTCAGAGTATATCTGGTAATGCGCTTACCTTCGTTAATCCTGATCTGCTCTAGTGATCGAGGGTTGCGGATAAAGATGGGAGCACCTTCCGCGGGTGCTAATAGCACGCTGAGAACTAGAAGTAGTCTAAACAGCATTGGAGCCTGGAGGAATATCGCTTACTGTGTACGGCACAATCAGCTTCTCCAGACAAAGCGTCTCACTGCAACATCGCTGGTTAGAACCAAGCATTCCGTGACATCACAGCTGGAACCCAATAGTGACATCATGGTGGGCGGGGGCTACACATGAGTGATGTCACAATTGGGGCTCATCCACTAAACGTTCCCAATGTATATAATGAGAATATACAAAAGAAAGAAAAGGAAAGAAGAAAAATAAATAACTCAAAAAGGAAAGAACACTTTTTTTCACATACTCACATTTATTATATTTTATGTACTTTTATACAACAGAAATGTGTTCCCATTTGAGAGAATAATCATTCTCACTTTCAGTCATTGACTTTTTTCAACATTCTTTACACATTTTTTCTTTTCACTATTTTGTTTTAAACTTTAATTGCATTTTTATTCATTTGCACATACGGTTCATATTCACATAGAAACTTTTCTCCTTTCTACCTTTTTACTAGGTTTTTTCACTATCATTATCACTTACAGTCACATTTTTCTTTTTTTCCTCAATATCTGTCTCCCAATTCCCCTTCCCATTAAATATCACTATGCCCCTTTGTTCATAGTCATCAACAGCCATATTATCACAAAATATCTTCACCAACTCTTTTTCCAATGGTAAAGATGGCGGCCATGATTGTTGTGCACTGTCCTGACTGGCTAGCTGGTCCCACATCATGAGCCGTGATATTGTTGCACTTCATTGACGCGCTTCTTGCTGCCGGCCGGCAGCAGATGTCATGCCCATGCGCACGCGGCAGCACTCAATAAGGTGACGTTTTCCCTGATGACCCATTTGCAGCAGCTGTATTCCCACTTTATTAGCCAGCCGATACCCCTCCACCACACGTCCTGTCAAAGCGGAAGCGAAACGCGTGCTGGATTTGTGGCATGCTCACTTGGTCTGTATTATGCATATACTCTATCACGTCATTAATTATTAATACAGGAGAAGTGAGGGCCCTGCTCGCAAGCTTACAACCTACAAGGAATTGGGAGGGGCGCAATAGGTGAGAAGCACTTGTTATTTCAGGTCCAGCCATTATAATAGATAGGGGTTTTCATATAAAGCTGCACGATCCGGTCATCAACCAGTATGTTTAAATGCAGATATCAAGTGCGGTTTTCATGTGCATGGAGCCTGTGGAGTCAGATGAATAGGAGGGAGCATTTATTATCCTGGGTTGCTTTATGCATGGCATCATATAATAATGTAGGATAATATTAAGATGAGCAGGACTCATGGGAGTTCGGGTTTGTCGGGTTCGGACAAACTTTAGTCCAAAGTTTGGTTCGAGTACCAGAACCTGACCAAAGCTTGACCCCGGACCTGAACCTCATATTAGTCAATGAGGACCTGAACTTTGATGCTGTAAAATGGTTTTAGTAAGGGCTACGGGTTCACTTAAGTAGGCAAAATGGGGGTAAGAGCACGACAATTGCCCTGCAAACAAATGTAGATGGAGAAATTACTTAAAATAACAAAATATTTAAAAAAAAATCTTAAGCCAAAAGGCGGAAGTCCAAGCTGAGAAGTAGAGCAGTTTCTTGTGAGTGTATTTTACTGTATTTGTTAATAAATAAATGAAAAAAAACAATGTGGATTCCCCTATTTTTAATAACCAGCAAATGGAAAGCAGACAGTCGTGAGCTGTTCTTATTATTTAGGGTCCCACCTTATTTGTAATAAGTAGAAAAGGCAAAGCAGACAACTGTGAGCTGAAATTAATAGGATGTGAAGCACCATAGTTATTGGGCCCTTCCCAGCATAATAAGACCAGCTCACTTGCAGTATAAGCCAGTGTAGGCCTGAACTTTTTTGCTGTAAAATGATGGTTGAAAGTGGTTGGGGGTTGCAAAAGGAAGTAAAATTGGGTTAGGAGCAGGACAGCTGCTCTGCAAAGAAATGTGGATAGCAATTTCACTTAAAATTACAGAGAATAAAAAAAAAAATAATAATTATCTTGAACCAGGAGGCAGATGCCAAAGTGAAGAGGTGTAGATGGATGTGGCAGTGTAAGTGGAAGAAGCACGGGAGGAGGTATCCAACACTGTTTTTGTGGAGTTTTTGTTTTTTAGGGAAATTGCTTTCAAGTTTTGTTACGGTAATTGCTGGGTTCTGTAGGTGTATTATACAGTGGGTACGGAAATTATTCAGACCACTTTATATTTTTCACTCTTTGTTTCTTTGCAGCCATTTGGCAAATTCAAAAAAGTTCATTCTTTTTCTCATTAATGTACACTCTGCACTAGAGTTGAGCGAAACGGGTCGAAAAAATTGAAAAGTCGCCGACTTTCGCCAAAGTCGGATTTCATGAAACGAAACCCGACCTTAGCGTGAGGTCGGCCACGAGGTCGGCGACTTTAGCACCAAAGTCGCGTTTCAAAAGATGCTTGAGCGCCCTTTTTGCAGCCAATCAGGAAGAACGGACACTGTGGGCAACGTCATGGCATAGGCAGCGGTCACCACCATCTTGGAGAAGGGCATGCAAGTGATTGGCTTGCTTTGTGAGGCATCACAGGGGTATAAAAGGGCGGGGACGCCGACCGCCATGTTACTCATGCTAATCTCAGAATAGGGAGAGCTGCTGCTGGTGATTCTGTAGGGAGAGCGTTAGGCAGGGAAGAAAATACCAAAAACTGATTCTGCTGCTAGAGACTTTGCCTGTACAACACACCAGTCACTGTGCAGTGCAAGGGGAGGCTATATTTTGGTGCCTCAGCTCTGTTGATTAATAGGCTGCCTTTTAAGGATACCTGGTAGCTGCATTGCTGTGTGCACACTGCTGAGCAAACTGCTTTTTTCAAAGCAATCCAGATTTTATTGTTTTGTCCTTGTGAGTTACTGAGCATTCATTTTTCACACACCGTACAGCGGTGTACGCTCCTCACACAGTACCGTGTAATGGCTGTTATCACGGCCACAGTGAAGCTATCTGTGTGTGACTCTGTAAGGATAAGTCGAGGAGTTGTTCCGTTCTTACAGACCTACACTCTAGGGAGATTCCAGTTCTGCCCAATTCTATATACACCTTGTAGTTTGTCATACACTAGGCAATTTCTGCTGGTCACATTGTTGTGTTAAATAAACAGGGCTTGACTGAATCCAACAGTGTCCTGAAGTGTAGAGACATTCCAATTCTCCACAGTCCTCTATACACCTTGTACCTTGTTTTAAAGTACCAGAGAGTTGGTGGAAATTTGGGTACATTTTTCCAAAAAATGAGGAAGTGTGGTGGAAGAGTCACTGGTAATGATGGTGTTGGTGTTAGATCTGCTGGTAGTGGCAAAAGCAAAATAGCACCTAATGCAGGAGGTGTTGAGGCTGCGTCATCGTCTGGCTCCACAAGGCCTCGAAGGCTCCCTTTTCTCTGTGTAGGTAAACCGCAGCTTCATGAACAAGTTTTGGCTTGCATTGCTGACTCAGCCTCCAGCTCTATCGCCTACTCTTCTGAAGTTTTAAAAAATAAAAGCACTGAGTCGTCATTGGAGGCTCATGGTCATGAACCACACCTTTCCTTGTGTCCTTCACCCCTACCAAAATTGAAGGATGCGGCAGGCCACACTACAGATTACTCCATGGAGCTGCTTTCACATACAATGCCTGGGTTATCAAGTCAAATCGTGAATTACCCAGGCAAAGATGAATCTGACATGGAGTGCAATGATGCACAGCCACTGATAGATGATTCTGCTGGTACATTTACTCAGAGCACTACATTGTCCTCGCTGTGTACTGAGACAGAATCTGATCCAGATGAAACTCAGGTGCCTCTTCCCGCATACTATACCACCATACATGGTGCCACAGAGGAAGGTGCACATGACATTGAAGAGGAGGTGATGGATGACCCAGTTGTTGTCCCAGATTGGCATCCATTGGGGCTAGAGTGTGCCACTGCCAATAGCTCAGAAGAGGACGAGGAGCATCCGCAGAGGGCATCGACATGGCAACAGTTGTTATCTGGCAGGCCCGGAGAAGTCCAAAAACGGGTTACAAAAACCCAAAAAATTGCTGGACAACTTGGCCAGATGGTCCAAATAGCACAGCGTGCAAGGCCTCAAACTGTTTTCCCTAGTAGGAAGAGTGCAGTGTGGCACTTTTTTGAACAAAATCCTAATGATCAGGCAAAGGTTATCTGTAAGAAGTGCGTAAAGACCTTTAGCCGAGGGAAAAATCTGAGAAATTTGAATACCAGTTGCATGCTAAGACATTTAACCACCATGCACTTGCAAGCGTGGACGGACTACCAAAACTCACGTACCACATGTGCTGCTGCTCCCAAAGAAGGTAGTCAGCAACGCAACATTGTTTCCCCCACTGTAAGTCCACCGGTTAGCACACCGTCAGCAGCAAATGTTGAGTTGTCATTGCAAGGGCTAATCAGTCAGGGAATCACACTGTTATTGCAACGAAAGATTGAATCTAGGCCATAAGAAAGAACACCAACTCCATCACCATCATCAACCCTCTCTCAGTCCGCCATGTCCACCGCTAGTTCCACCATATGCAGCTCTCAAGTCCAGCTCACCCTTCCAGAGACTATGAGTAGGACAAAAAAGTACTCATCCTCTCATCCGCGTACACTGTGTTTGAACGCCCACATTGACAAACTAATCTCGTTGTAGATGATGCCCTATCGGTTGGTTGAAAGCGCAGCTTTCCGCGAACTAATGGCCTACGTAGTACCACGCTATCAACTACCCAGTCGCCACTTCTTTTCTCGCAAAGCCATCCCAGCCCTCCACCTTCATGTGAAAGACTGCATTGTCCATGCACTCAAGCAGTCAGTGAGTGGAAAGGTGCACCTCACAACTGATGCATGGTCCAGTAGGCATGGCCAGGGCCGTTACGTGCCCATCACTGCGCACTGGGTTAATGTGGTGTATGCAGGGTCCACAGGGAACAGCGGTGGTGGAACAGTGCTGCCTAGCCCACGGTATAGGAAACAGTTGGCTGTAGGCGTTCGGCCCTCCTCCTCCTCGAAAGCTGGTCCACAGAGCGCAGTCGCAAGAGCACTGCATCCGCAGCTGACAATGTTGCAAACGAGGTGTCCCCCTATCGATCAGCTAGTGGAAAGCGTCAGCAGGCTGTGTTGCAGATGATGTGTTTGGGCGACAGACACACCACGGAGGTACTGGCCGACTACTTTCAGCGACAAACTGACTGGGCAGTCTACATCTTGAGGCAGGCAAGGTAGTTAGTGATAACAGCCGGAATTTTGTGGCAGCCATAGCCCTTTCAAAACTCAGACACATACCTTGCTTGACTCACACCTTCAAACTGGTGGTGCAGTGCTTCCTCACTAATTATTCGGAGTTAACAGGCCTGCTCCAGAAGGTTCGAAGACTGTGCTCGCACATCCGCCGGTCGCCGGTACACTCCAGTCGAATGCATAAGCTGCAGTGATTGATCCACCTTCCCAAGCACCGCCTAATTATCGACGCTGCAACAAGGTGGAACTCCACCCTGCACATGGTTGAGCGGCTGTGCGAACAAAGGCAGGCCGTAATGCATTTGTGGGAGGATACCCGGGCAGGCACTTTGAGGGCAGACATGGAGTTGACAGGTGTGCAGTGGTCGAAGCTGAAAGACCTCTGTAAAGTCCTTCAGTGTTTTGAGGAATGCACACGGCTGGTAAGCGCACACGACACCTTCATAAGCATGAGGATCCCACTTATGCATCTGCTCATGCAAACTGTGACGCACATTAAGGAGCAGGCGTCTGCAGCCAAGGTTGATGAGGAAGAAAACGAGGAGTGAAGCCATTGTCTGGTCAGGGAACTGTCGTGGACGAGGTGGAGGAAGAAGAGGAAGAGGAGGAGGAAGATGATGGGGATAATTATTTAGGGAAGGAGGATGCTTCTCGTGGGGCAAGAGAAAATATTGGCTTTGCAAGGTCTAGTACTGGGTTTGAGCGTGATTGGAGGGATGTGGATTTGCCTGAAAGTGCTCCTCCACCCAGCACTCGCAGTGCATCATTGACACCTGGAACATTGACCCACACGTCAGATTATGCCTTGCAGATCCTAAAAAGGGACTCCCGCATTGCCCAAATGATGAACGATGATGACTACTGGTTGTCCAGCATCCTGGATCCACGCTATAAAGGCAAATTCCAAAACATCATGCCACAGGAGAACCTTGACCTAATATTGGCTAATAAACAAGCTACTCTGGTAAACCGGTTGGTTGAGGCATTCCCAGCACACAGCAGCGGTGAAGGTTCTCACACAAGCCGTAGGGGCCGGGTGCAACTTGGAACAGGTGTTCGTGGTGCACACATCAGAAGTGGCGTTGGAGACAGGGGTTTCATGACCATGCTGTGGACGGATTTTTCAAGTCCCGCTCACACGACTGGTAATACTGCATCAATTGAAAGTGACAGGAGACAGCACTTGTCAAGTATGGTTACAAACTACTTTTCCTCCCATATCGATGTTCTCCCTCACAGGTTATTCCCATTTGACTATTGGGCAGTTAAACTGGACACCTGGCCTGAATTGGCACAATATACCTTACAGGAGCTCGCATGCCCAGCTGCAAGTGTGCTATCGGAAAGAGTCTTCAGTGCTGCTGGATCAATACTGACAGAAAAAAGGACCCGTCTGTCGACCCAATATGTGGATGATCTAACCTTCATTAAAATGAACCATGCATGGGTTTCCAAGGATTTTGTCCCACCTTACCCTGATGACACATAGGTTGCCAGAAAAATTGCTTTCTTTGGTCCGCCTGTTCCTGGGACTTGACCAATTTCGCCTTTAGCAGCAGGTGAATGTCCCACATCAACATATGGCATTTTGTAAACCTCCCTAACTGGGCAGCCTCCTCCCCCTGGGCCGGGGTCACCACCGAGCGCATGCAACCGTGCGAGTGCCGTTGCCCTGGACAGGTGGGTGGGCCGACTCGTGGGCTCGGGACTGACACAGGGTCCCTCATAGTGCAATCAAGTGTCTCTGATGGTGGGGGTGCACACCCGCCATCAGACACACCACCGTACTATGAGGGGCCCAGTGCCAGTGCTGACCTCCACGAGTGGGCCCCCCTTGCTTGGGCAGGGCCCCAGCATTTGCAATGTTTTCCTCTCCCTGCTCCTCCGCTGTGTAGTCTGGGCTGTCAAATCCATCACTGGGACTGCCACTTCAAATTTGGTGAACTGATACAAGATGATGGTTAAGACGTAGCTATGCCCTGTCCCGCTGGCCGGGATCTAGCTTCAGATGATCAATGGCTTCCATTTCTTATGGACGTCGACTTACAATGAGATGCAGTGGTGGTTTCTCATCAGCTTTAACAGTTTTCCTACCCACAGACGTGTGACATTCCAGCGCACATTTTTAAATGTGCCCTCCCTCTCATGCCAATCCAATTGAATCGCCTACAGCCTGTGGCTTCTGTGTTTTGCACTCCAAAGTTACGTGAGAGATCATGATAGGCAATGAGCACCATGTTTACATCTGTCGCTGTGATCAAAATTGGATGGATATGAGTAACGGTGATGGGATCAACGGTGCTGCAATACAGCAACACTTTCTTCACAAAGAAAGGTTTTTGCTGTGTTCACACACTAATTATTTGAGGGTCAGCATCGCCTCTGAGAATTGTGACGGAAGTTGTTCCCGTGAATAGTAATTTGTAGATTTCTGCAATCACTAGACTTTAGGTCAATAATTGTATGCATCTCATTTCCTATTGCAGAGAGTCTGGGCTGTCTTACTGAGACAGAAATATAAATGAAGATTTAAAAATACCACCAAAAGTGTATCATGGTGTACGCTTGAAATACATTTCCTTTTTTCTAATTTTTAGATTGTTGTGTAATCCATGCAGAGAACATGGAGATTTTAAATGTTTAAACTATGCTCTATATAACTGCTATCCAGTGATAATGTACCGTATCTCAACTTTGTACAATCTGGTCAAATACATACTGGGCCTGAGACCGTCTGAGCCTGCCTCTTGATTGATACACATAGGTTTTTAATGTGTAAACTAGGCAACATATATACGTGTTATCCGTTGTAACTGTACCCTTTATCAACTTTCTCGAATCTTGTAGAATCCATACTGGGCCTGAGAATGGCTGCAGAGCTGTTAAGCAAGCTACAGCACCTGTGGTTTGGACACGTAATGTTTTGCATTTTTTCTGGAATGGCGGTTAGGCCGAAATCAGGAATTGCTGTTGACCTGCACTTACTGGGAAATCATCGTTTGCGGAGAATAATTGGAATCCCAGATCCCCATCACTGACGGTGTTCAGCGGGTTATCTGCACCTGTAAGCGACAAAAGCTGGTCCTTTCAGTGTAGCGCGCATGTAGCCCCGGACATGGAAGGCCATGATAACCCTGTTATTACTCGATCGCGCATGCCAGAGCCTCACGTATCCCTCTAGTAAGCTTTACGCGTACCGCGGGGGCATGCCGGAGTCTCGTTCGTTAACGTAATAAAGCGGACTAATCGCTAGCACAACTACTAACGGACAAACCACACCACACACAGAATCGACAAAGCTTTCAATGTGTGCATCTTTTTGTGAAGTGGCATGGTTGTGGTTTCTCGGGTGGAGTCCAATTAAGCCGCAGGCTCCACTCCTGGTGGTGCCCTATTGGACATTCCTTTAAGGTTCAGCTTTGCATCCATACTGCCCCTAGAAACAAACTCTTTGCCTTCATGGACGCTGTTTTGAGGTTCGTGGGAATAACGCCGCCCGATCGCCAGTTGCCATAATTTATAGGTGGGAAGAACAACGGTATATGATCGTGTTCATTTTCAGATTTTGGTTTTCTTTTTTACATCTTTATTCCAGCCTTTCTTGACTTCATAAGGGCATGACAAGCCTATATCTTTGTCTCCTCCACCTCCTCCTTTTACTCCTCCACCTCTTTTGTAAATGTAGTTGCCCTTTTCCATATGTTATTTTTGTCTTCTGAGCATTTTGTCGGCTTTGGGACACCTTTTAAGGTATTTTGTAATTGTTTTCTATGTGTTTGTGTTTGCCTGCCATTGTTTTCAGTGTGAGATTGACAATTATCCTTTGACTGAATAGAGCTGTACGCTTCTGATACAGTGCCATATATGTGATGTTATTTTGTGTCTATTTTGTGCTAAATTTGGAAGTTTGGTGGAAGAGGCCGCGGACGTGGGCATGGGGGGGCCAGCTGGTGCTGATGGTGGTGGTGGTGCATCTGCTGGTAGTGGCAAAAACACAATAGCAGCTAAGGCAGGAGGTGTTGAGCCTGCATCATGGTCTGTCTATGGAATGCCTGGAAGGCTACTGTTATGAGCGGTGGAACGCACTAAATAAAATTAAAATAAAGTGCGTTCACCGCTCGGGGTCCACCGTGCGGTAGATGACAAAACCACTGCTGAAAGAGGCAGGGCACTCAGGCAGAGATGTGCACAGGACTTTAGCTGCAGTCAGTGCACTAAAGCAGACTCTGTTATATGCACAGAACTGCCAACAAAACATAAATACCGCTGAGTCTGTTTAGGGTCACAGACTTCAGCGATGTGGACACGGTATTAAAGCTCACAGAAATAGCCTTAAACACCAGGACTATCCCCTCTAGACCTACCGTAAAACTTAAGGTATGAGGTGTCGCAACTGCGAACACCCGGGAGGCTGCAACCGCAGCGCGGCGTGAACAGAGCCGCAAGCAAGGCGCTGCAAGGACGCTGGCGCAATGCAGGACGCTTAGCTGCTGCAAAAGGTATGGCTGGACCGCGCTGGCGCTAGCGCTACTACTGGCGGCTGCCCAATCACTCACACAATCGCAATATCAGAGGGAAGGGGTTTCATAATAAGTCATCCACCAGTCCAAGCATCCATTACCATACACACAGCAGCAGTATGAAAATACTAGCGCATGGCGGAACGGCCATGCGCACTTTTTCTAGCGTTCGGGACCTGCCGAAAATCTCCAGAGCCCTGAGCATACCCAATGGAATCAGGAACAGGACCTGAGCACCTGACTCCTGAAGTCCAATGGGAGCTCATCCCATGAGCATGCTCAGAAGAAGGGACAAAGGACTTAGCCTCTGGTGGCAAATGTGAGGATCTGTGTTCCTGCATAGGTATTGTAGGAACCAGATTCCTAACATTACCCCCCTCCTAGGGCCCCCCCTCCCTGAAGCCTCCGACCCACCAGCCTGTGCCCGGCAATGGCACAGACCTCAGACTCGCCAAACAGCGAACCTGATGTCCTAGTAGGTGAAACTGAAAACCGGGACATATGGATGGTATCAGCGGAGGTCAGGTCACCAGGTCTCAGGAGGGATACCCTGTTGACAATAGGAGCGGAAGGTTTAGGAGACCGCCGCCGTGTATCGACGGCCGTCACCACCCTCCATTCGGGGAGACTGTCCCGAGCACATAACGTGCATGCCCGAATGAATTTTTTGAAGTCTCGAGCTTTATGGGGCCACCAATACGCTCCAGCCAAGGTGTATATGAGCCGACATGTTTTATAAAAAAAAAAGCCATTTTATAAAAATAAAGTGAACTTTACTGTTGGAACTGGTGAAACATATATACAGCAGGCATCAGGTACAAAGTTTCTTTTCACATCTTCGGTTTTACACAGAGGCACAGGCATGGCGGTCACATGTGACAGCATCACAACATTTCAGCAATAAAACATAGGTGACTAGACATAGGTTACACCCCCATTACTAACCCTATAGTGAAATGTAATAAAGACAAGCAGCCCCATACTATAATGTTCCCAACTCCAAACTTCACTGTTGGTATGGTGATTTTGGGGTGATATGTAGTCCCTTTTGACCTCCAAACATGGTGTGCATTATGGCATCCAAAGAGTTCAATTTTGGTCTCATCTAGGCAGACTATATTGTCTCAGTATTTCACAGGCTTGTCTAAATGTTGTGGAGGAAACTTTAAACATGCCTGAACATGCTTTTTATTCAGCAATGGAGTCTTGTGTGGTGAGCGTGCATAGAGGCCATGGAGGTTCAGTGCATTACTTATTATTTTATTTAAAACTAGCTGAAGTGCCCGGCGCTGCCCGGGCATAGTAACTAACTGTGGCTAGTTATAGCAAATTATAATTATCCTCCATCACATAGTCCCGTGCCCATATACCCATCATGCATATCCACGATCCCATAGTCGAGTGCCCATATACCCATTATACATCCTTCATCTAATAGTCCCATGCCCATATACCCATCATACATATCCTCCATCCCATAGTCCCGTGCATATATACCCATCATACATATCCTCCATCCCATAGTCCCGTGCCCATATACCCATCATGCATATCCACGATCCCATAGTCGAGTGCCCATATATCCATCATGCATATCCTCCATCCCATAGTCCCATGCCCATATACCAATCATACATATCCGCCATCCCATAGTCCCGTGCCCATATACCAATCATGCATATCCTCCATCCCATAGTCAACCATTATAACATCATAATGAGAGGCGGCAGGTCTTGCAACCTATGATGACATCAGCGTCGCCATGGCAACCACTATGACATCATAATGAGGGGCGTGGCTTGACGGGCACACACTTTTTCCCCAGTATGTAGATAGGGGCAAAATTGTTTGGTGAATTGGAACGCGCGGGGTTAAATTTTCGCCTCACAACATAGCTTAGGACGCTCTCGGGGTCCAGACGTGTGACTGTGCCAAATGTTGTGGCTGTAGCTGCGACGGTGCGGATGCCTATCCTGGACATACACACATACACATACATACACACATACATACACACTTTGAGCTTTATATATTAGATAATTGTATCTGCTGATTCAAGTCCATTTTGTAGTTTTCCACTGCTCTTGAACAACTCTTCTGATAATTCTTTCCACTACTCTGAAATCCTGCAAGGAGCACCTGATCTTACCTGGTTTATAGTGAAATTATCTACTTTCCATTTACAGATCATGACCTCAAAAGTGTTCACTGGAGCATTCAGTAGTTTAGGAAGTCATCCGTCACCAATGCCATCAGTAGGTTTTGCAACAATAAGGTTGAGAAGGTCTTGAGACAGCTCACTTGTTTTACCCATTATGAGCTATTTCTTGTGTGGCACCTTGGTAATGAGACACCTTTTTTTAGGCAATCAGTTGAACCAGCTGATATTATTTTTCACTAGCAGGATTGCTTTTTAATTACCAATAGATTTTAGCTGGTGTCGTGGCTTTCCATGGCTTTTAGCACCTCTCTTTCTTCCTGTGTTCAATATTTTTTTCTGTGTCATTTTTACATTCTTACACATAATTTATGGACATCTGTGGTTTGATCTCTTTGCCTTTGTGGGTTCAATGGGTTGTTAACTACAAATATGACAAATATGTGTTTAGAAATATGTTTACTTAGAAAATGGTGATGTATTCAATACTTATTTTATGCGCTGTATGTATACACATACACACACCTCTTTAGATGATAAATCACACATAGCATTTGTAACATACTAAGTGAACAAGGTCCATTACAACACACTTTTATGAATCCCTATAAAGGCAGCAAAGGAACGAAAGAGGATAGTAATATAAGTATAAATCAACATAATAATTTTGAACTTTCGAAAAGATTGTGCAAAAATCCTGCACTGTGTTCCTCTACAGCCCCAGGTTTATATATATTACTGTCATCTTTAGGGCTCATACTCACTTGTGAGAGACTCGTACCATTCTCATGCGAGTATCTCGCATGAAAACCTGGCACTGCCACCGGCACTCGGACAGGAGCGTGCGGCTACGTGTATTTCTATGCCGCCGCCGCACGCTCCAGTGCCAGTGCTGGCGGCAGTGCCAGGTTTTCATGCCAGAGGCTCTCACGAGAATGGTGCGAGTCTCTCACAAGTGAGTATGAGCCCTTATACTGTTTTTTCTGCGGTTAGTAATTTTCTCCCCATCTAATTGTATATTTCCCGATGGACTTACAAGGTGACAAGTTCTAGGAATCCACTTCTATTCACATACTGGAGGTCTCTACATTACATTAAGTATGGCCGAAACAGCCTCAATTTGCATGTAAAAATGGAGGGAAATTGCTGTAAAAGGTAGGAATAATTTTTCAGGTAACATCAAACTATTAGACTGGTATATTGCATTGGTCATTGCAATACAGTGATTCCAATCTGAGAGTAAATTGATCCAGCAGTTGTTAATAGGTAGCAAGATGTGTAGCTGATCCTATGGCCGGGGTCACACTAACCGACGAAAAATACGGTCCGTAGTTTACATGCGTAATACGGATGAATGACCCCTAAATAGTGCTCCGTAGGTCATCCGTAAGCAAGGTGTGGTCGCGTATTTTGCGCATGTCAGCATCCGTATGTAATCCGTATGGCATCCGTATGCAATCCGTATGGTGAGATTTTCTCGCAGCCTTGCAAAATGGACATTTAACGGTTTTGAGGCCTGCTAACTATTTAAATCATTAGCCTGAACCCTATTTATTGCCTCAGGAACAGGTGGCTGCCTCCATTCTGTCCATTTGTGACCTTGCATTCACTAGGTGTGTTGCTGTTGTATGTGCAACATGGCAAACAGTCTGAGTTTCAACACAACTGAGCAGGTTCTCTTCAACTGGCTTTTGTCACGCCGCTTTGGCCAACCATACCCAGTGATAGTGGATCCGCGGAGGAGGAGACGCATGTGGGTCCATCCACTTTTGAGGCAACGACTCACAAGAGGTCATTTTCACCGCCTCTATTCTTCTATGCGGGAGCATCCTGTCAAATTCTACCAATACTGTCGCATGAGCCTTGCAACATTTGATCGACTCTTGGAGACAGTGCGCCCTGGGATAACCTTTCAGGACACAAGGATGCGCAAAGCTATATCTGCAGAGGAGCGACTTCTACTCACAATACGGTATGTACTCCACAACCACATTCTCTACGTTCATAATGTGTGGGCCAAAGTATGTATTTTTGGCTTATTGGACTAAGATTAATGCCCTCATCTTAGTCCACATATGTTTCAACTTACAGACCAGAATGTTATGTGTAATATGTACTGAATATCACTTAGTAATTGGGAAAACAAAGATGTGTGTGTTATTCGCTCTGAATTCCTAACACGTTTTGTATGTATGTACCTGGTGTTTTTGTAATTTGGGCATTCTAAAATCTTCCTTTTCTGTTGTTCTTCAGCTTCCTGTCCACTGGCCTTTCTTATGCCGCCCTCCACCATGAGTTTCTCATTGGAAGATCTACCATTTCAGGCATAGTCAGGTCAACGTGTATTGAAATCTGGACAAGACTCCATCAACTCGTCATGCCCGAGCCCAGGATGGAAGACTGGTTGAGGATATCAAGGGACTTTGAGGAGGAATGCCAGTTTCCTAATTGTATTGGGGCTCTTGATGGCAAACATATCCGGGTGCGTAAGCCGCCAAACTCTGGCTCCCAATTCTTCAATTATAAACAATACTTTTCTGTTGTATTGTTGGCTCTGGCAGACCCTAAATACAAGTTTATAATTGTTGACATTGGGGCCTATGGAAGGACGGGAGACTCTCGAGTCTTCAATACTTCCATTATGGCTCGGCGGCTACGCACCAACCAGCTGGATCTACCACCACCACGCCAGCTACCAGGCTCCATTCCAGAATCAGTCCCTTATGTCCTTGTGGCAGATGAGGCGTTTCAGTTAACACGCAATGTCATGAGGCCATATCCCCGGCGCAACCTTGACCACAGGCGCAGAGTTTTTAACTTGCGCCTATCACGTGCTCGGCGACTGGTGAAGTGTTCCTTTGGCATTCTTTATGCCAAATGGCGGGTACTCCAGTCTGCCATTCAGCTGAGTGAGCAAAATGTAAATGAAGTAGTGAAAGCCTGTGCGGTTCTTCATAACTTCACCAGGATACATGATTGTTCCTCCTCTGCTGGTGTTGTGCGTAGGCCGGACAATGTGCATAGGGTGAGACCACCTATCAACCTTCAACGTAGACCGCTCTCTGGGCTCAAAGTGCGTGATATTTACACTAATTACATTATATCACCTGAGGGGGAAACTTCTTGGCAAGAGCATGCTGGATCTATGTTATAATGTTTGCTTTTATGTGTGTCTAAATATATATATTTCTACCCCTTCTGATTCTATGTCTGTTTAGTGGCATTGGTAAGCGTATGTTAGTATGCTGATACGGTTTTTGATAATTGAGACAGAGACGTAAATTGTAGTAGACAAATTTTTACTTTTGCCTTTTTTTTGTTTCTTTTTTTAAAGGCTAACATATTTGTGCCATATGATAACTGGGGCAATGGGCCAAATTGCCCTTTTTGCAGATGTGATCATTTTTGAAGTATAAAATTTGCACACATTTCCAAAACAAACAGAATGTTATAACAAACTTGCTACATTAGACATTTTGAATCCAAAGGAAAAAAGATGTGTTCTCCATCAACAAAATTATAGAAAAAAGATAAAACTCACATTTCTTAGGAATGTTTGATAATCATATTAATAAGCCACCATGACAGCCAAGGCTACCTTACGCGTTTCTGACACATATTACATGTCTGTAAAAAGACTATATTTCACCAAGCTATACTGGGAAAGTCAAAGGATCAAAACAGACTACTCACTTGATAATGCCGAGAAAAGGCGTGCTGCCCTTATTCAAGTAGTCACTGTTTTGCCTGCTAAATATATTCCAGAATCAAGGCGAACAGCCTCAAGAACATCACGCTCTCTCTATGTATTATCAAGTGAGTAGTCTGTTTTGATCCTTTGACTTTCCCAGTATAGCTTGGTGAAATATAGTCTTTTTTACAGACATGTAATATGTGTCAGAAACGCGTAAGGTAGCCTTGGCTGTCATGGTGGTTTATTAATATGATTATCAAACATTCCTAAGAAATGTGAGTTTTAGGCTTTTTATCTAAAATTGGTGATGGAAACCACCTCTTTTTTCCTTTGGATAGGGATTTTGAGCACCAGTTGAACCACACTGGGCATCTCCTGGCATCAGACCGCTTATGGACACTGATGTACAGTATGCGTAAACAATTTGCATGTTTTTATGCTGTTATAAATTGGGGAAAGTTGGGGAAGGAGAAGGCGGAAGAGCAGCCTGTGGTTGCTGCTGGCTACTTTGAGCAACATCGCCCTGTGTGGGGGCATACTGTTGCCCATGATGTGGGTAGTGTCCTTCCTCATGTGATTGTTGGGGGTACTGGCCAGAGTAATAATGATAAGGGGCATCTTGGTGGCTCTGGTACCCACCAATATAGCCATGTCATCCCCAACCAGGTTGGGACCAGCCTCCAGCACTGCATGGGAAAAAGTGGCCATATTGGTGGGGTTGGCTAGAGGCAGACATATGTTGCTGCTGCTGTGAAGGTTGGGTAGGAGGAGGAAGGGGGTTAGGTGTAGGCCCACCTATTTGAGTATCTTCAGACCCTTCTTGAGCAAGCATCTGTGTGGGTGGTCTCATGCGCATTAGATTTCGGGGGGAATGCTGCCACCTCTCCAGATATTCAAACAGCTCATATGGGGTATTCTGGGGTGTGCTTGCATCAAGCAGGATCTGAAAACATCCTCGAATACGGAGCCTCACCTCACGGGAAAGGGCACGGAGATAAAAGGCCAGGCTACGTGAATATGCCTCCTCTCCATCATCTGTATTCACTCTAGCCAGATAATTTAGACCCCTGTGTCCACATTGGTCCTGGTATCTTGTGCAGGGATCTGGCGCCTTCTTCGTCCTCGCTGGGATGTTCCAGCAGGCTGTGGGGAGCCCCGGATCTGGGCAGTTGGGCTGCTGCTCATGTTGCCCTGCTCCTCCAGTATGGGTGATGTTGCAGCAGCAGACTGTCCTGGTGGTGTGGTTTGGGGCACAGGCAATGGGTTCTCCTGAGATGATTCTTCACCCATGCTTCTTGTAGGGGGAGAAGATGGGCCAGCCACCTCATCCCCTACAGGGTCAATTATGGGCTCTGTATCTGAGCCCGTTCCTCTATCCGTAAGTTTGGAGTGAGTTCTGTTATGAAAGAGAACAGAGCCAAAAATACATTAATATTTTTGGCCCTGTAAAGTATCTGTGTATTGTGGTGTGAGGTATCTACTTACGGTCTCAGATCCAGAATAGGGGTGAGGAAGGAGAGGCGGTCATAATAAATGTATTTTCTTTTGACGTAGCCCGCATCACCACTCCTGGACCGCTGCTGACGTTCCCGCCTGTACTGATCGCGGATGCTGCGCCAGCGTTTCATCACATCTTCCACTGCAATGTGACAGGAAATATTATCAATTTTACATATCTGATCGGTCACATTTGCTACCAGTAGTCTAGGTATGTGGCCTTCTGGGGTGTGCTTTCTACCCAGGGTGGCATATCTAATTGGGCTATCCAGGCCAGATATACAGGGTCAGAATAGTTCACGTATCAAGTAACTACACTTAATAACTTGGTTGGCTAAGAGGATGAGGAGCTTGTGGCCTGAGCAAAATTACGGCAGTGTCAAACCACGTGTCACATCAAAATCTACCCGCCTCATAAGGAAAAAAGTAGAAGCACAGGAAGGGGGGGCTGATTCTGTATGCATTTTATGATGTGAGGTAATTTTAATCATTTTTTGGCCTTGTACTTACTCAGTTTCTGCTGCTCCTCACGTGGGCGATCACCAAAATCATGGAACATCTGCCGACATATGCGCCTCCATGACGCCTCCTTTCTTGCCCGGTTGGCATAATGGGCATCACGTTGGTCCCAGAGTTCGGGACGCTCTGCATCAGTACAATGAGCATCTCCACATTTAGGAAATATGGCGCCATGCTGCTGCTGTACTCCGTGGAGGTGTACTTCCTGGATGACTGGAGCGGTTTTTGAGCTCATTTGCATGTCTAGGCTTCCTGATGATGGATTGGCCCATTTCCTGTCACCAGCCAAAAGACCTGCGTATTTCTCGCAAGTCACACGTGTGGTCCGTGTGTAAACCGTATTTTTTGCGCACCCATAGACTTGCATTGGCGTATTACGGGCGCATGCTGCGATTGTCACGGACCGTAGAATGCGGCCGAGAAATATACGGCTGTTGGGAGCTGCCCCATAGAGAATCATTGGTCCGTGTGTAATGCGTGCTTTTAACGCCTCTCACTCGTCCGTATTCCTCTCTAGTGTGACCCCGGCCTATTACTGAGGATGGCGGGTGGAAACCAAATAGCATTGCACTCATTTCATTGGAAGAAGTATGCTCATAAGACATACTGATAGGGAACTTAGATTGTGATTCCCATCGAGGACAGCGATGATAATGTGTGCAAACTGTAAAGCGCTGCGGTATATGTTACCGCTATATAAAAATAAAGATTATTTATTATAAGATGAAATGGTCTTTAAATAGGTCAAAAGTTAAACATGACATTTCCTTTGTATTTTAGGCAAAAAAAAGTTGTCATTTTTTTTACATTTTAAAATGACAAAAAGGAAAATGGTTAAATGCAAAAGTTTGGGCACCCTTGGAGCTTTGTGTGCTCAGATAACTTTGACCAAGGTTCGGACATTAATTGGCCTGTAAGAGTGCTGCTTGCTCACTATCATCATTAGGAAAGGCCAGGTGATGCAAATTTCACAGCTTTATAAAAACCCAGCCTCCTCTAACGCTTTCCCAAAAAAACAGCAGCCATGGGTTTTACTAAGCAGCTGCCTAGCACTCTGAAAATGAAAATAGTGGAGACCCACAAAGCAGGAGGCTACAAGAAGATAACAAAGCATTTTCAAGTCGCCCTTTCCTCAGTTTGAAATGTAATTAAGAAATGAAAGTTAATATGAGCAGTGGAGGTAAAGATAAGGCCAGGAAGACCAAGCAATATTTGAGTAAGAACTGCTCATAGGATTTCTGAAGACACTTGCACAAATATGGCCTTCAGGGAGGCGGCTTCCTCAGTGGCTGCTGAAAGCAGGCAGTGTGGAAGCCTGTGCAGCGGCTGTCAGATCGCTGATCTGACACAGCGCTGTTCTAAATGTCAGATCAGCGATCTGACACTTCACAGTAATGTCCCCCCTGGGGCAAAGCAATAAAGTGAAAAAAAAGTGGAAAAATAATTTTAAAAAAAATCCCAAAATAAATTTAAAAAAAAAATATTTCCTAACAAATTCATTTTTTGGAAATAAAAAAAAAAACAATAAAAGTACACATAATTAGTATCGTCGCGTCTGAAACAACCCCTCCTATAAAACTGTCCCACTAGTTAACCCCTTTAGTGAACCCCTTAAAAAATAAAAATAAATAACAAAGCAACAAAAATGCGTTATCATCATATCGCTGAACAAAAAGTGCAATAACGCACGATCAAAAAGACGCATATAAATAATCATGGAACCGCTGAAAACGTCATCTTGTCCTGCAAAAAATTAGCCGCCATACAGCATCATCAGCGAAAAAATAAAAAAGTTATAGCTCGCAGAATAAAGTGATGCAAAAATAATTCTTTTTGATATAAAATACTGTTCATTGCATAAAAGCAACAAAACATAAAAAAACACATAAGTGAGGTATCGCTGTAATCGTACTGACCCGAAGAATAAAACCGCTTTATCTATTTTACCACACGCGGAACAGTGTAAACGCACCCCCCAAAAGAAATTCTTGAAATGCTGGTTTTTGTTCATTCTGCGTCCCAAAAATCGGAATAAAAAGCGATCAAAAAATGTAAGGTGCCTGAAAATGGCACCAATAAAAACGTCAACTCGTCCCGCAAAAAATAAGACCTCACATAACTCTGTGGGTCAAAATATGGAAAAATTATAGCCCTCAAAATGTGGTGATACAAAAACTATTTTTACAATAAAAGGTGTCTTTTAGCGTATGACAGCTGCCAAACATAAAAACCGCCATAAATAGTAATTCAAACCCCCCGTTATCACCCCCTTATTTAGGGAAAAATAATAAAATTAAAAATAAGTATTAGGGTTAGGGTCTGGGCTAGGTTTGGAGTTAAGGATAGGGTTAGGGTTATGGTTAGGGCTGAGATAGGGTTAGAGGTGTGTTGGGGTTAGGGTTGGAGTTAGAATTGGGGGGGTTTCCACTGTTTGGGCACATCAGGTGGTCTCAAAACGCAACATGGCGTCTGATATCAATTGCAGCCAATTCTGCATTGAAAAAGTCAAATGGTGCTCCTTCCCTTCCAAGTTCTGCCATGTGCCCAAACAGTGGTTTACCCCCACCAATGGAGTATCAGCCTACTCAGGATAAACTTCTGTGAAGTACTTGTTGGTTCAAAGTGCTCACAACACATCAAGATAAGTTCCTTTGGGGGTCTAGATTCCAAAATGGGATCACTTGTGGGGGGTTTCAACAGTTTAGGCTTATCAGGGGCTCTCCAAACGCGACATGACAGTCGCAGACCATTCAATCAAAGCCTACATTCCAAACATCACTACCTCCCTTCCAAGCCTCTATGTGTGCCCATACAGTATATTTCTCCCACATATTGGGTATCAGCGTGCTCAGGACAAATTGAACAACAATGTATGGGGTCCAATTTCTCCTGTTACCGTTGGGAAAATAAAAGAATTGGGGACTAAAAGATCATGTTTGTGGAAAAAATATGATTTTTATTATTTTCACACCAAGGCGTCATAAACGTCTGTGAAGCCCTTAGGGGTTCAATGTGCTCACCACACATCTAGATAAGTTCCTTGGGGGGTCTAGTTTCCAAAATGGTGTCATTTCTGTGGGGTTTCCACTGGTTAGGCACATCAGGGGCTTTCCAAACGCGACATGGCGTCCAATCTCAATTCCAGCCAAAAAAGTCAAATGGCGCTGCTTACCCTTGGTAAAATTAAAATTGGGAGTGAAAAGATCATTTTTGTGGAAAAACTATGATTTTTTAATTTTACGGCTGTATCATATAAACTTCTGTGAAGCCCTTGGGGGTTTAAAGTTCTCACCACACATCTAGCTAAGTTCCTTGGGGGGTCTAGTTTCCAAAATGGGTCACTTGTGGGGGTTTCCACTGTTTATGCACACCAGGGGCTCTCCAATCGTGACATGGCATCCGATCTGAATTCCAGCCAATTTTGCATTGAAAAAGTCCTTCCTTTCTCTGAGCTCTGTCATGCACCGAAACAGTGGTTTCCCTCCACATATCAGGTATTATCGTACTCAGAACAAATTGCACAATAACGTTTGCAGCTCAATTTCTCCTGTTACCCTTGGTAAAATAAAAAAAAATTGGACCTGTAGTAATTTTTTTGTGAAAAAAAAGTTAAATGTTCATTTTTTTTTTTAACAATCAAAAAATTCCTGTGAAGCACTTGAAGGGTTAATAAATTTCTTTAATGTGGTTTTGCGCACCTTGAGGGGTGCAGTTTTTAGAATGGTGTCACTTTTGGGTATTTCTTATCATATAGACCCCTCAAAGTGACTTCAAATGTGATGTGGTCCCTAAAAATAAAATGGTGTTGTAAAAATGAGAAATTGCTGGTCAACTTTTAACCATTATTACTTCCTAACAAAAAATATTTTGGTTCCCAAATTGTGCTGATGTAAAGTAAACATGTGGGAAATTTAATTTATTAAATTTTTTGTGTGCCATATCTCTGTGATTTAAGGGCATAAAAATTCAAATTTGGAAAATGGCAACATTTTCAAAATTTTTGCCAAATTTCTGTTTTTTTCACAAATACACACAAGTTATATGAATGAAATTTTACCACTAACATGAAGGACAATATGTCACGAGAAAACAGTGTCAGAGTCACCGGGATCCATGGAAGCGTTCCAGAGTTATTACCTCATAAAGAGACAGTGGTCAGAATTGTAAAAATTGGCCCGGTCATTAACGTGCAAACCACCCTTGGGGGTAAAGGGGTTAAGCATGTGCGTGAATCAATCAAGCTGTGTGGTTGTGTTGCAGCCAATGGTATGGGAAAGATTTTACAAGTAAAGGGATGAATGGATTCAATGAAATTTCAACAAATTCTTAATGGAAACATTACACCATCTGTAAAAAGGATGAAGTTAAAAGGGGATGGCTTCTACAAATGGATAATGATCCTAAACACATGTCAAAATCCAAAATAGACTATCTCAAAAGGCAGAAGCTGAAAGTTTTACAATGACCCTCACAGCACACTGATCTGAACATTATTGAAAATCTGTGGCAAGACCTCAAAATAGCAGTGCATGCAAGACGATCCAGAAATCTCGCAAAGCTGGAAGAATTTTCCAAGGAAAAATTTTGTAATTTTTAAAATGTAAATGATGAAAATATATATTTTTTTACCTAACATGCAAAGAAAATATGTAATGTGTAACTTTAGGCCTTTTACAGATCATTTCCTCTTCAACTTACTTAACTGTTCCCTATAACAGTAATTTTGACCAGGAGTGCCCAAACTTTTATATTCCAAAGTATATGAATTGGGCTATGCTCCAGAACTCTCTCCATAGAAGTACATTAAACATGTGACATACATGTAGATTGCATGTCAAGAAAGGGATTTATTGTTTTTAAGCACAACACTACTTGTACCCTAGTTTACATGTGTGCAATAAAAAGGGATGATCAGCAGCCATGTGTAATGGTAATGACTATGCAAAGTAGTCCAGTGCTATGTATATTCTGCTGTATTGTAATGATCCATAAAATAAATCTCAAATATACATGATATATGCTGACTTCATTAATTACTTTATTTAAGTTATTAAATTTGGCCCTGATGATGATGGGTCCTTGACTCCAGAAGAGTCATCCTTTAACAAGAGAGGAAAAACCCCCAGTGGAGGAAACCTCTAGGGAACCAAGGTTAAAGGAGTGCCCTTCCCTTGGGCTGTGGATAGGTGAGAACAGAGACCGAGCCCGGAATCTGCCTCTTCTTACAGCCGTTACCTCACCTGTGTCGTGGGTACACTTGGCTGCTGAAAGTCTGGTAAATGTCATATGACTGGATGAGAGCAGTCCAAGTCTGGAATCTGCCTCTTCATGCAGCAAGTAAGTCACTCTTCTGTGAGCATGCCTGACTGTGGAAAGTCCGGTAAATGTCATATCAATAAGTGAGAGCAGTCCAAGCCTGGAATCTGCCTCTTCATGCAGCAAGTAAGTCACTTGTCTGTGAACCCATCTGACTGTGGAAAGTCAGGTAACTGTCATATCCATAGGTGAGAGCAGTCCAAGCCTGGAATCTGCCTCTTCATGCAGCAAGTAAGTCACTTGTCTGTGAACACATCTGACTGTGGAAAGTCAGATAACTGTCATATCCATAGGTGAGAGCAATCCAAGCCTGGAATCTGCCTCTTCATGTAGCAAGTAAGTCACTTGTCTGTGAACACGCCTGACTGTGGAAAGTCCGGTAAGTGTCATATCCATAGGTGAGAGCAGTCCAAGCCTGGAATCTGCCTCTTCATGTAGCAAGTGAGTCACTTGTCTGTGAACACGTCTGACTGTGGAAAGTCCGGTAAGTGTTATATCCATAGGTGAGAGCAGTCCAAGCCTGGAATCTGCCTCTTCATGCAGCAAGTGAGTCACTTGTCTGTGAACACGTCTGACTGTGGAAAGTCCGGTAAGTGTTATATCCATAGGTGAGAGCAGTCCAAGCCTGGAATCTGCCTCTTCATGCAGCAAGTAAGTCACTTGTCTGTGAACACGTCTGACTGTGGAAAGTCCGATAAGTGTCATATCAATAGGTGAGAGCAGTCCAAGCCTGGAATCTGCCTCTTCATATAGCAGGTAAGTCACTTATCATTGAGCATGCCTGACTGTGGAAAGTCCGGTAAATGTCATATCCATAGGTGAGAGCAGTCCAAGCCTGGAATCTGCCTCTTTATGCAGCAGGTAATTCACTTGTCCGTGAACACACCTGACTGCGGAAAGTCCAGTAAATGTCACATCCATGGGTGAAAGTAGAGACCGATCCCGGAATCTACCCCGTTGTGCAGCAGGTAAGTCTCTTGTCCGTGAATATGTCTGGCTGCAGAAACGCTGGTAAGTGTCATATCCATGGGTGAATGCAGAGACCAATCCTGGAATCTGTGTCGGTTTTGCTTCATCACTGGTTGCCTGATTCTCACATGGTAGCCACCATGTAAAGGAGTTGTAGTGGAGTTGTCCCCTCCTGCTGGATTCCTTTTCAAAATAAAGAAAATAGAATTAAGCACTGTAGATAAAGCACTGAAGAAATTACAAACTCATTTCTTTACTGTATCAAGTGTAATCATCCAAATAATGGGACAGGGCAGCAATAGTTAAATCCTGTGGCCTGCTGGAATGCTGCGATGAAGCATTGCGCGTCAACCATTTAACAAGAGACAGTATTTGCAGAACACGTACACTGCACCTTAAATGCCATGAAATCTCCCCTATTAGTGGCTGTAATAATTCCTCACCCAAGACCCCAGTCTTTTAATCAATGAACCTATTCCCATCACAATGGTGGGAACATGTTTCGTGGCTTAACAAATGCCGCCGATCATCATGAATTTGATGAGCTGAGGCTGCCACGCCACCCAACCAGCCCAAGCTCTGGCACTTTATCAGAACTGGGCGAAAATGGCGTGAGAATGCCAAAAGCCACAATATTTTAGCGCAGCCTGTAGTTTCACCAAAATGTTGTGACATTTCAAAGCTTTTTAATGTCAGAATACTGGGGTAAATGAGTTGATAAATCAGGACCCTAAATCCTTTTGAAATAAATCTAAGATGATCTTCTGATAAACTTTGAGCTGAGATAGTAAAACACTTACTTCTTTTTATAGAATCCTTCTTTGTTTCGGAAATATCTCATTTGACGTCCAGGTTGTGAGGACTCAGAATCATATATATAAACATATCGATCATCCGATTCTTGAAAGGAAACATTTTTCCCTTTGCTTTTATTTTTCATGGGATTTCTTCCTTTTAGAATAGACGGAGGTGTCTGTCTGTAGCCATCTAAGTCCGGATTAATCTTGGACTCTTTCACCTCCACTATACCGGCCTTGTGCAGCATTGTAATGTCTCCAGATGTACAGAAAATGTCAGATTCTCCTGTAGCGCAAAATATTGAAATTAGATTTAATAAAATACAAAATTCTATGTGATTAAGATTATTAACACTTACAGGTTATTATAACTTCTAAATAGTATATTAGACTGAGAAAAGAGGGACCCAATCCCCAGAGAAAAGCTCCTGCAATTCAGAGAAAGCAAAGCTTAAAGAGCCACCCGGGGACTAAAGTGAGACCTGACTGGCCCAGCGCTGCAACCAGTCGGCTTCCCCCTGCGCTGCTGCACTTGCTGGACAGGTCTACTCTAATGAAAGATATGGGAGAGACCTGTCAGTCAAGGAGATGCCAGCTTGGGACAGCACCAGATTTGTCAAGTCTCTCCATGTGGTCACTGGTCAGCTCTGCAAAATATGTTTTCTACAGATATCTGATATTATCACCCCTAGAATGATACATTGAATTATGACAACAGAGGGGCTGAGTCTCTATAGCTATCAATATATTAACGGCTCGTTCACTGACAAGTTCCTATAGAAGACCATTTTTTAATTTATATATTAGGTTGTTTTTCTATTAAATCTATTTTACGAATGCTCGGAGAACTTACTGTCAGAGGAGGTGACCTCATCCTCGTCTGGGCTGTTATTGATTACTACATCAGGGGGTCCAGGCACTGAGATCTTGTTGCCTGTGAGGACGTCTCTCTGTTCATTCCCGGGTCCATGAAGCAAATCACTAATGGTAATTGGTTTGTAGTCCTCACGTTTTCCTGTAACACAGAACATAGAAATCAACATTTCTAAAATAAAAGCTTCCATCATGTTTCTTGTGAATGCCCTGAGAACTTACTGTCAGAGGAGGTGACCTCATCCTCATATGGGCTCATATCGATTATTACATCAGGGGGTCCAGGCACTGAGATCTTCTTGCCTGTGAGGACGTCTCTCTGTCCATTCCCGGGTCCATGAAGCAAATCACTAATGGTAATTGGTATGTAGTCCTCACGTTTTCCTGTAACACAGAACATAGAAATCAACATTTCTAAAATAAAAGCTTCCATCATGTTTCTCGTGAATGCCCTGAGAACTTTCTGTCAGAGGAGGTGACCTCATCCTCATATGGGCTCATATCGATTATTACATCAGGGGGTCCAGGCACTGAGATCTTGTTGCCTGTGAGGACGTCTCTCTGTTCATTCCCGGGTCCATGAAGCAAATCACTAATGGTAATTGGTTTGTAGTCCTCACGTTTTCCTGTAACACAGAACATAGAAATCAACATTTCTAAAATAAAAGCTTCCATCATGTTTCTTGTGAATGCCCTGAGAACTTACTGTTAGAGGAGGTGACCTCATCCTCTTCTGCGCTCATATCGATTATTACATCAGGGGGTCCAGGCACTGAGATCTTGTTGCCTGTGAGGACGTCTCTCTGTTCATTCCCGGGTCCATGAGGCGAATCATCAATGGTAATTGTGATGTAGTCCTCACGTTTTCCTGTAACAGAACATAGAAATCAACATTTCTAAAATAAAAGCTTCCATCATGTTTCTCCTCTATGTCTAGGGCTATCACAATGTCTTTCTTATGTGTGGACTGGAAGTTGCTTTCTCATTATAAGTATATGGAACCTCACACTGAGTCTCATAGGAAACCACTACCACAACTACACATAACACAGTTTGTGAGCCGACGAATCTGAATTGCGGTCATATGGTTCAGAAGACGACTAGAATGGCGCTGGTGCTATTTTGAATATTGCGCTTAGATCCTGCATTGCGCTGTCCCCTTTATAGTCCCAATCCTCGGGGTATTACATGAAGATGTAAACTATCTAGTAATATCAGCCGTATTCCTCTATATATCGCTATAACAGTAAGGATTCTAACACCATCTTTTGGGATTATGACCCTTTAGTATTTTTATCTATTGGAGATAACTTGGTCCTCTTTTGTAACCGCGACCAAATGCAAATTTTTTGTGCTGATTCTCAAAAACCATCTTATTAATGGCCTCTTTTTTTGTGACATGAAAATGACATTGTTACTGTTTTCATTATTACTGTCCCCTCATCACACTTTTCTGGTGCATAATAGGGTCTGGGAGGGAGAGCCGACAAGGAGCGGGGGCGCCATATCGCAATATTAGGGTGTGAACCTCCGCAGAAAGGTAGGGGCATTTTTTTAGGCTGCTTTAGGGCCAGGCCCACTTCCCTCCTGTGACTCTATTATATCTATAAGTCCCCCCTTTTTATGATAATTTTGAATAAAAATGTTATATATAGTAGGAGGGTCTTTTTTAGTGTAAGTTGTTGTAATTTTTTTGGCCCTCTCTCCCTCTGATTCAGTTTTGCAGATTCATCCGGCTGTAGTTACCATTTAGATTGGTGTTGTTCTCTCTAAAGTCATTGGCACAATTTTGACTTTCAACGTCTTTCATTGGTTTCTTCTTTTTCAGACAACTATAAAAATGAAAAAATAAAAATCACATTGTAAATTACAAAGTAAAACATGTCTGTATTCTGCAGAATGTAAGAATGAAACATGTTATCTAGTCCTATCTGTAGAGAGATCACCAGTCAGTCATTTTGGTGTAGCAGAGCCAGGTAGGGCAGGGTTAAGTCCGAGCTTTGCAGGATTTGATTAGATGCACCCACTTAGCTTTTTTTTTTTTTACTACAGCCAGGACCTCTGTTCACTATTTCTGTCTGCTAGATGAAGCAGAGTCGAGTGTACTGGAGCTAGTGAGTGTTCAGCCAACATTTGAGCTATAGCTGAGAGGAAGATGTGCCGGGATCTCTCTGTGAATGGAGACAGCATGGGTCAGCTAGGAAAGCTGAGCAGTCTGTGTGCAGGAGCGGCAGAGAACCGTTCGTCAGCTGCAGCCTGTATAGTATGAACCGTCCCCAGGAGTTGAACCCTTCTGTTTGGCAGTGGAGGCTGCTGGAACTCGTACTGAAGGGGATACCAAGACTGGTGGGATCGTGCCTCTTCTATGTATGAAGTTTGCTTTTGGAGAACGGACTGTAATCTGTTCAGGTGAGCTCACACTGACATATGGGCCCTGCTAAATGAATTATTTGCTGTGACACCTTTGTGCCTAGAAGAGGATGTTTTTGGTTTGGAATCCCTTGGGATTTTCCGAAAGCATTAAAACTGCACCGGTTTGACCCAAACAGCATTGACTATGTGAATGGTACCTAATGCCTATCTGAGAGCATAACTCCCTACAAAGTCTAATATATGCCCATCAGTTACCCGCAGGGCACAGCTCCAGGGTGACGTGTGTGTGAGCCACAAGAGGCCTACACTAAAGTATTCCCATTACTGGAGTAACCTGAAGATGTGACATTTCCTCTACAGACTCCTGTGTAGCCCATAAATCATGACTTACTATACTTACCCATAGATGATAGCAATGGGACGCATGAATACTGCGAGGATGAAGAGAATGGCGGCAGGTATAACAATCCTATAGACTGTATCCTCAGATGGTTTTGGAGGCATGGTGACATTCTCTAAAAAGGGAAAGAACATAAGTGATCAGGTAACCAGAGCTGGAATGTGTTCAGAAGTGGAAACCAAAACCCTGGACCGGGCGGCCTGAGGAACCAAGTATGACTATTAACAGAGGGGAATTTAGTGTGGAAAATGATGGATTATTTTTATGTCATATCAATATATAATGGACAAAACAGAGATCTGCTCCTTTATATTTCTGGAATAGGGAACAAACACATGATGGGAGACGACACCTGTAATTACAAGTAACACATGAAGAATCCCCCATTCCATGTATGATGTGACGTCATCTAAATCTCCAGTCACAGAAGAGAAGTGACAGAACCCCTAATGACCCGGAGCCTGACGCTCATACACCGGGCCCTAATCATGGATCCTAATAGTTTCTGGGGCCGGAGGTGAAATGTTCCATGTGAGGGACAGATCTGATTTCTGAGCTGCTGATCGCCTGTCTCTTGTGGGCGCCTTCTGCTACATGTAGTAGTCGGTGCATCCAGCCCGGAGAGAACAGTATTAATGCTCGGCGTCTCCTCTATGTGTTATTAGACTGGACCCTGGAAGCCAAACGGCATCTTTCCCCAATTCCACATTACATGGTAAAATGAAGAATGTAATTCACAACTACAACTCGTTCAGCAAAAAGATAAACAAGTCCTCATACGGCCATATGAAGGGAAAAAAGTTATGGCTCTTGGAAGAAGGAGAGGAGAAAAAAAGCCCAAAAACGAAAATTGGCTGCAGAAGGGAAGGGGTTAACCCCATAGTCAGAGTATATCTGGTAATGCGCTTACCTTTGTTAATCCTGATCTGCTCTAGTGATCGAGGGTTGCGGATAAAGATGGGAGCACCTTCCGCGGGTGCTAATAGCACGCTGAGAACTAGAAGTAGTCTAAACAGCATTGGAGCCTGGAGGAATATCGCTTACTGTGTGCGGCACAATCAGCTTCTCCAGACAAAGGGTCTCACTGCAACATCGCTGGTTAGAACCATGCATTCCGTGACATCACAGCTGGAACCCAACAGTGACATCATAGTGGGCGGGGCTACACATGAGTGATGTCACAATTGGGGCTCATCCACTAAACGTTCCCAATGTATATAATAAGAATATACAAAAGAAAGAAAAGGAAAGAAGAAAAATAAATAACTCAAAAAGGAAAGAACACTTTTTTTCACATACTCACATTTATTATATTTTATGTACTTTTATACAACAGAAATGTGTTCCCATTTGGGAGAATAATCATTCTCACTTTCAGTCATTGACTTTTTTCAACATTCTTTACACATTTTTTCTTTTCATTATTTTGTTTTCCACTTTAATTGCATTTTTATTCATTTGCACATACGGTTCATATTCACATAGAAACTTTTCTCCTTTCTACCTTTTTACTAGGTTTTTTCACTATCATTATCACTTACAGTCACATTTTTCTTTTTTTCCTCAATATCTGTCTCCCAATTCCCCTTCCCATTAAATATCACTATTCCCCTTTGTTCATAGTCATCAACAGCCATATTATCACAAAATATCTTCACCAACTCTTTTTCCAATGGTAAAGATGGCGGCCATGATTGTTGTGCACTGTCCTGACTGGCTAGCTGGTCCCACATCATGAGCCGTGATATTGTTGCACTTCATTGACGCGCTTCTTGCTGCCGGCCGGCAGCAGATGTCATGCCCATGCGCACGCGGCAGCGCTCAATAAGGTGACGTTTTCCCTGATGACCCATTTGCTGCAGCTGTATTCGCACTTTATTAGCCAGCCGATACCCCTCCACCACACGTCCTGTCAAAGCGGAAGCGAAACTCGTGCTGGATTTGTGGCATGCTCACTTGGTCTGTATTATGCATATACTCTATCACGTCATTAATTATTAATACAGGAGAAGTGAGGGCCCTGCTCACAAGCTTACAACCTACAAGGAATTGGGAGGGGCGATATAGGTGAGAAGCACTTGTTATTTCAGGTCCAGCCATTATAATAGATAGGGGTTTCATATAAAGCTGCACGATCCGGTCATCAACCAGTATGTTTAAATGCAGATATCAAGGGCGGTTTTCATGTGCATGGAGCCTGTGGAGTCAGATGAATAGGAGGGAGCATTTATTATCCTGGGTTGCTTTATGCATGGCATCATATAATAATGTAGGATAATATTAAGATGAGCAGGACTCATGGGAGTTCGGGTTTGTCGGGTTCGGACAAACTTTAGTCCAAAGTTTGGTTCGAGTACCAGAACCTGACCAAAGCTTGACCCCGGACCTGAACCTCATATTAGTCAATGAGGACCTGAACTTTGATGCTGTAAAATGGTTTTAGTAAGGGCTACGGGTTCACTTAAGTAGGCAAAATGGGGGTAAGAGCACGACAATTGCCCTGCAAACAAATGTAGATGGAGAAATTACTTAAAATAACAAAATATTTAAAAAAAAATCTTAAGCCAAAAGGCGGAAGTCCAAGCTGAGAAGTAGAGCAGTTCCTTGTGAGTGTATTTTACTGTATTTGTTAATAAATAAATGAAAAAAAACAATGTGGATTCCCCTATTTTTAATAACCAGCAAATGGAAAGCAGACAGTCGTGAGCTGTTCTTATTATTTAGGGTCCCACCTTATTTGTAATAAGTAGAAAAGGCAAAGCAGACAACTGTGAGCTGAAATTAATAGGATGTGAAGCACCATAGTTATTGGGCCCTTCCCAGCATAATAAGACCAGCTCACTTGCAGTATAAGCCAGTGTAGGCCTGAACTTTTTTGCTGTAAAATGATGGTTGAAAGTGGTTGGGGGTTGCAAAAGGAAGTAAAATTGGGTTAGGAGCAGGACAGCTGCTCTGCAAAGAAATGTGGATAGCAATTTCACTTAAAATTACTGAGAATAAAAAAAAAAATAATAATTATCTTGAACCAGGAGGCAGATGCCAAAGTGAAGAGGTGTAGATGGATGTGGCAGTGTAAGTGGAAGAAGC
Source organism: Dendrobates tinctorius (assembly GCF_039654945.1). Classification (NCBI taxonomy): domain Eukaryota; kingdom Metazoa; phylum Chordata; class Amphibia; order Anura; family Dendrobatidae; genus Dendrobates; species Dendrobates tinctorius. The sequence goes on from NW_027361691.1 coordinate 5,136,987, forward strand.
ACGGGAGGAGGTATCCAACACTGTTTTTGTGGAGTTTTTGTTTTTTAGGGAAATTGCTTTCAAGTTTTGTTACGGTAATTGCTGGGTTCTGTAGGTGTACTATACAGTGGGTACGGAAATTATTCAGACCACTTTATATTTTTCACTCTTTGTTTCTTTGCAGCCATTTGGCAAATTCAAAAAAGTTCATTCTTTTTCTCATTAATGTACACTCTGCACTAGAGTTGAGCGAAACGGGTCGAAAAAATTGAAAAGTCGCCGACTTTCGCCAAAGTCGGATTTCATGAAACGAAACCCGACCTTAGCGTGAGGTCGGCCACGAGGTCGGCGACTTTAGCACCAAAGTCGCGTTTCAAAAGATGCTTGAGCGCCCTTTTTGCAGCCAATCAGGAAGAACGGACACTGTGGGCAACGTGATGGCATAGGCAGCGGTCACCACCATCTTGGAGAAGGGCATGCAAGTGATTGGCTTGCTTTGTGGGGCATCACAGGGGTATAAAAGGGCGGGGACGCCGACCGCCATGTTACTCATGCTAATCTCAGAATAGGGAGAGCTGCTGCTGGTGATTCTGTAGGGAGAGCGTTAGGCAGGGAAGAAAATACCAAAAACTGATTCTGCTGCTAGAGACTTTGCCTGTACAACACACCAGTCACTGTGCAGTGCAAGGGGAGGCTATATTTTGGTGCCTCAGCTCTGTTGATTAATAGGCTGCCTTTTAAGGATACCTGGTAGCTGCATTGCTGTGTGCACACTGCTGAGCAAACTGCTTTTTTCAAAGCAATCCAGATTTTATTGTTTTGTCCTTGTGAGTTACTGAGCATTCATTTTTCACACACCGTACAGCGGTGTACGCTCCTCACACAGTACCGTGTAACGGCTGTTATCACGGCCACAGTGAAGCTATCTGTGTGTGACTCTGTAAGGATAAGTCGAGGAGTTGTTCCGTTCTTACAGACCTACACTCTAGGGAGATTCCAGTTCTGCCCAATTCTATATACACCTTGTAGTTTGTCATACACTAGGCAATTTCTGCTGGTCACATTGTTGTGTTAAATAAACAGGGCTTGACTGAATCCAACAGTGTCCTGAAGTGTAGAGACATTCCAATTCTCCACAGTCCTCTATACACCTTGTACCTTGTTTTAAAGTACCAGAGAGTTGGTGGAAATTTGGGTACATTTTTCCAAAAAATGAGGAAGTGTGGTGGAAGAGTCACTGGTAATGATGGTGTTGGTGTTAGATCTGCTGGTAGTGGCAAAAGCAAAATAGCACCTAATGCAGGAGGTGTTGAGGCTGCGTCATCGTCTGGCTCCACAAGGCCTCGAAGGCTCCCTTTTCTCTGTGTAGGTAAACCGCAGCTTCATGAACAAGTTTTGGCTTGCATTGCTGACTCAGCCTCCAGCTCTATCGCCTACTCTTCTGAAGTTTTAAAAAATAAAAGCACTGAGTCGTCATTGGAGGCTCATGGTCATGAACCACACCTTTCCTTGTGTCCTTCACCCCTACCAAAATTGAAGGATGCGGCAGGCCACACTACAGATTACTCCATGGAGCTGCTTTCACATACAATGCCTGGGTTATCAAGTCAAATCGTGAATTACCCAGGCAAAGATGAATCTGACATGGAGTGCAATGATGCACAGCCACTGATAGATGATTCTGCTGGTACATTTACTCAGAGCACTACATTGTCCTCGCTGTGTACTGAGACAGAATCTGATCCAGATGAAACTCAGGTGCCTCTTCCCGCATACTATACCACCATACATGGTGCCACAGAGGAAGGTGCACATGACATTGAAGAGGAGGTGATGGATGACCCAGTTGTTGTCCCAGATTGGCATCCATTGGGGCTAGAGTGTGCCACTGCCAATAGCTCAGAAGAGGACGAGGAGCATCCGCAGAGGGCATCGACATGGCAACAGTTGTTATCTGGCAGGCCCGGAGAAGTCCAAAAACGGGTTACAAAAACCCAAAAAATTGCTGGACAACTTGGCCAGATGGTCCAAATAGCACAGCGTGCAAGGCCTCAAACTGTTTTCCCTAGTAGGAAGAGTGCAGTGTGGCACTTTTTTGAACAAAATCCTAACGATCAGGCAAAGGTTATCTGTAAGAAGTGCGTAAAGACCTTTAGCCGAGGGAAAAATCTGAGAAATTTGAATACCAGTTGCATGCTAAGACATTTAACCACCATGCACTTGCAAGCGTGGACGGACTACCAAAACTCACGTACCACATGTGCTGCTGCTCCCAAAGAAGGTAGTCAGCAACGCAACATTGTTTCCCCCACTGTAAGTCCACCGGTTAGCACACCGTCAGCAGCAAATGTTGAGTTGTCATTGCAAGGGCTAATCAGTCAGGGAATCACACTGTTATTGCAACGAAAGATTGAATCTAGGCCATAAGAAAGAACACCAACTCCATCACCATCATCAACCCTCTCTCAGTCCGCCATGTCCACCGCTAGTTCCACCATATGCAGCTCTCAAGTCCAGCTCACCCTTACAGAGACTATGAGTAGGACAAAAAAGTACTCATCCTCTCATCCGCGTACACTGTGTTTGAACGCCCACATTGACAAACTAATCTCGTTGTAGATGATGCCCTATCGGTTGGTTGAAAGCGCAGCTTTCCGCGAACTAATGGCCTACGTAGTACCACGCTATCAACTACCCAGTCGCCACTTCTTTTCTCGCAAAGCCATCCCAGCCCTCCACCTTCATGTGAAAGACTGCATTGTCCATGCACTCAAGCAGTCAGTGAGTGGAAAGGTGCACCTCACAACTGATGCATGGTCCAGTAGGCATGGCCAGGGCCGTTACGTGCCCATCACTGCGCACTGGGTTAATGTGGTGTATGCAGGGTCCACAGGGAACAGCGGTGGTGGAACAGTGCTGCCTAGCCCACGGTATAGGAAACAGTTGGCTGTAGGCGTTCGGCCCTCCTCCTCCTCGAAAGCTGGTCCACAGAGCGCAGTCGCAAGAGCACTGCATCCGCAGCTGACAATGTTGCAAACGAGGTGTCCCCCTATCGATCAGCTAGTGGAAAGCGTCAGCAGGCTGTGTTGCAGATGATGTGTTTGGGCGACAGACACACCACGGAGGTACTGGCCGACTACTTTCAGCGACAAACTGACTGGGCAGTCTACAGCTTGAGGCAGGCAAGGTAGTTAGTGATAACAGCCGGAATTTTGTGGCAGCCATAGCCCTTTCAAAACTCAGACACATACCTTGCTTGACTCACACCTTCAAACTGGTGGTGCAGTGCTTCCTCACTAATTATTCGGAGTTAACAGGCCTGCTCCAGAAGGTTCGAAGACTGTGCTCGCACATCCGCCGGTCGCCGGTACACTCCAGTCGAATGCATAAGCTGCAGTGATTGATCCACCTTCCCAAGCACCGCCTAATTATCGACGCTGCAACAAGGTGGAACTCCACCCTGCACATGGTTGAGCGGCTGTGCGAACAAAGGCAGGCCGTAATGCATTTGTGGGAGGATACCCGGGCAGGCACTTTGAGGGCAGACATGGAGTTGACAGGTGTGCAGTGGTCGAAGCTGAAAGACCTCTGTAAAGTCCTTCAGTGTTTTGAGGAATGCACACGGCTGGTAAGCGCAGACGACACCTTCATAAGCATGAGGATCCCACTTATGCATCTGCTCATGCAAACTGTGACGCACATTAAGGAGCAGGCGTCTGCAGCCAAGGTTGATGAGGAGGAAGACGAGGAGTGAAGCCTTGATGACAGTCAGCCATTGTCTGGTCAGGGAACTGTCGTGGACGAGGTGGAGGAAGAAGAGGAAGAGGAGGAGGAAGATGATGGGGATAATTATTTAGGGAAGGAGGATGCTTCTCGTGGGGCAAGAGAAAATATTGGCTTTGCAAGGTCTAGTACTGGGTTTGAGCGTGATTGGAGGGATGTGGATTTGCCTGAAAGTGCTCCTCCACCCAGCACTCGCAGTGCATCATTGACACCTGGAACATTGACCCACACGTCAGATTATGCCTTGCAGATCCTAAAAAGGGACTCCCGCATTGCCCAAATGATGAACGATGATGACTACTGGTTGGCCAGCATCCTGGATCCACGCTATAAAGGCAAATTCCAAAACATCATGCCACAGGAGAACCTTGACCTAATATTGGCTAATAAACAAGCTACTCTGGTAAACCGGTTGGTTGAGGCATTCCCAGCACACAGCAGCGGTGAAGGTTCTCACACAAGCCGTAGGGGCCGGGTGCAACTTGGAACAGGTGTTCGTGGTGCACACATCAGAAGTGGCGTTGGAGACAGGGGTTTCATGACCATGCTGTGGACGGATTTTTCAAGTCCCGCTCACACGACTGGTAATACTGCATCAATTGAAAGTGACAGGAGACAGCACTTGTCAAGTATGGTTACAAACTACTTTTCCTCCCATATCGATGTTCTCCCTCACAGGTTATTCCCATTTGACTATTGGGCAGTTAAACTGGACACCTGGCCTGAATTGGCACAATATACCTTACAGGAGCTCGCATGCCCAGCTGCAAGTGTGCTATCGGAAAGAGTCTTCAGTGCTGCTGGATCAATACTGACAGAAAAAAGGACCCGTCTGTCGACCCAATATGTGGATGATCTAACCTTCATTAAAATGAACCATGCATGGGTTTCCAAGGATTTTGTCCCACCTTACCCTGATGACACATAGGTTGCCAGAAAAATTGCTTTCTTTGGTCCGCCTGTTCCTGGGACTTGACCAATTTCGCCTTTAGCAGCAGGTGAATGTCCCACATCAACATATGGCATTTTGTAAACCTCCCTAACTGGGCAGCCTCCTCCCCCTGGGCCGGGGTCACCACCGAGCGCATGCAACCGTGCGAGTGCCGTTGCCCTGGACAGGTGGGTGGGCCGACTCGTGGGCTCGGGACTGACACAGGGTCCCTCATAGTGCAATCAAGTGTCTCTGATGGTGGGGGTGCACACCCGCCATCAGACACACCACCGTACTATGAGGGGCCCAGTGCCAGTGCTGACCTCCACGAGTGGGCCCCCCTTGCTTGGGCAGGGCCCCAGCATTTGCAATGTTTTCCTCTCCCTGCTCCTCCGCTGTGTAGTCTGGGCTGTCAAATCCATCACTGGGACTGCCACTTCAAATTTGGTGAACTGATACAAGATGATGGTTAAGACGTAGCTATGCCCTGTCCCGCTGGCCGGGATCTAGCTTCAGATGATCAATGGCTTCCATTTCTTATGGACGTCGACTTACAATGAGATGCAGTGGTGGTTTCTCATCAGCTTTAACAGTTTTCCTACCCACAGACGTGTGACATTCCAGCGCACATTTTTAAATGTGCCCTCCCTCTCATGCCAATCCAATTGAATCGCCTACAGCCTGTGGCTTCTGTGTTTTGCACTCCAAAGTTACGTGAGAGATCATGATAGGCAATGAGCACCATGTTTACATCTGTCGCTGTGATCAAAATTGGATGGATATGAGTAACGGTGATGGGATCAACGGTGCTGCAATACAGCAACACTTTCTTCACAAAGAAAGGTTTTTGCTGTGTCCACACACTAATTATTTGAGGGTCAGCATCGCCTCTGAGAATTGTGACGGAAGTTGTTCCCGTGAATAGTAATTTGTAGATTTCTGCAATCACTAGACTTTAGGTCAATAATTGTATGCATCTCATTTCCTATTGCAGAGAGTCTGGGCTGTCTTACTGAGACAGAAATATAAATGAAGATTTAAAAATACCACCAAAAGTGTATCATGGTGTACGCTTGAAATACATTTCCTTTTTTCTAATTTTTAGATTGTTGTGTAATCCATGCAGAGAACATGGAGATTTTAAATGTTTAAACTATGCTCTATATAACTGCTATCCAGTGATAATGTACCGTATCTCAACTTTGTACAATCTGGTCAAATACATACTGGGCCTGAGACCGTCTGAGCCTGCCTCTTGATTGATACACATAGGTTTTTAATGTGTAAACTAGGCAACATATATACGTGTTATCCGTTGTAACTGTACCCTTTATCAACTTTCTCGAATCTTGTAGAATCCATACTGGGCCTGAGAATGGCTGCAGAGCTGTTAAGCAAGCTACAGCACCTGTGGTTTGGACACGTAATGTTTTGCATTTTTTCTGGAATGGCGGTTAGGCCGAAATCAGGAATTGCTGTTGACCTGCACTTACTGGGAAATCATCGTTTGCGGAGAATAATTGGAATCCCAGATCCCCATCACTGACGGTGTTCAGCGGGTTATCTGCACCTGTAAGCGACAAAAACTGGTCCTTTCAGTGTAGCGCGCATGTAGCCCCGGACATGGAAGGCCATGATAACCCTGTTATTACTCGATCGCGCATGCCAGAGCCTCGCGTATCCCTCTAGTAAGCTTTACGCGTACCGCGGGGGCATGCCGGAGTCTCGTTCGTTAACGTAATAAAGCGGACAAATCGCTAGCACAACTACTAACGGACAAACCACACCACACACAGAATCGACAAAGCTTTCAATGTGTGCATCTTTTTGTGAAGTGGCATGGTTGTGGTTTCTCGGGTGGAGTCCAATTAAGCCGCAGGCTCCACTCCTGGTGGTGCCCTATTGGACATTCCTTTAAGGTTCAGCTTTGCATCCATACTGCCCCTAGAAACAAACTCTTTGCCTTCATGGACGCTGTTTTGAGGTTTGTGGGAATAACGCCGCCCGATCGCCAGTTGCCATAATTTATTGGTGGGAAGAACAACGGTATATGATCGTGTTCATTTTCAGATTTTGGTTTTCTTTTTTACATTTTTATTCCAGCCTTTCTTGACTTCATAAGGGCATGACAAGCCTATATCTGTGTCTCCTCCACCTCCTCCTTTTACTCCTCCACCTCTTTTGTAAATGTAGTTGCCCTTTTCCATATGTAATTTTTGTCTTCTGAGCATTTTGTCGGCTTTGGGACACCTTTTAAGGTATTTTGTAATTGTTTTCTATGTGTTTGTGTTTGCCTGCCATTGTTTTCAGTGTGAGATTGACAATTATCCTTTGACTGAATAGAGCTGTACGCTTCTGATACAGTGCCATATATGTGATGTTATTTTGTGTCTATTTTGTGCTAAATTTGGAAGTTTGGTGGAAGAGGCCGCGGACGTGGGCATGGGGGGGCCAGCTGGTGCTGATGGTGGTGGTGGTGCATCTGCTGGTAGTGGCAAAAACACAATAGCAGCTAAGGCAGGAGGTGTTGAGCCTGCGTCATGGTCTGTCTACGGAACGCCTGGAAGGCTACTGTTATGAGCGGTGGAATGCACTAAATAAAATTAAAATAAAGTGCGTTCACCGCTCGGGGTCCACCGTGCGGTAGATGACAAAACCGCTGCTGAAAGAGGCAGGGCACTCAGGCGGAGATGTGCACAGGACTTTAGCTGCAGTCAGTGCACTAAAGCAGACTCTGTTATATGCACAGAACTGCCAACAAAACATAAATACCGCTGAGTCTGTTTAGGGTCACAGACTTCAGCGATGTGGACACGGTATTAAAGCTCACAGAAATAGCCTTAAACACCAGGACTATCCCCTCTAGACCTACCGTAAAACTTAAGGTATGAGGTGTCGCAACTGCGAACACCCGGGAGGCTGCAACCGCAGCGCGGCGTGAACAGAGCCGCAAGCAAGGCGCTGCAAGGACGCTGGCGCAATGCAGGACGCTTAGCTGCTGCAAAAGGTATGGCTTGACCACGCTGGCGCTAGCGCTACTACTGGCGGCTGCCCAATCACTCACACAATCGCAATATCAGAGGGAAGGGGTTTCATAATAAGTCATCCACCAGTCCAAGCATCCATTACCATACACACAGCAGCAGTATGAAAATACTAGCGCATGGCGGAACGGCCATGCGCACTTTTTCTAGCGTTCGGGACCTGCCGAAAATCTCCAGAGCCCTGAGCATACCCAATGGAATCAGGAACAGGACCTGAGCACCTGACTCCTGAAGTCCAATGGGAGCTCATCCCATGAGCATGCTCAGAAGAACGGACGAAGGACTTAGCCTCTGGTGGCAAATGTGAGGATCTGTGTTCCTGCATAGGTATTGTAGGAACCAGATTCCTAACATTACCCCCCTCCTAGGGCCCCCCCTCCCTGAAGCCTCCGACCCACCAGCCTGTGCCCGGCAATGGCACAGACCTCAGACTCGCCAAACAGCGAACCTGATGTCCTAGTAGGTGAAACTGAAAACCGGGACATATGGATGGTATCAGCGGAGGTCAGGTCACCAGGTCTCAGGAGGGATACCCTGTTGACAATAGGAGCGGAAGGTTTAGGAGACCGCCGCCGTGTATCGACGGCCGTCACCACCCTCCATTCGGGGAGACTGTCCCGAGCACATAACGTGCATGCCCGAATGAATTTTTTGAAGTCTCGAGCTTTATGGGGCCACCAATACGCTCCAGCCAAGGTGTATATGAGCCGACATGTTTTATAAAAAAAAAAGCCATTTTATAAAAATAAAGTGAACTTTACTGTTGGAACTGGTGAAACATATATACAGCAGGCATCAGGTACAAAGTTTCTTTTCACATCTTCGGTTTTACACAGAGGCACAGGCATGGCGGTCACATGTGACAGCATCACAACATTTCAGCAATAAAACATAGGTGACTAGACATAGGTTACACCCCCATTACTAACCCTATAGTGAAATGTAATAAAGACAAGCAGCCCCATACTATGATGTTCCCAACTCCAAACTTCACTGTTGGTATGGTGATTTTGGGGTGATATGTAGTCCCTTTTGACCTCCAAACATGGTGTGCATTATGGCATCCAAAGAGTTCAATTTTGGTCTCATCTTGGCAGACTATATTGTCTCAGTATTTCACAGGCTTGTCTAAATGTTGTGGAGGAAACTTTAAACATGCCTGAACATGCTTTTTATTCAGCAATGGAGTCTTGTGTGGTGAGCGTGCATAGAGGCAATGGAGGTTCAGTGCATTACTTATTATTTTATTTAAAACTAGCTGAAGTGCCCAGCGCTGCCCGGGCATAGTAACTAACTGTGGCTAGTTATAGCAAATTATAATTATCCTCCATCACATAGTCCCGTGCCCATATACCCATCATGCATATCCACGATCCCATAGTCGAGTGCCCATATACCCATTATACATCCTTCATCTAATAGTCCCATGCCCATATACCCATCATACATATCCTCCATCCCATAGTCCCGTGCATATATACCCATCATACATATCCTCCATCCCATAGGCCCGTGCCCATATACCCATCATGCATATCCATGATCCCATAGTCGAGTGCCCATATATCCATCATGCATATCCTCCATCCCATAGTCCCATGCCCATATACCAATCATACATATCCGCCATCCCATAGTCCCGTGCCCATATACCCATCATGCATATCCTCCATCCCATAGTCAACCATTATAACATCATAATGAGAAGCGACAGGTCTTGCAACCTATGATGACATCAGCGTCGCCATGGCAACCACTATGACATCATAATGAGGGGCGTGGCTTGACGGGTACACACTTTTTCCCCAGTATGTAGATAGGGGCAAAATTGTTTGGTGAATTGGAACGCGCGGGGTTAAATTTTCACCTCACAACATAGCTTAGGACGCTCTCGGGGTCCAGACGTGTGACTGTGCCAAATTTTGTGGCTGTAGCTGCGACGGTGCGGATGCCTATCCTGGACATACACACATACACATACATACACACATACATACACACTTTGAGCTTTATATATTAGATAATTGTATCTGCTGATTCAAGTCCATTTTGTAGTTTTCCACTGCTCTTGAACAACTCTTCTGATAATTCTTTCCACTACTCTGAAATCCTGCAAGGAGCACCTGATCTTACCTGGTTTATAGTGAAATTATCTACTTTCCATTTACAGATCATGACCTCAAAAGTGTTCACTGGAGCATTCAGTAGTTTAGGAAGTCATCCGTCACCAATGCCATCAGTAGGTTTTGCAACAATAAGGTTGAGAAGGTCTTGAGACAGCTCACTTGTTTTACCCATTATGAGCTATTTCTTGTGTGGCACCTTGGTAATGAGACACCTTTTTTTAGGCAATCAGTTGAACCAGCTGATATTATTTTTCACTAGCAGGATTGCTTTTTAATTACCAATAGATTTTAGCTGGTGTCGTGGCTTTCCATGGCTTTTAGCACCTCTCTTTCTTCCTGTGTTCAATATTTTTTTCTGTGTCATTTTTACATTCTTACACATAATTTATGGACATCTGTGGTTTGATCTCTTTGCCTTTGTGGGTTCAATGGGTTGTTAACGACAAATATGACAAATATGTGTTTAGAAATATGTTTACTTAGAAAATGGTGATGTATTCAATACTTATTTCATGCGCTGTATGTATACACATACACACACCTCTTTAGATGATAAATCACACATACGGTAGCATTTGTAACATACTAAGTGAACAAGGTCCATTACAACACACTTTTATGAATCCCTATAAAGGCAGCAAAGGAACGAAAGAGGATAGTAATATAAGTCTAAATCAACATAATAATTTTGAACTTTCGAAAAGATTGTGCAAAAATCCTGCACTGTGTTCCTCTACAGCCCCAGGTTTATATATATTACTGTCATCTTTAGGGCTCATACTCACTTGTGAGAGACTCGTACCATTCTCATGCGAGTATCTCGCATGAAAACCTGGCACTGCCACCAGCACTCGGACTGGAGCGTGCGGCTACGTGTATTTCTATGCCGCCGCCGCACGCTCCAGTGCCAGTGCTGGCGGCAGTGCCAGGTTTTCATGCCAGAGGCTCTCACGAGAATGGTGCGAGTCTCTCACAAGTGAGTATGAGCCCTTATACTGTTTTTTCTGCGGTTAGTAATTTTCTCCCCATTTAATTGTATATTTCCCGATGGACTTACAAGGTGACAAGTTCTAGGAATCCACTTCTATTCACATACTGGAGGTCTCTACATTACATTAAGTATGGCCGAAACAGCCTCAATTTGCAGGTAAGAATGGAGGGAAATTGCTGTAAAAGGTAGGAATAATTTTTCAGGTAACATCAAACTATTAGACTGGTATATTGCATTGGTCATTGCAATACAGTGATTCCAATCTGAGAGTAAATTGATCCAGCAGTTGTTAATAGGTAGCAAGATGTGTAGCTGATCCTATGGCCGGGGTCACACTAACCGACGAAAAATACGGTCCGTAGTTTACATGCGTAATACGGATGAATGACCCCTAAATAGTGCTCCGTAGGTCATCCGTAAGCAAGGTGTGGTCGCGTATTTTGCGCATGTCAGCATCCGTATGTAATCCGTATGGCATCCGTATGCAATCCGTATGGTGAGATTTTCTCGCAGCCTTGCAAAATGGACATTTAACGGTTTTGAGGCCTGCTAACTATTTAAATCATTAGCCTGCACCCTATTTATTGCCTCGGGAACAGGTGGCTGCCTCCATTCTGTCCATTTGTCACCTTGCATTCACTAGGTGTGTTGGTGTTGTATGTGCAACATGGCAAACAGTCTGAGTTTCAACACAACTGAGCAGGTTCTCTTCAACTGGCTTTTGTCACGCCTCTTTGGCCAACCATACCCAGTGATAGTGGATCCGCGGAGGAGGAGACGCATGTGGGTCCATCCACTTTTGAGGCAACGACTCACAAGAGGTCATTTTCACCGCCTCTATTCTTCTATGCGGGAGCATCCTGTCAAATTCTACCAATACTGTCGCATGAGCCTTGCAACATTTGATCGACTCTTGGAGACAGTGGGCCCTGGGATAACCTTTCAGGACACAAGGATGCGCAAAGCTATATCTGCAGAGGAGCGACTTCTACTCACAATACGGTATGTACTACACAACCACATTCTCTACGTTCATAATGTGTTGGCCAAAGTTAATATTAACTCTGAGAGGAGACTTAATAGCTGTCTACAAATATCTAAAGGGCTGTCACATTGTAGAAGGATCAACTTTATTCTCATTTGCACAAGGAAAGACTAGAAGCAATGGGATGAAACTGAATGGGAGGAGACACAGATTAGATATTAGAAAAAACTTTTTGACAGTTAGAGTGATCAATGAGTGGAACAAGCTGCCACGAGAAGTGGTGAGTTCTCCTTCAATGGAAGTCTTCAAACAGAGGCTGGACAGACATCTGACTGGGATGATTTAGCGAATCCTGCTTTGAGCAGGGGGTTGGACCAGATGGCCCAGGAGGTCCCTTCCAACTCTACAATTCTATGATTCTATGTATTTTTGGCTTATTGGACTAAGATTAATGCCCTCATCTTAGTCCACATATGTTTCAACCTACAGACCAGAATGTTATGTGTAATATGTACTGAATATCACTTAGTAATTGGGCAAACAAAGATGTGTGTGTTATTCGCTCTGAATTCCTAACAAGTTTGGTATGTATGTACCTGGTGTTTTTGTAATTTGGGCATTCTAAAATCTTCCTTTTCTGTTGTTCTTCAGCTTCCTGTCCACTGGCCTTTTTTATGCCGCCCTCCACCATGAGTTTCTCATTGGAAGATCTACCATTTCAGGCATAGTCAGGTCAACGTGTATTGAAATCTGGACAAGACTCCATCAACTCGTCATGCCCGAGCCCAGGATGGAAGACTGGTTGAGGATATCAAGGGACTTTGAGGAGGAATGCCAGTTTCCTAATTGTATTGGGGCTCTTGATGGCAAACATATCCGGGTGCGTAAGCCGCCAAACTCTGGCTCCCAATTCTTCAATTATAAACAATACTTTTCTGTTGTATTGTTGGCTCTGGCAGACCCTAAATACAAGTTTATAATTGTTGACATTGGGGCCTATGGAAGGACGGGAGACTCTCGAGTCTTCAATACTTCCATTACGGCTCGGCGGCTACGCACGAACCAGCTGGATCTACCACCACCACGCCAGCTACCAGGCTCCATTCCAGAATCAGTCCCTTATAACCTTGTGGCAGATGAGGCGTTTCAGTTAACACTAGAGTTGAGCGATACCGTCCGATACTTCAAAGTATCGTATCGGATGGTATCGGCCGATCTTTAAAAAAAGTATCGGTATCGCCGATTCCGATACCGGAAGTCCCATTCAAGTCTATGGGACTTCCGGTATCGGAATAAGAAAAACCCTTTCCTGCCCTTGTACAGCCTTTCTGGGGTCTGTACGGGCCTTTCGGGGGGCTGTGCCGGCCTGCCAGGGGGTCTGTGCAGGCTCCGGTGGTCTGTGCCGGCCTGACGGGGGGCTGTGCCGGCCTGCCGGTGGTCTGTGCAGGCTCCGGTGGGCTGTGCCGGCCTGCCGGGGGACTGTGCCGGCCTGCCGGGGGGCTGTGCAGGCTCCGGGGGGCTGTGCCGGCCTGCCGGGGGGCTGTGCCGGCCTGCCGGGGGCTGTGCAGGCTCCGGGGGGCTGTGCCGGCCTGCCGGGGGGCTGTGCCGGCCTGCCGGTGGTCTGTGCAGGCTTCGGGGGTCTGTGCAGGCATCGTCCGATGGGACTACAAGTCCCATCGGGCGATGCCTGCTACCATGACAGTGATTGACACATTAGCCAATGATGGGACAGTAGTAGTCCCATCATCCGGCTAATGTGTTAAATGTAAAAAAAAAAAAAAAAAAAAAAAATTACATGCTACATACATACAACATGCATACTACATACATGCTACATTCATACTACATACTACATACATGCTACATTCATACTACATAAAAACTACATGCAACATACATACTACATATATACTACATACATACTACATACTACATACATGCTACATTCATACTACATAAATACTACATGCAACATACATACTACATATATACTACATACATACTACATATATACTACATGCATGCTACATACATACTGCATGCTACATACATACTACATGCTACATACATACCACATATATACTACATACATACTACATACATACTACATGCATGCTACATGCATGCTACATGCTACATACATAACACATATATACTACATGCATGCTACATACATACTACATGCTACATACATACCACATACATACTACATGCATGCTACATACATACTACATGCATGCTACATACATACTACATGCTACATACTACATATATACTACATGCATGCTACATACATACTACATGATACATACTACATATATACTACATGCATGCTACATACATACTACATGCTACATACATACTACATATATACTACATGCATGCTACATACATACTACATGCTACATACATACTACATGCTACATACATACTACATATATACTACATGCATGCTACATACATACTGCATGCTACATACATACTACATACATACTACATGCTACATACATACCACATATATACTACATACATACTACATACAATACATTCATACAATACATACATAGACATACAGTACATATAACATAGAGTAACATACTTACCAATACTTGTCACATTGTTCCCCGAAGCCATTGTCTTTTCCGGAATAAATATTAACATAACAAACCACAAAAATACTCACCCACGATCCGAAGCAGTCCACGAGTGTGTCCCACGACGATCTTGGGTAGAGAACTGCAGCATCAGCTGATGCTGCCGTTCTCTACGGGCTGCAGGAATCCAATGACGGAAGGTAGGTATCCTTCCGCACTGTATTCCTCCGCCACTTAAAAAAAAAAAAAGTCCCTAGTCTCACTTTATGCCATTGCTGTGTGGGAATTTCCCACGCAGCAATGGCATAAAGTGAGACTAGGGACTTTTTTTTTTTAAGTGGCGGAGGAATACAGTGCGGAAGGATACCTACCTTCTGTCATTGGATTCCTGCAGCCCGTAGAGAACGGCAGCATCATCTGATGCTGCAGTTCTCTACCCAAGATCGTCGTGGGACACACTCGTGGACTGCTTCGGATCGTGGGTGAGTATTTTTGTGGTTTGTTATGTTAATATTTATTCCGGAAAAGACAAAGGCTTCGGGGAACAATGTGACAAGTATTGGTAAGTATGTTACTCTATGTTATATGTACTGTGTGTCTATGTATGTATTGTATGAATGTATTGTATGTATGTAGTATATATGTGGTATGTATGTAGCATGTAGTATGTATGTAGTATGCATGTAGCATGCAGTATGTATGTAGCATGCATGTAGTATATATGTAGTATGTATGTAGCATGCATGTAGTATGTATGTAGCATGCATGTAGTATATATGTAGTATGTATGTAGCATGTATGTAGTATGTATGTGGTATGTATGTAGCATGTAGTATGTATGTAGTATGTATGTAGTATGTATGTGGTATGTATGTAGTATGTATGTGGTATGTATGTAGCATGTAGTATGTATGTAGCATGCATGTAGTATGTATGTAGCATGCATGTAGTATATATGTAGTATGTATGTAGCATGTAGTATGTATGTAGTATGTATGTAGTATGTATGTGGTATGTATGTAGCATGTAGTATGTATGTAGCATGCATGTAGTATGTATGTAGCATGCATGTAGTATGTATGTAGTATGTATGTAGCATGCATGTAGTATGTATGTAGTATGTATGTAGTATGTATGTAGTATGTAGCATGTATGTAGTATGTATGTGGTATGTATGTAGCATGTAGTATGTATGTAGCATGCATGTAGTATATATGTAGTATGTATGTAGTATGTATGTGGTATGTATGTAGCATGTAGTATGTATGTAGCATGTATGTAGCATGCATGTAGTATGTATGTAGCATGCATGTAGTATGTATGTAGCAT
This sequence comes from Dendrobates tinctorius, assembly GCF_039654945.1. NCBI lineage: Eukaryota > Metazoa > Chordata > Amphibia > Anura > Dendrobatidae > Dendrobates > Dendrobates tinctorius. The sequence goes on from NW_027361691.1 coordinate 5,152,749, forward strand.
GTATGTAGTATGTATGTAGTATATATGTAGTATGTATGTAGCATGTAGTATGTATGTAGCATGCATGTAGTATGTATGTAGTATTTTTTTTTTTTTTTTTTTTTTTAACATTTAACACATTAGCCGGATGATGGGACTACTACTGTCCCATCATTGGCTAATGTGTCAATCACTGTCATGGTAGCAGGCATCGCCCGATGGGACTTGTAGTCCCATCGGACGATGCTTGCACAAACCCCCGGACATCAGCACAGCCCCCCGGCAGGCCGGCACAGCCCCCCGGCAAGCCGGTACAGACCCCCACAGGGTGCACAGCCCCCCGGCAGGCCGGCACAGCCCCCCGGCAGGCCGGTACAGACCCCCACAGGGTGCACAGACCACCGGCAGGCCGGCACAGCCCCCCGGCAGGCCGGTACAGACCCCGGGCAGTCCACACAGCCCCCCGGCAGGCCGGCACAGCCCCCCGGCAGGCCGGCAGAGACCCCCGGAAGGCCCGAAATGACGGCGCATCATGATGCGCACACACCGCGCATCATGATGACGTCAGTCTGTCAATCAACTTTGAACTTCCGATTCCGATGCCGAATTCCGATATTGAAAAAATATCGGAAGTCGGTATCGGAATTCCGATACAGCAAGTATCGGCCGATACCCGATACTTGCGGTATCGGAATGCTCAACACTAGTTAACACGCAATGTCATGAGGCCATATCCCCGGCGCAACCTTGACCACAGGCGCAGAATTTTTAACTTGCGCCTATCACGTGCTCGGCGACTGGTGAAGTGTTCCTTTGGCATTCTTTATGCCAAATGGCGGGTACTCCAGTCTGCCATTCAGCTGAGTGAGCAAAATGTAAATGAAGTAGTGAAAGCCTGTGTGGTTCTTCATAACTTCACCAGGATACATGATTGTTCCTCCTCTGCTGGTGTTGTGCGTAGGCCGGACAATGTGTGTAGGGTGAGACCACCTATCAACCCTCAACGTAGACCGCTCTATGGGCTCAAAGTGCGTGATATTTTCACTAATTACTTTATGTCACCTGAGGGGGAAACTTCTTGGCAAGATCATGCTGTATCTATGTTATAATGTTTGCTTTTATGTGTGTCTAAATATATATATTTCTACCCCTTCTGATTCTATGTCTGTTTAATGGCATTGTTAAGCGTATGTTAGTATGCTGATACGGTTTTTGATAATTGAGACAGAGACGTAAATTGTAGTAGACAAATTTTTACTTTTGCCTTTTTTTGTTTCTTTTTTTAAAGGCAAACATATTTGTGCCATATGATAACTGGGGCAATGGGCCAAATTGCCCTTTTTGCAGATGTGAACATTTTTGAAGTATAAAATTTGCACACATTTCCAAAACAAACAGAATGTTATAACAAACTTGCTACATTAGACATTTTGAATCCAAAGGAAAAAAGATGTGTTCTCCATCAACAAAATTATATAAAAAAGATAAAACTCACATTTCTTAGGAATGTTTGATAATCATATTAATAAGCCACCATGACAGCCAAGGCTACCTTACGCGTTTCTGACACATATTACATGTCTGTAAAAAAGACTATATTTCACCAAGCTATACTGGGAAAGTCAAAGGATCAAAACAGACTACTCACTTGATAATGCCGAGAAAAGGCGTGCTGCCCTTATTCAAGTAGTCACTGTTTTGCCTGCTAAATATATTCCAGAATCAAGGCGAACAGCCTCAAGAACATCACGCTCTCTCTATGTATTATCAAGTGAGTAGTCTATTTTGATCCTTTGACTTTCCCAGTATAGCTTGGTGAAATATAGTCTTTTTTACAGACATGTAATATGTGTCAGAAATGCGTAAGGTAGCCTTGGCTGTCATGGTGGCTTATTAATATGATTATCAAACATTCCTAAGAAATGTGAGTTTTAGGCTTTTTATCTAAAATTGATGATGGAGACCACCTCTTTTTTCCTTTGGATAGGGGTTTTGAGCACCAGTTGAACCACACTGGGCATCTCCTGCCATCAGACCGCTTATGGACACTGATGTACAGTATGCGTAAACAATTTGCATGTTTTTATGCTGTTATAAATTGGGGAAAGTGGGGGAAGGAGAAGGCGGAAGAGCAGCCTGTGGTTGCTGCTGGCTACTTTGAGCAACATCGCCCTGTGTGGGGGCATACTGTTGCCCATGATGTGGGTAGTGTCCTTCCTCATGTGATTGTTGGGGGTACTGGCCAGAGTAATAATGATGAGGGGCATCTTGGTGGCTCTGGTACCCACCAATATAGCCATGTCATCCCCAACCAGGTTGGGACCAGCCTCCAGCACTGCATGGGAAAAAGTGGCCATATTGGTGGGGTTGGCTAGAGGCAGACATATGTTGCTGCTGCTGTGAAGGTTGGGTAGGAGGAGGAAGGGGGTTAGGTGTAGGCCCACCTATTTGAGTATCTTCAGACCCTGCTTGAGCAAGCATCTGTGTGGGTGGTCTCATGCGCATTAGATTTCGGGGGGAATGCTGCCACCTCTCCAGATATTCAAACAGCTCATATGGGGTATTCTGGGGTGTGCTTGCATCAAGCAGGATCTGAAAACATCCTCGAATACGGAGCCTCACCTCACGGGAAAGGGTACAGAGATAAAAGGCAAGGCTACGTGAATATGCCTCCTCTCCATCATCTGTATTCACTCTAGCCAGATAATTTAGGACCCCTGTGTCCACATTGGTCCTGGTATCTTGTGCAGGGATCTGGCGCCTTCTTCGTCCTCGCCGGGTTGTTCCAGCAGGCTGTGGGGAGCCCTGGATCTGGGCAGTTGGGATGCTGCTCATGTTGCCCTGCTCCTCCAGTATGGGTGATGTTGCAGCAGCAGACGGTCCTGGTGGTGTGGTTTGGGGCACAGGCAATGGGTTCTCCTGAGATGATTCTTCACCCATGCTTCTTGTAGGGGGAGAAGATGGGCCAGCCACCTCATCCCCTACAGGGTCAATTATGGGCTCTGTATCTGAGCCCGTTCCTCTATCCATAAGGTTGGAGTGAGTTCTGTTATGAAAGAGAACAGAGCCAAAAATACATTAATATTTTTGACCCTGTAAAGTATCTGTGTATTGTGGTGTGAGGTATCTACTTACGGTCTCAGATCCAGAATAGGGGCAAGGAAGGAGAGGCGGTCATAATAAATGTATTTTCTTTTGACGTAGCCCGCATCACCACTCCTGGACCGCTGCTGACGTTCCCGCCTGTACTGATCGCGGATGCTGCGCCAGCGTTTCATCACATCTTCCACTGCAATGTGACAGGAAATATTATCAATTTTACATATCTGATCGGTCACATTTGCTACCAGTAGTCTAGGCATGTGGCCTTCTGGGGTGTGCTTTCTACCCAGGGTGGCAAATCTAATTGGGCCATCCAGGCCAGATACACAGGGTCAGAATAGTTCATGTATCAAGTAACTACACTTAATAACTTGGTTGGCTAAGAGGATGAGGAGCTTGTGGCCTGAGCAAAATAATGGCAGTGTCAAACCATGTGTCACATCAAAACCTACCCGCCTCATGAGGAAAAAAGTAGAAGCACAGGAAGGGGGGGCTGATTCTGTATGCATTTTATGATGTGAGGTAATTTTAATCATTTTTTGGCCTTTTACTTACTCAGTTTCTGCTGCTCCTCACGTGGGCGATCACCAAAATCATGGAACATCTGCCGACATATGCGCCTCCATGACGCCTCCTTTCTTGCCCGGTTGGCATAATGGGCATCACGTTGGTCCCAGAGTTCGGGACGCTCCTGCATCAGTACAATGAGCATCTCCACATTTAGGAAATATGGCGCCATGACGCTGCTGTACTCCGTGGAGGCGTACTTCCTGGATGTCTGGAGCGGTTTTTGAGCTCATTTGCATGTCTAGGCTTCCTGATGATGGATTGGCCCATTTCCTGTCACCAGCCAAAAGACCTGCGTATTTCTCGCAAGTCACACGTGTGGTCCGTGTGTAAACCGTATTTTTTGCGCACCCATAGACTTGCATTGGCGTATTACGGGCGCATGCTGCGATTGTCACGGACCGTAGAATACGGCCGAGAAATATACGGCTGTTGGGAGCTGCCCCATAGAGAATCATTGGTCCGTGTGTAATGCGTGCTTTTAACGCCTCTCACTCGTCCGTATTCCTCTCTAGTGTGACCCCGGCCTATTACTGAGGATGGCGGGTGGAAACCAAATAGCATTGCACTCATTTCATTGGAAGAAGTATGCTCATAAGACATACTGATAGGGAACTTAGATTGTGATTCCCATTGAGGACAGCGATGATAATGTGTGCAAACTGTAAAGCGCTGCGGTATATGTTACCGCTATATAAAAATAAAGATTATTTATTATAAGATGAAATGGTCTTTAAATAGGTCAAAAGTTAAACATGACATTTCCTTTGTATTTTAGGCAAAAAAAAGTTGTCATTTTTTTTACATTTTAAAATGACAAAAAGGAAAATGGTTAAATGCAAAAGTTTGGGCACCGTTGGAGCTTTGTGTGCTCAGATAACTTTGACCAAGGTTCGGACATTAATTGGCCTGTAAGAGTGCTGCTTGCTCACTATCATCATTAGGAAAGGCCAGGTGATGCAAATTTCACAGCTTTATAAAAACCCAGCCTCCTCTAACGCTTTCCCAAAAAAACAGCAGCCATGGGTTTTACTAAGCAGCTGCCTAGCACTCTGAAAATGAAAATAGTGGAGGCCCACAAAGCAGGAGGCTACAAGAAGATAACAAAGCGTTTTCAAGTCGCCCTTTCCTCAGTTTGAAATGTAATTAAGAAATGAAAGTTAATATGAGCAGTGGAGGTAAAGATAAGGCCAGGAAGACCAAGCAATATTTGAGTAAGAACTGCTCATAGGATTTCTGAAGACACTTGCACAAATATGGCCTTCAGGGAGGCGGCTTCCTCAGTGGCTGCTGAAAGCAGGCAGTGTGGAAGCCTGTGCAGCGGCTGTCAGATCGCTGATCTGACACAGCGCTGTTCTAAATGTCAGATCTGCGATCTGAGACTTCACAGTAATGTCCCCCCTGGGGCAAAGCAATAAAGTGAAAAAAAAGTGGAAAAATAATTTTAAAAAAAATCCCAAAATAAATTTAAAAAAAAAATATTTCCTAATAAATTCATTTTTTGGAAATAAAAAAAAAAACAATAAAAGTACACATAATTAGTATCGTCGCGTCTGAAACAACCCCTCCTATAAAACTGTCCCACTAGTTAACCCCTTTAGTGAACCCCTTTAAAAAATAAAAATAAATAACAAAGCAACAAAAATGTGTTACCATCATATCGCTGAACAAAAAGTGCAATAACGCACGATCAAAAAGACACATATAAATAATCATGGAACCGCTGAAAACGTCATCTTGTCCTGCAAAAAATTAGCCGCCATACAGCATCATCAGCGAAAAAATAAAAAAGTTATAGCTCGCAGAATAAAGTGATGCAAAAATAATTCTTTTTGATATAAAATACTTTTCATTGCATAAAAGCAACAAAACATAAAAAAATGACATAAGTGAGGTATCATTGTAATCGTACTGACCCGAAGAATAAAACCGCTTTATCTATTTTACCACACGCGGAACAGTGTAAACGCACCCCCCAAAAGAAATTCTTGAAATGCTGGTTTTTGTTCATTCTGCGTTCCAAAAATCGGAATAAAAAGCGATTAAAAAATGTAAGGTGCCTGAAAATGGCACCAATAAAAACGTCAACTCGTCCCGCAAAAAATAAGACCTCACATAACTCTGTGGGTCAAAATATGGAAAAATTATAGCCCTCAAAATGTGGTGATACAAAAACTATTTTTACAATAAAAAGTGTCTTTTAGCGTATGACAGCTGCCAAACAATAAAAATCGCCATAAATAGTAATTCAAACCCCCCGTTATCACCCCCTTAGTTAGGGAAAAATAATAAAATTAAAAATAAGTATTAGGGTTAGGGTCTGGGCTAGGTTTGGAGTTAAGGATAGGGTTAGGGTTATGGTTAGGGCTGAGATAGGGTTAGAGGTGTGTTGGGGTTAGGGTTGGAGTTAGAATTGGGGGGGTTTTCACTGTTTGGGCACATCAGGTGGTCTCAAAACGCAACATGGCGTCTGATATCAATTGCAGCCAATTCTGCATTGAAAAAGTCAAATGGTGCTCCTTCCCTTCCAAGTTCTGCCATGTGCCCAAACAGTGGTTTACCCCCACCAATGGAGTATCAGCCTACTCAGGATAAACTTCTGTGAAGTACTTGTTGGTTCAAAGTGCTCACAACACATCAAGATAAGTTCCTTTGGGGGTCTAGATTCCAAAATGGGATCACTTGTGGGGGGTTTCAACAGTTTAGGCTTATCAGGGGCTCTCCAAACGCGACATGACAGTCGCAGACCATTCAATCAAAGCCTACATTCCAAACATCACTACCTCCCTTCCAAGCCTCTATGTGTGCCCATACAGTATATTTCTCCCACATATTGGGTATCAGCGTGCTCAGGACAAATTGAACAACAATGTATGGGGTCCAATTTCTCCTGTTACCGTTGGGAAAATAAAAAAATTGGGGACTAAAAGATCATGTTTGTGGAAAAAATATGATTTTTATTATTTTCACACCAAGGCGTCATAACCGTCTGTGAAGCCCTTAGGGGTTCAATGTGCTCACCACACATCTAGATAAGTTCCTTGGGGGGTCTAGTTTCCAAAATGGTGTCATTTCTGTGGGGTTTCCACTGGTTAGGCACATCAGGGGCTTTCCAAACGCGACATGGCGTCCAATCTCAATTCCAGCCAAAAAAGTCAAATGGCGCTGCTTACCCTTGGTAAAATTAAAATTGGGAGTGAAAAGATCATTTTTGTGGAAAAACTATGATTTTTTAATTTTACGGCTGTATCATATAAACTTCTGTGAAGCCCTTGGGGGTTTATAGTTCTCACCACACATCTAGCTAAGTTCCTTGGGGGGTCTAGTTTCCAAAATGGGTCACTTGTGGGGGTTTCCACTGTTTATGCACACCAGGGGCTCTCCAATCGTGACATGGCGTCCGATCTGAATTCCAGCCAAGTTTGCATTGAAAAAGTCCTTCCCTTCTCTGAGCTCTGTCATGCACCGAAACAGTGGTTTCCCCCCACATATCAGGTATTATCGTACTCAGAACAAATTGCACAATAACGTTTGCAGTTCAATTTCTCCTGTTACCCTTGGTAAAATAAAAAAAAATTGGACCTGTAGTAATTTTTTTGTGAAAAAAAAGTTAAATGTTCATTTTTTTTTTTTAACAATCAAAAAATTCCTGTGAAGCACTTGAAGGGTTAATAAATTTCTTTAATGTGGTTTTGCGCACCTTGAGGGGTGCAGTTTTTAGAATGGTGTTACTTTTGGGTATTTCTTATCATATAGACCCCTCAAAGTGACTTCAAATGTGATGTGGTCCCTAAAAATAAAATGGTGTTGTAAAAATGAGAAATCGCTGGTCAACTTTTAACCATTATTACTTCCTAACAAAAAATATTTTGGTTCCCAAATTGTGCTGATGTAAAGTAAACATGTGGCAACTTTTATTTATTAAGTTTTTTGTGTGCCATATCTCTGTGATTTAAGGGCATAAAAATTCAAATTTGGAAAATGGCAACATTTTCAAAATTTTTGCCAAATTTCTGTTTTTTTCACAAATAAACGCAAGTTATATGAATGAAATTTTACCACTAACATGAAGGACATTATGTCACGAGAAAACAGTGTCAGAGTCACCGGTATCCATGGAAGCGTTCCAGAGTTATTACCTCATAAAGAGACAGTGGTCAGAATTGTAAAAATTGGCCCGGTCATTAACGTGCAAACCACCCTTGGGGGTAAAGGGGTTAAGCATGTGCGTGAATCAATCAAGCTGTGGGGTTGTGTTGCAGCCAATGGCATGGGAAAGATTTTACAAGTAAAGGGATGAATGGATTCAATGAAATTTCAACAAATTCTTAATGGAAACATTACACCATCTGTAAAAAGGATGAAGTTAAAAGGGGATGGCTTCTACAAATGGATAATGATCCTAAACACATGTCAGAATCCAAAATAGACTATCTCAAAAGGAAGAAGCTGGAAGTTTTACAATGACCCTCACAGCACTCTGATCTGAACATTATTGAAAATCTGTGGCAAGACCTCAAAATAGCAATGCATGCAAGACGATCCAGAAATCTCACAAAGCTGGAAGAATTTTCCAAGGAAGAATTTTGTAATTTTTAAAATGTAAATGATGAAAATATATATTTTTTTACCTAACATGCAAAGAAAATATGTAATGTGTAACTTTAGGCCTTTTAGAGATCATTTCCTTTTCAACTTACTTAACTGTTCCCTATAACAGTAATTTTGACCAGGAGTGCCCAAACTTTTATATTCCAAAGTTTGTGAATTGGGCTATGCTCCAGAACTCTCTCCATAGAAGTACATTAGACATGTGACATACATGTAGATTGCATGTCAAGAAAGGGATATATTGTTTTTATGCACAACACTACTTGTACCCTAGTTTACATGTGTGCAATAAAAAGGATGATCAGCAGCCATGTGTAATGGTAATGACTATGCAAAGTAGTCCAGTGCTATGTATATTCTGCTGTATTGTAATGATCCATAAAAGAAATCTCAAATATACATGATATATGCTGACTTGATTAATTACTTTATTTAAGTTATTAAATTTGGCCCTGATGATGATGGGTCCTTGACTCCTGAAGAGTCGTCCTTTAACAAGAGAGGAAAAACCCCCAGTGGAGGAAACCTCTAGGGAACCAAGGTTAAAGGAGTGCCCTTCCCTTGGGCTGTGAATCGGTGAGAACAGAGACCGAGCCCAGAATCTGCCTCTTCTTACAGCCGTTACCTCACCTGTGTTGTGGGTACACTTGGCTGCTGAAAGTCTGGTAAATGTCATATGACTGGATGAGAGCAGTCCAAGCCTGGAATCTGCATCTTCATGCAGCAAGTAAGTCACTCTTCTCTGAACATGCCTGACTGTGGAAAGTCCGGTAAATGTCATATCAATAGGTGAGAGCAGTCCAAGCCTGGAATCTGCCTCTTCATGCAGCAAGTAAGTCACTTGTCTGTGAACACGTCTGACTGTGGAAAGTCCGGTAAGTGTCATATCAATAGGTGAGAGCAGTCCAAGCCTGGAATCTGCCTCTTCATGTAGCAAGTAAGTCACTTGTCTGTGAACATGTCTGACTGTGGAAAGTCCGGTAAGTTTTATATCCATTGGTGAGAGCAGTCCAAGCCTGAAATCTGCCTCTTCATGCAGCAAGTAAGTCACTTGTCTGTGAACACGTCTGACTGTGGAAAGTCCGGTAAGTGTCATATCAATAGGTGAGAGCAGTCCAAGCCTGGAATCTGCCTCTTCATGTAGCAGGTAAGTCACTTATCTGTGAGCATGCCTGACTATGGAAAGTCCGGTAAGTGTCATATCAATAGGTGAGAGCAGTCCAAGCCTGGAATCTGTCTCTTCATGTAGCAAGTAAGTCTCTTGTCTGTGAACACGTCTGACTGTGGAAAGTCCGGTAAGTGTTATATCCATAGGTGAGAGCAGTCCAAGCCTGGAATCTGCCTCTTCATGTAGCAAGTAAGTCTCTTGTCTGTGAACACGTCTGACTGTGGAAAGTCCGGTAAGTGTTATATCCATAGGTGAGAGCAGTCCAAGCCTGGAATCTGCCTCTTCATGTAGCAGGTAAGTCACTTATCTGTGAGCATGCCTGACTATGGAAAGTCCGGTAAGTGTCATATCAATAGGTGAGAGCAGTCCAAGCCTGGAATCTGTCTCTTCATGTAGCAAGTAAGTCTCTTGTCTGTGAACACGTCTGACTGTGGAAAGTCCAGTAAGTGTTATATCCATAGGTGAGAGCAGTCCAAGCCTGGAATCTGCCTCTTCATGCAGCAAGTAAGTCACTTGTCTGTGAACATGTCTGACTGTGGAAAGTCCAGTAAGTGTTATATCCATAGGTGAGAGCAGTCCAAGCCTGGAATCTGCCTCTTCATGCAGCAAGTAAGTCACTTGTCTGTGAACACGTCTGACTGTGGAAAGTCCGGTAAGTGTTATATCCATAGGTGAGAGCAGTCCAAGCCTGGAATCTGCCTCTTCATGCAGCAAGTAAGTCACTTGTCTGTGAACACGTCTGACTGTGGAAAGTCCGGTAAGTGTTATATCCATAGGTGAGAGCAGTCCAAGCCTGGAATCTGCCTCTTCATGTAGCAAGTAAGTCACTTGTCTGTGAACACATCTGACTGTGGAAAGTCCGGTAAGTGTCATATCAATAGGTGGGAGCAGTCCAAGCCTGGAATCTGCCTCTTCATGTAGCAGGTAAGTCACTTATCATTGAGCATGCCTGACTGTGGAAAGTCCGGTAAGTGTCATATCAATAGGTGAAAGCAGTCCAAGCCTGGAATCTGCCTCTTTATGCAGCAGGTAATTCCCTTGTCCGTGAACACACCTGACTGCAGAAAGTCCAGTAAATGTCACATCCATGGGTGAGAGTAGAGACCGATCCCGGAATCTACCCCGTTGTGCAACAGGTATGTCTCTTGACCGTGAACATGTCTGGCTGCAGAAATGCTGGTAAGTGTCATATCCATGGGTGAATGCAGAGACCAATCCTGGAATCTGTGTCTGTTTTGCTTCATCACTGGTTGCCTGATCCTCACATGGTAGCCACCATGTAAAGGAGTTGTAGTGGAGTTGTCCCCTCCTGCTGGATTCCTTTTCAAAATAAAGAAAATAGAATTAAGCACTGTAGATAAAGCCCTGAAGAAATTACAAACTCATTTCTTTACTGTATCAAGTGTAATCATCCAAATAATGGGACAGGGCAGCAATAGTTAAATCCTGTGTCCTGCTGGAATACTGCGATGAAGCATTGCACGTCAACCATTTAACAAGAGACAGTATTTGCAGATCACGTACACTGCACCTTAAATACCATGAAATCTCCCCTATTAGTGGCTGTAATAATTCCTCACCCAAGACCCCAGTCTTTTAATCAATGAACCTATTCCCATCACAATGGTGGGAACATGTTTCGTGGCTTAACAAATGCCGCCGATCATCATGAATTTGACGAGCTGAGGCTGCCACGCCACCCAACCAGCCCAAGCTCTGGCACTTTTTCAGAACTGGGTGAAAATGGCGTAAGAATGCCAAAAGCCACAATATTTTAGCGCAGCCTGTAGTTTCACCAAAATGTTGTGACATTTCAAAGCTTTTTAATGTCAGAATACTGGGGTAAATGAGTTGATAAATCAGGACCCTAAATCCTTTTGAAATAAATCTAAGATGATCTTCTGATAAACTTTGAGCTGAGATAGTAAAACACTTACTTCTTTTTATAGAATCCTTCTTTGTTTTGGAAATATCTCATTTGACGTCCAGGTTGTGAGGACTCGGAATCATATATATAAACATATCGATCATCCGATTCTTGAAAGGAAACATTTTTCCCTTTGCTTTTATTTTTCATGGGATTTCTTCCTTTTAGAATAGACGGAGGTGTCTGTCTGTAGCCATCTAAGTCTGGATTAATCTTGGACTCTTTCACCTCCACTATACTGGCCTTGTGCAGCATTGTAATGTCTCCAGATGTACAGAAAATGTCAGATTCTCCTGTAACGCAAAATATTGAAATTAGATTTAATAAAATACAAAATTCTATGTGATTAAGATTATTGACACTTACAGGTTATTATAACTTCAAAATAGTATATTAGACTGAGAAAAGAGGGACCCAATCCCCAGAGAAAAGCTCCAGCAATTCAGAGAAAGCAAAGCTTAAAGAGCCACCCGGGGACTAAAGTGAGACCTGACTGGCCCAACGCTGCAACCAGTCGGCTTCCCCCTGCGCCGCTGCACTTGCTGGACAGATCTACTCTAATGAAAGATATGGGAGAGACCTGTCAGTCAAGGAGATGCCAGCTTGGGACAGCACCAGATTTGTCATGTCTCTCCATGTGGTCACTGGTCAGCTCTGCAAAATATGTTTTCTACAGATATCTGATATTATCACCCCTAGAATGATACATTGAATTATGACAACAGACGGGCTGAGTCTCTATAGCTATCAATATATTAACGGCTCGTTCACTGACAAGTTCCTATAGAAGACCATTTTTTAATTTATATATTAGGTTGTTTTTCTATTAAATCTATTTCACGAATGCTCGGAGAACTTACTGTCAGAGGAGGTGAACTCATCCTCGTCTGGGCTGTTATTGATTACTACATCAGGGGGTCCAGGCACTGAGATCTTGTTGCCTGTGAGGATGTCTCTCTGTTCATTCCAGGGTCCATGAAGCAAATCACTAATGGTAATTGGTTTGTAGTCCTCACGTTTTCCTGTAACACAGAACATAGAAATCAACATTTCTAAAATAAAAGCTTCCATCATGTTTCTTGTGAATGCCCTGAGAACTTACTGTCAGAGGAGGTGACCTCATCCTCATATGGGCTCATATCGATTATTACATCAGGGGGTCCAGGCACTGAGATCTTGTTGCCTGTGAGGACATCTCTCTGTTCATTCCCGGGTCCATGAAGCAAATCACTAATGGTAATTGGTATGTTGTCCTCACGTTTTCCTGTAACACAGAACATAGAAATCAACATTTCTAAAATAAAAGCTTCCATCATGCTTCTCGTGAATGCCCTGAGAACGTACTGTCAGAGGAGGTGACCTCATCCTCATATGTGCTCATGTCGATTATTACATCAGGGGGTCCAGGCACTGAGATCTTGTTGCCTGTGAGGACATCTCTCTGTTCATTCCCGGGTCCATGAAGCAAATCACTAATGGTAATTGGTTTGTAGTCCTCATGTTTTCCTGTAACACAGAACTTAGAAATCAACATTTCTAAAATAAAAGCTTCCATCATGCTTCTCGTGAATGCCCTGAGAACTTACTGTTAGAGGAGGTGACCTCATCCTCTTCTGCGCTCATATCGATTATTACATCAGGAGGTCCAGGCACTGAGATCTTGTTGCCTGTGAGGACGTCTCTCTGTTCATTCCCGGGTCCATGAGGCGAATCACCAACGGTAATTGTGATGTAGTCCTCACGTTTTCCTGTAACAGAACACAGAAATCAACATTTCTAAAATAAAAGCTTCCATCATGTTTCTCCTCTATGTCTAGGGCTATCACAATGTCTTTCTTATGTGTGGACTGGAAGTTGCTTTCTCATTATAAGTATATGGAACCTCACACTGAGTCTCATAGGAAACCACTACCACAACTACACATAACACAGTTTGTGAGCCGACGAATCTGAATTGCGGTCATATGGTTCAGAAGACGACTAGAATGGCGCTGGTGCTATTTTGAATATTGCGCTTAGATCCTGCATTGCGCTGTCCCCTTTATAGTCCCAATCCTCGGGGTATTACATGAAAATGTAAACTATCTAGTAATATCAGCCGTATTCATCTATATATCGCTATAACAGTAAGGATTCTAACACCATCTTTTGGGATTATGACCCTTTAGTATTTTATCTATTGGAGATAACTTGCTCCTCTTTTGTAACCACAACCAAATGCAAATTTTTTGTGCTGATTCTCAAAAACCATCTTATTAATGGCCTCTTTTTTTGTGACATGAAAATGACATTGTTACTGTTTTCATTATTACTGTCCCCTCATCACACTTTTCTGGTGCATAATAGGGTCTGGGAGGGAGAGCCGACAAGGAGCGGGGGCGCCATATCGCAATATTAGGGTGTGAACCTCCGCAGAAAGGTAGGGGCATTTTTTTAGGCTGCTTTAGGGCCAGGCCCACTTCCCTCCTGTGACTCTATTATATCTATAAGTCCCCCCTTTTTATGATAATTTTGAATAAAAATGTTATATATAGTAGAAGGGTCTTTTTTAGTTTAAGTTGTTGTAATTTTTTTGGCCCTCTCTCCCTCTGATTCAGTTTTGCAGATTCATCCGGCTGTAGTTACCATTTAGATTGGTATTGTTCTCTCTAAAGTCATTGGCACAAATTTGACTTTCAACGTCTTTCATTGGTTTCTTCTTTTTCAGACAACTATAAAAATGAAAAAATAAAAATCACATTGTAAATTACAAAGTAAAACATGTCTGTATTCTGCAGAATGTAAGAATGAAACATGTTATCTAGTCCTATCTGTAGAGAGATCACCAGTCAGTCATTTTGGTGTAGCAGAGCCAGGTAGGGCAGGGTTAAGTCCGAGCTTTGCAGGATTTGATTAGATGCACCCACTTAGCTTTTTTTTTTTTACTACAGCCAGGACCTCTGTTCACTATTTCTGTCTGCTAGATGAAGCAGAGTCGAGTGTACTGGAGCTAGTGAGTGTTCAGCCAACATTTGAGCTTTAGCTGAGAGGAAGATGTGCCGGGATCTCTCTGTGAATGGAGACAGCATGGGTCAGCTAGGAAAGCTGAGCAGTCTGTGTGCAGGATCGGCAGAGAACCGTTCGTCAGCTGCAGCCTGTATAGTATGAACCGTCCCCAGGAGTTGAACCCTTCTGTTTGGCAGTGGAGGCTACTGGAACTCGTACTGAAGGGGATACCAAGACTGGTGGGATCGTGCCTCTTCTATGTATGAAGTTTGCTTTTGGAGAACGGACTGTAATCTGTTCAGGTGAGCTCACACTGACATATGGGCCCTGCTAAATGAATTATTTGCTGTGACACCTTTGTGCCTAGAAGAGGATGTTTTTGGTTTGGAATCCCTTGGGATTTTCTGAAAGCATTAAAACTGCACCGGTTTGACCCAAACAGCATTGACTATGTGAATGGTACCTAATGCCTATCTGAGAGCGTAACTCCCTACAAAGTATAATATATGCCCATCAGTTACCCGCAGGGCACAGCTCCAGGGTGACGTGTGTGTGAGCCACAAGAGGCCTACACTAAAGTATTCCCATTACTGGAGTAACCTGAAGATGTGACATTTCCTCTACAGACTCCTGTGTAGCCCATAAATCATGACTTACTATACTTACCCATAGATGATAGCAATGGGACGCATGAATACTGCGAGGGCGAAGAGAATGGCGGCAGGTATAACAATCCTATAGACTGTATCCTCAGATGGTTTTGGAGGCATGGTGACATTCTCTAAAAAGAGAAAGAACATAAGTGATCAGGTAACCAGAGCTGGAATGTGTTCAGAAGTGGAAACCAAAACCCTGGACCGGGCGGCCTGAGGAGCCAAGTATGACTATTAACAGAGGGGAATTTAGTGTGGAAAATGATGGATTATTTTTATGTCATATCAATATATAATGGACAAAACAGAGATCTGCTCCTTTATATTTCTGGAATAGGGAACAAACACATGATGGGAGACGACACCTGTAATTACAAGTAACACATGAAGAATCCCCCATTCCATGTATGATGTGACGTCATCTAAATCTCCAGTCACAGAAGTGACAGAACCCCTAATGACCCGGAGCCTGACGCTCATACACCGGGCCCTAATCATGGATCCTAATAGTTTCTGGGGCCGGAGGTGAAATGTTCCATGTGAGGGACAGATCTGATTTCTGAGCTGCTGATCGCCTGTCTCTTGTGGGCGCCTTCTGCTACATGTAGTAGTCGGTGCCTCCAGCCCGGAGAGAACAGTATTAATGCTCGGCGTCTCCTCTATGTGTTATTAGACTGGACCCTGGAAGCCAAACGGCATCTTTCCCCAATTCCACATTACATGGTAAAATGAAGAATGTAATTCACAACTACAACTCGTTCAGCAAAAAGATAAACAAGTCCTCATACGGCCATATGAAGGGAAAAAAGTTATGGCTCTTGGAAGAAGGAAAGGAGAAAAAAAAGCCCAAAAACGAAAATTGGCTGCAGAAGGGAAGGGGTTAACCCCGTAGTCAGAGTATATCTGGTAATGCGCTTACCTTCGTTAATCCTGATCTGCTCTAGTGATCGAGGGTTGCGGATAAAGATGGGAGCACCTTCCGCGGGTGCTAATAGCACGCTGAGAACTAGAAGTAGTCTAAACAGCATTGGAGCCTGGAGGAATATCGCTTACTGTGTGCGGCACAATCAGCTTCTCCAGACAAAGGGTCTCACTGCAACATCGCTGGTTAGAACCAAGCATTCCGTGACATCACAGCTGGAACCCAACAGTGACATCATGGTGGGCGGGGCTACACATGAGTGATGTCACAATTGGGGCTCATCCACTAAACGTTCCCAATGTATATAATAAGAATATACAAAAGAAAGAAAAGGAAAGAAGAAAAATAAATAACTCAAAAAGGAAAGAACACTTTTTTTCACATACTCACATTTATTATATTTTATGTACTTTTATACAACAGAAATGTGTTCCCATTTGGGAGAATAATCATTCTCACTTTCAGTCATTGACTTTTTTCAACATTCTTTACACATTTTTTCTTTTCACTATTTTGTTTTCCACTTTAATTGCATTTTTATTCATTTGCACATACGGTTCATATTCACATAGAAACTTTTCTCCTTTCTACCTTTTTACTAGGTTATTTCACTATCATTATCACTTACAGTCACATTTTTCTTTTTTTCCTCAATATCTGTCTCCCAATTCCCCTTCCCATTAAATATCACTATTCCCCTTTGTTCATAGTCATCAACAGCCATATTATCACAAAATATCTTCACCAACTCTTTTTCCAATGGTAAAGATGGCGGCCATGATTGTTGTGCACTGTCCTGACTGGCTAGCTGGTCCCACATCATGAGCCGTGATATTGTTGCACTTCATTGACGCGCTTCTTGCTGCCGGCCGGCAGCAGATGTCATGCCCATGCGCACGCGGCAGCGCTCAATAAGGTGACGTTTTCCCTGATGACCCATTTGCAGCAGCTGTATTCGCACTTTATTAGCCAGCCGATACCCCTCCACCACACGTCCTGTCAAAGAGGAAGCGAAACGCGTGCTGGATTTGTGGCATGCTCACTTGGTCTGTATTATGCATATACTCTATCACGTCATTAATTATTAATACAGGAGAAGTGAGGGCCCTGCTCGCAAGCTTACAACCTACAAGGAATTGGGAGGGGCGCAATAGGTGAGAAGCACTTGTTATTTCAGGTCCAGCCATTATAATAGATAGGGGTTTTCATATAAAGCTGCAAGATCCGGTCATCAACCAGTATGTTTAACTGCAGATATCAAGTGCGGTTTTCATGTGCATGGAGCCTGTGGAGTCAGATGAATAGGAGGGAGCATTTATTATCCTGGGTTGCTTTATGCATGGCATCATATAATAATGTAGGATAATATTAAGATGAGCAGGACTCATGGGAGTGCGGGTTTGTCGGGTTCGGACAAACTTTAGTCCAAAGTTTGGTTCGAGTACCAGAACCTGACCAAAGCTTGACCCCGGACCTGAACCTCATATTAGTCAATGGGGACCTGAACTTTGATGCTGTAAAATGGTTTTAGTAAGGGCTACGGGTTCACTTAAGTAGGCAAAATGGGGGTAAGAGCACGACAATTGCCCTGCAAACAAATGTAGATGGAGAAATTATTTAAAATAACAAAATATTTAAAAAAAATCTTAAGCCAAAAGGCGGAAGTCCAAGCTGAGAAGTAGAGCAGTTCCTTGTGAGTGTATTTTACTGTATTTGCTAATAAATAAATGAAAAAAAACAATGTTGATTCCCCTATTTTTAATAACCAGCAAATGGAAAGCAGACAGTTGTGAGCTGTTCTTATTATTTAGGGTCCCACCTTATTTGTAATAAGTAGAAAAGGCAAAGCAGACAACTGTGAGCTGAAATTAATAGGATGTGAAGCACCATAGTTATTGGGCCCTTCCCAGCATAATAAGACCAGCTCACTTGCAGTATAAGCCAGCGTAGGCCTGAACTTTTTTGCTGTAAAATGATGGTTGAAAGTGGTTGGGGGTTGCAAAAGGAAGTAAAATTGGGTTAGGAGCAGGACAGCTGCTCTGCAAACAAATGTGGATAGCAATCTCACTTAAAATTACAGAGAATAATAAAAAAAAATATAATTATCTTGAACCAGGAGGCAGATGCCAAAGTGAAGAGGTGTATATGGATGTGGCAGTGTAAGTGGAAGAAGCACGGGAGGAGGTATCCAACACTGTTTTTGTGGAGTTTTTGTTTTTTAGGGAAATTGCTTTAAAGTTTTGTTACGGTAATTGCTGGGTTCTGTAGGTGTATTATATAGTGGGTACGGAAATTATTCAGACCACTTTATATTTTTCACTCTTTGTTTCTTTGCAGCCATTTGGCAAATTCAAAAAGTTCATTCTTTTTCTCATTAATGTACACTCTGCACTAGAGTTGAGCGAAACGGGTCGAAAAAATTGAAAAGTCGCCGACTTTCGCCAAAGTCGGGTTTCATGAAACGAAACCCGACCTTAGCGTGAGGTCGGCCACGAGGTCGGCGACTTTAGCAGCAAAGTCGCGTTTCAAAAGATGCTTGAGCGCCCTTTTTGCAGCCAATCATGAAGAACGGACACTGTGGGCAACGTGATGGCATAGGCAGCGGTCACCACCATCTTGGAGAAGGGCATGCAAGTGATTGGCTTGCTTTGTGGGGCATCACAGGGGTATAAAAGGGTGGGGATGCCGACCGCCATGTTACTCATGCTGATCTCAGAATAGGGAGTGCTGCTGCTGGTGATTCTGTAGGGAGAGCGTTAGGCAGGGAAGAAGATACCAAAAACTGATTCTGCTGCTAGCGACTTTGCCTGTACAACACACCAGTCACTGTGCAGTGCAAGGGGAAGCTATATTTTGGTGCATTAGCTCTGTTGGTTATTAGGCTGCCTTTTAAGGCTACCTGGTAGCTGCATTGCTGTGTGCACACTGCTGAGCAAACTGCTTTTTTCAAAGCAATCCAGATTTTATTGTTTTGTCCTTGTGAGTTACTGAGCATTCATTTTTCACACACCGTACAGCGGTGTACGCTCCTCACACAGTACCGTGTAACGGCTGTTATCACGGCCACAGTGAAGCTATCTGTGTGTGACTCTGTAAGGATAAGTCAAGGAGTTGTTCCGTTCTTACAGACCTCCACCTTATAGTTTGGTCTGGTTTTCAAACAGTTCAGTATATTTGCTGTTTGATTACATTCAAAACTATAGAGAGGCAGCGTGTGTCAGTCTGTATCCAAAAACATGGAGCTTGACAATTTTACATACACCGGACAGCGGTATTCGTGCACGCTCTTCTCTCAGTACCGTGTAACGGCTGTTATCACGGCCAAATTGAAGCTAAGTGTGTGACTCTGTAAGGAAAAGTCGAGAAGTTGTTCCGTTCTTTCAGACCTACACTCTAGGGAGATTCCAGTTCTGCCCAATTCTATATACACCTTGTAGTTTGTCATACACTAGGCAATTTCTGCTGGTCACATTGCGGTGTTAAATAAACAGGGCTTGACTGAATCCAAAAGTGTCCTGAAGTGTAGAGACATTCCAATTCTCCACTGTCCTCTATACAC
Organism: Dendrobates tinctorius; assembly: GCF_039654945.1. Taxonomy (NCBI): domain Eukaryota; kingdom Metazoa; phylum Chordata; class Amphibia; order Anura; family Dendrobatidae; genus Dendrobates; species Dendrobates tinctorius. The sequence goes on from NW_027361691.1 coordinate 5,172,222, forward strand.
CTTGTACCTTGTTTTAAAGTACCAGAGAGTTGGTGGAAATTTGTGTACATTTTTCCAAAAAAGGAGGAAGTGTGGTGGAAGAGTCCATGGAAGTGGGCGGGGTTTGGCAGCTGGTAATGATGGTGTTGGATCTGCTGGTAGTGGCAAAAGCAAAATAGCACCTAATGCAGGAGGTGTTGAACCGCTGCGTCATCGTCTGGCTCCACAAGGCCTCGAAGGCTCCCATTTCTCTGTGAAGGTAAACCGCTTCTAAAGCCGGAGCTTCATGTACAAGTTTTGGCTTGCATTACTGACTCAGCCTCAAGCTCTATTGCCTACTCTTCTGAAGTTTTAAAAAATAAAAGCACTGAGTCGTCATTGGAGGCTCATGGTCATGAACCACATCTTTCCTTGTGTCCTTCACCCCTACCAAAATTGAAGGATGCGGCAGGCCACACTACAGATTACTCCATGGAGCTGCTTTCACATACCATGCCTGGGTTATCAAGTCAAATCGTGAATTACCCTGGCAAAGATGAATCTGACATGGAGTGCAATGATGCACAGCCACTGATAGATGATTCTGCTGGTACATTTACTCAGAGCACTACATTGTCCTCGCTGTGTACTGAGACAGAATCTGATCCAGATGAAACTCAGGTGCCCCTTCCCACATACTATACCACCATACATGGTGCCACAGAGGAAGGTGCACATGACATTGAAGACGAGGTGATGGATGACCCAGTTGTTGTCCCAGATTGGCATCCATTGGGGCTAGAGTGTGCCGCTGCCAATAGCTCACAAGAGGACGAGGAGCATCCGCAGAGGGCATCGACATGGCAACAGTTGTTATCTGGCAGGCCCGGAGCAGTCCAAAAACGGGTTACAAAAACCCAAAAAATTGCAGGACAACTTGGCCAGATGGTCCAAATAGCACAGCGTGCAAGGCCTCAAACTGTTTTCCCTAGTAGGAAGAGTGCATTGTGGCACTTTTTTGAACAAAATCCTAATGATCAGGCAAAGGTTATCTGTAAGAAGTGCGTAAAGACCTTTAGCCGAGGGAAAAATCTGAGAAATTTGAATACCAGTTGCATGCTAAGACATTTAACCACCATGCACTTGCAAGCGTGGACGGACTACCAAAACTCACGTAACACATGTGCTGCTGCTCCCAAAGAAGGTAGTCAGCAACGCAACATTGTTTCCCCCACTGTAAGTCCACCGGTTAGCACACCGCCAGCAGCAAATGTTGAGTTGTCGTTGCAAGGGCTAATCAGTCAGGGAATCACACTCTTATTGCAACGAAAGACTGAATCTAGGCCATCAGAAAGAACACCAACTCCATCACCATCATCAACCCTCTCTCAGTCCACCATGTCCACCGCTAGTTCCACCATATGCAGCTCTCAAGTCCAGCTCACCCTTCCAGAGACTATGAGTAGGACAAAATAGTACTCATCCTCTCATCCGCGTACACTGTGTTTGAACGCCCACATTGACCAACTAATCTCGTTTTAGATGATTCCCTAACGGTTGGTTGAAAGCGCAGCTTTCCGCGAACTAATGGCCTACGTAGTACCACGCTATGAACTACCAAGTCGCCACTTCTTTTCTCGCAAAGCCATCCCAGCCCTCCACCTTCATGTGAAAGACTGTATTGTCCATGCACTCAAGCAGTCAGTGAGTGGAAAGGTGCACCTCACAACTGATGCATGGTCCAGTAGGCATGGCCAGGGCCGTTACGTATCCATCACTGCGCACTGGGTTAATGTGGTAGATGCAGGGTCCACAGGGGACAGCGGTGGTGGAACAGTGCTGCCTAGCCCACGGTATAGGAAACAGTTGGCTGTAGGCGTTCGGCCCTCCTCCTCCTCGAAAGCTGGTCCACAGAGCGCAGTCGCAAGAGCACTGCATCCGCAGCTGACAATGTTGCAAACGAGGTGTCCCCCTATCGATCAGCTAGTGGAAAGCGTCAGCAGGCTGTGTTGCAGATGATATGTTTGGGCGACAGACACACCGCGGAGGTACTGGCCGACTACTTTCAGCGACAAACTGAGTCATGACTGGGCAGTCTACATCTTGAGGCATTCAAGGTAGTTAGTGATAACAGCCGGAATTTTGTGGCAGCCATAGCCCTTTCAAAACTCAGACACATACCTTGCTTGACTCACACCTTCAAACTGGTGGTGCAGTGCTTCCCCACTAATTATTCGGAGTTAACAGGCCTGCTCCAGAAGGTTCGAAGACTGTGCTCGCACATCCGCCGGTCGCCGGTACACTCCAGTCGTATGCATACTGTAAGCTGCAGCGATTGATCCACCTTCCCAAGCACCGCCTAATTATCGACGCTGCAACAAGGTGGAACTCCACCCTGCACATGGTTGAGTGGCTGTGCGAACAAAGGCTGGCCGTAATGCATTTGTGGGAGGATACACGGGCAGGCACTTTGAGGGCAGACATGGAGTTGACAGGTGTGCAGTGGTCGAAGCTGAAAGACCTCTGTAAAGTCCTTCAGTGTTTTGAGGAATGCACACGGCTGGTAAGCGCAGACGACACCCTCATAAGCATGAGGATCCCACTTATGCATCTGCTCATGCAAACTGTGACACACATTAAGGAGCAGGCGTCTGCAGCTGAGGTTGATGAGGAGGAAGAGGAGGAGGGAAGCCTTGATGACAGTCAGCCATTGTCTGGTCAGGGAACTGTCGTGGATGAGGTGGAGGAAGAAGAGGACGAAGAGGAGGAAGATGATGGGGATAATTATTTAGGGGAGGAGGATGCTTCTCGTAGGGCAAGAGAAAATATTGGCTTTGAAAGGTCTGGTACTGGGTTTGAGCGTGATTGGAGGGATGTGGATCTGCCTGAAAGTGCTCCTCCACCCAGCACTCGCAGTGCATCATTGACACCTGGAACATTGACCCACATGTCAGATTATGCCTTGCAGATCCTAAAAAGGGACTCCCGCATTGCCAAAATGATGAACGATGATGACTACTGGTTGGCCAGCATCCTGGATCCACGCTATAAAGGCAAATTCCAAAACATCATGCCACAGGAGAACCTTGACCCAATATTGGCTAATAAACAAGCTGCTCTGGTAAACCGGTTGGTTGAGGCATTCCCAGCACACAGCAGCGGTGAAGGTTCTCACACAAGCCGTAGGGGCCGGGTGCAACTTTGAAGAGGTGTTCGTGGTGCACACATCAGAAGTGGCGTTGGAGACAGGGGTTTCATGACCATGCTGTGGACGGATTTTTCAAGTCCCGCTCACACGACCAGTAATACTGCATCAATTGAAAGTGACAGGAGACTGCACTTGTCAAGTATGGTTACAAACTACTTTTCCTCCCATATTGATGTTCTCCCTCACAGGTCATTCCCATTTGACTATTGGGCAGTTAAACTGGACACCTGGCCTGAATTGGCACAATATACCTTACAGGAGCTCGCTTGCCCAGCTGCAAGTGTGCTATCGGAAAGAGTCTTCAGTGCTGCTGGATCAATACTGACAGAAAAAAGGACCCATCTGTCGACCCAATATGTGGATGATCTAACCTTCATTAAAATGAACCATGCATGGGTTTCCAAGGATTTTGTCCCACCTTACCCTTATGACACATATGTTGCCAGAAAAATTGTTTTCTTTGGTCCGCCTGTTCCTGGGACTTGACCAATTTCGCCTTTAGCAGCAGGTGAATGTCCCACATCAACATATGGCATTTTGTAAACCTCCCTAACTGGGCAGCCTCCTCCCCCTGGGCCGGGGTCACCACCGAGCGCACGCAACCGTGCAAGTGCCGTTGCCCTGGACAGGTGGGTGGGCCGACTCGTGGGCTCGGGACTGACACAGGGTCCCTCATAGTGCAATCAAGTGTCTCTGATGGTGGGGGTGCACACCCGCCATCAGACACACCGCCGTACTATGAGGGGCCCAGTGCCAGTGCCGACCTCCACGAGTGGGCCCCCCTTGCTTGGGCAGGGCCCCAGCATTTGCAATGTTTTCCTCTCCCTGCTCCTCCGCTGTGTAGTCTGGGCTGTCAAATCCATCACTGGGACTGCCACTTCAAATTTGGTGAACTGATACAAGATGATGGTTAAGACGCAGCTATGCCCTGTCCCGCTGGCCGGGATCTAGCTTCAGATGATCAATGGCTTCCATTTCTTATGGACGTCGACTTACAATGAGATGCAGTGGTGGTTTCTCATCAGCTTTAACAGTTTTCCTACCCACAGACGTGTGACATTCTAGCGCACATTTTTAAATGTGCCCTCCCTCTCATGCCAATCCAATTGAATCGCCTACAGCCTGTGGCTTCTGTGTTTTGCACTCCAAAGTTACGTGAGAGATCATGATAGGCAATGAGCACCATGTTTACATCTGTCCCTGTGATCAAAATTGGATGGATATGAGTAACGGTGATGGGATCAACGGTACTGCGATACAGCAACACTTTCTTCAGAAAGAAAGGTTTTTGCTGTGTCCTCACACCAATTAATTGAGGGTCAGCATCGCCTCTGAGAATTGTGACGGAAGTTGTTCCCGTGAATAGTAATTCGTAGATTTCTGCAATCACTAGACTTTAGGTCAATAATTGTATGCATCTCATTTCCTATTGCAGAGAGTCTGGGCTGTCTTACTGAGACAGAAATATAAATGAAGATTTAAAAATACCACCAAAAGTGTATCATGGTGTACGCTTGAAATACATTTCCTTTTTTCTAATTTTTAGATTGTTGTGTAATCCATGCAGAGAACATGGAGATTTTAAATGTTTAAACTATGCTCTATATAGCTGCTATCCAGTGATAATGTACCGTATCTCAACTTTGTACAATCTGGTCAAATCCATACTGGGCCTGAGACCGTCTGAGCCTGCCTCTTGATTGATACACATAGGTTTTTAATGTGCAAACTAGGCACCATATATACGTGTTATCCGTTGTAACTGTACCCTTTATCAACTTTCTTGAATCTTGTAGAATCCATACTGGGCCTGAGAATGGCTGCAGAGCTGTTAAGCAAGCTACAGCACCTGTGGTTTGGACACGTAATGTTTTGCATTTTTTCTGGAATGGCGGTTAGGCCGACATCAGGAATTGCTGTTGACCTGCACTTACTGGGAAATCATCGTTTGCGGAGAATAATTGGAATCCCAGATCCCCATCACTGACGGTGTTCAGCGGGTTATCTGCACCTGTAAGCGACAAAAGCTGGTCCTTTCAGTGTAGCGCGCATGTAGCCCCGGACATGGAAGGCCATGATAGCCCTGTTATTGCTCGATCGCGCTTGCCAGAGCCTCGCGTATCCCTCTAGTAAGCTTTACGCGTACCGCGGGGGCATGCCGGAGTCTCGTTCGTTAACGTAATAAAGCGGACAAATCGCTAGCACAACTACTAATGGATAAACCACACCACACACAGAATCGACAAAGCTTTCAATGTGTGCATCTTTTTGTGAAGTGGCATGGTTGTGGTTTCCACGGTGGAGTCCAATTAAGCCGCAGGCTCCACTCCTGGTGGTGCCCTATTGGACATTCCTTTAAGGTTCAGCTTTGCATCCATACTGCCCCCAGAAACAAACTCTTTGCCTTCATGGACGCTGTTTTGAGGTTCGTGGGAATAACGCCGCCCGATCGCCAGTTGCCATAATTTATTGGTGGGAAGTACGACAGAATATGATCGTGTTCATTTTCAGATTTTGGTTTTCTTTTTTACATTTTTATTCCAGCCTTTCTTGACTTCATAAGGGCATGACAAGCCTATATCTGTGTCTCCTCCACCTCCTCCTTTTACTCCTCCACCTCTTTTGTAAATGTAGTTGCCCTTTTCCATATGTTATTTTTGTCTTCTGAGCATTTTGTCGGCTTTGGGACACCTTTTAAGGTATTTTGTAATTGTTTTCTATGTGTTTGTGTTTGCCTGCCATTGTTTTCAGTGTGAGATTGACAATTATCCATTGACTGAATAGAGCTGTACGCTTCTGATACAGTGCCATATATGTGATGTTATTTTGTGTCTATTTTGTGCTAAATTTGGAAGTTTGGTGGAAGAGGCCGCGGACGTGGGCATGGGGGGGCCAGCTGGTGCTGATGGTGGTGGTGGTGCATCTGCTGGTAGTGGCAAAAACACAATAGCAGCTAAGGCAGGAGGTGTTGAGCCTGCATCATGGTCTGTCTACGGAATGCCTGGAAGGCTACTGTTATGAGCGGTGGAACGCACTAAATAAAATTAAAATAAAGTGCGTTCACCGCTCGGGGTCCACCGTGCGGTAGATGACAAAACCGCTGCTGAAAGAGGCAGGGCACTCAGGCGGAGATGTGCACAGGACTTTAGCTGCAGTCAGTGCACTAAAGCAGACTCTGTTATATGCACAGAACTGCCAACAAAACATAAATACCGCTGAGTCTGTTTAGGGTCACAGACTTCAGCGATGTGGACACGGTATTAAAGCTCACAGAAATAGCCTTAAACACCAGGACTATCCCCTCTAGACCTACCGTAAAACTTAAGGTATGAGGTGTCGCAACTGCGAACACCCGGGAGGCTGCAACCGCAGCACGGCGTGAACAGAGCCGCAAGCAAGGCGCTGCAAGGACGCTGGCGCAATGCAGGACGCTTAGCTGCTGCAAAAGGTATGGCTGGACCGCGCTGGCGCTAGCGCTGCTACTGGCGGCTGCCCAATCACTCACACAATCGCAATATCAGAGGGAAGGGGTTTCATAATAAGTCAGCCACCAGTCCAAGCATCCATTACCATACACACAGCAGCAGTATGAAAATACTAGCGCATGGCGGAACGGCCATGCGCACTTTTTCTAGCGTTCGGGACCTGCCGAAAATCTCCAGAGCCCTGAGCATACCCAATGGAATCAGGAACAGGACCTGAGCACCTGACTCCTGAAGTCCAATGGGAGCTCATCCCATGAGCATGCTCAGAAGAAGGGACGAAGGACTTAGCCTCTGGTGGCAAATGTGAGGATCTGTGTTCCTGCATAGGTATTGTAGGAACCAGATTCCTAACATTACCCCCCTCCTAGGGCCCCCCCTCCCTGAAGCCTCCGACCCCCCAGCCTGCGCCCGGCAATGGCACAGACCTCAGACTCGCCAAACAGCGAACCTGATGTCCTAGTAGGTGAAACTGAAAACCGGGACATATGGATGGTATCAGCGGAGGTCAGGTCACCAGGTCTCAGGAGGGATACCCTGTTGACAATAGGAGCGGAAGGTTTAGGAGACCGCCGCCGTGTATCGACGGCCATCACCACCCTCCATTCGGGGAGACTGTCCCGAGCACATAACGTGCATGCCCGAATGAATTTTTTGAAGTCTCGAGCTTTATGGGGCCACCAATACGCTCCAGCCAAGGTGTATATGAGCCGACATGTTTTATAAAAAAAAAAGCCATTTTATAAAAATAAAGTGAACTTTACTGTTGGAACTGGTGAAACATATACTGTATACAGCAGGCATCAGGTACAAAGTTTCTTTTCACATCTTCGGTTTTACACAGAGGCACAGGCATGGCGGTCACATGTGACAGCATCACAACATTTCAGCAATAAAACATAGGTGACTAGACATAGGTTACACCCCCATTACTAACCCTATAGTGAAATGTAATAAAGACAAGCAGCCCCATACTATGATGTTCCCAACTCCAAACTTCACTGTTGGTATGGTGATTTTGGGGTGATATGTAGTCCCTTTTGACCTCCAAACATGGTGTGCATTATGGCATCCAAAGAGTTCAATTTTGGTCTCATCTAGGCAGACTATATTGTCTCAGTATTTCACAGGCTTGTCTAAATGTTGTGGAGGAAACTTTAAACATGCCTGAACATGCTTTTTATTCAGCAATGGAGTCTTGTGTGGTGAGCGTGCATAGAGGTCATGGAGGTTCAGTGCATTACTTATTATTTTATTTAAAACTAGCTGAAGTGCCCGACGCTGCCCGGGCATAGTAACTAACTGTGGCTAGTTATAGCAAATTCTAATTATCCTCCATCACATAGTCCCATGCCCATATACCCATCATGCATATCCACGATCCCATAGTCGAGTGCCCATATACCCATTATACATCCTTCATCTAATAATCCCATGCCCATATACCCATCATACATATCCTCCATCCCATAGTCCCGTGCATATATACCCATCATACATATCCTCCATCCCATAGTCCCATGCCCATATACCCATCATGCATATCCACGATCCCATAGTCGAGTGCCCATATACCCATTATACATCCTTCATCTAATAGTCCCATGCCCATATACCCATCATACATATCCTCCATCCCATAGTCCCGTGCATATATACCCGTCATACATATCTTCCATCCCATAGTCCCGTGCCCATATACCAATCATACATATCCGCCATCCCATAGTCCCGTGCCCATATACCCATCATGCATATCCTCCATCCCATAGTCAACCATTATAACATCATAATGAGCGGCGGCAGGTCTTGCAACCTATGATGACATCAGCGTCGCCATGGCAACCACTATGACATCATAATGAGGGGCGTGGCTTGACGGGCACACACTTTTTCCCCAGTATGTAGATAGGGGCAAAATTGTTTGGTGAATTGGAACGCGCGGGGTTAAATTTTCGCCTCACAACATAGCTTAGGACGCTCTCGGGGTCCAGACGTGTGACTGTGCCAAATTTTGTGGCTGTAGCTGCGACGGTGCGGATGCCTATCCTGGACATACACACATACACATACATACACACATACATACACACTTTGAGCTTTATATATTAGATAATTGTATCTGCTGATTCAAGTCCATTTTGTAGTTTTCCACTGCTCTTGAACAACTCTTCTGATAATTCTTTCCACTACTCTGAAATCCTGCAAGGAGCACCTGATCTTACCTGGTTTATAGTGAAATTATCTACTTTCCATTTACAGATCATGACCTCAAAAGTGTTCACTGGAGCATTCAGTAGTTTAGGAAGTCATCCGTCACCAATGCCATCAGTAGGTTTTGCAACAATAAGGTTGAGAAGGTCTTGAGACAGCTCACTTGTTTTACCCATTATGAGCTATTTCTTGTGTGGCACCTTGGTAATGAGACACCTTTTTTTAGGCAATCAGTTGAACCAGCTGATATTATTTTTCACTAGCAGGATTGCTTTTTAATTACCAATAGATTTTAGCTGGTGTCGTGGCTTTCCATGGCTTTTAGCACCTCTCTTTCTTCCTGTGTTCAATATTTTTTTCTGTGTCATTTTTACATTCTTACACATAATTTATGGACATCTGTGGATTGATCTCTTTGCCTTTGTGGGTTCAATGGGTTGTTAACGACAAATATGACAAATATGTGTTTAGAAATATGTTTACTTAGAAAATGGTGATGTATTCAATACTTATTTCATGCGCTGTATGTATACACATACACACACCTCTTTAGATGATAAATCACACATAGCATTTGTAACATACTAAGTGAACAAGGTCCATTACAACACACTTTTATGAATCCCTATAAAGGCAGCAAAGGAACGAAAGAGGATAGTAATATAAGTCTAAATCAACATAATAATTTTGAACTTTCGAAAAGATTGTGCAAAAATCCTGCACTGTGTTCCTCTACAGCCCCAGGTTTATATATATTACTGTCATCTTTAGGGCTCATACTCACTTGTGAGAGACTCGTACCATTCTCATGCGAGTATCTCGCATGAAAACCTGGCACTGCCACCGGCACTCGGACAGGAGCGTGCGGCTACGTGTATTTCTATGCCGCCGCAGCGTGCTCCAGTGCCAGTGCTGGCGGCAGTGCCAGGTTTTCATGCCAGAGGCTCTCACGAGAATGGTGCGAGTCTCTCACAAGTGAGTATGAGCCCTTATACTGTTTTTTCTGCGGTTAGTAATTTTCTCCCCATCTAATTGTATATTTCCCGATGGACTTACAAGGTGACAAGTTCTAGGAATCCACTTCTATTCACATACTGGAGGTCTCTACATTACATTAAGTATGGCCGAAACAGCCTCAATTTGCATGTAAAAATGGAGGGAAATTGCTGTAAAAGGTAGGAATAATTTTTCAGGTAACATCAAACTATTAGACTGGTATATTGCATTGGTCATTGCAATACAGTGATTCCAATCTGAGAGTAAATTGATCCAGCAGTTGTTAATAGGTAGCAAGATGTGTAGCTGATCCTATGGCCGGGGTCACACTAACCGACGAAAAATACGGTCCGTAGTTTACATGCGTAATACGGATGAATGACCCCTAAATAGTGCTCTGTAGGTCATCCGTAAGCAAGGTGTGGTCGCGTATTTTGCGCATGTCAGCATCCGTATGTAATCCGTATGGCATCCGTATGCAATCCGTATGGCGAGATTTTCTCGCAGGCTTGCAAAATGGAAATTTAACGGTTTTGAGGCCTGCTAACTATTTAAATCATTAGCCTGAACCCTATTTATTGCCTCAGGAACAGGTGGCTGCCTCCATTCTGTCCATTTGTCACCTTGCATTCACTAGGTGTGTTGGTGTTGTATGTGCAACATGGCAGACAGTCTGAGTTTCAACACAACTGAGCAGGTTCTCTTCAACTGGCTTTTGTCACGCCGCTTTGGCCAACCATACCCAGTGATAGTGGATCCGCGGAGGAGGAGACGCATGTGGGTCCATCCACTTTTGAGGCAACGACTCACAAGAGGTCATTTTCACCGCCTCTATTCTTCTCTGCGGGAGCATCCTGTCAAATTCTACCAATACTGTCGCATGAGCCTTGCAACATTTGATCGACTCTTGGAGACAGTGCGCCCTGGGATAACCTTTCAGGACACAAGGATGCGCAAAGCTATATCTGCAGAGGAGCGACTTCTACTCACAATACGGTATGTACTACACAACCACATTCTCTACGTTCATAATGTGTGGGCCAAAGTATGTATTTTTGGCTTATTGGACTAAGATTAATGCCTTCATCTTAGTCCACATATGTTTCAACTTACAGACCAGAATGTTATGTGTAATATGTACTGAATATCACTTAGTAATTGGGCAAACAAAGATGTGTGTGTTATTCGCTCTGAATTCCTAACAAGTTTGGTATGTATGTACCTGGTGTTTTTGTAATTTGGGCATTCTAAAATCTTCCTTTTCTGTTGTTCTTCAGCTTCCTGTCCACTGGCCTTTCTTATGCCGCCCTCCACCATGAGTTTCTCATTGGAAGATCTACCATTTCAGGCATAGTCAGGTCAACATGTATTGAAATCTGGACAAGACTCCATCAACTCGTCATGCCCGAGCCCAGAATGGAAGACTGGTTGAGGATATCAAGGGACTTTGAGGAGGAATGCCAGTTTCCTAATTGTATTGGGGCTCTTGATGGCAAACATATCCGGGTGCGTAAGCCGCCAAACTCTGGCTCCCAATTCTTCAATTATAAACAATACTTTTCTGTTGTATTGTTGGCTCTGGCAGACCCTAAATACAAGTTTATAATTGTTGACATTGGGGCCTATGGAAGGACGGGAGACTCTCGAGTCTTCAATACTTCCATTATGGCTCGGCGGCTACGCACCAACCAGCTGGATCTACCACCACCACGCCAGCTACCAGGCTCCATTCCAGAATCAGTCCCTTATGTCCTTGTGGCAGATGAGGCGTTTCAGTTAACACGCAATGTCATGAGGCCATATCCCCGGCGCAACCTTGACCACAGGCGCAGAATTTTTAACTTGCGCCTATCACGTGCTCGGCGACTGGTGAAGTGTTCCTTTGGCATTCTTTATGCCAAATGGCGGGTACTCCAGTCTGCCATTCAGCTGAGTGAGCAAAATGTAAATGAAGTAGTGAAAGCCTGTGTGGTTCTTCATAACTTCACCAGGATACATGATTGTTCCTCCTCTGCTGGTGTTGTGCGTAGGCCGGACAATGTGCATAGGGTGAGACCACCTATCAACCTTCAACGTAGATCGCTCTCTGGGCTCAAAGTGCGTGATATTTACACTAATTACTTTATGTCACCTGAGGGGGAAACTTCTTGGCAAGAGCATGCTGTGTCTATGTTATAATGTTTGCTTTTATGTGTGTCTAAATATATATATTTCTACCCCTTCTGATTCTATGTCTGTTTAATGGCATTGTTAAGCGTATGTTAGTATGCTGATACGGTTTTTGATAATTGAGACAGAGACGTAAATTGTAGTAGACAAATTTTTACTTTTGCCTTTTTTTTGTTTCTTTTTTTAAAGGCAAACATATTTGTGCCATATGATAACTGGGGCAATGGGCCAAATTGCCCTTTTTGCAGATGTGATCATTTTTGAAGTATAAAATTTGCACACATTTCCAAAACAAACAGAATGTTATAACAAACTTGCTACATTAGACATTTTGAATCCAAAGGAAAAAAGATGTGTTCTCCATCAACAAAATTATATAAAAAAGATAAAACTCACATTTCTTAGGAATGTTTGATAATCATATTAATAAGCCACCATGACAGCCAAGGCTACCTTACGCGTTTCTGACACATATTACATGTCTGTAAAAAGACTATATTTCACCAAGCTATACTGGGAAAGTCAAAGGATCAAAACAGACTACTCACTTGATAATGCCGAGAAAAGGCGTGCTGCCCTTATTCAAGTAGTCACTGTTTTGCCTGCTAAATATATTCCAGAATCAAGGCGAACAGCCTCAAGAACATCACGCTCTCTCTATGTATTATCAAGTGAGTAGTCTGTTTTGATCCTTTGACTTTCCCAGTATAGCTTGGTGAAATATAGTCTTTTTTACAGACATGTAATATGTGTCAGAAACGCGTAAGGTAGCCTTGGCTGTCATGGTGGTTTATTAATATGATTATCAAACATTCCTAAGAAATGTGAGTTTTAGGCTTTTTATCTAAAATTGATGATGGAGACCACCTCTTTTTTCCTTTGGATAGGGATTTTGAGCACCAGTTGAACCACACTGGGCATCTCCTGCCATCAGACCGCTTATGGACACTGATGTACAGTATGCGTAAACAATTTGCATGTTTTTATGCTGTTATAAATTGGGGAAAGTGGGGGAAGGAGAAGGCGGAAGAGCAGCCTGTGGTTGCTGCTGACTACTTTGAGCAACATCGCCCTGTGTGGGGGCATACTGTTGCCCATGATGTGGGTAGTGTCCTTCCTCATGTGATTGTTGGGGGTACTGGCCAGAGTAATAATGATGAGGGGCATCTTGGTGGCTCTGGTACCCACCAATATAGCCATGTCATCCCCAACCAGGTTGGGACCAGCCTCCAACACTGCATGGGAAAAAGTGGCCATATTGGTGGGGTTGGCTAGAGGCAGACATATGTTGCTGCTGCTGTGAAGGTTGGGTAGGAGGAGGAAGGGGGTTAGGTGTAGGCCCACCTATTTGAGTATCTTCAGACCCTTCTTGAGCAAGCATCTGTGTGGGTGGTCTCATGCGCATTAGATTTCGGGGGGAATGCTGCCACCTCTCCAGATATTCAAACAGCTCATATGGGGTATTCTGGGGTGTGCTTGCATCAAGCAGGATCTGAAAACATCCTCGAATACGGAGCCTCACCTCACGGGAAAGGGTACAGAGATAAAGGGCCAGGCTTCACAAGTATGCCTCCTCACCATCATCTGTATTCACTCTAGCCAGATAATTTAGGACCCCTGTGTCCACATTGGTCCTGGTATCTTGTGCAGGGATCTGGCACCTTCTTCGTCTTCGCCGGGATGTTCCAGCAGGCTGTGGGGAGCCCCAGATCTGGGCAGTTGGGCTGCTGCTCATGTTGCCCTGCTCCTCCAGTATGGGTGATGTTGCAGCAGCAGACGGTCCTGGTGGTGGGGTTTGGGGCACAGGCAATGGGTTCTCCTGAGATGATTCTTCACCCATGCTTCTTGTAGGGGGAGAAGATGGGCCAGCCACCTCATCCCCTACAGGGTCAATTATGGGCTCTGTATCTGAGCTCGTTCCTCTATCCGTAAGGTTGGAGTGAGTTCTGTTATGAAAGAGAACAGAGCCAAAAATACATTAATATTTTTGACCCTGTAAAGTATCTGTGTATTGTGGTGTGAGGTATCTACTTACGGTCTCAGATCCAGAATAGGGGTGAGGAAGGAGAGGTGGTCATAATAAATGTATTTTCTTTTGACGTAGCCCGCATCACCACTCCTGGACCGCTGCTGACGTTCCCGCCTGTACTGATCGCGGATGCTGCGCCAGCGTTTCATCACATCTTCCACTGCAATGTGACAGGAAATATTATCAATTTTACATATCTGATCGGTCACATTTGCTACCAGTAGTCTAGGCATGTGGCCTTCTGGGGTGTGCTTTCTACCCATGGTGGCATATCTAATTGGGCCATCCAGACCAGATATACAGGGTCAGAATAGTTCACGTATCAAGTAACTACACTTAATAACTTGGTTGGCTAAGAGGATGAGGAGCTTGTGGCCTGGGCAAAATTACGGCAGTGTCAAACCATGTGTCACATCAAAATATAACCGCCTCATGAGGAAAAAAGTAGAAGCACAGGAAGGGGGGGCTGATTCTGTATGCATTTTATGGTGTGAGGTAATTTTAATCATTTTTTGGCCTTGTACTTACTCAGTTTCTGCTGCTCCTCACGTGGGCGATCACCAAAATCATGGAACATCTGCCGACATATGCGCCTCCATGACGCCTCCTTTCTTGTCCGGTTGGCATAATGGGCATCACGTTGGTCCCAGAGTTCGGGACGCTCCTGCATCAGTACAATGAGCATCTCCACATTTAGGAAATATGGCGCCATGACGCTGCTGTACTCCGTGGAGGTGTACTTCCTGGATGTCTGGAGCGGTTTTTGAGCTCATTTGCATGTCTAGGCTTCCTGATGATGGATTGGCCCATTTCCTGTCACCAGCCAAAAGACCTGCGTATTTCTCGCAAGTCACACGTGTGGTCCGTGTGTAAACCGTGTTTTTTGCGCACCCATAGACTTGCATTGGCGTATTACGGGCGCATGCTGCGATTGTCACGGACCGTAGAATGTGGCCGAGAAATATACGGCTGTTGGGAGCAAACCCATAGAGAATCATTGGTCCGTGTGTAATGCGTGCTTTTAACGCCTCTCACTCGTCCGTATTCCTCTCTAGTGTGACCCCGGCCTATTACTGAGGATGGCGGGTGGAAACCAAATAGCATTGCACTCATTTCATTGGAAGAAGTATGCTCATAAGACATACTGATAGGGAACTTAGATTGTGATTCCCATCGAGGACAGCGATGATAATGTGTGCAAACTGTAAAGCGCTGCGGTATATGTTACCGCTATATAAAAATAAAGATTATTTATTATAAGATGAAATGGTCTTTAAATAGGTCAAAAGTTAAACATGACATTTCCTTTGTATTTTAGGCAAAAAAAAGTTGTCATTTTTTTTACATTTTAAAATGACAAAAAGGAAAATGGTTAAATGCAAAAGTTTGGGCACCCTTGGAGCTTTGTGTGCTCAGATAACTTTGACCAAGGTTTCGGACATTATTTAGCCTGTAAGAGTGCTGCTTGCTCACTATCATCATTAGGAAAGGCCAGGTGATACAAATTTCACAGCTTTATAAAAACCCAGCCTCCTCTAACGCTGTCCCAAAAAAACAGCAGCCATGGGTTTTTCTAAGCAGCTGCCTAGCACTCTGAAAATGAAAATAGTGGAGGCCCACAAAGCAGGAGGCTACAAGAAGATAACAAAGCGTTTTCAAGTCGCCCTTTCCTCAGTTTGAAATGTAATTAAGAAATGAAAGTTAATATGAGCAGTGGAGGTAAAGATAAGGCCAGGAAGACCAAGCAATATTTGAGTGAGAACTGCTCATAGGATTTCTGAAGACACTTGCACAAATATGGCCTTCAGGGAGGCGGCTTCCTCAGTGGCTGCTGAAGGCAGGCAGTGAGGAAGCCAGTGCAGCGGCTGTCAGATCGCTGATCTGACACAGCGCTGTTCTAAATGTCAGATCAGCGATCTGACACTTCACAGTAATGTCCCCCCTGGGGCAAAGCAATAAAGTGAAAAAAAAGTGGAAAAATAATTTTAAAAAAAATCCCAAAATAAATTTAAAAAAAAAATATTTCCTAATAAATTCATTTTTTGGAAATAAAAAAAACAAACAATAAAAGTACACATAATTAGTATCGTCGCGTCTGAAACAACCCCTCCTATAAAACTGTCCCACTAGTTAACCCCTTTAGTGAACCCCTTAAAAATAAAAATAAATAACAAAGCAACAAAAATGCATTATCATCATATCGCCGAACAAAAAGTGCAATAACGCACGATCAAAAAGACGCATATAAATAATCATGGAACCGCTGAAAACGTCATCTTGTCCTGCAAAAAATTAGCCGCCATACAGCATCATCAGCGAAAAAATAAAAAAGTTATAGCTCGTAGAATAAAGTGATGCAAAAATAATTCTTTTTGATATAAAATACTTTTCATTGCATAAAAGCAACAAAACATAAAAAAAGACATAAGTGAGGTATCGCTGTAATCGTACTGACCCAAAGAATAAAACCGCTTTATCTATTTTACCACATGCGGAACAGTGTAAACGCACCCCCCAAAAGAAATTCTTGAAATGCTTTTTTTTGTTCATTCTGCGTCCCAAAAATCGGAATAAAAAGCGATCAAAAAATGTAAGGTGCCTGAAAATGGCACCAATAAAAACGTCAACTCGTCCCGCAAAAAATAAGACCTCACATAACTCTGTGGGTCAAAATATGGAAAAATTATAGCCCTCAAAATGTGGTGATACAAAAACTATTTTTACAATAAAAAGTGTCTTTTAGCGTATGACAGCTGCCAAACATAAAAACCGCCATATATAGTAAATCAAACCCCCCGTTATCACCCCCTTAGTTAGGGAAAAATAATAAAATTAAAAATAAGTATTAGGGTTAGGGTCTGGGCTAGGTTTGGAGTTAAGTATAGGGTTAGGGTTATGGTTAGGGCTGAGATAGGGTTAGAGGTGTGTTGGGGTTAGGGTTGGAGTTAGAATTGGGGGGGTTTCCACTGTTTGGGCACATCAGGTGGTCTCAAAACGCAACATGGCGTCTGATCTCAATTGCAGCCAATTCTGCATTGAAAAAGTCAAATGGTGCTCCTTCCATTCCAAGCTCTGCCATGTGCCCAAACAGTGGTTTACCCCCATCAATGGAGTATCAGCCTACTCAGGATAAACTTCTGTGAAGTACTTGTTGGTTCAAAGTGCTCACAACACATCAAGATAAGTTCCTTTGGGGGTCTAGTTTCCAAAATGGGGTCACTTGTGGGGGGTTTCAACAGTTTAGGCTTATCAGGGGCTCTCCAAACGCGACATGACAGTCGCAGACCATTCAATCAAAGCCTGCATTCCAAAACATCACTACCTCCCTTCCAAGCCTCTATGTGTGCCCATACAGTATATTTCTCCCACATATTGGGTATCAGCGTGCTCAGGACAAATTGAACAACAATGTATGGGTTCCAATTTCTCCTGTTACCCTTGGGAAAATAAAAAAATTGGGGACTAAAAGATCATGTTTGTGGAAAAAATGTGATTTTTATTATTTTCACACCAAGGCGTCATAAACGTCTGTGAAGCCCTTAGGGGTTCAATGTGCTCACCACACATCTAGATAAGTTCCTTGGGGGGTCTAGTTTCCAAAATGGTGTCATTTCTGTGGGGTTTCCACTGGTTAGGCACATCAGGGGCTTTCCAAACGCGACATGGCGTCCAATCTCAATTCCAGCCAAAAAAGTCAAATGGCGCTGCTTACCCTTGGTAAAATTAAAATTGGGAGTGAAAAGATCATTTTTGTGGAAAAAATATGATTTTTTAATTTTACGGCTGTATCATATAAACTTCTGTGAAGCCCTTGGGGGTTTAAAGTTCTCACCACACATCTAGATAAGTTCCTTGGGGGGTCTAGTTTCCAAAATGGGTCACTTGTGGGGGTTTCCACTGTTTATGCACACCAGGGGCTCTCCAATCGTGACATGGCATCCGATCTGAATTCCAGCCAATTTTGCATTGAAAAAGTCCTTCCCTTCTCTGAGCTCTGTCATGCACCGAAACAGTGGTTTCCCCCCACATATCAGGTATTATCATACTCAGAACAAATTGCACAATAACGTTTGCAGTTCAATTTCTCCTGTTACCCTTGGTAAAATAAAAAAAAATTGGACCTGTAGTAATTTTTTTGTGAAAAAAAAGTTAAATGTTCATTTTTTTTTTTAACAATCAAAAAATTCCTGTGAAGCACTTGAAGGGTTAATAAATTTCTTTAATGTGGTTTTGCGCACCTTGAGGGGTGCAGTTTTTAGAATGGTGTCACTTTTGGGTATTTCTTATCATATAGACCCCTCAAAGTGACTTCAAATGTGATGTGGTCCCTAAAAATAAAATGGTGTTGTAAAAATGAGAAATCGCTGGTCAACTTTTAACCATTATTACTTCCTAACAAAAAATATTTTGGTTCCCAAATTGTGCTGATGTAAAGTAAACATGTGGGAAATTTAATTTATTAAATTTTTTGTGTGCCATATCTCTGTGATTTAAGGGCATAAAAATTCAAATTTGGAAAATGGCAACATTTTCAAAATTTTTGCCAAATTTCTGTTTTTTTCACAAATAAACGCAAGTTATATGAATGAAATTTTACCACTAACATGAAGGACAATATGTCACGAGAAAACAGTGTCAGAGTCACCGGGATCCATGGAAGCGTTCCAGAGTTATTACCTCATAAAGAGACAGTGGTCAGAATTGTAAAAATTGGCCCGGTCATGAACGTGCAAACCACCCTTGGGGGTAAAGGGGTTAAGCATGTGCGTGGATCAATCAAGCTGTGGGGTTGTGTTGCAGCCAATGGTATGGGAAAGATTTTACAAGTAAAGGGATGAATGGATTCAATGAAATTTCAACAAATTCTTAATGGAAACATTACACCATCTGTAAAAAGGATGAAGTTAAAAGGGGATGGCTTCTACAAATGGATAATGATCCTAAACACATGTCAGAATCCAAAATAGACTCTCTCAAAAGGCAGAAGCTGAAAGTTTTACAATGACCCTCACAGCACACTGATCTGAACATTATTGAAAATCTGTGGCAAGACCTCAAAATAGCAGTGCATGCAAGACGATCCAGAAATCTCACAAAGCTGGAAGAATTTTCCAAGGAAAAATTTTGTAATTTTTAAAATGTAAATGATGAAAATATATATTTTTTTACCTAACATGCAAAGAAAATATGTCATGTGTAACTTTAGGCCTTTTACAGATCATTTCCTCTTCAACTTACTTAACTGTTCCCTATAACAGTAATTTTGACCAGGAGTGCCCAAACTTTTATATTCCAAAGTATATGAATTGGGCTATGCTCCAGAACTCTCTCCATAGAAGTACATTAAACATGTGACATACATGTAGATTGCATGTCAAGAAAGGGATTTATTGTTTTTAAGCACAACACTACTTGTACCCTAGTTTACATGTGTGCAATAAAAAGGGATGATCAGCAGCCATGTGTAATGGTAATGACTATGCAAAGTAGTCCAGTGCTATGTATATTCTGCTGTATTGTAATGATCCATAAAATAAATCTCAAATATACATGATATATGCTGACTTCATTAATTACTTTATTTAAGTTATTAAATTTGGCCCTGATGATGATGGGTCCTTGACTCCAGAAGAGTCATCCTTTAACAAGAGAGGAAAAACCCCCAGTGGAGGAAACCTCTAGGGAACCAAGGTTAAAGGAGTGCCCTTCCCTTGGGCTGTGGATAGGTGAGAACAAAGACCGAGCCCGGAATCTGCCTCTTCTTACAGCCGTTACCTCACCTGTGTCGTGGGTACACTTGGCTGCTGAAAGTCTGGTAAATGTCATATGACTGGATGAGAGCAGTCCAAGTCTGGAATCTGCCTCTTCATGCAGCAAGTAAGTCACTCTTCTGTGAGCATGCCTGACTGTGGAAAGTCCGGTAAATGTCATATCAATAAGTGAGAGCAGTCCAAGCCTGGAATCTGCCTCTTCATGCAGCAAGTAAGTCACTTGTCTGTGAACACATCTGACTGTGGAAAGTCAGGTAACTGTCATATCCATAGGTGAGAGCAGTCCAAGCCTGGAATCTGCCTCTTCATGCAGCAAGTAAGTCACTTGTCTGTGAACACATCTGACTGTGGAAAGTCAGGTAACTGTCATATCCATAGGTGAGAGCAGTCCAAGCCTGGAATCTGCCTCTTCATGTAGCAAGTAAGTCACTTGTCTGTGAACACGCCTGACTGTGGAAAGTCCGGTAAGTGTCATATCCATAGGTGAGAGCAGTCCAAGCCTGGAATCTGCCTCTTCATGTAGCAAGTGAGTCACTTGTCTGTGAACACATCTGACTGTGGAAAGTCCGGTAAGTGTTATATCCATAGGTGAGAGCAGTCCAAGCCTGGAATCTGCCTCTTCATGCAGCAAGTGAGTCACTTGTCTGTGAACACGTCTGACTGTGGAAAGTCCGGTAAGTGTTATATCCATAGGTGAGAGCAGTCCAAGCCTGGAATCTGCCTCTTCATGCAGCAAGTAAGTCACTTGTCTGTGAACACGTCTGACTGTGGAAAGTCCGGTAAGTGTCATATCAATAGGTGAGAGCAGTCCAAGCCTGGAATCTGCCTCTTCATATCGCAGGTAAGTCACTTATCATTGAGCATGCCTGACTGTGGAAAGTCCGGTAAATGTCATATCCATAGGTGAGAGCAGTCCAAGCCTGGAATCTGCCTCTTTATGCAGCAGGTAATTCACTTGTCCGTGAACACACCTGACTGCGGAAAGTCCAGTAAATGTCACATCCATGGGTGAAAGTAGAGACCGATCCCGGAATCTACCCCGTTGTGCAGCAGGTAAGTCTCTTGTCCGTGAATATGTCTGGCTGCAGAAAAACTGGTAAGTGTCATATCCATGGGTGAATGCAGAGACCAATCCTGGAATCTGTGTCTGTTTTGCTTCATCACTGGTTGCCTGATTCTCACATGGTAGCCACCATGTAAAGGAGTTGTAGTGGAGTTGTCCCCTCCTGCTGGATTCCTTTTCAAAATAAAGAAAATAGAATTAAGCACTGTAGATAAAGCACTGAAGAAATTACAAACTCATTTCTTTACTGTATCAAGTGTAATCATCCAAATAATGGGACAGGGCAGCAATAGTTAAATCCTGTGGCCTGCTGGAATACTGCGATGAAGCATTGCACGTCAACCATTTAACAAGAGACAGTATTTGCAGAACACGTACACGGCACCTTAAATACCATGAAATCCCCCCTATTAGTGGCTGTAATAATTCCTCACCCAAGACCCCAGTCTTTGAATCAATGAACCTATTCCCATCACAATGGTGGGAACATGTTTCGTGGCTTAACAAATGCCGCCGATCATCATGAATTTGACGAGCTGAGGCTGCCACGCCACCCAACCTGCCCAAGCTCTGGCACTTTATCAGAACTGGGCGAAAATGGCGTGAGAATGCCAAAAGCCACAATATTTTAGCGCAGCCTGTAGTTTCACCAAAATGTTGTGACATTTCAAAGCTTTTTAATGTCAGAATACTGGGGTAAATGAGTTGATAAATCAGGACCCTAAATCTTTTTGAAATAAATCTAAGATGATCTTCTGATAAACTTTGAGCTGAGATAGTAAAACACTTACTTCTTTTTATAGAATCCTTCTTTGTTTCGGAAATATCTCATTTGACGTCCAGGTTGTGAGGACTCAGAATCATAGATATAAACATATCGATCATCCGATTCTTGAAAGGAAACATTTTTCCCTTTGCTTTTATTTTTCATGGGATTTCTTCCTCTTAGAATAGACGGAGGTGTCTGTCTGTAGCCATCTAAGTCCGGATTAATCTTGGACTCTTTCACCTCCACTATACCGGCCTTGTGCAGCATTGTAATGTCTCCAGATGTACAGAAAATGTCAGATTCTCCTGTAACGCAAAATATTGAAATTAGATTTAATAAAATACAAAATTCTATGTGATTAAGATTATTAACACTTACAGGTTATTATAACCTCTAAATAGTATATTAGACTGAGAAAAGAGGGACCCAATCCCCAGAGAAAAGCTCCTGCAATTCAGAGAAAGCAAAGCTTAAAGAGCCACCCGGGGACTAAAGTGAGACCTGACTGGCCCAACGCTGCTCCCAGTCGGCTTCCCCCTGCGCTGCTGCACTTGCTGGACAGATCTACTCTAATGAAAGATATGGGAGAGACCTGTCAGTCAAGGAGATGCCAGCTTGGGACAGCACCAGATTTGTCAAGTCTCTCCATGTGGTCACTGGTCAGCTCTGCAAAATATGTTTTCTACAGATATCTGATATTATCACCCCTAGAATGATACATTGAATTATGACAACAGACGGGCTGAGTCTATAGCTATCAATATATTAACGGCTCATTCACTGACAAGTTCCTATAGAAGACCATTTTTTAATTTATATATTAGGTTGTTTTTCTATTAAATCTATTTCACGAATGCTCGGAGAACTTACTGTCAGAGGAGGTGACCTCATCCTCGTCTGGGCTGTTATCGATTATTACATCAGGGGGTCCAGGCACTGAGATCTTGTTGCCTGTGAGGACGTCTCTCTGTTCATTCCCGGGTCCATGAAGCAAATCACTAATGGTAATTGGTATGTTGTCCTCACGTTTTCCTGTAACACAGAACATAGAAATCAACATTTCTAAAATAAAAGCTTCCATCATGCTTCTCGTGAATGCCCTGAGAACGTACTGTCAGAGGAGGTGACCTCATCCTCATATGGGCTCATATCGATTATTACATCAGGGGGTCCAGGCACTGAGATCTTGTTGCCTGTGAGGACGTCTCTCTGTTCATTCCCGGGTCCATGAAGCAAATCACTAATGGTAATTGGTTTGTAGTCCTCACGTTTTCCTGTAACACAGAACATAGAAATCAACATTTCTAAAATAAAAGCTTCCATCATGCTTCTCGTGAATGCCCTGAGAACTTACTGTCAGAGGATGTGACCTCATCCTCATATGGGCTCATATCGATTATTACATCAGGGGGTCCAGGCACTGAGATCTTGTTGCCTGTGAGGACGTCTCTCTGTTCATTCCCGGGTCCATGAGGCGAATCATCAATGGTAATTGTGATGTAGTCCTCATGTTTTCCTGTAACAGAACATAGAAATCAACATTTCTAAAATAAAAGCTTCCATCATGTTTCTACTCTATGTCTAGGGCTTTCACAATGTCTTTCTTATGTGTGGAATGGAAGTTGCTTTCTCATTATAAGTATATGGAACCTCACACTGAGTCTCATAGGAAACCACTACCACAACCACACATAAGACATTTTGTGAGCCGACGAATCTGAATTGCGGTCATATGGTTCAGAAGACGACTAGAATGGCGCTGGTGCTATTTTGAATATTGCGCTTAGATCCTGCATTGCGCTGTCCCCTTTATAGTCCCAATCCTCGGGGTATTACATGAAAATGTAAACTATCTAGTAATATCAGCCGTATTCATCTATATATCGCTATAACAGTAAGGATTCTAACACCATCTTTTGGGATTATGACCCTTTAGTATTTTTATCTATTGGAGATAACTTGGTCCTCTTTTGTAACCGTGACCAAATGCAATTTTTTTGTGCTGATTCTCAAAAACCATCTTATTAATGGCCTCTTTTTTTGTGACATGAAAATGACATTGTTACTGTTTTCATTATTACTGTCCCCTCATCACACTTTTCTGGTGCATAATAGGGTCTGGGAGGGAGAGCCGACAAGAAGCGGGGGCGCCATATCGCAATATTAGGGTGTGAACCTCCGCAGAAAGGTAGGGGCATTTTTTTAGGCTGCTTTAGGGCCAGGCCCACTTCCCTCCTGTGACTCTATTATATCTATAAGTCCCCCCTTTTTATGATAATTTTGAATAAAAATGTTATATATAGTAGGAGGGTCTTTTTTAGTGTAAGTTGTTGTAATTTTTTTGGCCCTCTCTCCCTCTGATTCAGTTTTGCAGATTCATCCGGCTGTAGTTACCATTTAGATTGGTGTTGTTCTCTCTAAAGTCATTGGCACAATTTTGACTTTCAACGTCTTTCATTGGTTTCTTCTTTTTCAGACAACTATAAAAATGAAAAAATAAAAATCACATTGTAAATTACAAAGTAAAACAAGTCTGTATTCTGCAGAATGTAAGAATGAAACATGTTATCTAGTCCTATCTGTAGAGAGATCACCAGTAAGTCATTTTGGTGTAGCAGAGCCAGGTAGGGCAGGGTTAAGTCCGAGCTTTGCAGGATTTGATTAGATGCACCCACTTAGCTTTTTTTTTTTTTACTACAGCCAGGACCTCTGTTCACTATTTCTGTCTGCTAGATGAAGCAGAGTCGAGTGTACTGGAGCTAGTGAGTGTTCAGCCAACATTTGAGCTATAGCTGAGAGGAAGATGTGCCGGGATCTCTCTGTGAATGGAGACAGCATGGGTCAGCTAGGAAAGCTGAGCAGTCTGTGTGCAGGAGCGGCAGAGAACCGTTCATCAGCTGCAGCCTGTATAGTGTGAACCGTGCCCAGGAGTTGTACCCTTCTGTTTGGCACTGGAGGCTGCTGGAACTCGTACTGAAGGGGATACCAAGACTGGTGGGATCGTGCCTCTTCTATGTATGAAGTTTGCTTTTGGAGAACGGACTGTAATCTGTTCAGGTGAGCTCACACTGACATATGGGCCCTGCTAAATGAATTATTTGCTCTGACACCTTTGTGCCTAGAAGAGGATGTTTTTGGTTTGGAATCCCTTGGAATTTTCCGAAAGCATTAAAACTGCACCGGTTTGACCCAAACAGCATTGACTATGTGAATGGTACCTAATGCCTATCTGAGAGCGTAACTCCCTACAAAGTCTAATATATGCCCATCAGTTACCCGCAGGGCACAGCTCCAGGGTGACGTGTGTGTGAGCCACAAGAGGCCTACACTAAAGTATTCCCATTACTGGAGTAACCTGAAGATGTGACAATTCCTCTACAGACTCCTGTGTAGCCCATAAATCATGACTTACTATACTTACCCATAGATGACAGCAATGGGACGCATGAATACTGCGAGGATGAAGAGAATGGCGGCAGGTATAACAATCCTATAGACTGTATCCTCAGATGGTTTTGGAGGCATGGTGACATTCTCTAAAAAGGGAAAGAACATAAGTGATCAGGTAACCAGAGCTGGAATGTGTTCAGAAGTGGAAACCAAATCCATGGACCGGGCGGCCTGAGGAGCCAAGTATGACTATTAACAGAGGGGAATTTAGTGTGGAAAATTATGGATTATTTTTATGTCATATCAATATATAATGGACAAAACAGAGATCTGCTCCTTTATATTTCTGGAATAGGGAACAAACACATGATGGGAGACGACACCTGTAATTACAAGTAACACATGAAGAATCCCCCATTCCATGTATGATGTGACGTCATCTAAATCTCCAGTCACAGAAGAGAAGTGACAGAACCCCTAATGACCCGGAGCCTGACGCTCATACACCGGGCCCTAATCATGGATCCTAATAGTGTCTGGGGCCGGAGGTGAAATGTTCCATGTGAGGGACAGATCTGATTTCTGAGCTGCTGATCGCCTGTCTCTTGTGGGCGCCTTCTGCTACATGTAGTAGTCGGTGCCTCCAGCCCGGAGAGAACAGTATTAATGCTCGGCGTCTCCTCTATGTGTTATTAGACTGGACCCTGGAAGCCAAACGGCCTCTTTCCCCAATTCCACATTACATGGTAAAATGAAGAATGTAATTCACAACTACAACTCGTTCAGCAAAAAGATAAACAAGTCCTCATTCAGCCATATGAAGGGAAAAAAGTTATGGCTCTTGGAAGAAGGAGAGGAGAAAAAAAGCCCAAAAACAAAAATTGGCTGCAGAAGGGAAGGGGTTAACCCCGTAGTCAGAGTATATCTGGTAATGCGCTTACCTTCGTTAATCCTGATCTGCTCTAGTGATCGAGGGTTGCGGATAAAGATGGGAGCACCTTCCGCGGGTGCTAATAGCACGCTGAGAACTAGAAGTAGTCTAAACAGCATTGGAGCCTGGATGAATATCGCTTACTGTGTGCGGCACAATCAGCTTCTCCAGACAAAGCGTCTCACTGCAACATCGCTGGTTAGAACCAAGCATTCCGTGACATCACAGCTGGAACCCAATAGTGACATCATGGTGGGCGGGGCTACACATGAGTGATGTCACAATTGGGGCTCATCCACTAAACATTCCCAATGTATATAATAAGAATATACAAAAGAAAGAAAAGGAAAGAAGAAAAATAAATAACTCAAAAAGGAAAGAACACTTTTTTTCACATACTCACATTTATTATATTTTATGTACTTTTATACAACAGAAATGTGTTCCCATTTGGGAGAATAATCATTCTCACTTTCAGTCATTGACTTTTTTCAACATT
The DNA here is from genome assembly GCF_039654945.1 of Dendrobates tinctorius. Lineage (NCBI taxonomy): Eukaryota > Metazoa > Chordata > Amphibia > Anura > Dendrobatidae > Dendrobates > Dendrobates tinctorius. Next base: position 5,198,701 of record NW_027361691.1, read on the forward strand.
CTTTACACATTTTTTCTTTTCATTATTTTGTTTTCCACTCTAATTGCATTTTTATTCATTTGCACATACGGTTCATATTCACATAGAAACTTTTCTCCTTTCTACCTTTTTACTAGATTTTTTCACTATCATGACGTTGGTATTGTCAAGTTGCTCCCAGCAGGGGGAGACGGGACCCTCCCAAATCCCCGCACCCCCCAACTCATATTAACCCCATACGCCGCATCATAAAACCAAAGACCAAAGGTTTCTTTTGGAATTTATATGGCCACAGCAGCCTTTTATTAAAACAACAAACAACAATAATAATAAAGTATTATAAATAACATAAATACAGTAAACTTGAACCCGGAGGAGGAGTCCTTGAAGCCACAAGATCTAGGTGAATCGACCCCAAATTGCTGTGGACAGAACCCAACATATTACTCCCAGCCGTTACCCCACAGGCTCGGGAGCACCAACCACCGAAACGTCTGTCCACTAGGCAACTAGGGGATCCGCACTCTTTACGGAAACTCCCCATCCACCTTTCACCAGATCACCACCACCAACTTATAAACGGAGGAGACCCTATACAGTGAATCTCCAAAACCAATTTCCAAACGACTCCAAGGACTCCCCCCTTCCAAACGACCACAACGAGGGACCTTGAACACCTCAAGGGCCCGAGACCCCCCGAACACGCCATGCAATGGCCCGCTCAATGCCTTCCCGAAGACAGAGAGTCCAAATATCGGAGCCAACCCCGTTCAAATGGACCCCATCCGCCAACCAAAAATCACCTTCACCCGTTTCGAGATCAAAATGACGCACAGTCACACCCCCGTTCCCTACCACAAAGGAAGACACCACCCTGTTAACTTTAATCCTGGCCTTGTTGACCTTCACCAGGGACCTCATGGAACGCCACCGCCTGCGTGGAACAATTTCGGACCACACAATGGTGAACCCCCGATATAACAACCACAACCGCAAACAATCCTGCTTGATGTCCTTTATAAGTTCCCGAAAAGGCCTGACCGCCAAATCATTGCCCCCCACATGAAGAACAAGAATGTCCGGTGCGCGATCCAACTGGGCACACACATGAATTTCCTGTAAAACCCACCGCCATTCCATACCCCTGAAGCCGAGCCACCGCACCACCGCCGTGTTCCTGGGGAAGCCCAGTTGTCTGCCTTCATGGCGGACATCAGCTCTCAAGGCTCCCCAATGAAGGAAGGAGTGCCCAAAAATCCAAACCAGCAAAGGTTCGACACCTGCAACAAAAAAGGATGAGTGCTAACATCACAAATAAACGACTAAGGCCTAACATAACTCCGATATCGGTTAGACTTCCAACCACCAATGTGCCGTATAGAAGCCGGATCCAAACCCCCCCCACTGCCACTTCCGTCGCCGCCCCTATCCTGAAAGAATGAGGAGCAAAGCGAGAGTCATCCAGGCCCAGCAACCGTACGGACTTCTTAAAAACGGCACCAAACTGATATCTGGACAAACTACCGCCGTCAACATGACACAACAGAGACCCAGTGAAGCTGGGATGCAAGTCCCAAAAATTCCTCAAGCACTGAGCAGGGCACATTGCAGAACCAGGCACCTTGCCCAACACCACCCGGCGACCTCTTCCCGACTGATCCGTCTTGGAACGTCGCAACCAAAATTCAACCCCGCCCAAAGTCAATACAACATCCCTGGCCAATAACCCCCCTGCCAATTTTTTACTGGAAGAAACAAGTTCACCAACCCGTAAAGCCCCAAAAAATGCGAACGAAAAAGCCAAACGAAACAACAAGACCTCGTAACGCATAGAACACACAGACTCCAGTGTAAGGCCCAATTGCTCCAATAAATTAAAGGATACCGGCCTCCTCAAATCCCCCTTGCTTCGGCGCCGACGAAAACCCTTCGCCGCTTGTTTGACTAGAAACGTCTTTGTCAAATCCCAACTGCTGCACAAGCGAAAGCCAAAGGACAAGCCGGCCAAAATGCGAGAAACTTTTGCACACGACCAACCCTCAACGGAGCCGCGCCCCAACCAGGCCAACAACATCCCTTCCTGATCCTGCCCGAAACCATCGACCAGGCCAGCTGTTACAACTTCCTCCCACATCCACCACACTGCCCGGTAAGTCTCCCAAGTTTTAGGCGCCAAGGAAGCTTCAATCAGCGACTCTGTGGCCCGTAGGCCAGGTTCCACAGTTCCTTGGGACAAGCTAAACCCTCGACCTCCGCTTCTGGCGCCAACGAGCTGAAACGATCCCACTGCGAACGAGAGAGAGAGCCAGCTATGTCATTCTTGGCTCCGGGAACATGAGACGCAGTCACATGTGCATTCAAGGACAAGCATAGCAAAACCAACTGTTGCAACACTCGAACGACTGGAGGGGACGACGCGGTAAGACCGTTAATCGCACCCACAACGCCCATGTTGTCACAATTAAAACGATTGCGCCGATCCCGAAACTCAGACCCCCACAAATGGACAGCCACAAGGATCGGAAAAATCTCCAACAACGTAATGTTACGCACCAAACCGATTGCGATCCACTCATCAGGCCAACGAGACGCGCACCACTGTCCTCTGAAGTAAGCACCGAAGCCTATACCGCCAGCAGCATCCGTGAACAATTCCAAGACATCATTCGCAACGACGTCCGACATCACCAAAGAGCGGCCATTGCAGCCATCTAAAAAAGACTCCCAAACCGCCAAATCCGCCCTGAGATCCGACGACAATCTGATGAAATGATGGGGGGCCTGAATCCCTGCAGTAGCGCTGGCCAGCCTACGTGAAAAAACTCGCCCCATCAGCATCACCCGACACGCAAAATTCAACTTCCCCAACACTGACTGGAGGTCACGCAACGATATCTTCTTCAAACTACGTGCCCGAACCACTTCCGCCCGCAAATCCACCAACTTATCCTGAGGTAGCCTGAACTCCCACGCAACAGTATCAATTACAATCCCCAGAAAACGCAGACACGTACTGGGGCCCTCCGTTTTACCGGGCGCCAACGGCACGCCAAATCGCTCAGCAACCCATTCAATAGCCTGGAGAATTCTCTGACAACGCAACGAATCTGCGGGACCGACGCACAGAAAATCATCCAAGTAATGGATAACTGAGTCCCAACTGGAAATCTCCCGAATGACCCACTCCAGAAAAGAACTAAATGCCTCAAAATACGCACAGGACAATGAGCAACCCATTGGTAAGCACCTGTCCACGAAAAACTTGCCGTCCCAAATACAACCCAGCAGCCTCATGCTGTCTGGATGAACCTGTAATAAGCGAAACGCAGCTTCAATGTCGGTCTTAGCCAGAAGCGCACCCCGACCACAGCTCCGCACCCACCGAGCAGCCTCATCAAACGACGAGTAGACCACTGAACAAATCTACGGATCAATCCCATCGTTGACCGACCTCCCTCGAGGAAACGACAAGTGCTGAATAAGCCGAAATTTATTAGGCTCATTCTTCCGAACCACACCCAGAGGGGAAACCACCAGATCCGGAAACGGGGGAGCCTCGAAAGGGCCCGCCATGCGGCCCAAAGAAACCTCTTTTTCAAAACAAATGAAGCATGAACCAGCGCAGAACGTAAATTTTTTAGAACTAGTGGAATAACGAAAGGGGGCTGAGGAATAACGAACCCGTCCTTAAAACCTGCATGTAACAATGCAGCTTTCTCTCTGTCCGTGTATCTATTTAGATAAGGGACCATCTTTTCCAGATTCACCGGAGTCTCCCCCTTTGGAATTACCGCCCCCAGCTCCTGACTTCCCTTTCTTAAAACACTTAGAGGCTCCGTGTGAGGCCCCGTTACAGGTGGAGCAGAGAAGTTTAAATTTGCAGTACGCCCCAAACTTGCACTGCCTGTCGTTGAACTGCCAGCAAACCCCCACCTTGTGATTTCCGGACTGCCCCTGCCAGCTTCCACTCGTGGCACTGGCGTTTCCACTACTCTGGCTGGTGCTGCCAGCCCCCCCATGAAAGGAGCTCCCAAACTTGTTTTGCGCTATGACCCGTATCCACAACCCAATATCCTTCTGATCCCAACGAATGGCTGGCCGAACGGCCTTCCTCTGCCGGAATTGCTCTTCGTACCGAAGCCACGCCTGACCCACATAAACTCTGTAAGCTTCCCCGATCGCATCCAGGTAACAAAACAATGCCGAGCAATTGTCTGGGGCCTTTTCTCCAATGATGCTCGCAAAAATGGCAAACGCCTGCTGCCAATTCACGAACGTCTGGGGAATGAGTCGCCACCTGCGCTTCTCCTCCTCCTCCTTTTTGCTGTCCTCTTTCCTACTCTTGTCCAAATTAAATTTCTCGAGAGGCAATAATGAAAAAATTTCCACATATTTGTCCTTCCAAATACGCTCCTTTACCTCCTTCTTTAAATGAGCCCCCAGAGGGCCTTCAAAACAAACGTATACCTCCCCATGAGCCCTGTCATCTAAGTGCACCCGACACTCCTGCTCCTTCTCCGTTTGCACAGACACTGACACCGGGTCTCGTGCATGCCTGGTCGGCTCCGACCCGCTCGGCCACACCTGCCCCCCGACCTGTGACCCCACCCAAGCCGCCAATGGAGATGACGCAAGAAAACCCTGTTCTAAGCGTGACAACAAATTCCACACGTCCCCTAACATGTCAACTACGCCCCCTCCCACCCCAGTACCATCCGCCGGGGAACCCACACCCGCCGAAGAGGAAGACAAAACAGTAGACACAGAGGCATACTCACCGGGCTGCGAGGGGGCTGTGGGCCCTCCAGCCGAACGACCAGGATCCACGGGTGAAGGTCCACCTGTTCTTGTAGCGAAGCTGGCACCGCTGGACTGACGCTGACGCAGAGGACTCTCTCCCGGAGGATCCGGGGTGCAGGACCCGAAACCCAGGGTGGATCCCGCTAGCCGATCTCCTGGCGACCACGCTGCCTGGGTCGCCGCATTGTGGCTCCTGGATCCCCCACCATCTGACCCCGCTGAAATGGCCCCCGGTGATGAGGCATGTGCCCCCAAAGCGCGCCCCCTGCCGCCGTCTGTGGGGGTGGAAGCTGCTGCAGGACCTCCTGTCATGCCGCCCAGCTTGAGAGGCAGACCATGGTGCGGGCACCCCCCCGCCGCAGTCCCCTGACCCACCCAAAGTCCCCCTCCCGGTGAGAGGTGAAGTGCTGGGCCCTGCCGCCTGGCAGGCCGCCGTCCTGGAGCTGCCCGACCACGAACCGGAGCAGGAAGCAGGCTGTGCAGCTGGAGCGCCGTCAGCACAGCCCCTCGATGCCTGTGTTGAGCTGCGCCGTCTGGCGCGTGTCAGCCCCGCCCCTGAAGAGAGCGAGCCGTCGGGCTGGACACCGCCGCAGAGCCTCGCCGGGCTTGCGGATTCCTCCCAAGCCGGGGCCCGCTATTACGGGAGCGCGCGGCGCCCGGCTTGGAGGGTCCCGGGAGGGGCTCCTGCGCCATCGGGAGGCCCGGGGAGCCGATTCAGGGGAGAGCCGCTCGGGAGGCCTCACCCTTCTGGTCCGTCGCTCTCTCGTCCCCGGCTGAGTTGCCTGCTCAGTGGTCCCAGGCGTGATGGAGGCCAGCTGTGCCGCTAACCAGCCCGGCGACTGCAACAAGGACGCCTGCCGGAGGCATTCCAAGGCCCGATCCACGGCAGACATGAAGGCTGGTGACAAGCTGCGGGTAAGAGCGGGAACAGAGATGGAGGAAGGCCCACTGCACCCCCTTATAAATGTGCAACGCCCCCATTTCCCAAAAACGCTCCCCCCACCCTCTCCTTCCAATCCCCCGTCGTGTTGGCCTCCGCCCATGCCTCTTCTGTGAGGGAGGGGGAGGCTCAGCTCCGGCCATTGCTTTATCACTTACATTCACATTTTTCCACAATATCTTTATCCCAATTCCCCTTCCCATTAAATATCACTATGCCCCTTTGTTCATAGTCATCAACAGCCATATTATCACAAAATATCTTCACCACCTCTTTTTCCAATGTTAAAGATGGCCGCCATGATTGTTGTGCAGCGCTCAATAAGGTGACGTTCTCCCTGATGACCCTTTTGCAGCAGCTGTATTCGCACTTTATTAGCCAGACGATACCCCTCCACCACACGTCCTGTCAAAGCGGAAGCGAAACGCGTGCTGGATTTGTGGCATGCTCACTTGGTCTGTATTATGCATATACTCTATCACGTCATTAATTATTAATACAGGATAAGTGAGGGCCCTGCTCGCAAGCTTACAATCTACAAGGAAATGGGAGGGGCATATAGGTGAGAAGCACTTGTTATTTCAGGTCCAGCCATTATAATAAATAGGGGTTTTCATATAAAGCTGCACAATCCGGTCATCAACCAGTATGTTTAAATGCAGATATCAAGTGCGGTTTTCATGTGCATGGAGCCTGTGGAGTCAGATGAATAGGAGGGAGCATTTATTATCCTGGGTTGCTTTATGCATGGCATCATATAATAATGTAGGTTAATATTAAGATGAGCAGGACTCATGGGAGTTCGGGTTTGTCGGGTTCGGACAAACTTTAGTCCAAAGTTTGGTTCGAGTACCAGAACCTGACCAAAGCTTGACCCCGGACCTGAACCTCATATTAGTCAATGAGGACCTGAACTTTGATGCTGTAAAATGGTTTTAGTAAGGGCTACAGGTTCACTTAAGTAGGCAAAATGGGGGTAAGAGCATGACAATTGCCCTGCAAACAAATGTAGATGGAGAAATTACTTAAAATAACAAAATATTTAAAAAAAATCTTAAGCCAAAAGGCAGAAGTCCAAGTTGAGAAGTAGAGCAGTTCCTTGTGAGTGTATTTTACTGTATTTGTTAATAAATAAATGAAAAAAAACAATGTGGATTCCCCTATTTTTAATAACCAGCAAATGGAAAGCAGACAGTTGTGAGCTGTTCTTATTATTTAGGGTCCCACCTTATTTGTAATAAGTAGAAAAGGCAAAGCAGACAACTGTGAGCTGAAATTAATAGGATGTGAAGCACCATACTTATTGGGCCCTTCCCAGCATAATAAGACCAGCTCACTTGCAGTATAAGCCAGTGTAGGCCTGAACTTTTTTGCTGTAAAATGATGGTTGAAAGTGGTTGGGGGTTGCAAAAGGAAGTAAAATTGGGTTAGGAGCAGGACAGCTGCTCTGCAAAGAAATGTGGATAGCAATTTCACTTAAAATTACAGAGAATAATAAAAAAAATAATAATTATCTTGAACCAGGAGGCAGATGCCAAAGTGAAGAGGTGTAGATGGATGTGGCAGTGTAAGTGGAAGAAGCACGGGAGGAGGTATCCAACACTGTTTTTGTGGAGTTTTTGTTTTTTAGGGAAATTGCTTTAAAGTTTTGTTACGGTAATTGCTGGGTTCTGTAGGTGTACAATACAGTGGGTACGGAAATTATTCAGACCACTTTATATTTTTCACTCTTTGTTTCTTTGCAGCCATTTGGCAAATTCAAAAAAGTTCATTCTTTTTCTCATTAATGTACACTCTGCACTAGAGTTGAGCGAAACGGGTCGAAAAAATTGAAAAGTCGCCGACTTTCGCCAAAGTCGGGTTTCATGAAACGAAACCCGACCTTAGCATGAGGTCGGCCACGAGGTCGGCGACTTTAGCAGCAAAGTCGCGTTTCAAAAGATGCTTGAGCGCCCTTTTTGCAGCCAATCATGAAGAACGGACACTGTGGGCAACGTGATGGCATAGGCAGCGGTCACCACCATCTTTGAGAAGGGCATGCAAGTGATTGGCTTGCTTTGTGGGGCATCACAGGGGTATAAAAGGGTGGGGATGCCGACCGCCATGTTACTCATGCTGATCTCAGAATAGGGAGTGCTGCTGCTGGTGATTCTGTAGGGAGAGCGTAAGGCAGGGAAGAAGATACCAAAAACTGATTCTGCTGCTAGCGACTTTGCCTGTACAACACACCAGTCACTGTGCAGTGCAAGGGGAGGCTATATTTGGTGCCTCAGCTCTGTTGATTATTAGGCTGCCTTTTAAGGCTACCTGGTAGCTGCATTGCTGTGTGCACACTGCTGAGCAAACTGCTTTTTTCAAAGCAATCCAGATTTTATTGTTTTGTCCTTGTGAGTTACTGAGCATTCATTTTTCACACACCGTACAGCAGTGTACGCTCCTCACACAGTACCGTGTAACGGCTGTTATCACGGCCACAGTGAAGCTATCTGTGTGTGACTCTGTAAGGAAAAGTCGAGAAGTTGTTCCGTTCTTTCAGACCTACACTCTAGGGAGATTCCAGTTCTGCCCAATTCTATATACACCTTGTAGTTTGTCATACACTAGGCAATTTCTGCCGGTCACATTGCGGTGTTAAATAAACAGGGCTTGACTGAATCCAACAGTGTCCTGAAGTGTAGAGACATTCCAATTCTCCACAGTCCTCTATACACCTTGTACCTTGTTTTAAAGTACCAGAGAGTTGGTGGAAATTTGTGTACATTTTTCCAAAAAAGGAGGAGGTGTGGTGGAAGAGTCCATGGAAGTGGGCGGGGGTTGGCAGCTGGTAATGATGGTGTTGGATCTGCTGGTAGTGGCAAAAGCAAAATAGCACCTAATGCAGGAGGTGTTGAGGCTGCGTCATCGTCTGGCTCCACAAGGCCTCGAAGGCTCCCTTTTCTCTGTGAAGGTAAACCGCTTCTAAAGCCGGAGCTTCATGTACAAGTTTTGGCTTGCATTGCTGACTCAGCCTCAAGCTCTATCGCCTACTCTTCTGAAGTTTTAAAAAATAAAAGCACTGAGTCGTCATTGGAGGCTCATGGTCATGAACCACATCTTTCCTTGTGTCCTTCACCCCTACCAAAATTGAAGGATGCGGCAGGCCACACTACAGATTACTCCATGGAGCTGCTTTCACATACCATGCCTGGGTTATCAAGTCAAATCGTGAATTACCCTGGCAAAGATGAATCTGACATGGAGTGCAATGATGCACAGCCACTGATAGATGATTCTGCTGGTACATTTACTCAGAGCACTACATTGTCCTCGCTGTGTACTGAGACAGAATCTGATCCAGATGAAACTCAGGTGCCCCTTCCCGCATACTATACCACCATACATGGTGCCACAGAGGAAGGTGCACATGACATTGAAGAGGAGGTGATGGATGACCCAGTTGTTGTCCCAGATTGGCATCCATTGGGGCTAGAGTGTGCCGCTGCCAATAGCTCAGAAGAGGACGAGGAGCATCCGCAGAGGGCATCGACATGGCAACAGTTGTTATCTGGCAGGCCCAGAGCAGTCCAAAAACGGGTTACAAAAACCCAAAAAATTGCAGGACAACTTGGCCAGATGGTCCAAATAGCACAGCATGCAAGGCCTCAAACTGTTTTCCCTAGTAGGAAGAGTGCAGTGTGGCACTTTTTTGAACAAAATCCTAATGATCAGGCAAAGGTTATCTGTAAGAAGTGCGTAAAGACCTTTAGCCGAGGGAAAAATCTGAGAAATTTGAATACCAGTTGCATGCTAAGACATTTAACCACCATGCACTTGCAAGCGTGGACGGACTACCAAAATTCACGTACCACATGTGCTGCTGCTCCCAAAGAAGGTAGTCAGCAACGCAACATTGTTTCCCCCACTGTAAGTCCACCGGTTAGCACACCGCCAGCAGCAAATGTTGAGTTGTCGTTGCAAGGGCTAATCAGTCAGGGAATCACACTCTTATTGCAACGAAAGACTGAATCTAGGCCATCAGAAAGAACTCCAACTCCATCACCATCATCAACCCTCTCTCAGTCCACCATGTCCACCGCTAGTTCCACCATATGCAGCTCTCAAGTCCAGCTCACCCTTCCAGAGACTATGAGTAGGACAAAAAAGTACTCATCCTCTCATCCGCGTACACTGTGTTTGAACGCCCACATTGACAAACTAATCTCGTTGTAGATGATGCCCTATCGGTTGGTTGAAAGCGCAGATTTCTGCGAACTAATGGCCTACGTAGTACCACGCTATGAACTACCAAGTCGCCACTTCTTTTCTCGCAAAGCCATCCCAGCCCTCCACCATCATGTGAAAGACCGCATTGTCCATGCACTCAAGCAGTCAGTGAGTGGAAAGGTGCACCTCACAACTGATGCATGGTCCAGTAGGCATGGCCAGGGCCGTTACGTATCCATCACTGCGCACTGGGTTAATGTGGTAGATGCAGGGTCCACAGGGGACAGCGGTGGTGGAACAGTGCTGCCTAGCCCACGGTATAGGAAACAGTTGGCTGTAGGCGTTCGGCCCTCCTCCTCCTCGAAAGCTGGTCCACAGAGCGCAGTCGCAAGAGCACTGCATCCGCAGCTGACAATGTTGCAAACGAGGTGTCCCCCTATCGATCAGCTAGTGGAAAGCGTCAGCAGGCTGTGTTGCAGAAGATGTGTTTGGGTGACAGACACACCGCGGAGGTACTGGCCGACTACTTTCAGCGACAAACTGAGTCATGACTGGGCAGTCTACATCTTGAGGCATTCAAGGTAGTTAGTGATAACAGCCGGAATTTTGTGGCAGCCATAGCCCTTTCAAAACTCAGACACATACCTTGCTTGACTCACACCTTCAAACTGGTGGTGCAGTGCTTCCCCACTAATTATTCGGAGTTAACAGGCCTGCTCCAGAAGGTTCGAAGACTGTGCTCGCACATCCGCCGGTCGCCGGTACACTCCAGTCGTATGCATAAGCTGCAGCGATTGATCCACCTTCCCAAGCACCGCCTAATTATCGACGCTGCAACAAGGTGGAACTCCACCCTGCACATGGTTGAGTGGCTGTGCGAACAAAGGCAGGCCGTAATGCATTTGTGGGAGGATACACGGGCAGGCACTTTGAGGGCAGACATGGAGTTGACAGGTGTGCAGTGGTCGAAGCTGAAAGACCTCTGTAAAGTCCTTCAGTGTTTTGAGGAATGCACACGGCTGGTAAGCGCAGACGACACCCTCATAAGCATGAGGATCCCACTTATGCATCTGCTCCTGCAAACTGTGACACACATTAAGGAGCAGGCGTCTGCAGCCGAGGTTGATGAGGAGGAAGAGGAGGAGGGAAGCCTTGATGACAGTGAGCCATTGTCTGGTCAGGGAACTGTCGTGGACGAGGTGGAGGAAGAAGAAGAGGAGGAGGAGGAGGAAGATGACGGGGATGATCATTTAGGGGAGGAGGATGCTTCTCGTGGGGCAAGAGAAAATATTGTCTTTGCAAGGTCTGGTACTGGGTTTGAGCGTGATTGGAGGGATGTGGATTTGCCTGAAAGTGCTCCTCCACGCAGCACTCGCAGTGCATCATTGACACCTGGAACATTGACCCACATGTCAGATTATGCCTTGCAGATCCTAAAAAGGAACTCCCGCATTGCCAAAATGATGAACGATGATGACTACTGGTTGGCCAGCATCCTGGATCCACGCTATAAAGGCAAATTCCAAAACATCATGCCACAGGAGAACCTTGACCTAATATTGGCTAATAAACAAGCTGCTCTGGTAAACCGGTTGGTTGAGGCATTCCCAGCACACAGCAGCGGTGAAGGTTCTCACACAAGCCGTAGGGGCCGGGTGCAACTTGGAAGAGGTGTTCGTGGTGCACACATCAGAAGTGGCGTTGGAGACAGGGGTTTCATGACCATGCTGTGGACGGATTTTTCAAGTCCCGCTCACACGACTGGTAATACTGCATCAATTGAAAGTGACAGGAGACAGCACTTGTCAAGTATGGTTACAAACTACTTTTCCTCCCATATCGATGTTCTCCCTCACAGGTCATTCCCATTTGACTATTGGGCAGTTAAACTGGACACCTTGCCTGAATTGGCACAATATACCTTTTAGGAACTCGCTTGCCCAGCTGCAAGTGTGCTATCGGAAAGAGTCTTCAGTGCTGCTGGATCAATACTGACAGAAAAAAGGACCCATCTGTCGACCCAATATGTGGATGATCTAACCTTCATTAAAATGAACCATGCATGGGTTTCCAAGGATTTTGTCCCACCTTACCCTTATGACACATATGTTGCCAGAAAAATTGTTTTCTTTGGTCCGCCTGTTCCTGGGACTTGACCAATTTCGCCTTTAGCAGCAGGTGAATGTCCCACATCAACATATGGCATTTTGTAAACCTCCCTAACTGGGCAGCCTCCTCCCCCTGGGCCGGGGTCACCACCGAGCGCATGCAACCGTGCAAGTGCCGTTGCCCTGGACAGGTGGGTGGGCTGACTCGTGGGCTCGGGACTGACACAGGGTCCCTCATAGTGCAATCAAGTGTCTCTGATGGTGGGGGTGCACACCCGCCATCAGACACACCGCCGTACTATGAGGGGCCCAGTGCCAGTGCCGACCTCCACGAGTGGGCCCCCCTTGCTTGGCCAGGGCCCCAGCATTTGCAATGTTTTCCTCTCCCTGCTCCTCCGCTGTGTAGTCTGGGCTGTCAAATCCATCACTGGGACTGCCACTTCAAATTTGGTGAACTGATACAAGATGATGGTTAAGACGTCCACTGCTCTTGAACAACTCTTCTGATAATTCTTTCCACTACTCTGAAATCCTGCAAGGAGCACCTGATCTTACCTGGTTTATAGTGAAAGTATCTACTTTCCATTTACAGATCATGACCTCAAAAGTGTTCACTGGAGCATTCAGTAGTTTAGGAAGTCTTCCGTCACCAATGCCATCAGTAGGTTTTGCAACAATAAGGTTGAGAAGGTCTTGAGACAGCTCACTTGTTTTACCCATTATGAGCTATTTCTTGTGTGGCACCTTGGTAATGAGACACCTTTTTTTAGGCAATCAGTTGAACCAGCTGATATTATTTTTCACTAGCAGGATTGCTTTTTAATTACCAATAGATTTTAGCTGGTGTCGTGGCTTTCCATGGCTTTTAGCACCTCTCTTTCTTCCTGTGTTCAATATTTTTTTCTGTGTCATTTTTACATTCTTACACATAATTTATGGACATCTGTGGTTTGATCTCTTTGCCTTTGTGGGTTCAATGGGTTGTTAACGACAAATATGACAAATATGTGTTTAGAAATATGTTTACTTAGAAAATGGTGATGTATTCAATACTTATTTCATGCGCTGTATGTATACACATACACACACCTCTTTAGATGATAAATCACACATAGCATTTGTAACATACTAAGTGAACAAGGTCCATTACAACACACTTTTATGAATCCCTATAAAGGCAGCAAAGGAACGAAAGAGGATAGTAATATAAGTCTAAATCAACATAATAATTTTGAACTTTCGAAAAGATTGTGCAAAAATCCTGCACTGTGTTCCTCTACAGCCTCAGGTTTATATATATTACTGTCATCTTTAGGGCTCATACTCACTTGTGAGAGACTCGTACCATTCTCATGCGAGTATCTCGCATGAAAACCTGGCACTGCCACCGGCACTCGGACTGGAGCGTGCGGCTACGTGTATTTCTATGCCGCCGCCGCACGCTCCAGTGCCAGTGCTGGCGGCAGTGCCAGGTTTTCATGCCAGAGGCTCTCACGAGAATGGTGCTAGTCTCTCACAAGTGAGTATGAGCCCTTATACTGTTTTTTCTGCGGTTAGTAATTTTCTCCCCATCTAATTGTATATTTCCCGATGGACTTACAAGGTGACAAGTTCTAGGAATCCACTTCTATTCACATACTGGAGGTCTCTACATTACATTAAGTATGGCCGAAACAGCCTCAACTTGCATGTAAAAATGGAGGGAAATTGCTGTAAAAGGTAGGAATAATTTTTCAGGTAACATCAAACTATTAGACTGGTATATTGCATTGGTCATTGCAATACAGTGATTCCAATCTGAGAGTAAATTGATCCAGCAGTTGTTAATAGGTAGCAAGATGTGTAGCTGATCCTATGGCCGGGGTCACACTAACCGACGAAAAATACGGTCCGTAGTTTACATGCGTAATACGGATGAATGACCCCTAAATAGTGCTCCGTAGGTCATCCGTAAGCAAGGTGTGGTCGCGTATTTTGCGCATGTCAGCATCCGTATGTAATCCGTATGGCATCCGTATGCAATCCGTATGGCGAGATTTTCTCGCAGCCTTGCAAAATGGACATTTAACGGTTTTGAGGCCTGCTAACTATTTAAATCATTAGCCTGCACCCTATTTATTGCCTCAGGAACAGGTGGCTGCCTCCATTCTGTCCATTTGTCACCTTGCATTCACTAGGTGTGTTGCTGTTGTATGTGCAACATGGCAAACAGTCTGAGTTTCAACACAACTGAGCAGGTTCTCTTCAACTGGCTTTTGTCACGCCGCTTTGGCCAACCATACCCAGTGATAGTGGATCCGCGGAGGAGGAGACGCATGTGGGTCCATCCACTATTGAGGCAACGACTCACAAGAGGTCATTTTCACCGCCTCTATTCTTCTATGCGGGAGCATCCTGTCAAATTCTACCAATACTGTCGCATGAGCCTTGCAACATTTGATCGACTCTTGGAGACAGTGCGCCCTGGGATAACCTTTCAGGACACAAGGATGCGCAAAGCTATATCTGCAGAGGAGCGACTTCTACTCACAATACGGTATGTACTACACAACCACATTCTCTACGTTCATAATGTGTTGGCCAAAGTATGTATTTTTGGCTTATTGGACTAAGATTAATGCCCTCATCTTAGTCCACATATGTTTCAACTTACAGACCAGAATGTTATGTGTAATATGTACTGAATATCACTTAGTAATTGGGCAAACAAAGATGTGTGTTATTCGCTCTGAATTCCTAACAAGTTTGGTATGTATGTACCTGGTGTTTTTGTAATTTGGGCATTCTAAAATCTTCCTTTTCTGTTGTTCTTCAGCTTCCTGTCCACTGGCCTTTCTTATGCCGCCCTCCACCATGAGTTTCTCATTGGAAGATCTACCATTTCAGGCATAGTCAGGTCAACGTGTATTGAAATCTGGACAAGACTCCATCAACTCGTCATGCCCGAGCCCAGGATGGAAGACTGGTTGAGGATATCAAGGGACTTTGAGGAGGAATGCCAGTTTCCTAATTGTATTGGGGCTCTTGATGGCAAACATATCCGGGTGCGTAAGCCGCCAAACTCTGGCTTCCAATTCTTCAATTATAAACAATACTTTTCTGTTGTATTGTTGGCTCTGGCAGACCCTAAATACAAGTTTATAATTGTTGACATTGGGGCCTATGGAAGGACGGGAGACTCTCGAGTCTTCAATACTTCCATTACGGCTCGGCGGCTACGCACCAACCAGCTGGATCTACCACCACCACGCCAGCTACCAGCCTCCATTCCAGAATCAGTCCCTTATAACCTTGTGGCAGATGAGGCGTTTCAGTTAACACGCAATGTCATGAGGCCATATCCCCGGCGCAACCTTGACCACAGGCGCAGAATTTTTAACTTGGGCCTATCACGTGCTCGGCGACTGGTGAAGTGTTCCTTTGGCATTCTTTATGCCAAATGGCGGGTACTCCAGTCTGCCATTCAGCTGAGTGAGCAAAATGTAAATGAAGTAGTGAAAGCCTGTGTGGTTCTTCATAACTTCACCAGGATTCATGATTGTTCCTCCTCTGCTGGTGTTGTGCATAGGCCGGACAATGTGTGTAGGGTGAGACCACCTATCAACCCTCAACGTAGATCGCTCTCTGGGCTCAAAGTGCGTGATATTTTCACTAATTACTTTATGTCACCTGAGGGGGAAACTTCTTGGCAAGAGCATGCTGTATCTATGTTATAATGTTTGCTTTTATGTGTGTCTAAATATATATATTTCTACCCCTTCTGATTCTATGTCTGTTTAATGGCATTGTTAAGCGTATATTAGTATGCTGATACGGTTTTTGATAATTGAGACAGAGACGTAAATTGTAGTAGACAAATTTTTACTTTTGCCTTTTTTTGTTTCTTTTTTTAAAGGCAAACATATTTGTGCCATATGATAACTGGGGCAATGGGCCAAATTGCCCTTTTTGCAGATGTGAACATTTTTGAAGTATAAAATTTGCACACATTTCCAAAACAAACAGAATGTTATAACAAACTTGCTACATTAGACATTTTGAATCCAAAGGAAAAAAGATGTGTTCTCCATCAACAAAATTATATAAAAAAGATAAAACTCACATTTCTTAGGAATGTTTGATAATCATATTAATAAGCCACCATGACAGCCAAGGCTACCTTACGCGTTTCTGACACATATTACATGTCTGTAAAAAGACTATATTTCACCAAGCTATACTGGGAAAGTCAAAGGATCAAAACAGACTACTCACTTGATAATGCCGAGAAAAGGCGTGCTGCCCTTATTCAAGTAGTCACTGTTTTGCCTGCTAAATATATTCCAGAATCAAGGCGAACAGCCTCAAGAACATCACGCTCTCTCTATGTATTATCAAGTGAGTAGTCTATTTTGATCCTTTGACTTTCCCAGTATAGCTTGGTGAAATATAGTCTTTTTTACAGACATGTAATATGTGTCAGAAACGCGTAAGGTAGCCTTGGCTGTCATGGTGGTTTATTAATATGATTATCAAACATTCCTAAGAAATGTGAGTTTTAGGCTTTTTATCTAAAATTGATGATGGAGACCACCTCTTTTTTCCTTTGGATAGGGATTTTGAGCACCAGTTGAACCACACTGGGCATCTCCTGCCATCAGACCGCTTATGGACACTGATGTACAGTATGCGTAAACAATTTGCATGTTTTTATGCTGTTATAAATTGGGGAAAGTGGGGGAAGGAGAAGGCGGAAGAGCAGCCTGTGGTTGCTGCTGGCTACTTTGAGCAACATCGCCCTGTGTGGGGGCATACTGTTGCCCATGATGTGGGTAGTGTCCTTCCTCATGTGATTGTTGGGGGTACTGGCCAGAGTAATAATGATGAGGGGCATCTTGGTGGCTCTGGTACCCACCAATATAGCCATGTCATCCCCAACCAGGTTGGGACCAGCCTCCAGCACTGCATGGGAAAAAGTGGCCATATTGGTGGGGTTGGCTAGAGGCAGACATATGTTGCTGCTGCTGTGAAGGTTGGGTAGGAGGAGGAAGGGGGTTAGGTGTAGGCCCACCTATTTGAGTGTCTTCAGACCCTGCTTGAGCAAGCATCTGTGTGGGTGGTCTCATGCGCATTAGATTTCGGTGGGAATGCTGCCACCTCTCCAGATATTCAAACAGCTCATATGGGGTATTCTGGGGTGTGCTTGCATCAAGCAGGATCTGAAAACATCCTCGAATACGGAGCCTCACCTCACGGGAAAGGGCACAGAGATAAAAGGCAAGGCTATGTGAATATGCCTCCTCTCCATCATCTGTATTCACTCTAGCCAGATAATTTAGGACCCCTGTGTCCACATTGGTCCTGGTATCTTGTGCAGGAATCTGGCGCCTTCTTCGTCCTCGCCGGGATGTTCCAGCAGGCTGTGGGGAGCCCCAGATCTGAGCAGTTGGGCTGCTGCTCATGTTGCCCTGCTCCTCCAGTATGGGTGATGTTGCAGCAGCAGACGGTCCTGGTGGTGTGGTTTGGGACACAGGCAATGGGTTCTCCTGAGACGATTCTTCACCCATGCTTCTTGTAGGGGGAGAAGATGGGCCAGCCACCTCATCCCCTACAGGGTCAATTATGGGCTCTGTATCTGAGCCCGTTCCTCTATCCGTAAGGTTGGAGTGAGTTCTGTTATGAAAGAGAACAGAGCCAAAAATACATTAATATTTTTGACCCTGTAAAGTATCTGTGTATTGTGGTGTGAGGTATCTACTTACGGTCTCAGATCCAGAATAGGGGTGAGGAAGGAGAGGCGGTCATAATAAATGTATTTTCTTTTGACGTAGCCCGCATCACCACTCCTGGACCGCTGCTGACGTTCCCGCCTGTACTGATCGCGGATGCTGCGCCAGCGTTTCATCACATCTTCCACTGCAATGTGACAGGAAATATTATCAATTTTACATATCTGATCGGTCACATTTGCTACCAGTAGTCTAGGCATGTGGCCTTCTGGGGTGTGCTTTCTACCCAGGGTGGCATATCTAATTGGGCCATCCAGGCCAGATATACAGGGTCAGAATAGTTCACGTATCAAGTAACTGCACTTAATAACTTGGTTGGCTAAGAGGATGAGGAGCTTGTGGCCTGGGCAAAATTATGGCAGTGTCAAACCATGTGTCACATCAAAATCTACCCGCCTCATGAGGAAAAAAGTAGAAGCACAGGAAGGGGGGGCTGATTCTGTATGCATTTTATGATGTGAGGTAATTTTAATCATTTTTTGGCCTTTTACTTACTCAGTTTCTGCTGCTCCTCACGTGGGCGATCACCAAAATCATGGAACATCTGCCGACATATGCGCCTCCATGATGCCTCCTTTCTTGTCCGGTTGGCATAATGGGCATCACGTTGGTCCCAGAGTTCGGGACGCTCCTGCATCAGTACAATGAGCATCTCCACATTTAGGAAATATGGCGCCATGCTGCTGCTGTACTCCGTGGAGGTGTACTTCCTGGATGTCTGGAGCGGTTTTTGAGCTCATTTGCATGTCTAGGCTTCCTGATGATGGATTGGCCCATTTCCTGTCACCAGCCAAAAGACCTGCGTATTTCTCGCAAGTCACACGTGTGGTCCGTGTGTAAACCGTATTTTTTGCGCACCCATAGACTTGCATTGGCGTATTACGGGCGCATGCTGCGATTGTCACGGACTGTAGAATGCGGGCGAGAAATATGCGGCTGTTGGGAGCAAACCCATAGAGAATCATTGGTCCGTGTGTAATGCCTGCTTTTAACGCCTCTCACTCGTCCGTATTCCTCTCTAGTGTGACCCCGGCCTATTACTGAGGATGGCGGGTGGAAACCAAATAGCATTGCACTCATTTCATTGGAAGAAGTATGCTCATAAGACATACTGATAGGGAACTTAGATTGTGATTCCCATCGAGGACAGCGATGATAATGTGTGCAAACTGTAAAGCGCTGCGGTATATGTTACCGCTATATAAAAATAAAGATTATTTATTATAAGATGAAATGGTCTTTAAATAGGTCAAAAGTTAAACATGACATTTCCTTTGTATTTTAGGCAAAAAAAAGTTGTCATTTTTTTTACATTTTAAAATGACAAAAAGGAAAATGGTTAAATGCAAAAGTTTGAGCACCCTTGGAGCTTTGTGTGCTCAGATAACTTTGACCAAGGTTTCGGACATTAATTGGCCTGTAAGAGTGCTGCTTGCTCACTATCATCATTAGGAAAGACCAGGTGATGCAAATTTCACAGCTTTATAAAAACCCAGCCTCCTCTAACGCTTTCCCAAAAAAACAGCAGCCATGGGTTTTACTAAGCAGCTGCCTAGCACTCTGAAAATGAAAATAGTGGAGGCCCACAAAGCAGGAGGCTACAAGAAGATAACAAAGCGTTTTCAAGTCGCCCTTTCCTCAGTTTGAAATGTAATTAAGAAATGAAAGTTAATATGAGCAGTGGAGGTAAAGATAAGGCCAGGAAGACCAAGCAATATTTGAGTAAGAACTGCTCATAGGATTTCTGAAGACACTTGCACAAATATGGCCTTCAGGGAGGCGGCTTCCTCAGTGGCTGCTGAAAGCAGGCAGTGAGGAAGCCTGTGCAGCAGCTGTCAGATCGCTGATCTGACACAGCGCTGTTCTAAATGTCAGATCAGCGATCTGACACTTCACAGTAATGTCCCCCCTGGGGCAAAGCAATAAAGTGAAAAAAAAGTGGAAAAATAATTTAAAAAAAAATCCCAAAATAAATTTAAAAAAAAAATATTTCCTAATAAATTCATTTTTTGGAAATAAAAAAAAAAAACAATAAAAGTACACATAATTAGTATCGTCGCGTCTGAAACAACCCCTCCTATAAAACTGTCCCACTAGTTAACCCCTTTAGTGAACCCCTTAAAAAATAAAAATAAATAACAAAGCAACAAAAATGCGTTATCATCATATCGCTGAACAAAAAGTGCAATAACGCACGATCAAAAAGACACATATAAATAATCATGGAACCGCTGAAAACGTCATCTTGTCCTGCAAAAAATTAGCCACCATACAGCATCATCAGCGAAAAAATAAAAAAGTTATAGCTCGCAGAATAAAGTGATGCAAAAATAATTCTTTTTGATATAAAATACTTTTCATTGCATAAAAGCAGCAAAACATAAAAAAATTACATAAGTGAGGTATCGCTGTAATCGTACTGACCCGAAGAATAAAACCGCTTTATCTATTTTACCGCATGCGGAACAGTGTAAACGCACCCCCCAAAAGAAATTCTTGAAATGCTGGTTTTTGTTCATTCTGCGTCCCAAAAATCGGAATAAAAAGCGATCAAAAAATGTAAGGTGCCTGAAAATGGCACCAATAAAAACGTCAACTCGTCCCGCAAAAAATAAGACCTCACATAACTCTGTGGGTCAAAATATGGAAAAATTATAGCCCTCAAAATGTGGTGATACAAAAACTATTTTTACAATAAAAAGTGTCTTTTAGCGTATGACAGCTGCCAAACATAAAAACCGCCATATATAGTAAATCAAACCCCCCGTTATCACCCCCTTAGTTAGGGAAAAATAATAAAATTAAAAATAAGTATTAGGGTTAGGGTCTGGGCTAGGTTTGGAGTTAAGGATAGGGTTAGGGTTATGGTTAGGGCTGAGATAGGGTTAGAGGTGTGTTGGGGTTAGGGTTGGAGTTAGAATTGGGGGGGTTTCCACTGTTTGGGCACATCAGGTGGTCTCAAAACGCAACATGGCGTCTGATATCAATTGCAGCCAATTCTGCATTGAAAAAGTCAAATGGTGCTCCTTCCCTTCCAAGTTCTGCCATGTGCCCAAACAGTGGTTTACCCCCACCAATGGAGTATCAGCCTACTCAGGATAAACTTCTGTGAAGTACTTGTTGGTTCAAAGTGCTCACAACACATCAAGATAAGTTCCTTTGGGGGTCTAGATTCCAAAATGGGATCACTTGTGGGGGGTTTCAACAGTTTAGGCTTATCAGGGGCACTCCAAACGCGACATGACAGTCACAGACCATTCAATCAAAGCCTACATTCCAAACATCACTACCTCCCTTCCAAGCCTCTATGTGTGCCCATACAGTATATTTCTCCCACATATTGGGTATCAGCGTGCTCAGGACAAATTGAACAACAATGTATGGGGTCCAATTTCTCCTGTTACCGTTGGGAAAATAAAAAAATTGGGGACTAAAAGATCATGTTTGTGGAAAAAATATGATTTTTATTATTTTCACACCAAGGCGTCATAAACGTCTGTGAAGCCCTTAGGGGTTCAATGTGCTCACCACACATCTAGATAAGTTCCTTGGGGGGTCTAGTTTCCAAAATGGTGTCATTTCTGTGGGGTTTCCACTGGTTAGGCACATCAGGGGCTTTCCAAACGCGACATGGCGTCCAATCTCAATTCCAGCCAAAAAAGTCAAATGGCGCTGCTTACCCTTGGTAAAATTAAAATTGGGAGTGAAAAGATCATTTTTGTGGAAAAACTATGATTTTTTAATTTTACGGCTGTATCATATAAACTTCTGTGAAGCCCTTAGGGGTTTAAAGTTCTCACCACACATCTAGCTAAGTTCCTTGGGGGGTCTAGTTTCCAAAATGGGATCACTTGTGGGGGTTTCCACTGTTTATGCACACCAGGGGCTCTCCAATCGTGACATGGCGTCCGATCTGAATTCCAGCCAAGTTTGCATTGAAAAAGTCCTTCCCTTCTCTGAGCTCTGTCATGCACCGAAACAGTGGTTTCCCCCCACATATCAGGTATTATCGTACTCAGAACAAATTGCACAATAACGTTTGCAGTTCAATTTCTCCTGTTACCCTTGGTAAAATAAAAAAAAATTGGACCTGTAGTAATTTTTTTGTGAAAAAAAAGTTAAATGTTCATTTTTTTTAACAATCAAAAAATTCCTGTGAAGCACTTGAAGGGTTAATAAATTTCTTTAATGTGGTTTTGCGCACCTTGAGGGGTGCAGTTTTTAGAATGGTGTCACTTTTGGGTATTTCTTATCATATAGACCCCTCAAAGTGACTTCAAATGTGATGTGGTCCCTAAAAATAAAATGGTGTTGTAAAAATGAGAAATCGCTGGTCAACTTTTAACCGTTATAACTTCCTAACAAAAAATATTTTGGTTCCCAAATTGTGCTGATGTAAAGTAAACATGTGGGAAATGTAATTTATTAAATTTTTTGTGTGCCATATCTCTGTGATTTAAGGGCATAAAAATTCAAATTTGGAAAATGGCAACATTTTCAAAATTTTTACCAAATTTCTGTTTTTTCACAAATAAACGCAAGTTATATGAATGAAATTTTACCACTAACATGAAGGACAATATGTCTCGAGAAAACAGTGTCAGAGTCACCGGGATCCATGGAAGCGTTCCAGAGTTATTACCTCATAAAGAGACAGTGGTCAGAATTGTAAAAATTGGCCAGGTCATGAACGTGCAAACCACCCTTGGGGGTAAAGGGGTTAAGCATGTGCGTGGATCAATCAAGCTGTGGGGTTGTGTTGCAGCCAATGGCATGGGAAAGATTTTACAAGTAAAGGGATGAATGGATTCAATGAAATTTCAACAAATTCTTAATGGAAACATTACACCATCTGTAAAAAGGATGAAGTTAAAAGGGGATGGCTTCTACAAATGGATAATGATCCTAAACACATGTCAAAATCCAAAATAGACTATCTCAAAAGGCAGAAGCTGAAAGTTTTACAATGACCCTCACAGCACACTGATCTGAACATTATTGAAAATCTGTGGCAAGACCTCAAAATAGCAGTGCATGCAAGACGATCCAGAAATCTCACAAAGCTGGAAGAATTTTCCAAGGAAAAATTTTGTAATTTTTAAAATGTAAATGATGAAAATATATATTTTTTTACCTAACATGCAAAGAAAATATGTCATGTGTAACTTTAGGCCTTTTACAGATCATTTCCTCTTCAACTTACTTAACTGTTCCCTATAACAGTAATTTTGACCAGGAGTGCCCAAACTTTTATATTCCAAAGTATATGAATTGGGCTATGCTCCAGAACTCTCTCCATAGAAGTACATTAAACATGTGACATACATGTAGATTGCATGTCAAGAAAGGGATTTATTGTTTTTAAGCACAACACTACTTGTACCCTAGTTTACATGTGTGCAATAAAAAGGGATGATCAGCAGCCATGTGTAATGGTAATGACTATGCAAAGTAGTCCAGTGCTATGTATATTCTGCTGTATTGTAATGATCCATAAAATAAATCTCAAATATACATGATATATGCTGACTTCATTAATTACTTTATTTAAGTTACTAAATTTGGCCCTGATGATGATGGGTCCTTGACTCCAGAAGAGTCATCCTTTAACAAGAGAGGAAAAATCCCCAGTGGAGGAAACCTCTAGGGAACCAAGGTTAAAGGAGTGCCCTTCCCTTGGGCTGTGGATAGGTGAGAACAGAGACCGAGCCCGGAATCTGCCTCTTCTTACAGCCGTTACCTCACCTGTGTCGTGGGTACACTTGACTGCTGAAAGTCTGGTAAATGTCATATGACTGGATGAGAGCAGTCCAAGTCTGGAATCTGCCTCTTCATGCAGCAAGTAAGTCACTCTTCTGTGAGCATGCCTGACTGTGGAAAGTCCGGTAAATGTCATATCAATAAGCGAGAGCAGTCCAAGCCTGGAATCTGCCTCTTCATGCAGCAAGTTAGTCACTTGTCTGTGAACACATCTGACTGTGGAAAGTCAGGTAACTGTCATATCCATAGGTGAGAGCAGTCCAAGCCTGGAATCTGCCTCTTCATGTAGCAAGTAAGTCACTTGTCTGTGAACACGCCTGACTGTGGAAAGTCCGGTAAGTGTCATATCCATAGGTGAGAGCAGTCCAAGCCTGGAATCTGCCTCTTCATGTAGCAAGTGAGTCACTTGTCTGTGAACACGTCTGACTGTGGAAAGTCCGGTAAGTGTTATATCCATAGGTGAGAGCAGTCCAAGCCTGGAATCTGCCTCTTCATGCAGCAAGTAAGTCACTTGTCTGTGAACACGTCTGACTGTGGAAAGTCCGGTAAGTGTCATATCAATAGGTGAGAGCAGTCCAAGCCTGGAATCTGCCTCTTCATATAGCAGGTAAGTCACTTATCATTGAGCATGCCTGACTGTGGAAAGTCCGGTAAATGTCATATCCATAGGTGAGAGCAGTCCAAGCCTGGAATCTGCCTCTTTATGCAGCAGGTAATTCACTTGTCCGTGAACACACCTGACTGCGGAAAGTCCAGTAAATGTCACATCCATGGGTGAAAGTAGAGACCGATCCCGGAATCTACCCCGTTGTGCAGCAGGTAAGTCTCTTGTCCGTGAATATGTCTGGCTGCAGAAAAACTGGTAAGTGTCATATCCATGGGTGAATGCAGAGACCAATCCTGGAATCTGTGTCTGTTTTGCTTCATCACTGGTTGCCTGATCCTCACATGGTAGCCACCATGTAAAGGAGTTGTAGTGGAGTTGTCCCCTCCTGCTGGATTCCTTTTCAAAATAAAGAAAATAGAATTAAGCACTGTAGAATAAGCACTGAAGAAATTACAAACTCATTTCTTTACTGTATCAAGTGTAATCATCCAAATAATGGGACAGGGCAGCAATAGTTAAATCCTGTGGCCTCCTGGAATGCTGTGATGAAGCATTGCACGTCAACCATTTAACAAGAGACAGTATTTGCAGAACACGTACACTGCACCTTAAATGCCATGAAATCTCCCCTATTAGTGGCTGTAATAATTCCTCACCCAAGACCCCAGTCTTTTAATCAATGAACCTATTCCCATCACAATGGTGGGAACATGATTCGTGGCTTAACAAATGCCGCCGATCATCATGAATTTGATGAGCTGAGGCTGCCACGCCACCCAACCTGCCCAAGCTCTGGCACTTTATCAGAACTGGGCGAAAATGGCGTGAGAATGCCAAAAGCCACAATATTTTAGCGCGGCCTGTAGTTTCACCAAAATGTTGTGACATTTCAAAGCTTTTTAATGTCAGAATACTGGGGTAAATGAGTTGATAAATCAGGACCCTAAATCCTTTTGAAATAAATCTAAGATGCTCTTCTGATAAACTTTGAGCTGAGATAGTAAAACACTTACTTCTTTTTATAGAATCCTTCTTTGTTTCGGAAATATCTCATTTGATGTCCAGGTTGTGAGGACTCAGAATCATATATATAAACATATCGATCATCCGATTCTTGAAAGGAAACATTTTTCCCTTTGCTTTTATTTTTCATGGGATTTCTTCCTCTTAGAATAGACGGAGGTGTCTGTCTGTAGCCATCTAAGTCCGGATTAATCTTGGACTCTTTCACCTCCACTATACCGGCCTTGTGCAGCATTGTAATGTCTCCAGATGTACAGAAAATGTCAGATTCTCCTGTAGCGCAAAATATTGAAATTAGATTTAATAAAATACAAAATTCTATGTGATTAAGATTATTAACACTTACAGGTTATTATAACTTCTAAATAGTATATTAGACTGAGAAAAGAGGGACCCAATCCCCAGAGAAAAGCTCCTGCAATTCAGAGAAAGCAAAGCTTAAAGAGCCACCCGGGGACTAAAGTGAGACCTGACTGGCCCAACGCTGCAACCAGTCGGCTTCTCCCTGCGCCGCTGCACTTGCTGGACAGGTCTACTCTAATGAAAGATATGGGAGATACCTGTCAGTCAAGGAGATGCCAGCTTGGGACAGCACCAGATTTGTCAAGTCTCTCCATGTGGTCACTGGTCAGCTCTGCAAAATATGTTTTCTACAGATATCTGATATTATCACCCCTAGAATGATACATTGAATTATGACAACAGAGGGGCTGAGTCTCTATAGCTATCATGTAAGCATCGTTCCTATTCTGCTGTGTTCCGGACTTTGCCCTTACTGTTGCCCTTAAACCTGGCTTCGTTCGGCCATACTGGTTCCTGTGACATCACCGCCTGTTGGTCCCGCCCGCCGGGTTTAAATAGCTTTCCTGGACGTGACTACCTTGCTTGTATATCTCGTTCTGTACCTGATCTGCTAGCTGGGAGTTGCACGCTGTGCTACCTCCTTCCTTCCTGCTGAATCCACCTGGATTACCTGCTGCCTAACTGCCGCTGCCTGAACCTTCTGACGGTGTCGGCCTGAAGGCTCCTTCCAGCCCTGCCTCCACCGCTCACCGCTACTACAGCACTCACAGTATGCGCTGAAGATCTTGACTGCTGTGTGCGTTCCACCTGAGAGACTATCACTGCTACCTTTGCACATCCAGTATCAATTACCTAGTGACTTTCTCTGCCACTGCACTGTGCCCGAAGATTCCCCTCCCGCAAAGGAGAGGGCTAAGTGACTGTCCTTGCCTGCATTCTTAAGACTGTGTCTGCTTACATCTACATAGTGCTGGTGTACAACTTGCTATCTACTGGACTGAGTTCTGCTGCTGTTACCACTGCTGTCATTATCTGGCTCCGCCAGCACCTGTGCTGTTCTGTGCTGCTTGTTTAATACAAACTACTTTCACGTATACCTGTGTCTGTGACTCTATCATCTAGCCACTGTCTTCATAGAAACCTACTATACATCATTACAGGATATACAAGCCACCAATATGGAGACCGCAGGTGTAGAGTCCCTGGAGAAACATGTAAGCAAGCAGCTTGCTTTGATACGGCAGGATGTGGCAGGCATTAGGACCCTGCTGGACACGCTGGAGCAACGTATCGAACACAACGCCGGGGCAGCAGAGGCACAGTTGCAACGACTGGCAAATCGGATTACGGCGCTGGAACAAGCAGCTCCTCTTCAGGGTGATCGTGTTCTGGCGTTGGAGCAAGCGATTCCTATGCAGCTTGATCGGATTGCTGCTCTGGAACAGGCCCCAGCCGCGCAGGTAGCAGGTGTTGCCCGGGATACTACACCGACCTTCCCGAAGCTTCCACCCTTCCGGTTCGCTGGTGAGAGGGATAAATTCCGAGGATTTTTGAACCAGTGCCGGATCTTCTTTGCTGCTCATGCCCCACAGTTCACTACGGAACGCTCCAAAGTTCTGACTATAGTCATGCTGCTGTCTGGTAAGGCGCTCGCGTGGGCCAACCCTTTGATTGAGACCGACGACCCTCTGCTTAACTCTATGGACAATTTCATTGCCGCAATGACGCAGATGTTTGATGACCTGAACCGAGCTAATACTGCTGAGACGACGCTGCTGACCCTTCGGCAGGGGAAGCGTTCGGTGCTGGAGTATGCATTGGACTTCCGTAGATGGGCTTTAGACACCACCTGGAACGGGGCAGCCAAGCAGGCCATCTTCCGCAGGGGATTGTCCACGGCAGTTAAGGATGAACTGGCACGCGGGGACTCGCCCGTGCTTCTTGGGGACTTCATCAACCACTGCATCCGCATTGACAATCGACTCTCTGAGCGCAGACAGGAGCGCTGGTCTGATCTACGGTTTAATAACACTGTTCCGTTCTCTTCTCCCTCCAGAGATGTCACCAGCAGGAGGAATCCCGAGCCCGAGCCCGAACCGATGCAGGTGGATGCTGTACGTAGAAATCCTCCTGATGCCCGCAAGGAGCATCGCTTTAAGGAAAACCTGTGCTTCTACTGCGGGGGGACCGGTCACTTCATCTCCGAGTGTCCAGTCAGGAGACGTAAGACGGCTGCAGCTATCATTGATTGTAACTCCGAGGCGGGGGAGTCCTGCGTCCTAGATCTGAACAATTCGGGGGGCAGAGACAATCAGAGAGACCTGGACTTTGCCGATATGAATTCGCTGGCATCTCTTCCATTGAACGCAGTGGTGATCTCGATGACATCCGTCGTTTCCTCCTTCGCTACTAAGAAGAATTCCCACTATTACCTATCCTTGAGGGTCTGCTTCCAGGGTCGGTGTGTCGAGAGCGCCGCCATGTTGGACTCCGGGGCCAGTGGAAACTTCATGGATATCGCGTTTGCAAGGAAGCATGGAATCAGGGCAGTGAAGAGGGAGTCGTCAGTCTTGATGGAGACAGTAGACGGGTCACCACTTACATCGGGACCGGTAACCATGGAGACTGAGTCGGTGAAGGTATGCATTGGAGAGGAACATGTGGAACATTTGTCCTTTTTACTAATATCTTCTCCTCACTTTCCTATTATCCTGGGGTTACCTTGGCTCCAGGTTCAGAATCCTCGCATCAACTGGGAGACCAGGGAAGTGCAGTTCCCTCCAAGTTCTAACAGCAACCCCGCTATTCCTAAGGTCGCTGCTATCCCCAAGGTAGTAGCTACGACTGAGGGACAATTACCAATGGAGTATCAGGATCTGGCAGAGGTATGTGATAAGAAGAGGGCAGATATGTTACCTCCCCACCGGCCTTATGATTGCCCGATAGAACTGGTATCTGGGGCGGAGATCCCATTCGGGCGTATTTACCCTTTGTCTGGTCCTGAATTAAAGGCCTTGAAGGACTTCATCGACGAGAATCTCGCCAAGGGCTTCATCCGACCGTCTACTTCTCCTGCGGGTGCACCAATCTTCTTCGTGAAGAAAAAGGACGGGGGTCTGCGTCCTTGCATGGACTACCGTGATTTAAACAAGGTAACGGTCATGAATCGGCACCCGCTACCCTTAATCCCTGAACTACTGGAGAGGGTGAAGCAGGCTAAGATATTCACCAAACTGGATCTTCGGGGAGCCTACAATCTCGTGAGAATTCGGTCTGGAGATGAGTGGAAGACGGCCTTCCGCTGCCGTTATGGACACTTCGAATCACGGGTCATGCCGTTCGGACTACGAAATGCTCCTGCAACCTTTCAGCATTTTGTTAATGACATTTTCCGAGATGTGCTTGATGTATTTATGGTTGTGTATCTCGATGACATTTTAATCTTTTCCAGTGATCTCGAGGAACATCGGCTCCACGTGAGGACAGTGCTGCAACGCCTGCTGCATAACCATCTTTACATCAAATTGGAGAAATGCGAGTTCCACAGGGCAACAGTGCAGTTCCTCGGTTATGTCATCTCTCCACAGGGTCTCCAGATGGACGATCAAAAGACCAGAGCGATCCAGGAGTGGCCAGCGCCAGGATCGGTGAAAGAAGTTCAGAGGTTTGTGGGATTCGCCAACTTCTATAGGCGCTTCATCCGTAACTTCTCTGAGATTGTGGCTCCCATCACCCAACTGACCAAGAAGGGGGTACCGTTCCGGTGGACTCCGCAAGCCCAGGAGGCGTTCACACGGCTGAAGGACAAATTTGTGTCGGCTCCCATCTTAAGACATCCAGACCCAGACCTGAGCTTTACTCTTGAGGTGGACGCATCGGATGTCGCCATCGGCGCAGTGTTGTCACAGAGAGGAGGTGAGAAGGCAGTTCTTCATCCTTGTGCCTTTCTTTCTCAGAAGCTATCCCCGGCGCAGAAGAACTATGACGTAGGGAACAAGGAGTTACTGGCGATTGTGACGGCATTCAAGGAGTGGAGACACTTGCTGCTGGGGTCCTCAACTCCGATTACAGTTCTTACCGACCACCGAAACTTGGAATTCATGCAGTCCGTAAGATGTTTGAACCCACGTCAGGCACGTTGGAGCTTGTTTCTAAACCAATTCAACTTCATCATCTCCTACAGGTCGGGGGCACGGAATGGTAAGGCAGATGCGCTATCTAGGATTGCTGCTCCTGAGGAAGTGATTAAGTCGTCTCCTAGTACTGTTGTGTCTCCCGCTCATTTCATCTCTGCAATCCATCATCAGGATCTTCTGTCTGAGATCAAAGCAGCATATGCAGCAGATCCGTTGCTAAGGCAACCTACCCCCGAAGTAAGCCTAAATTACAATGGAAGAGTGTGGTTACAGGAGAATCGGCTGTATGTACCAGAGGTGACAAGACTTGAAGTCCTCCGACTGATCCATGATTCTAAGATTGGGGGACATCGTGGAATAACGAAGACCCAAGAGTTCCTGGCTCGGTACTTCTGGTGGCCTTCATACCGGAAGGACGTGGAGGGATACGTGTCATCCTGCGAGGTATGTGCTCGGTTCAAGACGCCTCGTGCGTCGCCTTCCGGGTTGTTACAACCCTTGCCTATACCATCTCGTCCCTGGAGATCCATCTCAATGGACTTTATTGTTGAACTACCGGTCTCCAAGGGTAAGAACACCATTCTAGTGGTCGTGGACCGCCTCACTAAGGCAGCACACTTTATCCCTTGCGCTGGATTACCCACAGCAAAACAGACTGCAGACTTGTTGATTCAAGAGGTAGTCCGTCTGCACGGAGTCCCGGATGAGGTGATCTCGGATCGTGGGGTGCAGTTCACGTCTAGGTTCTGGAGGTGTTTCTGCGCGGCTCTGGATATTAGAGTAAGTCTGTCTTCGGCTTACCATCCACAGACTAATGGACAGACGGAACGTACGAATCAGACCCTGGAGCAGTACCTCCGTTGCTACTTAAGTCATCTGCAGGACGATTGGGTAGATCTGCTTCCC
Source organism: Dendrobates tinctorius (assembly GCF_039654945.1). Classification (NCBI taxonomy): domain Eukaryota; kingdom Metazoa; phylum Chordata; class Amphibia; order Anura; family Dendrobatidae; genus Dendrobates; species Dendrobates tinctorius. The sequence goes on from NW_027361691.1 coordinate 5,229,234, forward strand.
CTGGCAGAGTTCACATATAACAACTCGCAGCACTCCTCGACTAAGCAGTCACCGTTCTTTGCTAATCAGGGTTACCACCCAAGCATCTTGCCGCAGTTCCCCAAGGAGGCTGCATTACCTGCTGTGTCTGACCATCTTTCTTTCTTACAGCAGAATTTGGAAGCTCTGAAGACCACCTTGACGACTGCGCAGGAAAGGTATAAGAGAGCAGCAGATCGTACCAGGAGGCCGGCTCCGGTGTATAGGGTGGGAGATACGGTCTGGTTGTCTACCAAGAATCTGAGGGTGAGGGCACCGACTGTCAAGCTGGGGCAGAAGTTTGTAGGGCCATACAAGATCGTGGCTCTAGTGAATTCGGCAGCGGTGTGTCTGAAATTACCCCCTGCCTGGAAGGTTCACCCGGTGTTCCATGTTTCCCTACTAAAGCCAGTTGTACCAAATTCTTTCCCAGGGCGTACTTCCTCTCCTCCAGCTCCAGTGCTCGTTGATGGACATGAACAATATGTCGTGGAGAAGATTCTGGATTCACGGATCTTCAGAAGGAAGTTGCAATACCTGGTCAAGTGGCAAGGATACTCTGTCGAGGAGAATTCCTGGGAACCGGTGGAGAATATCTGTGCTCCGCGGCTGCTGGAGCAGTTTCATCTAAGGTACCCGGACAAGCCTGGTCGAAGATTGTCCGGAGGACATTCTTTAAGGGGGGAATAATGTAAGCATCGTTCCTATTCTGCTGTGTTCCGGACTTTGCCCTTACTGTTGCCCTTAAACCTGGCTTCGTTCGGCCATACTGGTTCCTGTGACATCACCGCCTGTTGGTCCCGCCTGCCGGGTTTAAATAGCTTTCCTGGACGTGACTACCTTGCTTGTATATCTCGTTCTGTACCTGATCTGCTAGCTGGGAGTTGCACGCTGTGCTACCTCCTTCCTTCCTGCTGAATCCACCTGGATTACCTGCTGCCTAACTGCCGCTGCCTGAACCTTCTGACGGTGTCGGCCTGAAGGCTCCTTCCAGCCCTGCCTCCACCGCTCACCGCTACTACAGCACTCACGGTATGCGCTGAAGATCTTGACTGCTGTGTGCGTTCCACCTGAGAGACTATCACTGCTACCTTTGCACATCCAGTATCAATTACCTAGTGACTTTCTCTGCCACTGCACTGTGCCCGAAGATTCCCCTCCCGCAAGGGAGAGGGCTAAGTGACTGTCCTTGCCTGCATTCTTAAGACTGTGTCTGCTTACATCTACATAGTGCTGGTGTACAACTTGCTATCTACTGGACTGAGTTCTGCTGCTGTTACCACTGCTGTCATTATCTGGCTCCGCCAGCACCTGTGCTGTTCTGTGCTGCTTGTTTAATACAAACTACTTTCACGTATACCTGTGTCTGTGACTCTATCATCTAGCCACTGTCTTCATAGAAACCTACTATACATCATTACATATCAATATATTAACGGCTCGTTCACTGACAAGTTCCTATAGAAGACCATTTTTTAATTTATATATTAGGTTGTTTTTCTATTAAATCTATTTTACGAATGCTCGGAGAACTTACTGTCAGAGGAGGTGACCTCATACTCGTCTGGGCTGTTATTGATTACTACATCAGGGGGTCCAGGCACTGAGATCTTGTTGCCTGTGAGGACGTCTCTCTGTTCATTCCCGGGTCCATGAAGCAAATCACTAATGGTAATTGGTTTGTAGTCCTCACGTTTTCCTGTAACACAGAACATAGAAATCAACATTTCTAAAATAAAAGCTTCCATCATGTTTCTTGTGAATGCCCTGAGAACTTACTGTCAGAGGAGGTGACCTCATCCTCATATGGGCTCATATCGATTATTACATCAGGGGGTCCAGGCACTGAGATCTTGTTGCCTGTGAGGACGTCTCTCTGTTCATTCCCGGGTCCATGAGGCGAATTATCAATGGTAATTGTGATGTAGTCCTCACGTTTTCCTGTAACAGAACATAGAAATCAACATTTCTAAAATAAAAGCTTCCATCATGTTTCTCCTCTATGTCTAGGGCTATCACAATGTCCAGGCACTGAGATCTTGTTGCCTGTGAGGACGTCTCTCTGTTCATTCCCGGGTCCATGAAGCAAATCACTAATGGTAATTGGTATGTAATCCTCACGTTTTCCTGTAACACAGAACATAGAAATCAACATTTCTAAAATAAAAGCTTCCATCATGTTTCTTGTGAATGCCCTGAGAACTTACTGTCAGAGGAGGTGACCTCATCCTCATATGGGCTCATATCGATTATTACATCAGGGGGTCCAGGCACTGAGATCTTGTTGCCTGTGAGGACGTCTCTCTGTTCATTCCCGGGTCCATGCAGCAAATCACTAATGGTAATTGGTTTGTAGTCCTCACGTTTTCCTGTAACACAGAACATAGAAATCAACATTTCTAAAATAAAAGCTTCCATCATGTTTCTTGTGAATGCCCTTAGAACTTACTGTTAGAGGAGGTGACCTCATCCTCTTCTGCGCTCATATCGATTATTACATCAGGGGGTCCAGGCACTGAGATCTTGTTGCCTGTGAGGACGTCTCTCTGTTCATTCCCGGGTCCATGAGGCGAATTATCAATGGTAATTGTGATGTAGTCCTCACGTTTTCCTGTAACAGAACATAGAAATCAACATTTCTAAAATAAAAGCTTCCATCATGTTTCTCCTCTATGTCTAGGGCTATCACAATGTCTTTCTTATGTGTGGAATGGAAGTTGCTTTCTCATTATAAGTATATGGAACCTCACACTGAGTCTCATAGGAAACCACTACCACAACCACACATAACACAGTTTGTGAGCCGACGAATCTGAATTGCGGTCATATGGTTCAGAAGACGACTAGAATGGCGCTGGTGCTATTTTGAATATTGCGCTTAGATCCTGCATTGCGCTGTCCCCTTTATAGTCCCAATCCTCGGGGTATTACATGAAAATGTAAACTATCTAGTAATATCAGCCGTATTCATCTATATATCGCTATAACAGTAAGGATTCTAACACCATCTTTTGGGATTATGACCCTTTAGTATTTTTATCTATTGGAGATAACTTGGTCCTCTTTTGTAACCGCGACCAAATGCAAATTTTTTGTGCTGATTCTCAAAAACCATCTTATTAATGGCCTCTTTTTTTGTGACATGAAAATGACATTGTTACTGTTTTCATTATTACTGTCACCTCATCACACTTTTCTGGCGCATAATAGGGTCTGGGAGGGAGAGCCGACAAGGAGCGGCGGCGCCATATCGCAATATTAGGGTGTGAACCTCCGCAGAAAGGTAGGGGCATTTTTTTAGGCTGCTTTAGGGCCAGGCCCACTTCCCTCCTGTGACTCTATTATATCTATAAGTCCCCCCTTTTTATGATAATTTTGAATAAAAATGTTATATATAGTAGGAGGGTCTTTTTTAGTTTAAGTTGTTGTAATTTTTTTGGCCCTCTCTCCCTCTGATTCAGTTTTGCAGATTTATCCGGCTGTAGTTACCATTTAGATTGGTGTTGTTCTCTCTAAAGTCATTGGCACAATTTTGACTTTCAACGTCTTTCATTGGTTTCTTCTTTTTCAGACAACTATAAAAATGAAAAAATAAAAATCACATTGTAAATTACAAAGTAAAACATGTCTGTATTCTGCAGAATGTAAGAATGAAACATGTTATCTAGTACTATCTGTAGAGAGATCACCAGTCAGTCATTTTGGTGTAGCAGAGCCAGGTAGGGCAGGGTTAAGTCCGAGCTTTGCAGGATTTGATTAGATGCACTCACTTAGCTTTTTTTTTTTTACTACAGCCAGGACCTCTGTTCACTATTTCTGTCTGCTAGATGAAGCAGAGTCGAGTGTACTGGAGCTAGTGAGTGTTCAGCCAACATTTGAGCTATAGCTGAGAGGAAGATGTGCCGGGATCTCTCTGTGAATGGAGACAGCATGGGTCAGCTAGGAAAGCTGAGCAGTCTGTGTGCAGGAGCGGCAGAGAACCGTTCATCAGCTGCAGCCTGTATAGTATGAACCGTCCCCAGGAGTTGAACCCTTCTGTTTGGCACTGGAGGCTACTGGAACTCGTACTGAAGGGGATACCAAGACTGGTGGGATCGTGCCTCTTCTATGTATGAAGTTTGCTTTTGGAGAACGGACTGTAATCTGTTCAGGTGAGCTCACACTGACATATGGGCCCTGCTAAATGAATTATTTGCTGTGACACCTTTGTGCCTAGAAGAGGATGTTTTTGGTTTGGAATCCCTTGGAATGTTGTGAAAGCAATAAAACTGCACCGGTTTGACTCAAACAGCATTGACTATGTGAATGGTACCTAATGCCTATCTGAGAGCGTGAATCCCTACAAAGTATAATATATGCCCATCAGTTACCCGCAGGTCACAGCTCCAGGGTGACGTGTGTGTGAGCCACAAGAGGCCTACACTAAAGTATTCCCATTACTGGAGTAACTTGAAGATGTGACATTTCCTCTACAGACTCCTGTGTAGCCCATAAATCATGACTTACTATACTTACCCATAGATGATAGCAATGGGACGCATGAATACTGCGAGGATGAAGAGAATGGCGGCAGGTATAACAATCCTATAGACTGTATCCTCAGATGGTTTTGGAGGCATGGTGACATTCTCTAAAAAGGGAAAGAACATAAGTGATCAGGTAACCAGAGCTGGAATGTGTTCAGAAGTGGAAACCAAAACCCTGGACCGGGCGGCCTGAGGAGCCAAGTATGACTATTAACAGAGGGGAATTTAGTGTGGAAAATGATGGATTATTTTTATGTCATATCAATATGTAATGGACAAAACAGAGATCTGCTCCTTTATATTTCTGGAATAGGGAACAAACACATGATGGGAGACGTCACCTGTAATTACAAGTAACACATGAAGAATCCCCCATTCCATGTATGATGTGACGTCATCTAAATCTCCAGTCACAGAAGAGAAGTGACAGAACCCCTAATGACCCGGAGCCTGACGCTCATACACCGGGCCCTAATCATGGATCCTAATAGTGTCTGGGGCCGGAGGTGAAATGTTCCATGTGAGGGACAGATCTGATTTCTGAGCTGCTGATCGCCTGTCTCTTGTGGGCGCCTTCTGCTACATGTAGTAGTCGGTGGATCCAGCCCGGAGAGAACAGTATTAATGCTCGGCGTCTCCTCTATGTGTCATTAGACTGGACCCTGGAAGCCAAACGGCCTCTTTCCCCAATTCCACATTACATGGTAAAATGAATAATGTAATTCACAACTACAACTCGTTCAGCAAAAAGATAAACAAGTCCTCATACGGCCATATGAAGGGAAAAAAGTTATGGCTCTTGGAAGGAGAGGAGAAAAAAAAGCCCAAAAACTAAAATTGGTTGCAGAAGGGAAGGGGTTAACCCCGTAGTCAGAGTATATCTGGTAATGCACTTACCTTCGTTAATCCTGATCTGCTCTAGTGATCGAGGGTTGCGGATAAAGATGGGAGCACCTTCCGCGGGTGCTAATATCATCCCCAACCAGGTTGGGACCAGCCTCCAACACTGCATGGGAAAAAGTGGCCATATTGGTGGGGTTGGCTAGAGGCAGACATATGTTGCTGCTGCTGTGAAGGTTGGGTAGGAGGAGGAAGGGGGTTAGGTGTAGGCCCACCTATTTGAGTATCTTCAGACCCTGCTTGAGCAAGCATCTGTGTGGGTGGTCTCATGCGCATTAGATTTCGGGGGGAATGCTGCCACCTCTCCAGATATTCAAACAGCTCATATGGGGTATTCTGGGGTGTGCTTGCATCAAGCAGGATCTGAAAACATCCTCGAATACGGAGCCTCACCTCACGGGAAAGGGCACAGAGATAAAAGGCAAGGCTACGTGAATATGCCTCCTCTCCATCATCTGTATTCACTCTAGCCAGATAATTTAGGACCCCTGTGTCCACATTGGTCCTGGTATCTTGTGCAGGGATCTGGCGCCTTCTTCGTCCTCGCCGGGATGTTCCAGCAGGCTGTGGGGAGCCCCAGATCTGGGCAGTTGGGCTGCTGCTCATGTTGCCCTGCTCCTCCAGTATGGGTGATGTTGCAGCAGCAGACGGTCCTGGTGGTGTGGTTTGGGGCACAGGCAATGGGTTCTCCTGAGATGATTCTTCACCCATGCTTCTTGTAGGGGGAGAAGATGGGCCAGCCACCTCATCCCCTACAGGGTCAATTATGGGCTCTGTATCTGAGCCCGTTCCTCTATCCGTAATGTTGGAGTGAGTTCTGTTATGAAAGAGAACAGAGCCAAAAATACATTAATATTTTTGACCCTGTAAAGTATCTGTGTATTGTGGTGTGAGGTATCTACTTACGGTCTCAGATCCAGAATAGGGGTGAGGAAGGAGAGGCGGTCATAATAAATGTATTTTCTTTTGACGTAGCCCGCATCACCACTCCTGGACCGCTGCTGACGTTCCCGCCTGTACTGATCGCGGATGCTGCGCCAGCGTTTCATCACATCTTCCACTGCAATGTGACAGGAAATATTCTCAATTTTACATATCTGATCGGTCACATTTGCTACCAGTAGTCTAGGCATGTGGCCTTCTGGGGTGTGCTTTCTACCCAGGGTGGCATATCTAATTGGGCCATCCAGGCCAGATACACAGGGTCAGAATAGTTCATGTATCAAGTAACTACACTTAATAACTTGGTTGGCTAAGAGGATGAGGAGCTTGTGGCCTGAGCAAAATAATGGCAGTGTGAAACCATGTGTCACATCCAAATCTACCCGCCTCATGAGGAAAAAAGTAGAAGCACAGGAAGGGGGGGCTGATTCTGTATGCATTTTATGATGTGAGGTAATTTAATCATTTTTTGGCCTTGTACTTACTCAGTTTCTGCTGCTCCTCACGTGGGCGATCACCAAAATCATGGAACATCTGCCGACATATGCGCCTCCATGACGCCTCCTTTCTTGCCCGGTTGGCATAATGGGCATCACGTTGGTCCCAGAGTTCGGGACGCTCCTGCATCAGTACAATGAGCATCTCCACATTTAGGAAATATGGCGCCATGACGCTGCTGTACTCCGTGGAGGTGTACTTCCTGGAGGTCTGGAGCGGTTTTTGAACTCATTTGCATGTCTAGGCTTCCTGATGATGGATTGGCCCATTTCCTGTCACCAGCCAAAAGACCTGCGTATTTCTCGCAAGTCACACGTGTGGTCCGTGTGTAAACCGTATTTTTTGCACACCCATAGACTTGCATTGGCGTATTACGGGCGCATGCTGCGATTGGCACGGACCGTAGAATACGGCTGAGAAATATACGGCTGTTGGGAGCAAACCCATAGAGAATCATTGGTCCGTGTGTAATGCGTGCTTTTAACGCCTCTCACTCGTCCGTATTCCTCTCTAGTGTGACCCCGGCCTATTACTGAGGATGGCGGGTGGAAACCAAATAGCATTGCACTCATTTCATTGGAAGAAGTATGCTCATAAGACATACTGATAGGGAACATAGATTGTGATTCCCATCGAGGACAGCGATAATAATGTGTGCAAACTGTAAAGCGCTGCGGTATATGTTACCGCTATATAAAAATAAAGATTATTTATTATAAGATGAAATGGTCTTTAAATAGGTCAAAAGTTAAACATGACATTTCCTTTGTATTTTAGGCAAAAAAAGTTGTCATTTTTTTTACATTTTAAAATGACAAAAAGGAAAATGGTTAAATGCAAAAGTTTGGGCACCCTTGGAGCTTTGTGTGCTCAGATAACTTTGACCAAGGTTCGGACATTAATTGGCCTGTAAGCGTGCTGCTTGCTCACTATCATCATTAGGAAAGGCCAGGTGATGCAAATTTCACAGCTTTATAAAAACCCAGCCTCCTCTAACGCTTTCCCAAAAAAACAGCAGCCATGGGTTTTACTAAGCAGCTGCCTAGCACTCTGAAAATGAAAATAGTGGAGGCCCACAAAGCAGGAGACTACTAGAAGATAACAAAGCGTTTTCAAGTCGCCCTTTCCTCAGTTTGAAATGTAATTAAGAAATGAAAGTTAATATGAGCAGTGGAGGTAAAGATAAGGCCAGGAAGACCAAGCAATATTTGAGTAAGAACTGCTCATAGGATTTCTGAAGACACTTGCACAAATATGGCCTTCAGGGAGGCGGCTTCCTCAGTGGCTGCTGAAAGCAGGCAGTGAGGAAGCCTGTGCAGCGGCTGTCAGATCGCTGATCTGACACAGCGCTGTTCTAAATGTCAGATCATCGATCTGACACTTCACAGTAATGTCCCCCCTGGGGCAAAGCAATAAAGTGAAAAAAAAGTGGAAAAATAATTAAAAAAAAAATCCCAAAATAAATTAAAAAAAAAAATATTTCCTAATAAATTCATTTTTTGGAAATAAAAAAAAAAACAATAAAAGTACACATAATTAGTATCGTCGCGTCTGAAACAACCCCTCCTATAAAACTGTCTCACTAGTTAACCCCTTTAGTGAACCCCTTAAAAAATAAAAATAAATAACAAAGCAACAAAAATGCGTTATCATCATATCGCTGAACAAAAAGTGCAATAACGCACGATCAAAAAGACACATTTAAATAATCATGGAACCGCTGAAAACGTCATCTTGTCCTGCAAAAAATTAGCCGCCATACAGCATCATCAGCGAAAAAATAAAAAAGTTATAGCTCGCAGAATAAAGTGATGCAAAAATAATTCTTTTTGATATAAAATACTTTTCATTGCATAAAAGCAACAAAACATAAAAAAATGACATAAGTGAGGTATCGCTGTAATCGTACTGACCCGAAGAATAAAACCGCTTTATCTATTTTACCACACGCGGAACAGTGTAAACGCACCCCCCAAAAGAAATTCTTGAAATGCTGGTTTTTGTTCATTCTGCGTCCCAAAAATCGGAATAAAAAGCGATCAAAAAATGTAAGGTGCCTGAAAATGGCACCAATAAAAACGTCAACTCGTCCCGCAAAAAATAAGACCTCACATAACTCTGTGGGTCAAAATATGGAAAAATTATAGCCCTCAAAATGTGGTGATACAAAAACTATTTTTACAATAAAAAGTGTCTTTTAGCGTATGACAGCTGCCAAACATAAAAACCGCCATATATAGTAATTCAAACCCCCCGTTATCACCCCCTTAGTTAGGGAAAAATAATAAAATTAAAAATAAGTATTAGGGTTAGGGTCTGGGCTAGGTTTGGAGTTAAGGATAGGGTTAGGGTTATGGTTAGGGCTGAGATAGGGTTAGAGGTGTGTTGGGGTTAGGGTTGGAGTTAGAATTGGGGGGGTTTCCACTGTTTGGGCACATCAGGTGGTCTCAAAACGCAACATGGCGTCTGATATCAATTGCAGCCAATTCTGCATTGAAAAAGTCAAATGGTGCTCCTTCCCTTCCAAGTTCTGCCATGTGCCCAAACAGTGGTTTACCCCCACCAATGGAGTATCAGCCTACTCAGGATAAACTTCTGTGAAGTACTTGTTGGTTCAAAGTGCTCACAACACATCAAGATAAGTTCCTTTGGGGGTCTAGATTCCAAAATGGGATCACTTGTGGGGGGTTTCAACAGTTTAGGCTTATCAGGGGCTCTCCAAACGCGACATGACAGTCGCAGACCATTCAATCAAAGCCTACATTCCAAACATCACTACCTCCCTTCCAAGCCTCTATGTGTGCCCATACAGTATATTTCTCCCACATATTGGGTATCAGCGTGCTCAGGACAAATTGAACAACAATGTATGGGGTCCAATTTCTCCTGTTACCGTTGGGAAAATAAAAAAATTGGGGACTAAAAGATCATGTTTGTGGAAAAAATATGATTTTTATTATTTTCACACCAAGGCGTCATAAACGTCTGTGAAGCCCTTAGGGGTTCAATGTGCTCCCCACACATCTAGATAAGTTCCTTGGGGGGTCTAGTTTCCAAAATGGTGTCATTTCTGTGGGGTTTCCACTGGTTAGGCACATCAGGGGCTTTCCAAACGCGACATGGCGTCCAATCTCAATTCCAGCCAAAAAAGTCAAATGGCGCTGCTTACCCTTGGTAAAATTAAAATTGGGAGTGAAAAGATCATTTTTGTGGAAAAACTATGATTTTTTAATTTTACGGCTGTATCATATAAACTTCTGTGAAGCCCTTGGGGGTTTAAAGTTCTCACCACACATCTAGCTAAGTTCCTTGGGGGGTCTAGTTTCCAAAATGGGTCACTTGTGGGGGTTTCCACTGTTTATGCACACCAGGGGCTCTCCAATCGTGACATGGCGTCCGATCTGAATTCCAGCCAAGTTTGCATTGAAAAAGTCCTTCCCTTCTCTGAGCTCTGTCATGCACCGAAACAGTGGTTTCCCCCCACATATCAGGTATTATCATACTCAGAACAAATTGCACAATAACGTTTGCAGTTCAATTTCTCCTGTTACCCTTGGTAAAATAAAAAAAAATTGGACCTGTAGTATTTTTTTGTGAAAAAAAAGTTAAATGTTCATTTTTTTTTTTTTAACAATCAAAAAATTCCTGTGAAGCACTTGAAGGGTTAATAAATTTCTTTAATGTGGTTTTGCGCACCTTGAGGGGTGCAGTTTTTAGAATGGTGTCACTTTTGGGTATTTCTTATCATATAGACCCCTCAAAGTGACTTCAAATGTGATGTGGTCCCTAAAAATAAAATGGTGTTGTAAAAATGAGAAATCGCTGGTCAACTTTTAACCATTATTACTTCCTAACAAAAAATATTTTGGTTCCCAAATTGTGCTGATGTAAAGTAAACATGTGGGAAATGTAATTTATTAAATTTTTTGTGTGCCATATCTCTGTGATTTAAGGGCATAAAAATTCAAATTTGGAAAATGGCAACATTTTCAAAATGTTTACCAAATTTCTGCTTTTTTCACAAATAAACACAAGTTATATGAATGAAATTTTAACACTAACATGAAGGACAATATGTCACGAGAAAACAGTGTCAGAGTCACCGGGATCCATGGAAGCGTTCCAGAGTTATTACCTCATAAAGAGACAGTGGTCAGAATTGTAAAAATTGGCCCGGTCATTAACGTGCAAACCACCCTTGGGGGTAAAGGGGTTAAGCATGTGCGTGGATCAATCAAGCTGTGGGGTTGTGTTGCAGCCAATGGCATGGGAAAGATTTTACAAGTAAAGGGATGAATGGATTCAATGAAATTTCAACAAATTCTTAATGGAAACATTACACCATCTGTAAAAAGGATGAAGTTAAAAGGGGATGGCTTCTACAAATGGATAATGATCCTAAACACATGTCAGAATCCAAAATAGACTATCTCAAAAGGCAGAAGCTGAAAGTTTTACAATGACCCTCACAGCACACTGATCTGAACATTATTGAAAATCTGTGGCAAGACCTCAAAATAGCAGTGCATGCAAGACGATCCAGAAATCTCACAAAGCTGGAAGAATTTTCCAAGGAAAAATTTTGTAATTTTTAAAATGTAAATGATGAAAATATATATTTTTTTACCTAACATGCAAAGAAAATATGTCATGTGTAACTTTAGGCCTTTTAGAGATCATTTCCTCTTCAACTTACTTAACTGTTCCCTATAACAGTAATTTTGACCAGGAGTGCCCAAACTTTTATATTCCAAAGTATATGAATTGGGCTATGCTCCAGAACTCTCTCCATAGAAGTACATTAGACATGTGACATACATGTAGATTGCATTGTTTTTAAGCACAACACTACTTGTACCCTAGTTTACATGTGTGCAATAAAAAGGGATGATCAGCAGCCATGTGTAATGGTAATGACTATGCAAAGTAGTCCAGTGCTATGTATATTCTGCTGTATTGTAATGATCCATAAAATAAATCTCAAATATACATGATATATGCTGACTTCATTAATTACTGTATTTAAGTTATTAAATTTGGCCCTGATGATGATGGGTCCTTGACTCCAGAAGAGTCATCCTTTAACAAGAGAGGAAAAACCCCCAGTGGAGGAAACCTCTAGGGAACCAAGGTTAAAGGAGTGCCCTTCCCTTGGGCTGTGGATAGGTGAGAACAGAGACCGAGCCCGGAATCTGCCTCTTCTTACAGCTGTTACCTCACCTGTGTCGTGGGTCACTTGGCTGCTGAAAGTCTGGTAAATGTCATATGACTGGATGAGAGCAGTCCAAGCCTGGAATCTGCCTCTTCATGCAGCAAGTAAGTCACTCTTCTGTGAGCATGCCTGACTGTGGAAAGTCCGGTAAATGTCATATCAATAAGTGAGAGCAGTCCAAGCCTGGAATCTGCCTCTTCATGCAGCAAGTAAGTCACTTGTCTGTGAACACATCCGACTGTGGAAAGTCAGGTAACTGTCATATCCATAGGTGAGAGCAGTCCAAGCCTGGAATCTGCCTCTTCATGCAGCAAGTAAGTCACTTGTCAGTGAACACATCTGACTGTGGAAAGTCAGGTAACTGTCATATCCATAGGTGAGAGCAGTCCAAGCCTGGAATCTGCCTCTTCATGTAGCAAGTAAGTCACTTGTCTGTGAACACGCCTGACTGTGGAAAGTCCGGTAAGTGTCATATCCATAGGTGAGAGCAGTCCAAGCCTGGAATCTGCCTCTTCATGTAGCAAGTGAGTCACTTGTCTGTGAACACGTCTGACTGTGGAAAGTCCGGTAAGTGTTATATCCATAGGTGAGAGCAGTCCAAGCCTGGAATCTGCCTCTTCATGCAGCAAGTAAGTCACTTGTCTGTGAGCACATCTGACTGTGGAAAGTCCGGTAAGTGTCATATCAATAGGTGAGAGCAGTCCAAGCCTGGAATCTGCCTCTTCATATAGCAGGTAAGTCACTTATCATTGAGCATGCCTGACTGTGGAAAGTCCGGTAAATGTCATATCCATAGGTGAAAGCAGTCCAAGCCTGGAATCTGCCTCTTTATGCAGCAGGTAATTCACTTGTCCGTGAACACACCTGACTGCGGAAAGTCCAGTAAATGTCACATCCATGGGTGAAAGTAGAGACCGATCCCGGAATCTACCCCGTTGTGCAGCAGGTAAGTCTCTTGTCCGTGAATATGTCTGGCTGCAGAAAAACTGGTAAGTGTCATATCCATGGGTGAATGCAGAGACCAATCCTGGAATTTGTGTCTGTTTTGCTTCATCACTGGTTGCCTGATCCTCACATGGTAGCCACCATGTAAAGGAGTTGTAGTGGAGTTGTCCCCTCCTGCTGGATTCCTTTTCAAAATAAAGAAAATAGAATTAAGCACTGTAGATAAAGCACTGAAGAAATTACAAACTCATTTCTTTACTGTATCAAGTGTAATCATCCAAATAATGGGACAGGGCAGCAATAGTTAAATCCTGTGGCCTGCTGGAATGCTGCGATGAAGCATTGCACGTCAACCATTTAACAAGAGACAGTATTTGCAGAACACGTACACTGCACCTTAAATGCCATGAAATCTCCCCTATTAGTGGCTGTAATAATTCCTCACCCAAGACCCCAGTCTTTTAATCAATGAACCTATTCCCATCACAATGGTGGGAACATGTTTCGTGGCTTAACAAATGCCGCCGATCATCATGAATTTGATGAGCTGAGGCTGCCACGCCACCCAACCTGCCCAAGCTCTGGCACTTTATCAGAACTGGGCGAAAATGGCGTGAGAATGCCAAAAGCCACAATATTTTAGCTCAGCCTGTAGTTTCACCAAAATGTTGTGACATTTCAAAGCTTTTTAATGTCAGAATACTGGGGTAAATGAGTTGATAAATCAGGACCCTAAATCCTTTTGAAATAAATCTAAGATGATCTTCTGATAAACTTTGAGCTGAGATAGTAAAACACTTACTTCTTTTTATAGAATCCTTCTTTGTTTCGGAAATATCTCATTTGACGTCCAGGTTGTGAGGACTCAGAATCATAGATATAAACATATCGATCATCCGATTCTTGAAAGGAAACATTTTTCCCTTTGCTTTTATTTTTCATGGGATTTCTTCCTTTTAGAATAGACGGAGGTGTCTGTCTGTAGCCATCTAAGTCCGGATTAATCTTGGACTCTTTCACCTCCACTATACTGGCCTTGTGCAGCATTGTAATGTCTCCAGATGTACAGAAAATGTCAGATTCTCCTGTAGCGCAAAATATTGAAATTAGATTTAATAAAATACAAAATTCTATGTGATTAAGATTATTAACACTTACAGGTTATTATAACTTCTAAATAGTATATTAGACTGAGAAAAGAGGGACCCAATCCCCAGAGAAAAGCTCCTGCAATTCAGAGAAAGCAAAGCTTAAAGAGCCACCCGGGGACTAAAGTGAGACCTGACTGGCCCAGCGCTGCTCCCAGTCGGCTTCCCCCTGCGCTGCTGCACTTGCTGGACAGGTCTACTCTAATGAAAGATATGGGAGAGACCTGTCAGTCAAGGAGATGCCAGCTTGGGACAGCACCAGATTTGTCAAGTCTCTCCATGTGGTCACTGGTCAGCTCTGCAAAATATGCTTTCTACAGATATCTGATATTATCACCCCTAGAATGATACATTGAATTATGACAACAGAGGGGCTGAGTCTCTATAGCTATCAATATATTAACGGCTCGTTCACTGACAAGTTCCTATAGAAGACCATTTTTTAATTTATATATTAGGTTGTTTTTCTATTAAATCTATTTTACGAATGCTCGGAGAACTTACTGTCAGAGGAGGTGACCTCATCCTCATCTGGGCTGTTATCGATTACTACATCAGGGGGTCCAGGCACTGAGATCTTGTTGCCTGTGAGGACGTCTCTCTGTTCATTCCCGGGTCCATGAAGCAAATCACTGATGGTAATTGGTATGTAGTCCTCACGTTTTCCTGTAACACAGAACATAGAAATCAACATTTCTAAAATAAAAGCTTCCATCATGTTTCTTGTGAATGCCCTGAGAACTTACTGTCAGAGGAGGTGACCTCATCCTCATATGGGCTCATATCGATTATTACATCAGGGGGTCCAGGCACTGAGATCTTGTTGCCTGTGAGGACGTCTCTCTGT
Source organism: Dendrobates tinctorius (assembly GCF_039654945.1). Lineage (NCBI taxonomy): Eukaryota > Metazoa > Chordata > Amphibia > Anura > Dendrobatidae > Dendrobates > Dendrobates tinctorius. The sequence goes on from NW_027361691.1 coordinate 5,244,270, forward strand.
CCATTCCCGGGTCCATGAAGCAAATCACTAATGGTAATTGTTTTGTAGTCCTCACGTTTTCCTGTAACACAGAACATAGAAATCAACATTTCTAAAATAAAAGCTTCCATCATGTTTCTCGTGAATGCCCTGAGAACTTACTGTCAGAGGAGGTGACCTCATCCTCATATGGGCTCATATCGATTATTACATCAGGGGGTCCAGGCACTGAGATCTTGTTGCCTGTGAGGATGTCTCTCTGTTCATTCCCGGGTCCATGAAGCAAATCACTAATGGTAATTGGTTTGTAGTCCTCACGTTTTCCTGTAACACAGAACATAGAAATCAACATTTCTAAAATAAAAGCTTCCATCATGCTTCTCGTGAATGCCCTGAGAACTTACTGTTAGAGGAGGTGACCTCATCCTCTTCTGCGCTCATATCGATTATTACATCAGGGGGTCCAGGCACTGAGATCTTGTTGCCTGTGAGGACGTCTCTCTGTTCATTCCCGGGTCCATGAGGCGAATCATCAATGGTAATTGTGATGTAGTCCTCACGTTTTCCTGTAACAGAACATAGAAATCAACATTTCTAAAATAAAAGCTTCCATCATGTTTCTCCTCTATGTCTAGGGCTATCACAATGTCTTTCTTATGTGTGAACTGGAAGTTGCTTTCTCATTATAAGTATATGGAACCTCACACTGAGTCTCATAGGAAACCACTACCACAACTACACATAAGACATTTTGTGAGCCGACGAATCTGAATTGCGGTCATATGGTTCAGAAGACGACTAGAATGGCGCTGGTGCTATTTTGAATATTGCGCTTAGATCCTGCATTGCGCTGTCCCCTTTATAGTCCCAATCCTCGGGGTATTACATGAAAATGTAAACTATCTAGTAATATCAGCCGTATTCATCTATATATCGCTATAACAGTAAGGATTCTAACACCATCTTTTGGGATTATGACCCTTTAGTATTTTTATCTATTTGAGATAACTTGGTCCTCTTTTGTAACCGCGACCAAATGCAATTTTTTTGTGCTGATTCTCATAAACCATCTTATTAATGGCCTCTTTTTTTGTGACATGAAAATGACATTGTTACTGTTTTCATTATTACTGTCCCCTCATCACACTTTTCTGGTGCATAATAGGGTCTGGGAGGGAGAGCCGACAAGGAGCGGGGGCGCCATATCGCAATATTAGGGTGTGAACCTCCGCAGAAAGGTAGGGGCATTTTTTTAGGCTGCTTTAGGGCCAGGCCCACTTCCCTCCTGTGACTCTATTATATCTATAAGTCCCCCCTTTTTATGATAATTTTGAATAAAAATGTTATATATAGTAGGAGGGTCTTTTTTAGTGTAAGTTGTTGTAATTTTTTTGGCCCTCTCTCCCTCTGATTCAGTTTTGCAGATTCATCCGGCTGTAGTTACCATTTAGATTGGTGTTGTTCTCTCTAAAGTCATTGGCACAATTTTGACTTTCAACGTCTTTCATTGGTTTCTTCTTTTTCAGACAACTATAAAAATGAAAAAATAAAAATCACATTGTAAATTACAAAGTAAAACATGTCTGTATTCTGCAGAATGTAAGAATGAAACATGTTATCTAGTCCTATCTGTAGAGAGATCACCAGTCAGTCATTTTGGTGTAGCAGAGCCAGGTAGGGCAGGGTTAAGTCCGAGCTTTGCAGGATTTGATTAGATGCACCCACTTAGCTTTTTTTTTTTTTACTACAGCCAGGACCTCTGTTCACTATTTCTGTCTGCTAGATGAAGCAGAGTCGAGTGTACTGGAGCTAGTGAGTGTTCAGCCAACATTTGAGCTATAGCTGAGAGGAAGATGTGCCGGGATCTCTCTGTGAATGGAGACAGCATGGGTCAGCTAGGAAAGCTGAGCAGTCTGTGTGCAGGAGCGGCAGAGAACCGTTCATCAGCTGCAGCCTGTATAGTGTGAACCGTCCCCAGGAGTTGAACCCTTCTGTTTGGCAGTGGAGGCTACTGGAACTCGTACTGAAGGGGATACCAAGACTGGTGGGATCGTGCCTCTTCTATGTATGAAGTTTGCTTTTGGAGAACGGACTGTAATCTGTTCAGGTGAGCTCACACTGACATATGGGCCCTGCTAAATGAATTATTTGCTGTGACACCTTTGTGCCTAGAAGAGGATGTTTTTGGTTTGGAATCCCTTGGAATTTTCTGAAAGCAATAAAACTGCACCGGTTTGACCCAAACAGCATTGACTATGTGAATGGTACCTAATGCCTATCTGAGAGCGTGAATCCCTACAAAGTCTAATATATGCCCATCAGTTACCCGCAGGGCACAGCTCCAGGGTGACGTGTGTGTGAGCCACAAGAGGCCTACACTAAAGTATTCCCATTACTGGAGTAACCTGAAGATGTGACATTTCCTCTACAGACTCCTGTGTAGCCCATAAATCATGACTTACTATACTTACCCATAGATGATAGCATTGGGACGCATGAATACTGCGAGGATGAAGAGAATGGCGGCAGGTATAACAATCCTATAGACTGCATCCTCAGATGGTTTTGGAGGCATGGTGACATTCTCTAAAAAGGGAAAGAACATAAGTGATCAGGTAACCAGAGCTGGAATGTGTTCAGAAGTGGAAACCAAAACCCTGGACCGGGCGGCCTGAGGAACCAAGTATGACTATTAACAGAGGGGAATTTAGTGTGGAAAATGATGGATTATTTTTATGTCATATCAATATATAATGGACAAAACAGAGATCTGCTCCTTTATATTTCTGGAATAGGGAACAAACACATGATGGGAGACGACACCTGTAATTACAAGTAACACATGAAGAATCCCCCATTCCATGTATGATGTGACGTCATCTAAATCTCCAGTCACAGAAGAGAAGTGACAGAACCCCTAATGACCCGGAGCCTGACGCTCATACACCGGGCCCTAATCATGGATCCTAATAGTTTCTGGGGCCGGAGGTGAAATGTTCCATGTGAGGGACAGATCTGAGTTCTGAGCTGCTGATCGCCTGTCTCTTGTGGGCGCCTTCTGCTACATGTAGTAGTCGGTGCATCCAGCCCGGAGAGAACAGTATTAATGCTCGGCGTCTCCTCTATGTGTTATTAGACTGGACCCTGGAAGCCAAACGGCATCTTTCCCCAATTCCACATTACATGGTAAAATGAATAATGTAATTCACAACTACAACTCGTTCAGCAAACAGATAAACAAGTCCTCATACGGCCATATGAAGGGAAAAAAGTTATGGCTCTTGGAAGAAGGAGAGGAGAAAAAAAGCCCAAAAACGAAAATTGGCTGCAGAAGGGAAGGGGTTAACCCCGTAGTCAGAGTATATCTGGTAATGCGCTTACCTTCGTTAATCCTGATCTGCTCTAGTGATCGAGGGTTGCGGATAAAGATGGGAGCACCTTCCGCGGGTGCTAATAGCACGCTGAGAACTAGAAGTAGTCTAAACAGCATTGGAGCCTGGAGGAATATCGCTTACTGTGTGCGGCACAATCAGCTTCTCCAGACAAAGCGTCTCACTGCAACATCGCTGGTTAGAACCAAGCATTCCGTGACATCACAGCTGGAACCCAATAGTGACATCATGGTGGGCGGGGCTACACATGAGTGATGTCACAATTGGGGCTCATCCACTAAACGTTCCAAATGTATATAATAAGAATATACAAAAGAAAGAAAAGGAAAGAAGAAAAATAAATAACTCAAAAAGGAAAGAACGCTTTTTTTCACATACTCACATTTATTATATTTTATGTACTTTTATACAACAGAAATGTGTTCCCATTTGGGAGAATAATCATTCTCACTTTCAGTCATTGACTTTTTTCAACATTCTTTACACATTTTTTCTTTTCACTATTTTGTTTTCCACTTTAATTGCATTTTTATTCATTTGCACATACGGTTCATATTCACATAGAAGCTTTTCTCCTTTCTACCTTTTTACTAGGTTATTTCACTATCATTATCACTGACAGTCACATTTTTCTTTTTTTTCCTCAATATCTGTCTCCCAATTCCCCTTCCCATTAAATATCACTATTCCCCTTTGTTCATAGTCATCAACAGCCATATTATCACAAAATATCTTCACCAACTCTTTTTCCAATGGTAAAGATGGCGGCCATGATTGTTGTGCACTGTCCTGACTGGCTAGCTGGTCCCACATCATGAACCGTGATATTGTTGCACTTCATTGACGCGCTTCTTGCTGCCGGCCGGCAGCAGATGTCATGCCCATGTGCACGCGGCAGCGCTCAATAAGGTGACGTTTTCCCTGATGACCCATTTGCAGCAGCTGTATTCGCACTTTATTAGCCAGCCGATACCCCTCCACCACACGTCCTGTCAAAGCGGAAGCGAAACGCGTGCTGGATTTGTGGCATGCTCACTTGGTCTGTATTATGCATATACTCTATCACGTCATTAATTATTAATACAGGATAAGTGAGGGCCCTGCTCGCAAGCTTACAATCTACAAGGAATTGGGAGGGGCGCAATAGGTGAGAAGCACTTGTTATTTCAGGTCCAGCCATTATAATAGATAGGGGTTTTCATATAAAGCTGCACGATCCGGTCATCAACCAGTATGTTTAAATGCAGATATCAAGTGCGGTTTTCATGTGCATGGAGCCTGTGGAGTCAGATGAATAGGAGGGAGCATTTATTATCCTGGGTTGCTTTATGCATGGCATCATATAATAATGTAGGTTAATATTAAGATGAGCAGGACTCATGGGAGTTCGGGTTTGTCGTGTTCGGACAAACTTTAGTCCAAAGTTTGGTTCGAGTACCAGAACCTGACCAAAGCTTGACCCCGGACCTGAACCTCATATTAGTCAATGGGGACCTGAACTTTGATGCTGTAAAATGGTTTTAGTAAGGGCTACGGGTTCACTTAAGTAGGCAAAATGGGGGTAAGAGCACGACAATTGCCCTGCAAACAAAAGTAGATGGAGAAATTACTTAAAATAACAAAATATTTAAAAAAAATCTTAAACCAAAAGGCGGAAGTCCTAGTTGAGAAGTAGAGCAGTTCCTTGTGAGTGTATTTTACTGTATTTGTTAATAAATAAATGAAAAAAAACAATGTGGATTCCCCTATTTTTAATAACCAGCAAATGGAAAGCAGACAGTTGTGAGCTGTTCTTATTATTTAGGGTCCCACCTTATTTGTAATAAGTAGAAAAGGCAAAGCAGACAACTGTGAGCTGAAATTAATAGGATGTGAAGCACCATAGTTATTGGGCCCTTCCCAGCATAATAAGACCAGCTCACTTGCAGTATAAGCCAGTGTAGGCCTGAACTTTTTTGCTGTAAAATGATAGTTGCAAGTGGTTGGGGGTTGCAAAAGGAAGTAAAATTGGGTTAGGAGCAGGACAGCTGCTCTGCAAAGAAATGTGGATAGCAATTTCACTTAAAATTACAGAGTATAAAAAAAATATAATAATTATCTTGAACCAGGAGGCAGATGCCAAAGTGAAGAGGTGTAGATGGATGTGGCAGTGTAAGTGGAAGAAGCACGGGAGGAGGTATCCAACACTGTTTTTGTGGAGTTTTTGTTTTTTAGGGAAATTGCTTTAAAGTTTTGTTATGGTAATTGCTGGGTTCTGTAGGTGTACAATACAGTGGGTACGGAAATTATTCAGACCACTTTATATTTTTCAATCTTTGCTTCTTTGCAGCCATTTGGCAAATTCAAAAAAGTTCATTTTTTTTCTCATTAATGTACACTCTGCACTAGAGTTGAGCGAAACGGGTCGAAAAAATTGAAAAGTCGCCGACTTTCGCCAAAGTCAAGTTTCATGAAACGAAACCCGACCTTAGCGTGAGGTCGGCCACGAGGTCGGCGACTTTAGCAGCAAAGTCGCATTTCAAAAGATGCTTGAGCGCCCTTTTTGCAGCCAATCATGAAGAACGGACACTGTGGGCAACGTGATGGCATAGGCAGCGGTCACCACCATCTTGGAGAAGGGCATGCAAGTGATTGGCTTGCTTTGTGGGGCATCACAGGGGTATAAAAGGGTGGGGATGCCAACCGCCATGTTACTCATGCTAATCTCAGAATAGGGAGAGCTGCTGCTGGTGATTCTGTAGGGAGAGCGTTAGGCAGGGAAGAAGATACCAAAAACTGATTCTGCTGCTAGAGACTTTGCCTGTACAACACACCAGTCACTGTGCAGTGCAAGGGGAGGCTATATTGTGGTGCCTCAGCTCTGTTGATTAATAGGCTGCCTTTTAAGGATACCTGGTAGCTGCATTGCTGTGTGCACACTGCTGAGCAAACTGCTTTTTTCAAAGCAATCCAGATTTTATTGTTTTGTCCTTGTGAGTTACTGAGCATTCATTTTTCACACACTGTACAGCGGTGTACGCTCCTCACACAGTACCGTGTAACGGCTGTTATCACGGCCACAGTGAAGCTATCTGTGTGTGACTCTGTAAGGATAAGTCGAGGAGTTGTTCCGTTCTTACAGACCTACACTCTAGGGAGATTCCAGTTCTGCCCAATTCTATATACACCTTGTAGTTTGTCATACACTAGGCAATTTCTGCTGGTCACATTGTGGTGTTAAATAAACAGGGCTTGACTGAATCCAACAGTGTCCTGAAGTGTAGAGACATTCCAATTCTCCACAGTCCTCTATACACCTTGTACCTTGTTTTAAAGTACCAGAGAGTTGGTGGAAATTTGGGTACATTTTTCCAAAAAATGAGGAAGTGTGGTGGAAGAGTCACTGGTAATGATGGTGTTGGTGTTAGATCTGCTGGTAGTGGCAAAAGCAAAATAGCACCTAATGCAGGAGGTGTTGAGGCTGCGTCATCGTCTGGCTCCACAAGGCCTCGAAGGCTCCCTTTTCTCTGTGTAGGTAAACCGCTTCTAAAGCCGGAGCTTCATGAACAAGTTTTGTCTTACATTGCTGACTCAGCCTCCAGCTCTATCGCCTACTCTTCTGAAGTTTTAAAAAATAAAAGCACTGAGTCGTCATTGGAGGCTCATGGTCATGAACCACACCTTTCCTTGTGTCCTTCACCCCTACCAAAATTGAAGGATGCGGCAGGCCACACTACAGATTACTCCATGGAGCTGCTTTCACATACCATGCCTGGGTTATCAAGTCAAATCGTGAATTACCCAGGCAAAGATGAATCTGACATGGAGTGCAATGATGCACAGCCACTGATAGATGATTCTGCTGGTACATTTACTCAGAGCACTACATTGTCCTCGCTGTGTACTGAGACAGAATCTGATCCAGATGAAACTCAGGTGCCTCTTCCCGCATACTATACCACCATACATGGTGCCACAGAGGAAGGTGCACATGACATTGAAGAGGAGGTGATGGATGACCCAGTTGTTGTCCCAGATTGGCATCCATTGGGGCTAGAGTGTGCCACTGCCAATAGCTCAGAAGAGGACGAGGAGCATCCGCAGAGGGCATCGACATGGCAACAGTTGTTATCTGGCAGGCCCGGAGCAGTCCAAAAACGGGTTACAAAAACCCCAAAAATTGCTGGACAACTTGGCCAGATGGTCCAAATAGCACAGCGTGCAAGGCCTCAAACTGTTTTCCCTAGTAGGAAGAGTGCAGTGTGGCACTTTTTTGAACAAAATCCTAATGATCAGGCAAAGGTTATCTGTAAGAAGTGCGTAAAGACCTTTAGCCGAGGGAAAAATCTGAGAAATTTGAATACCAGTTGCATGCTAAGACATTTAACCACCATGCACTTGCAAGCGTGGACGGACTACCAAAACTCACGTACCACATGTGCTGCTGCTCCCAAAGAAGGTAGTCAGCAACGCAACATTGTTTCCCCCACTGTAAGTCCACCGGTTAGCACACCGTCAGCAGCAAATGTTGAGTTGTCATTGCAAGGGCTAATCAGTCAGGGAATCACACTGTTATTGCAACGAAAGATTGAATCTAGGCCATAAGAAAGAACACCAACTCCATCACCATCATCAACCCTCTCTCAGTCCGCCATGTCCACCGCTAGTTCCACCATATGCAGCTCTCAAGTCCAGCTCACCCTTACAGAGACTATGAGTAGGACAAAAAAGTACTCATCTTCTCATCCGCGTACACTGTGTTTGAACGCCCACATTGACAAACTAATCTCGTTGTAGATGATGCCCTATCGGTTGGTTGAAAGCGCAGCTTTCTGCAAACTAATGGCCTACGTAGTACCACGCTATCAACTACCCAGTCGCCACTTCTTTTCTCGCAAAGCCATCCCAGCCCTCCACCTTCATGTGAAAGACTGCATTGTCCATGCACTCAAGCAGTCAGTGAGTGGAAAGGTGCACCTCACAACTGATGCATGGTCCAGTAGGCATGGCCAGGGCCGTTACGTGCCCATCACTGCGCACTGGGTTAATGTGGTGTATGCAGGGTCCACAGGGAACAGCGGTGGTGGAACAGTGATGCCTAGCCCACGGTATAGGAAACAGTTGGCTGTAGGCGTTCGGCCCTCCTCCTCCTCGAAAGCTGGTCCACAGAGCGCAGTCGCAAGAGCACTGCATCCGCAGCTGACAATGTTGCAAACGAGGTGTCCCCTATCGATCAGCTAGTGGAAAGCGTCAGCAGGCTGTGTTGCAGATGATGTGTTTGGGCGACAGACACACCGCGGAGGTACTGGCCGACTACTTTCAGCGACAAACTGACTGGGCAGTCTACATCTTGAGGCAGGCAAGGTAATTAGTGATAACAGCCGGAATTTTGTGGCAGCCATAGCCCTTTCAAAACTCAGACACATACCTTGCTTGACTCACACCTTCAAACTGGTGGTGCAGTGCTTCCTCACTAATTATTCGGAGTTAACAGGCCTGCTCCAGAAGGTTCGAAGACTGTGCTCGCACATCCGCCGGTCACCGGTACACTCCAGTCGAATGCATAAGCTGCAGCGATTGATCCACCTTCCCAAGCACCGCCTAATTATCGACGCTGCAACAAGGTGGAACTCCACCCTGCACATGGTTGAGCGGCTGTGCGAACAAAGGCAGGCCGTAATGCATTTGTGGAAGGATACACGGGCAGGCACTTTGAGGGCAGACATGGAGTTGACAGGTGTGCAGTGGTCGAAGCTGAAAGACCTCTGTAAAGTCCTTCAGTGTTTTGAGGAATGCACACGGCTGGTAAGCGCAGACGACACCTTCATAAGCATGAGGATCCCACTTATGCATCTGCTCATGGAAACTGTGACGCACATTAAGGAGCAGGCGTCTGCAGCCAAGGTTGATGAGGAGGAAGACGAGGAGTGAAGCCTTGATGACAGTCAGCCATTGTCTGGTCAGGGAACTGTCGTGGACGAGGTGGAGGAAGAAGAGGAAGAGGAGGAGGAAGATGATGGGGATAATTATATAGGGAAGGAGGATGCTTCTCGTGGGGCAAGAGAAAATATTGGCTTTGCAAGGTCTGGTACTGGGTTTGAGCGTGATTGGAGGGATGTGGATTTGCCTGAAAGTGCTCCTCCACCCAGCACTCGCAGTGCATCATTGACACCTGGAACATTGACCCACATGTCAGATTATGCCTTGCAGATCCTAAAAAGGGACTCCCGCATTGCCCAAATGATGAACGATGATGACTACTGGTTGGCCAGCATCCTGGATCCACGCTATAAAGGCAAATTCCAAAACATCATGCCACAGGAGAACCTTGACCTAATATTGGCTAATAAACAAGCTACTCTGGTAAACCGGTTGGTTGAGGCATTCCCAGCACACAGCAGCGGTGAAGGTTCTCACACAAGCCGTAGGGGCCGGGTGCAACTTGGAACAGGTGTTCGTGGTGCACACATCAGAAGTGGCGTTGGAGACAGGGGTTTCATGACCATGCTGTGGACGGATTTTTCAAGTCCCGCTCACACGACTGGTAATACTGCATCAATTGAAAGTGACAGGAGACAGCACTTGTCAAGTATGGTTACAAACTACTTTTCCTCCCATATCGATGTTCTCCCTCACAGGTTATTCCCATTTGACTATTGGGCAGTTAAACTGGACACCTGGCCTGAATTGGCACAATATACCTTACAGGAGCTCGCATGCCCAGCTGCAAGTGTGCTATCGGAAAGAGTCTTCAGTGCAGCTGGATCAATACTGACAGAAAAAAGGACCCGTCTGTCGACCCAATATGTGGATGATCTAACCTTCATTAAAATGAACCATGCATGGGTTTCCAAGGATTTTGTCCCACCTTACCCTGATGACACATAGGTTGCCAGAAAAATTGCTTTCTTTGGTCCGCCTGTTCCTGGGACTTGACCAATTTCGCCTTTAGCAGCAGGTGAATGTCCCACATCAACATATGGCATTTTGTAAACCTCCCTAACTGGGCAGCCTCCTCCCCCTGGGCCGGGGTCACCACCGAGCGCATGCAACCGTGCGAGTGCCGTTGCCCTGGACAGGTGGGTGGGCCAACTCGTGGGCTCGGGACTGACACAGGGTCCCTCATAGTGCAATCAAGTGTCTCTGATGGTGGGGGTGCACACCCGCCATCAGACACACCACCGTACTATGAGGGGCCCAGTGCCAGTGCTGACCTCCACGAGTGGGCCCCCCTTGCTTGGGCAGGGCCCCAGCATTTGCAATGTTTTCCTCTCCCTGCTCCTCCGCTGTGTAGTCTGGGCTGTCAAATCCATCACTGGGACTGCCACTACAAATTTGGTGAACTGATACAAGATGATGGTTAAGACGTAGCTATGCCCTGTCCCGCTGGCCGGGATCTAGCTTCAGATGATCAATGGCTTCCATTTCTTATGGACGTCGACTTACAATGAGATGCAGTGGTGGTTTCTCATCAGCTTTAACAGTTTTCCTACCCACAGACGTGTGACATTCCAGCGCACATTTTCAAATGTGCCCTCCCTCTCATGCCAATCCAATTGAATCGCCTACAGCCTGTGGCTTCTGTGTTTTGCACTCCAAAGTTACGTGAGAGATCATGATAGGCAATGAGCACCATGTTTACATCTGTCGCTGTGATCAAAATTGGATGGATATGAGTAACGGTGATGGGATCAACGGTGCTGCAATACAGCAACACTTTCTTCACAAAGAAAGGTTTTTGCTGTGTCCACACACTAATTATTTGAGGGTCAGCATCGCCTCTGAGAATTGTGACGGAAGTTGTTCCCGTCAATAGTAATTTGTAGATTATTGCAATCACTAGACTTTAGGTCAATAATTGTATGCATCTCATTTCCTATTGCAGAGAGTCTGGGCTGTCTTACTGAGACAGAAATATAAATGAAGATTTAAAAATACCACCAAAAGTGTATCATGGTGTACGCTTGAAATACATTTCCTTTTTTCTAATTTTTAGATTGTTGTGTAATCCATGCAGAGAACATGGAGATTTTAAATGTTTAAACTATGCTCTATATAACTGCTATCCAGTGATAATGTACCGTATCTCAACTTTGTACAATCTGGTCAAATCCATACTGGGCCTGAGACCGTCTGAGCCCGCCTCTTGATTGATACACATAGGTTTTTAATATGTAAACTAGGCACCATATATACGTGTTATCCGTTGTAACTGTACCCTTTATCAACTTTCTCGAATCTTGTAGAATCCATACTGGGCCTGAGAATGGCTGCAGAGCTGTTAAGCAAGCTACAGCACCTGTGGTTTGGATACGTAATGTTTTGCATTTTTTCTGGAATGGCGGTTAGGCCGAAATCAGGAATTGCTGTTGACCTGCACTTACTGGGAAATCATCGTTTGCGGAGAATAATTGGAATCCCAGATCCCCATCACTGGCGGTGTTCAGCGGGTTATCTGCACCTGTAAGCGACAAAAGCTGGTCCTTTCAGTGTAGCGCGCATGTAGCCCCGGACATGGAAGGCCATGATAACCCTGTTATTACTCGATCGCGCATGCCAGAGCCTCGCGTATCCCTCTAGTAAGCTATACGCGTACCGCGGGGGCATGCCGGAGTCTTGTTCGTTAACGTAAAAAAGCGGACAAATCGCTAGCACAACTACTAACGGACAAACCACACCACACACAGAATCGACAAAGCTTTCAATGTGTGCATCTTTTTGTGAAGTGGCATGGTTGTGGTTTCTCGGGTGGAGTCCAATTAAGCCGCAGGCTCCACTCCTGGTGGTGCCCTATTGGACATTCCTTTAAGGTTCAGCTTTGCATCCATACTGCCCCTAGAAACAAACTCTTTGCCTTCATGGACGCTGTTTTGAGGTTCGTGGGAATAACGCCGCCCGATCGCCAGTTGCCATAATTTATTGGTGGGAAGAACAACGGTATATGATCGTGTTCATTTTCAGATTTTGGTTTTCTTTTTTACATTTTAATTCCAGCCTTTCTTGACTTCATAAGGGCATGACAAGCCTATATCTGTGTCTCCTCCACCTCCTCCTTTTACTCCTCCACCTCTTTTGTAAAAGTAGTTGCCCTTTTCCATATGTTATTTTTGTCTTCTGAGCATTTTGTCGGCTTTGGGACACCTTTTAAGGTATTTTGTAATTGTTTTCTATGTGTTTGTGTTTGCCTGCCATTGTTTTCAGTGTGAGATTGACAATTATCCTTTGACTGAATAGAGCTGTATGCTTCTGATACAGTGCCATATATGTGATGTTATTTTGTGTCTATTTTGTGCTAAATTTGGAAGTTTGGTGGAAGAGGCCGTGGACGTGGGCATGGGGGGGCCAGCTGGTGCTGATGGTGGTGGTGGTGCATCTGCTGGTAGTGGCAAAAACACAATAGCAGCTAAGGCAGGAGGTGTTTAGCCTGCGTCATGGTTTGTCTACGGAACGCCTGGAAGGCTACTGTTATGAGCGGTGGAACGCACTAAATAAAATTAAAATAAAGTGCGTTCACCGCTCGGGGTCCACCGTGCGGTAGATGACAAAACCGCTGCTGAAAGAGGCAGGGCACTCAGGCGGAGATGTGCACAGGACTTTAGCTGCAGTCAGTGCACTAAAGCAGACTCTGTTATATGCACAGAACTGCCAACAAAACATAAATACCGCTGAGTCTGTTTAGGGTCACAGACTTCAGCGATGTGGACACGGTATTAAAGCTCACAGAAATAGCCTTAAACACCAGGACTATCCCCTCTAGACCTACCGTAAAACTTAAGGTGTGAGGTGTCGCAACTGCGAACACCCGGGAGGCTGCAACCGCAGCACGGCGTGAACAGAGCCGCAAGCAAGGCGCTGCAAGGACGCTGGCGCAATGCAGGACGCTTAGCTGCTGCAAAAGGTATGGCTGGACCGCGCTGGCGCTAGCGCTGCTACTGGCGGCTGCCCAATCACTCACACAATCGCAATATCAGAGGGAAGGGGTTTCATAATAAGTCATCCACCACTCCAAGCATCCATTACCATACACACAGCAGCAGTATGAAAATACTAGCGCATGGCGGAACGGCCATGCGCACTTTTTCTAGCGTTCGGGACCTGCCGAAAATCTCCAGAGCCCTGAGCATACCCAATGGAATCAGGAACAGGACCTGAGCACCTGACTCCTGAAGTCCAATGGGAGCTCATCCCATGAGCATGCTCAGAAGAAGGGACGAAGGACTTAGCCTCTGGTGGCAAATGTGAGGATCTGTGTTCCTGCATAGGTATTGTAGGAACCAGATTCCTAACATTACCCCCCTCCTAGGGCCCCCCCTCCCTGAAGCCTCCGACCAGGTCTCAGGAGGGATACCCTGTTGACAATAGGAGCGGAAGGTTTAGGAGACCGCCGCCGTGTATCGACGGCCGTCACTACCCTCCATTCGGGGAGACTGTCCCGAGCACATAACGTGCATGCCCGAATGAATTTTTTGAAGTCTCGAGCTTTATGGGGCCACCAATACGCTCCAGCCAAGGTGTATATGAGCCGACATGTTTTATAAAAAAAAAAGCCATTTTATAAAAATAAAGTGAACTTTACTGTTGGAACTGGTGAAACATATATACAGCAGGCATCAGGTACAAAGTTTCTTTTCACATCATCGGTTTTACACAGAGGCACAGGCATGGCGGTCACATGTGACAGCATCACAACATTTCAGCAATAAAACATAGGTGACTAGACATAGGTTACACCCCCATTACTAACCCTATAGTGAAATGTAATAAAGACAAGCAGCCCCATACTATGATGTTCCCAACTCCAAACTTCACTGTTGGTATGGTGATTTTGGGGTGATATGTAGTCCCTTTTGACCTCCAAACATGGTGTGCATTATGGCATCCAAAGAGTTCAATTTTGGTCTCATCTAGGCAGACTATATTGTCTCAGTATTTCACAGGCTTGTCTAAATGTTGTGGAGGAAACTTTAAACATGCCTGAACATGCTTTTTATTCAGCAATGGAGTCTTGTGTGGTGAGCGTGCATAGAGGCCATGGAGGTTCAGTGCATTACTTATTATTTTATTTAAAACTAGCTGAAGTGCCCGGCGCTGCCCGGGCATAGTAACTAACTGTGGCTAGTTATAGCAAATTATAATTATCCTCCATCACATAGTCCCGTGCCCATATACCCATCATGCATATCCACGATCCCATAGTCGAGTGCCCATATACCCATCATACATCCTTCATCTAATAGTCCCATGCCCATATACCCATCATACATATCCTCCATCCCATAGTCCCGTGCATATATACCCATCATACATATCCTCCATCCCATTGTCCCGTGCCCATATACCCATCATGCATATCCACGATCCCATAGTCGAGTGCCCATATATCCATCATGCATATCCTCCATCCCATAGTCCCATGCCCATATACCAATCATACATATCCACCATCCCATAGTCCCGTGCCCATATACCCATCATGCATATCCTCCATCCCATAGTCAACCATTATAACATCATAATGAGAGGCGGCAGGTCTTGCAACCTATGATGACATCAGCGTCGCCATGGCAACCACTATGACATCATAATGAGGGGCGTGGCTTGACGGGCACACTCTTTTTCCCCAGTATGTAGATAGGGGCAAAATTGTTTGGTGAATTGGAACGCGCGCGGTTAAATTTTTGCCTCACAACATAGCTTAGGACGCTCTCGGGGTCCAGACGTGTGACTGTGCCAAATTTTGTGGCTGTAGCTGCGACGGTGCGGATGCCTATCCTGGACATACACACATACACATACATACACACATACATACACACTTTGAGCTTTATATATTAGATAATTGTATCTGCTGATTCAAGTCCATTTTGTAGTTTTCCACTGCTCTTGAACAACTCTTCTGATAATTCTTTCCACTACTCTGAAATCCTGCAAGGAGCACCTGATCTTACCTGGTTTATAGTGAAATTATCTACTTTCCATTTACAGATCATGACCTCAAAAGTGTTCACTGGAGCATTCAGTAGTTTAGGAAGTCATCCATCACCAATGCCATCAGTAGGTTTTGCAACAATAAGGTTGAGAAGGTCTTGAGACAGCTCACTTGTTTTACCCATTATGAGCTATTTCTTGTGTGGCACCTTGGTAATGAGACGCCTTTTTTTAGGCAATCAGTTGAACCAGCTGATATTATTTTTCACTAGCAGGATTGCTTTTTAATTACCAATAGATTTTAGCTGGTGTCGTGGCTTTCCATGGCTTTTAGCACCTCTCTTTCTTCCTGTGTTCAATATTTTTTTGTGTCATTTTTACATTCTTACACATAATTTATGGACATCTGTGGTTTGATCTCTTTGCCTTTGTGGGTTCAATGGGTTGTTAACGACAAATATGACAAATATGTGTTTAGAAATATGTTTACTTAGAAAATGGTGATGTATTCAATACTTATTTCATGCGCTGTATGTATACACATACACACACCTCTTTAGATGATAAATCACACATAGCATTTGTAACATACTAAGTGAACAAGGTCCATTACAACACACTTTTATGAATCCCTATAAAGGCAGCAAAGGAACGAAAGAGGATAGTAATATAAGTCTAAATCAACATAATAATTTTGAACTTTCGAAAAGATTGTGCAAAAATCCTGCACTGTGTTCCTCTACAGCCCCAGGTTTATATATATTACTGTCATCTTTAGGGCTCATACTCACTTGTGAGAGACTCGTACCATTCTCATGCGAGTATCTCGCATGAAAACCTGGCACTGCCACCGGCACTCGGACAGGAGCGTGCGGCTACGTGTATTTCTATGCCACCACCGCACGCTCCAGTGCCAGTGCTGGCGGCAGTGCCAGGTTTTCATGCCAGAGGCTCTCACGAGAAGGGTGCGAGTCTCTCACAAGTGAGTATGAGCCCTTATACTGTTTTTTCTGCGGTTAGTAATTTTCTCCCCATCTAATTGTATATTTCCCGATGGACTTACAAGGTGACAAGTTCTAGGAATCCACTTCTATTCACATACTGGAGGTCTCTACATTACATTAAGTATGGCCGAAACAGCCTCAACTTGCAGGTAAAAATGGAGGGAAATTGCTGTAAAAGGTAGGAATAATTTTTCAGGTAACATCAAACTATTAGACTGGTATATTGCATTGGTCATTGCAATACAGTGATTCCAATCTGAGAGTAAATTGATCCAGCAGTTGTTAATAGGTAGCAAGATGTGTAGCTGATCCTATGGCCGGGGTCACACTAACCGACGAAAAATACGGTCCGTAGTTTACATGCGTAATACGGATGAATGACCCCTAAATAGTGCTCCGTAGGTCATCCGTAAGCAAGGTGTGGTCGCGTATTTTGTGCATGTCAGCATCCGTATGTAATCCGTATGGCATCCGTATGCATTCCGTATGGTGAGATTTTCTCGCAGGCTTGCAAAATGGACATTTAACGGTTTTGAGGCCTGCTAACTATTTAAATCATTAGCCTGCACCCTATTTATTGCCTCAGGAACAGGTGGCTGCCTCCATTCTGTCCATTTGTCACCTTGCATTCACTAGGTGTGTTGGTGTTGTATGAGCAACATGGCAAACAGTCTGAGTTTCAACACAACTGAGCAGGTTCTCTTCAACTGGCTTTTGTCACGCCTCTTTGGCCAACCATACCCAGTGATAGTGGATCCGCGGAGGAGGAGACGCATGTGGGTCCATCCACTTTTGAGGCAACGACTCACAAGAGGTCATTTTCACCACCTCTATTCTTCTATGCGTGAGCATCCTGTCAAATTCTAACAATACTGTCGCATGAGCCTTGCAACATTTGATCGACTCTTGGAGACAGTGCGCCCTGGGATAACCTTTCAGGACACAAGGATGCGCAAAGCTATATCTGCAGAGGAGCGACTTCTACTCACAATACGGTATGTACTACACAACCACATTCTCTACGTTCATAATGTGTGGGCCAAAGTATGTATTTTTGGCTTATTGGACTAAGATTAATGCCCTCATCTTAGTCCACATATGTTTCAACTTACAGACCAGAATGTTATGTGTAATATGTACTGAATATCACTTAGTAATTGGGCAAACAAAGATGTGTGTGTTATTCTCTCTGAATTCCTAACAAGTTTGGTATGTATGTACCTGGTGTTTTTGTAATTTGGGCATTCTAAAATCTTCCTTTTCTGTTGTTCTTCAGCTTCCTGTCCACTGGCCTTTCTTATGCCGCCCTCCACCATGAGTTTCTCATTGGAAGATCTACCATTTTTCAAGCATAGTCAGGTCAACGTGTATTGAAATCTGGACAAGACTCCATCAACTCGTCATGCCCGAGCCCAGGATGGAAGACTGGTTGAGGATATCAAGGGACTTTGAGGAGGAATGCCAGTTTCCTAATTGTATTGGGGCTCTTGATGGCAAACATATCCGGGTGCATAAGCCGCCGAACTCTGGCTCCCAATTCTTCAATTATAAACAATACTTTTCTGTTATATTGTTGGCTCTGGCAGACCCTCAATACAAGTTTATAATTGTTGACATTGGGGCCTATGGAAGGACGGGAGACTCTCGAGTCTTCAATACTTCCATTATGGCTCGGCGGCTACGCACCAACCAGCTGGATCTACCACCACCACGCCAGCTACCAGGCTCCATTCCAGAATCAGTCCCTTATGTCCTTGTGGCAGATGAGGCGTTTCAGTTAACACGCAATGTCATGAGGCCATATCCCCGGCGCAACCTTGACCACAGGCGCAGAATTTTTAACTTGCGCCTATCACGTGCTCGGCGACTGGTGAAGTGTTCCTTTGGCATTCTTTATGCCAAATGGCGGGTACTCCAGTCTGCCATTCAGCTGAGTGAGCAAAATGTAAATGAAGTAGTGAAAGCCTGTGCGGTTCTTCATAACTTCACCAGGATACATGATTGTTCCTCCTCTGCTGGTGTTGTGCGTAGGCCGGACAATGTGCATAGGGTGAGACCACCTATCAACCTTCAACGTAGACCGCTCTCTGGGCTCAAAGTGCGTGATATTTACACTAATTACTTTATGTCACCTGAGGGGGAAACTTCTTGGCAAGAGCATGCTGTATCTATGTTATAATGTTTGCTTTTATGTGTGTCTAAATATATATATTTCTACCCCTTCTGATTCTATGTCTGTTTAATGGCATTGTTAAGCGTATGTTAGTATGCTGATACGGTTTTTGATAATTGAGACAGAGACGTAAATTGTAGTAGACAAATTTTTACTTTTGCCTTTTTTTTGTTTCTTTTTTTAAAGGCAAACATATTTGTGCCATATGATAACTGGGGCAATGGGCCAAATTGCCCTTTTTGCAGATGTGATCATTTTTGAAGTATAAAATTTACACACATTTCCAAAACAAACAGAATGTTATAACAAACTTGCTACATTAGACATTTTGAATCCAAAGGAAAAAAGATGTGTTCTCCATCAACAAAATTATATAAAAAAGATAAAACTCACATTTCTTAGGAATGTTTGATAATCATATTAATAAGCCACCATGACAGCCAAGGCTACCTTACGCGTTTCTGACACATATTACATGTCTGTAAAAAGACTATATTTCACCAAGCTATACTGGGAAAGTCAAAGGATCAAAACAGACTACTCACTTGATAATGCCGAGAAAAGGCGTGCTGCCCTTATTCAAGTAGTCACTGTTTTGCCTGCTAAATATATTCCAGAATCAAGGCGAACAGCCTCAAGAACATCACGCTCTCTCTATGTATTATCAAGTGAGTAGTCTGTTTTGATCCTTTGACTTTCCCAGTATAGCTTGGTGAAATATAGTCTTTTTTACAGACATGTAATATGTGTCAGAAACGCGTAAGGTAGCCTTGGCTGTCATGGTGGCTTATTAATATGATTATCAAACATTCCTAAGAAATGTGAGTTTTAGGCTTTTTATCTAAAATTGATGATGGAGACCACCTCTTTTTTCCTTTGGATAGGGATTTTGAGCACCAGTTGAACCACACTGGGCATCTCCTGCCATCAGACCGCTTATGGACACTGATGTACAGTAGGCGTAAACAATTTGCATGTTTTTATGCTGTTATAAATTGGGGAAAGTGGGGGAAGGAGAAGGCGGAAGAGCAGCCTGTGGTTGCTGCTGGCTACTTTGAGCAACATCGCCCTGTGTGGGGGCATACTGTTGCCCATGATGTGGGTAGTGTCCTTCCTCATGTGATTGTTGGGGGTACTGGCCAGAGTAATAATGATGAGGGGCATCTTGGTGGCTCTGGTACCCACCAATATAGCCATGTCATCCCCAACCAGGTTGGGACCAGCCTCCAACACTGCATGGGAAAAAGTGGCCATATTGGTGGGGTTGGCTAGAGGCAGACATATGTTGCTGCTGCTGTGAAGGTTGGGTAGGAGGAGGAAGGGGGTTAGGTGTAGGCCCACCTATTTGAGTATCTTCAGACCCTGCTTGAGCAAGCATCTGTGTGGGTGGTCTCATGCGCATTAGATTTCGGGGGGAATGCTGCCACCTCTCCAGATATTCAAACAGCTCATATGGGGTATTCTGGGGTGTGCTTGCATCAAGCAGGATCTGAAAACATCCTCGAATACGGAGCCTCACCTCACGGGAAAGGGCACAGAGATAAAAGGCAAGGCTACGTGAATATGCCTCCTCTCCATCATCTGTATTCACTCTAGCCAGATAATTTAGGACCCCTGTGTCCACATTGGTCCTGGTATCTTGTGCAGGGATGTGGCGCCTTCTTCGTCCTCACCGGGATGTTCCAGCAGGCTGTGGGGAGCCCCAGATCTGGGCAGTTGGGCTGCTGCTCATGTTGCCCTGCTCCTCCAGTATGGGTGATGTTGCAGCAGCAGACGGTCCTGGTGGTGTGGTTTGGGGCACAGGCAATGGGTTCTCCTGAGATGATTCTTCACCCATGCTTCTTGTAGGGGGAGAAGATGGGCCAGCCACCTCATCCCCTACAGGGTCAATTATGGGCTCTGTATCTGAGCCCGTTCCTCTATCCGTAATGTTGGAGTGAGTTCTGTTATGAAAGAGAACAGAGCCAAAAATACATTAATACTTTTGGCCCTGTAAAGTATCTGTGTATTGTGGTGTGAGGTATCTACTTACGGTCTCAGATCCAGAATAGGGGTGAGGAAGGAGAGGCGGTCATAATAAATGTATTTTCTTTTGACGTAGCCCGCATCACCACTCCTGGACCGCTGCTGACGTTCCCGCCTGTACTGATCGCGGATGCTGCGCCAGCGTTTCATCACATCTTCCACTGCAATGTGACAGGAAATATTATCAATTTTACATATCTGATCGGTCACATTTGCTACCAGTAGTCTAGGCATGTGGCCTTCTGGGGTGTGCTTTCTACCCAGGGTGGCATATCTAATTGGGCCATCCAGGCCAGATACACAGGGTCAGAATAGTTCATGTATCAAGTAACTACACTTAATAACTTGGTTGGCTAAGAGGATGAGGAGCTTGTGGCCTGAGCAAAATTACGGCAGTGTCAAACCATGTGTCACATCCAAATCTACCCGCCTCATGAGGAAAAAAGTAGAAGCACAGGAAGGGGGGGCTGATTCTGTATGCATTTTATGATGTGAGGTAATTTAATCATTTTTTGGCCTTGTACTTACTCAGTTTCTGCTGCTCCTCACGTGGGCGATCACCAAAATCATGGAACATCTGCCGACATATGCGCCTCCATGACGCCTCCTTTCTTGTCCGGTTGGCATAATGGGCATCACGTTGGTCCCAGAGTTCGGGACGCTCCTGCATCAGTACAATGAGCATCTCCACATTTAGGAAATATGGCGCCATGACGCTGCTGTACTCCGTGGAGGTGTACTTCCTGGAGGTCTGGAGCGGTTTTTGAGCTCATTTGCATGTCTAGGCTTCCTGATGATGGATTGGCCCATTTCCTGTCACCAGCCAAAAGACCGGCGTATTTCTCGCAAGTCACACGTGTGGTCCGTGTGTAAACCGTATTTTTTGCGCACCCATAGACTTGCATTGGCGTATTACGGGCGCATGCTGCGATTGTCACGGACCGTAGAATACGGACGAGAAATATGCGGCTGTTGGGAGCTGCCCCATAGAGAATCATTGGTCCGTGTGTAATGCGTGCTTTTAACGCCTCTCACTCGTCCGTATTCCTCTCTAGTGTGACCCCGGCCTATTACTGAGGATGGCGGGTGGAAACCAAATAGCATTGCACTCATTTCATTGGAAGAAGTATGCTCATAAGACATACTGATAGGGAACTTAGATTGTGATTCCCATCGAGGACAGCGATGATAATGTGTGCAAACTGTAAAGCGCTGCGGTATATGTTACCGCTATATAAAAATAAAGATTATTTATTATAAGATGAAATGGTCTTTAAATAGGTCAAAAGTTAAACATGACATTTCCTTTGTATTTTAGGCAAAAAAAGTTGTCATTTTTTTTACATTTTAAAATGACAAAAAGGAAAATGGTTAAATGCAAAAGTTTGGGCACCCTTGGAGCTTTGTGTGCTCAGATAACTTTGACCAAGGTTCGGACATTAATTGGCCTGTAAGAGTGCTGCTTGCTCACTATCATCATTAGGAAAGGCCAGGTGATGCAAATTTCACAGCTTTATAAAAACCCAGCCTCCTCTAACGCTTTCCCAAAAAAACAGCAGCCATGGGTTTTACTAAGCAGCTGCCTAGCACTCTGAAAATGAAAATAGTGGAGGCCCACAAAGCAGGAGACTACAAGAAGATAACAAAGCGTTTTCAAGTCGCCCTTTCCTCAGTTTGAAATGTAATTAAGAAATGAAAGTTAATATGAGCAGTGGAGGTAAAGATAAGGCCAGGAAGACCAAGCAATATTTGAGTATATTTGAGTAAGAACTGCTCATAGGATTTCTGAAGACACTTGCACAAATATGGCCTTCAGGGAGGCGGCTTCCTCAGTGGCTGCTGAAAGCAGGCAGTGAGGAAGCCTGTGCAGCGGCTGTCAGATCGCTGATCTGACACAGCGCTGTTCTAAATGTCAGATCATCGATCTGACACTTCACAGTAATGTCCCCCCTGGGGCAAAGCAATAAAGTGAAAAAAAAGTGGAAAAATAATTAAAAAAAAAATCCCAAAATAAATTAAAAAAAAAAATATTTCCTAATAAATTCATTTTTTGGAAATAAAAAAAAAAACAATAAAAGTACACATAATTAGTATCGTCGCGTCTGAAACAACCCCTCCTATAAAACTGTCCCACTAGTTAACCCCTTTAGTGAACCCCTTAAAAAATAAAAATAAATAACAAAGCAACAAAAATGCGTTATCATCATATCGCTGAACAAAAAGTGCAATAACGCACGATCAAAAAGACACATATAAATAATCATGGAACCGCTGAAAACGTCATCTTGTCCTGCAAAAAATTAGCCACCATACAGCATCATCAGCGAAAAAATAAAAAAGTTATAGCTCGCAGAATAAAGTGATGCAAAAATAATTCTTTTTGATATAAAATACTTTTCATTGCATAAAAGCAACAAAACATAAAAAAATGACATAAGTGAGGTATCGCTGTAATCGTACTGACCCGAAGAATAAAACCGCTTTATCTATTTTACCACAAGCGGAACAGTGTAAACGCACCCCCCAAAAGAAATTCTTGAAATGCTGGTTTTTGTTCATTCTGCGTCCCAAAAATCGGAATAAAAAGCGATCAAAAAATGTAAGGTGCCTGAAAATGGCACCAATAAAAACGTCAACTCGTCCCGCAAAAAATAAGACCTCACATAACTCTGTGGGTCAAAATATGGAAAAATTATAGCCCTCAAAATGTGGTGATACAAAAACTATTTTTACAATAAAAAGTGTCTTTTAGCGTATGACAGCTGCCAAACATAAAAACCGCCATATATAGTAATTCAAACCCCCCGTTATCACCCCCTTAGTTAGGGAAAAATAATAAAATTAAAAATAAGTATTAGGGTTAGGGTCTGGGCTAGGTTTGGAGTTAAGGATAGGGTTAGGGTTATGGTTAGGGCTGAGATAGGGTTAGAGGTGTGTTGGGGTTAGGGTTGGAGTTAGAATTGGGGGGGTTTCCACTGTTTGGGCACATCAGGTGGTCTCAAAACGCAACATGGCGTCTGATATCAATTGCAGCCAATTCTGCATTGAAAAAGTCAAATGGTGCTCCTTCCCTTCCAAGTTCTGCCATGTGCCCAAACAGTGGTTTACCCCCACCAATGGAGTATCAGCCTACTCAGGATAAACTTCTGTGAAGTACTTGTTGGTTCAAAGTGCTCACAACACATCAAGATAAGTTCCTTTGGGGGTCTAGATTCCAAAATGGGATCACTTGTGGGGGGTTTCAACAGTTTAGGCTTATCAGGGGCTCTCCAAACGCGACATGACAGTCGCAGACCATTCAATCAAAGCCTACATTCCAAACATCACTACCTCCCTTCCAAGCCTCTATGTGTGCCCATACAGTATATTTCTCCCACATATTGGGTATCAGCGTGCTCAGGACAAATTGAACAACAATGTATGGGGTCCAATTTCTCCTGTTACCGTTGGGAAAATAAAAAAATTGGGGACTAAAAGATCATGTTTGTGGAAAAAATATGATTTTTATTATTTTCACACCAAGGCGTCATAAACGTCTGTGAAGCCCTTAGGGGTTCAATGTGCTCCCCACACATCTAGATAAGTTCCTTGGGGGGTCTAGTTTCCAAAATGGTGTCATTTCTGTGGGGTTTCCACTGGTTAGGCACATCAGGGGCTTTCCAAACGCGACATGGCGTCCAATCTCAATTCCAGCCAAAAAAGTCAAATGGCGCTGCTTACCCTTGGTAAAATTAAAATTGGGAGTGAAAAGATCATTTTTGTGGAAAAACTATGATTTTTTAATTTTACGGCTGTATCATATAAACTTCTGTGAAGTCCTTGGGGGTTTAAAGTTCTCACCACACATCTAGCTAAGTTCCTTGGGGGGTCTAGTTTCCAAAATGGGTCACTTGTGGGGGTTTCCACTGTTTATGCACACCAGGGGCTCTCCAATCGTGACATGGCGTCCGATCTGAATTCCAGCCAAGTTTGCATTGAAAAAGTCCTTCCCTTCTCTGAGCTCTGTCATGCACCGAAACAGTGGTTTCCCCCCACATATCAGGTATTATCGTACTCAGAACAAATTGCACAATAACGTTTGCAGTTCAATTTCTCCTGTTACCCTTGGTAAAATAAAAAAAAATTGGACCTGTAGTATTTTTTTGTGAAAAAAAAGTTAAATGTTCATTTTTTTTTTTTTTAACAATCAAAAAATTCCTGTGAAGCACTTGAAGGGTTAATAAATTTCTTTAATGTGGTTTTGCGCACCTTGAGGGGTGCAGTTTTTAGAATGGTGTCACTTTTGGGTATTTCTTATCATATAGACCCCTCAAAGTGACTTCAAATGTGATGTGGTCCCTAAAAATAAAATGGTGTTGTAAAAATGAGAAATCGCTGGTCAACTTTTAACCATTATTACTTCCTAACAAAAAATATTTTGGTTCCCAAATTGTGCTGATGTAAAGTAAACATGTGGGAAATGTAATTTATTAAATTTTTTGTGTGCCATATCTCTGTGATTTAAGGGCATAAAAATTCAAATTTGGAAAATGGCAACATTTTCAAAATTTTTACCAAATTTCTGCTTTTTTCACAAATAAACACAAGTTATATGAATGAAATTTTAACACTAACATGAAGGACAATATGTCACGAGAAAACAGTGTCAGAATCACCGGGATCCATGGAAGCGTTCCAGAGTTATTACCTCATAAAGAGACAGTGGTCAGAATTGTAAAAATTGGCCCGGTCATTAACGTGCAAACCACCCTTGGGGGTAAAGGGGTTAAGCATGTGCGTGGATCAATCAAGCTGTGGGGTTGTGTTGCAGCCAATGGCATGGGAAAGATTTTACAAGTAAAGGGATGAATGGATTCAATGAAATTTCAACAAATTCTTAATGGAAACATTACACCATCTGTAAAAAGGATGAAGTTAAAAGGGGATGGCTTCTACAAATGGATAATGATCCTAAACACATGTCAGAATCCAAAATAGACTATCTCAAAAGGCAGAAGCTGAAAGTTTTACAATGACCCTCACAGCACACTGATCTGAACATTATTGAAAATCTGTGGCAAGACCTCAAAATAGCAGTGCATGCAAGACGATCCAGAAATCTCACAAAGCTGGAAGAATTTTCCAAGGAAAAATTTTGTAATTTTTAAAATGTAAATGATGAAAATATATATTTTTTTACCTAACATGCAAAGAAAATATGTCATGTGTAACTTTAGGCCTTTTAGAGATCATTTCCTCTTCAACTTACTTAACTGTTCCCTATAACAGTAATTTTGACCAGGAGTGCCCAAACTTTTATATTCCAAAGTATATGAATTGGGCTATGCTCCAGAACTCTCTCCATAGAAGTACATTAGACATGTGACATACATGTAGATTGCATTGTTTTTAAGCACAACACTACTTGTACCCTAGTTTACATGTGTGCAATAAAAAGGGATGATCAGCAGCCATGTGTAATGGTAATGACTATGCAAAGTAGTCCAGTGCTATGTATATTCTGCTGTATTGTAATGATCCATAAAATAAATCTCAAATATACATGATATATGCTGACTTCATTAATTACTTTATTTAAGTTATTAAATTTGGCCCTGATGATGATGGGTCCTTGACTCCAGAAGAGTCATCCTTTAACAAGAGAGGAAAAACCCCCAGTGGAGGAAACCTCTAGGGAACCAAGGTTAAAGGAGTGCCCTTCCCTTGGGCTGTGGATAGGTGAGAACAGAGACCAAGCCCGGAATCTGCCTCTTCTTACAGCTGTTACCTCACCTGTGTCGTGGGTCACTTGGCTGCTGAAAGTCTGGTAAATGTCATATGACTGGATGAGAGCAGTCCAAGCCTGGAATCTGCCTCTTCATGCAGCAAGTAAGTCACTCTTCTGTGAGCATGCCTGACTGTGGAAAGTCCGGTAAATGTCATATCAATAAGTGAGAGCAGTCCAAGCCTGGAATCTGCCTCTTCATGCAGCAAGTAAGTCACTTGTCTGTGAACACATCCGACTGTGGAAAGTCAGGTAACTGTCATATCCATAGGTGAGAGCAGTCCAAGCCTGGAATCTGCCTCTTCATGCAGCAAGTAAGTCACTTGTCAGTGAACACATCTGACTGTGGAAAGTCAGGTAACTGTCATATCCATAGGTGAGAGCAGTCCAAGCCTGGAATCTGCCTCTTCATGTAGCAAGTAAGTCACTTGTCTGTGAACACGCCTGACTGTGGAAAGTCCGGTAAGTGTCATATCCATAGGTGAGAGCAGTCCAAGCCTGGAATCTGCCTCTTCATGTAGCAAGTGAGTCACTTGTCTGTGAACACGTCTGACTGTGGAAAGTCCGGTAAGTGTTATATCCATAGGTGAGAGCAGTCCAAGCCTGGAATCTGCCTCTTCATGCAGCAAGTAAGTCACTTGTCTGTGAGCACATCTGACTGTGGAAAGTCCGGTAAGTGTCATATCAATAGGTGAGAGCAGTCCAAGCCTGGAATCTGCCTCTTCATATAGCAGGTAAGTCACTTATCATTGAGCATGCCTGACTGTGGAAAGTCCGGTAAATGTCATATCCATAGGTGAAAGCAGTCCAAGCCTGGAATCTGCCTCTTTATGCAGCAGGTAATTCACTTGTCCGTGAACACACCTGACTGCGGAAAGTCCAGTAAATGTCACATCCATGGGTGAAAGTAGAGACCGATCCCGGAATCTACCCCGTTGTGCAGCAGGTAAGTCTCTTGTCCGTGAATATGTCTGGCTGCAGAAAAACTGGTAAGTGTCATATCCATGGGTGAATGCAGAGACCAATCCTGGAATTTGTGTCTGTTTTGCTTCATCACTGGTTGCCTGATCCTCACATGGTAGCCACCATGTAAAGGAGTTGTAGTGGAGTTGTCCCCTCCTGCTGGATTCCTTTTCAAAATAAAGAAAATAGAATTAAGCACTGTAGATAAAGCACTGAAGAAATTACAAACTCATTTCTTTACTGTATCAAGTGTAATCATCCAAATAATGGGACAGGGCAGCAATAGTTAAATCCTGTGGCCTGCTGGAATGCTGCGATGAAGCATTGCACGTCAACCATTTAACAAGAGACAGTATTTGCAGAACACGTACACTGCACCTTAAATGCCATGAAATCTCCCCTATTAGTGGCTGTAATAATTCCTCACCCAAGACCCCAGTCTTTTAATCAATGAACCTATTCCCATCACAATGGTGGGAACATGTTTCGTGGCTTAACAAATGCCGCCGATCATCATGAATTTGACGAGCTGAGGCTGCCACGCCACCCAACCTGCCCAAGCTCTGGCACTTTATCAGAACTGGGCGAAAATGGCGTGAGAATGCCAAAAGCCACAATATTTTACCGCAGCCTGTAGTTTCACCAAAATGTTGTGACATTTCAAAGCTTTTTAATGTCAGAATACTGGGGTAAATGAGTTGATAAATCAGGACCCTAAATCCTTTTGAAATAAATCTAAGATGATCTTCTGATAAACTTTGAGCTGAGATAGTAAAACACTTACTTCTTTTTATAGAATCCTTCTTTGTTTCGGAAATATCTCATTTGACGTCCAGGTTGTGAGGACTCAGAATCATAGATATAAACATATCGATCATCCGATTCTTGAAAGGAAACATTTTTCCCTTTGCTTTTATTTTTCATGGGATTTCTTCCTTTTAGAATAGACGGAGGTGTCTGTCTGTAGCCATCTAAGTCCGGATTAATCTTGGACTCTTTCACCTCCACTATACCGGCCTTGTGCAGCATTGTAATGTCTCCAGATGTACAGAAAATGTCAGATTCTCCTGTAGCGCAAAATATTGAAATTAGATTTAATAAAATACAAAATTCTATGTGATAAAGATTATTAACACTTACAGGTTATTATAACTTCTAAATAGTATATTAGACTGAGAAAAGAGGGACCCAATCCCCAGAGAAAAGCTCCGGCAATTCAGAGAAAGCAAAGCTTAAAGAGCCACCCGGGGACTAAAGTGAGACCTGACTGGCCCAGCGCTGCTCCCAGTCGGCTTCCCCCTGCGCTGCTGCACTTGCTGGACAGGTCTACTCTAATGAAAGATATGGGAGAGACCTGTCAGTCAAGGAGATGCCAGCTTGGGACAGCACCAGATTTGTCAAGTCTCTCCATGTGGTCACTGGTCAGCTCTGCAAAATATGTTTTCTACAGATATCTGATATTATCACCCCTAGAATGATACATTGAATTATGACAACAGACGGGCTGAGTCTCTATAGCTATCAATATATTAACGGCTCGTTCACTGACAAGTTCCTATAGAAGACCATTTTTTAATTTATATATTAGGTTGTTTTTCTATTAAATCTATTTTACGAATGCTCGGAGAACTTACTGTCAGAGGAGGTGACCTCATCCTCATCTGGGCTGTTATCGATTACTACATCAGGGGGTCCAGGCACTGAGATCTTGTTGCCTGTGAGGACGTCTCTCTGTTCATTCCCGGGTCCATGAAGCAAATCACTGATGGTAATTGGTATGTAGTCCTCACGTTTTCCTGTAACACAGAACATAGAAATCAACATTTCTAAAATAAAAGCTTCCATCATGTTTCTTGTGAATGCCCTGAGAACTTACTGTCAGAGGAGGTGACCTCATCCTCATATGGGCTCATATCGATTATTACATCAGGGGGTCCAGGCACTGAGATCTTGTTGCCTGTGAGGACGTCTCTCTGTCCATTCCCGGGTCCATGAAGCAAATCACTAATGGTAATTGTTTTGTAGTCCTCACGTTTTCCTGTAACACAGAACATAGAAATCAACATTTCTAAAATAAAAGCTTCCATCATGTTTCTCGTGAATGCCCTGAGAACTTACTGTCAGAGGAGGTGACCTCATCCTCATCTGGGCTGTTATCGATTACTACATCAGGGGGTCCAGGCACTGAGATCTTGTTGCCTGTGAGGACGTCTCTCTGTTCATTCCCGGGTCCATGAAGCAAATCACTAATGGTAATTGGTTTGTAGTCCTCACGTTTTCCTGTAACACAGAACATAGAAATCAACATTTCTAAAATAAAAGCTTCCATCATGTTTCTTGTGAATGCCCTGAGAACTTACTGTCAGAGGAGGTGACCTCATCCTCATATGGGCTCATATCGATTATTACATCAGGGGGTCCAGGCACTGAGATCTTGTTGCCTGTGAGGATGTCTCTCTGTTCATTCCCGGGTCCATGAAGCAAATCACTAATGGTAATTGGTTTGTAGTCCTCACGTTTTCCTGTAACACAGAACATAGAAATCAACATTTCTAAAATAAAAGCTTCCATCATGCTTCTCGTGAATGCCCTGAGAACTTACTGTTAGAGGAGTTGACCTCATCCTCTTCTGCGCTCATATCGATTATTACATCAGGGGGTCCAGGCACTGAGATCTTGTTGCCTGTGAGGACGTCTCTCTGTTCATTCCCGGGTCCATGAGGCGAATCATCAATGGTAATTGTGATGTAGTCCTCACGTTTTCCTGTAACAGAACATAGAAATCAACATTTCTAAAATAAAAGCTTCCATCATGTTTCTTCTCTATGTCTAGGGCTTTCACAATGTCTTTCTTATGTGTGGACTGGAAGTTGCTTTCTCATTATAAGTATATGGAACCTCACACTGAGTCTCATAGGAAACCACTACCACAACTACACATAAGACATTTTGTGAGCCGACGAATCTGAATTGCGGTCATATGGTTCAGAAGACGACTAGAATGGCGCTGGTGCTATTTTGAATATTGCGCTTAGATCCTGCATTGCGCTGTCCCCTTTATAGTCCCAATCCTCGGGGTATTACATGAAAATGTAAACTATCTAGTAATATCAGCCGTATTCATCTATATATCGCTATAACAGTAAGGATTCTAACACCATCTTTTGGGATTATGACCCTTTAGTATTTTTATCTATTTGAGATAACTTGCTCCTCTTTTGTAACCGCGACCAAATGCAATTTTTTTGTGCTGATTCTCATAAACCATCTTATTAATGGCCTCTTTTTTTGTGACATGAAAATGACATTGTTACTGTTTTCATTATTACTGTCCCCTCATCACACTTTTCTGGTGCATAATAGGGTCTGGGAGGGAGAGCCGACAAGGAGCGGGGGCGCCATATCGCAATATTAGGGTGTGAACCTCCGCAGAAAGGTAGGGGCATTTTTTTAGGCTGCTTTAGGGCCAGGCCCACTTCCCTCCTGTGACTCTATTATATCTATAAGTCCCCCCTTTTTATGATAATTTTGAATAAAAATGTTATATATAGTAGGAGGGTCTTTTTTAGTGTAAGTTGTTGTAATTTTTTTGGCCCTCTCTCCCTCTGATTCAGTTTTGCAGATTCATCCGGCTGTAGTTACCATTTAGATTGGTGTTGTTCTCTCTAAAGTCATTGGCACAATTTTGACTTTCAACGTCTTTCATTGGTTTCTTCTTTTTCAGACAACTATAAAAATGAAAAAATAAAAATCACATTGTAAATTACAAAGTAAAACATGTCTGTATTCTGCAGAATGTAAGAATGAAACATGTTATCTAGTCCTATCTGTAGAGAGATCACCAGTCAGTCATTTTGGTGTAGCAGAGCCAGGTAGGGCAGGGTTAAGTCCGAGCTTTGCAGGATTTGATTAGATGCACCCACTTAGCTTTTTTTTTTTTTACTACAGCCAGGACCTCTGTTCACTCTTTGTGTCTGCTAGATGAAGCAGAGTCGAGTGTACTGGAGCTAGTGAGTGTTCAGCCAACATTTGAGCTATAGCTGAGAGGAAGATGTGCCGGGATCTCTCTGTGAATGGAGACAGCATGGGTCAGCTAGGAAAGCTGAGCAGTCTGTGTGCAGGAGCGGCAGAGAACCGTTCATCAGCTGCAGCCTGTATAGTGTGAACCGTCCCCAGGAGTTGAACCCTTCTGTTTGGCAGTGGAGGCTACTGGAACTCGTACTGAAGGGGATACCAAGACTGGTGGGATCGTGCCTCTTCTATGTATGAAGTTTGCTTTTGGAGAACGGACTGTAATCTGTTCAGGTGAGCTCACACTGACATATGGGCCCTGCTAAATGAATTATTTGCTGTGACACCTTTGTGCCTAGAAGAGGATGTTTTTGGTTTGGAATCCCTTGGAATTTTCTGAAAGCAATAAAACTGCACCGGTTTGACCCAAACAGCATTGACTATGTGAATGGTACCTAATGCCTATCTGAGAGCGTGAATCCCTACAAAGTCTAATATATGCCCATCAGTTACCCGCAGGGCACAGCTCCAGGGTGACGTGTGTGTGAGCCACAAGAGGCCTACACTAAAGTATTCCCATTACTGGAGTAACCTGAAGATGTGACATTTCCTCTACAGACTCCTGTGTAGCCCATAAATCATGACTTACTATACTTACCCATAGATGATAGCATTGGGACGCATGAATACTGCGAGGATGAAGAGAATGGCGGCAGGTATAACAATCCTATAGACTGCATCCTCAGATGGTTTTGGAGGCATGGTGACATTCTCTAAAAAGGGAAAGAACATAAGTGATCAGGTAACCAGAGCTGGAATGTGTTCAGAAGTGGAAACCAAAACCCTGGACCGGGCGGCCTGAGGAACCAAGTATGAATATTAACAGAGGGGAATTTAGTGTGGAAAATGATGGATTATTTTTATGTCATATCAATATATAATGGACAAAACAGAGATCTGCTCCTTTATATTTCTGGAATAGGGAACAAACACATGATGGGAGACGACACCTGTAATTACAAGTAACACATGAAGAATCCCCCATTCCATGTATGATGTGACGTCATCTAAATCTCCAGTCACAGAAGAGAAGTGACAGAACCCCTAATGACCCGGAGCCTGACGCTCATACACCGGGCCCTAATCATGGATCCTAATAGTTTCTGGGGCCGGAGGTGAAATGTTCCATGTGAGGGACAGATCTGAGTTCTGAGCTGCTGATCGCCTGTCTCTTGTGGGCGCCTTCTGCTACATGTAGTAGTCGGTGCATCCAGCCCGGAGAGAACAGTATTAATGCTCGGAGTCTCCTCTATGTGTCATTAGACTGGACCCTGGAAGCCAAACGGCATCTTTCCCCAATTCCACATTACATGGTAAAATGAAGAATGTAATTCACAACTACAACTCGTTCAGCAAAAAGATAAACAAGTCCTCATACGGCCATATGAAGGGAAAAAAGTTATGGCTCTTGGAAGAAGGAGAGGAGAAAAAAAGCCCAAAAACGAAAATTGGCTGCAGAAGGGAAGGGGTTAACCCCGTAGTCAGAGTATATCTGGTAATGCGCTTACCTTCGTTAATCCTGATCTGCTCTAGTGATCGAGGGTTGCGGATAAAGATGGGAGCACCTTCCGCGGGTGCTAATAGCACGCTGAGAACTAGAAGTAGTCTAAACAGCATTGGAGCCTGGAGGAATATCGCTTACTGTGTGCGGCACAATCAGCTTCTCCAGACAAAGCATCTCACTGCAACATCGCTGGTTAGAACCATGCATTCCGTGACATCACAGCTGGAACCCAATAGTGACATCATGGTGGGCGGGGCTACACATGAGTGATGTCACAATTGGGGCTCATCCACTAAACGTTCCAAATGTATATAATAAGAATATACAAAAGAAAGAAAAGGAAAGAAGAAAAATAAATAACTCAAAAAGGAAAGAACGCTTTTTTTCACATACTCACATTTATTATATTTTATGTACTTTTATACAACAGAAATGTGTTCCCATTTGGGAGAATAATCATTCTCACTTTCAGTCATTGACTTTTTTCAACATTCTTTACACATTTTTTCTTTTCACTATTTTGTTTTCCACTTTAATTGCATTTTTATTCATTTGCACATACGGTTCATATTCACATAGAAGCTTTTCTCCTTTCTACCTTTTTACTAGGTTTTTTCACTATCATTATCACTGACAGTCACATTTTTCTTTTTTTTCCTCAATATCTGTCTCCCAATTCCCCTTCCCATTAAATATCACTATTCCCCTTTGTTCATAGTCATCAACAGCCATATTATCACAAAATATCTTCACCAACTCTTTTTCCAATGGTAAAGATGGCGGCCATGATTGTTGTGCACTGTCCTGACTGGCTAGCTGGTCCCACATCATGAACCGTGATATTGTTGCACTTCATTGACGCGCTTCTTGCTGCCGGCCGGCAGCAGATGTCATGCCCATGTGCACGCGGCAGCGCTCAATAAGGTGACGTTTTCCCTGATGACCCATTTGCAGCAGCTGTATTCGCACTTTATTAGCCAGCCGATACCCCTCCACCACACGTCCTGTCAAAGCGGAAGCGAAACGCGTGCTGGATTTGTGGCATGCTCACTTGGTCTGTATTATGCATATACTCTATCACGTCATTAATTATTAATACAGGATAAGTGAGGGCCCTGCTCGCAAGCTTACAACCTACAAGGAATTGGGAGGGGCGCAATAGGTGAGAAGCACTTGTTATTTCAGGTCCAGCCATTATAATAGATAGGGGTTTTCATATAAAGCTGCACGATCCGGTCATCAACCAGTATGTTTAAATGCAGATATCAAGTGCGGTTTTCATGTGCATGGAGCCTGTGGAGTCAGATGAATAGGAGGGAGCATTTATTATCCTGGGTTGCTTTATGCATGGCATCATATAATAATGTAGGTTAATATTAAGATGAGCAGGACTCATGGGAGTTCGGGTTTGTCGTGTTCGGACAAACTTTAGTCCAAAGTTTGGTTCGAGTACCAGAACCTGACCAAAGCTTGACCCTGGACCTGAACCTCATATTAGTCAATGGGGACCTGAACTTTGATGCTGTAAAATGGTTTTAGTAAGGGCTACGGGTTCACTTAAGTAGGCAAAATGGGGGTAAGAGCACGACAATTGCCCTGCAAACAAAAGTAGATGGAGAAATTACTTAAAATAACAAAATATTTAAAAAAAAATCTTAAACCAAAAGGCGGAAGTCCTAGTTGAGAAGTAGAGCAGTTCCTTGTGAGTGTATTTTACTGTATTTGTTAATAAATAAATGAAAAAAAACAATGTGGATTCCCCTATTTTTAATAACCAGCAAATGGAAAGCAGACAGTTGTGAGCTGTTCTTATTATTTAGGGTCCCACCTTATTTGTAATAAGTAGAAAAGGCAAAGCAGACAACTGTGAGCTGAAATTAATAGGATATGAAGCACCATAGTTATTGGGCCCTTCCCAGCATAATAAGACCAGCTCACTTGCAGTATAAGCCAGTGTAGGCCTGAACTTTTTTGCTGTAAAATGATAGTTGCAAGTGGTTGGGGGTTGCAAAAGGAAGTAAAATTGGGTTAGGAGCAGGACAGCTGCTCTGCAAAGAAATGTGGATAGCAATTTCACTTAAAATTACAGAGTATAAAAAAAATATAATAATTATCTTGAACCAGGAGGCAGATGCCAAAGTGAAGAGGTGTAGATGGATGTGGCAGTGTAAGTGGAAGAAGCACGGGAGGAGGTATCCAACACTGTTTTTGTGGAGTTTTTGTTTTTTAGGGAAATTGCTTTAAAGTTTTGTTATGGTAATTGCTGGGTTCTGTAGGTGTACAATACAGTGGGTACGGAAATTATTCAGACCACTTTATATTTTTCAATCTTTGCTTCTTTGCAGCCATTTGGCAAATTCAAAAAAGTTCATTTTTTTTCTCATTAATGTACACTCTGCACTAGAGTTGAGCGAAACGGGTCGAAAAAATTGAAAAGTCGCCGACTTTCGCCAAAGTCAAGTTTCATGAAACGAAACCCGACCTTAGCGTGAGGTCGGCCACGAGGTCGGCGACTTTAGCAGCAAAGTCGCATTTCAAAAGATGCTTGAGCGCCCTTTTTGCAGCCAATCATGAAGAACGGACACTGTGGGCAACGTGATGGCATAGGCAGCGGTCACCACCATCTTGGAGAAGGGCATGCAAGTGATTGGCTTGCTTTGTGGGGCATCACAGCGGTATAAAAGGGTGGGGATGCCAACCGCCATGTTACTCATGCTAATCTCAGAATAGGGAGAGCTGCTGCTGGTGATTCTGTAGGGAGAGCATTAGGCAGGGAAGAAGATACCAAAAACTGATTCTGCTGCTAGAGACTTTGCCTGTACAACACACCAGTCACTGTGCAGTGCAAGGGGAGGCTATATTGTGGTGCCTCAGCTCTGTTGATTAATAGGCTGCCTTTTAAGGATACCTGGTAGCTGCATTGCTGTGTGCACACTGCTGAGCAAACTGCTTTTTTCAAAGCAATCCAGATTTTATTGTTTTGTCCTTGTGAGTTACTGAGCATTCATTTTTCACACACTGTACAGCGGTGTACGCTCCTCACACAGTACCGTGTAACGGCTGTTATCACGGCCACAGTGAAGCTATCTGTGTGTGACTCTGTAAGGATAAGTCGAGGAGTTGTTCCGTTCTTACAGACCTACACTCTAGGGAGATTCCAGTTCTGCCCAATTCTATATACACCTTGTAGTTTGTCATACACTAGGCAATTTCTGCTGGTCACATTGTGGTGTTAAATAAACAGGGCTTGACTGAATCCAACAGTGTCCTGAAGTGTAGAGACATTCCAATTCTCCACAGTCCTCTATACACCTTGTACCTTGTTTTAAAGTACCAGAGAGTTGGTGGAAATTTGGGTACATTTTTCCAAAAAATGAGGAAGTGTGGTGGAAGAGTCACTGGTAATGATGGTGTTGGTGTTAGATCTGCTGGTAGTGGCAAAAGCAAAATAGCACCTAATGCAGGAGGTGTTGAGGCTGCGTCATCGTCTGGCTCCACAAGGCCTCGAAGGCTCCCTTTTCTCTGTGTAGGTAAACCGCTTCTAAAGCCGGAGCTTCATGAACAAGTTTTGTCTTACATTGCTGACTCAGCCTCCAGCTCTATCGCCTACTCTTCTGAAGTTTTAAAAAATAAAAGCACTGAGTCGTCATTGGAGGCTCATGGTCATGAACCACACCTTTCCTTGTGTCCTTCACCCCTACCAAAATTGAAGGATGCGGCAGGCCACACTACAGATTACTCCATGGAGCTGCTTTCACATACCATGCCTGGGTTATCAAGTCAAATCGTGAATTACCCAGGCAAAGATGAATCTGACATGGAGTGCAATGATGCACAGCCACTGATAGATGATTCTGCTGGTACATTTACTCAGAGCACTACATTGTCCTCGCTGTGTACTGAGACAGAATCTGATCCAGATGAAACTCAGGTGCCTCTTCCCGCATACTATACCACCATACATGGTGCCACAGAGGAAGGTGCACATGACATTGAAGAGGAGGTGATGGATGACCCAGTTGTTGTCCCAGATTGGCATCCATTGGGGCTAGAGTGTGCCACTGCCAATAGCTCAGAAGAGGACGAGGAGCATCCGCAGAGGGCATCGACATGGCAACAGTTGTTATCTGGCAGGCCCGGAGCAGTCCAAAAACGGGTTACAAAAACCCCAAAAATTGCTGGACAACTTGGCCAGATGGTCCAAATAGCACAGCGTGCAAGGCCTCAAACTGTTTTCCCTAGTAGGAAGAGTGCAGTGTGGCACTTTTTTGAACAAAATCCTAATGATCAGGCAAAGGTTATCTGTAAGAAGTGCGTAAAGACCTTTAGCCGAGGGAAAAATCTGAGAAATTTGAATACCAGTTGCATGCTAAGACATTTAACCACCATGCACTTGCAAGCGTGGATGGACTACCAAAACTCACGTACCACATGTGCTGCTGCTCCCAAAGAAGGTAGTCAGCAACGCAACATTGTTTCCCCCACTGTAAGTCCACCGGTTAGCACACCGTCAGCAGCAAATGTTGAGTTGTCATTGCAAGGGCTAATCAGTCAGGGAATCACACTGTTATTGCAACGAAAGATTGAATCTAGGCCATAAGAAAGAACACCAACTCCATCACCATCATCAACCCTCTCTCAGTCCGCCATGTCCACCGCTAGTTCCACCATATGCAGCTCTCAAGTCCAGCTCACCCTTACAGAGACTATGAGTAGGACAAAAAAGTACTCATTCTCTCATCCGCGTACACTGTGTTTGAACGCCCACATTGACAAACTAATCTCGTTGTAGATGATGCCCTATCGGTTGGTTGAAAGCGCAGCTTTCTGCGAACTAATGGCCTACGTAGTACCACGCTATCAACTACCCAGTCGCCACTTCTTTTCTCGCAAAGCCATCCCAGCCCTCCACCTTCATGTGAAAGACTGCATTGTCCATGCACTCAAGCAGTCAGTGAGTGGAAAGGTGCACCTCACAACTGATGCATGGTCCAGTAGGCATGGCCAGGGCCGTTACGTGCCCATCACTGCGCACTGGGTTAATGTGGTGTATGCAGGGTCCACAGGGAACAGCGGTGGTGGAACAGTGATGCCTAGCCCACGGTATAGGAAACAGTTGGCTGTAGGCGTTCGGCCCTCCTCCTCCTCGAAAGCTGGTCCACAGAGCGCAGTCGCAAGAGCACTGCATCCGCAGCTGACAATGTTGCAAACGAGGTGTCCCCCTATCGATCAGCTAGTGGAAAGCGTCAGCAGGCTGTGTTGCAGATGATGTGTTTGGGCGACAGACACACCGCGGAGGTACTGGCCGACTACTTTCAGCGACAAACTGACTGGGCAGTCTACATCTTGAGGCAGGCAAGGTAATTAGTGATAACAGCCGGAATTTTGTGGCAGCCATAGCCCTTTCAAAACTCAGACACATACCTTGCTTGACTCACACCTTCAAACTGGTGGTGCAGTGCTTCCTCACTAATTATTCGGAGTTAACAGGCCTGCTCCAGAAGGTTCGAAGACTGTGCTCGCACATCCGCCGGTCACCGGTACACTCCAGTCGAATGCATAAGCTGCAGCGATTGATCCACCTTCCCAAGCACC
The DNA here is from genome assembly GCF_039654945.1 of Dendrobates tinctorius. Taxonomy (NCBI): domain Eukaryota; kingdom Metazoa; phylum Chordata; class Amphibia; order Anura; family Dendrobatidae; genus Dendrobates; species Dendrobates tinctorius. The sequence continues at coordinate 5,282,647 of NW_027361691.1, forward strand.
GCCTAATTATCGACGCTGCAACAAGGTGGAACTCCACCCTGCACATGGTTGAGCGGCTGTGCGAACAAAGGCAGGCCGTAATGCATTTGTGGGAGGATACCCGGGCAGGCACTTTGAGGGCAGACATGGAGTTGACAGGTGTGCAGTGGTCGAAGCTGAAAGACCTCTGTAAAGTCCTTCAGTGTTTTGAGGAATGCACACGGCTGGTAAGCGCAGACGACACCTTCATAAGCATGAGGATCCCACTTATGCATCTGCTCATGGAAACTGTGACGCACATTAAGGAGCAGGCGTCTGCAGCCAAGGTTGATGAGGAGGAAGACGAGGAGTGAAGCCTTGATGACAGTCAGCCATTGTCTGGTCAGGGAACTGTCGTGGACGAGGTGGAGGAAGAAGAGGAAGAGGAGGAGGAAGATGATGGGGATAATTATATAGGGAAGGAGGATGCTTCTCGTGGGGCAAGAGAAAATATTGGCTTTGCAAGGTCTGGTACTGGGTTTGAGCGTGATTGGAGGGATGTGGATTTGCCTGAAAGTGCTCCTCCACCCAGCACTCGCAGTGCATCATTGACACCTGGAACATTGACCCACATGTCAGATTATGCCTTGCAGATCCTAAAAAGGGACTCCCGCATTGCCCAAATGATGAACGATATTGACTACTGGTTGGCCAGCATCCTGGATCCACGCTATAAAGGCAAATTCCAAAACATCATGCCACAGGAGAACCTTGACCTAATATTGGCTAATAAACAAGCTACTCTGGTAAACCGGTTGGTTGAGGCATTCCCAGCACACAGCAGCGGTGAAGGTTCTCACACAAGCCGTAGGGGCCGGGTGCAACTTGGAACAGGTGTTCGTGGTGCACACATCAGAAGTGGCGTTGGAGACAGGGGTTTCATGACCATGCTGTGGACGGATTTTTCAAGTCCCGCTCACACGACTGGTAATACTGCATCAATTGAAAGTGACAGGAGACAGCACTTGTCAAGTATGGTTACAAACTACTTTTCCTCCCATATCGATGTTTTCCCTCACAGGTTATTCCCATTTGACTATTGGGCAGTTAAACTGGACACCTGGCCTGAATTGGCACAATATACCTTACAGGAGCTCGCATGCCCAGCTGCAAGTGTGCTATCGGAAAGAGTCTTCAGTGCAGCTGGATCAATACTGACAGAAAAAAGGACCCGTCTGTCGACCCAATATGTGGATGATCTAACCTTCATTAAAATGAACCATGCATGGGTTTCCAAGGATTTTGTCCCACCTTACCCTGATGACACATAGGTTGCCAGAAAAATTGCTTTCTTTGGTCCGCCTGTTCCTGGGACTTGACCAATTTCGCCTTTAGCAGCAGGTGAATGTCCCACATCAACATATGGCATTTTGTAAACCTCCCTAACTGGGCAGCCTCCTCCCCCTGGGCCGGGGTCCCCACCGAGCGCATGCAACCGTGCGAGTGCCGTTGCCCTGGACAGGTGGGTGGGCCGACTCGTGGGCTCGGGACTGACACAGGGTCCCTCATAGTGCAATCAAGTGTCTCTGATGGTGGGGGTGCACACCCGCCATCAGACACACCACCGTACTATGAGGGGCCCAGTGCCAGTGCTGACCTCCACGAGTGGGCCCCCCTTGCTTGGGCAGGGCCCCAGCATTTGCAATGTTTTCCTCTCCCTGCTCCTCCGCTGTGTAGTCTGGGCTGTCAAATCCATCACTGGGACTGCCACTACAAATTTGGTGAACTGATACAAGATGATGGTTAAGACGTAGCTATGCCCTGTCCCGCTGGCCGGGATCTAGCTTCAGATGATCAATGGCTTCCATTTCTTATGGACGTCGACTTACAATGAGATGCAGTGGTGGTTTCTCATCAGCTTTAACAGTTTTCCTACCCACAGACGTGTGACATTCCAGCGCACATTTTCAAATGTGCCCTCCCTCTCATGCCAATCCAATTGAATCGCCTACAGCCTGTGGCTTCTGTGTTTTGCACTCCAAAGTTACGTGAGAGATCATGATAGGCAATGAGCACCATGTTTACATCTGTCGCTGTGATCAAAATTGGATGGATATGAGTAACGGTGATGGGATCAACGGTGCTGCAATACAGCAACACTTTCTTCACAAAGAAAGGTTTTTGCTGTGTCCACACACTAATTATTTGAGGGTCAGCATCGCCTCTGAGAATTGTGACGGAAGTTGTTCCCGTCAATAGTAATTTGTAGATTATTGCAATCACTAGACTTTAGGTCAATAATTGTATGCATCTCATTTCCTATTGCAGAGAGTCTGGGCTGTCTTACTGAGACAGAAATATAAATGAAGATTTAAAAATACCACCAAAAGTGTATCATGGTGTACGCTTGAAATACATTTCCTTTTTTCTAATTTTTAGATTGTTGTGTAATCCATGCAGAGAACATGGAGATTTTAAATGTTTAAACTATGCTCTATATAACTGCTATCCAGTGATAATGTACCGTATCTCAACTTTGTACAATCTGGTCAAATCCATACTGGGCCTGAGACCGTCTGAGCCCGCCTCTTGATTGATACACATAGGTTTTTAATATGTAAACTAGGCACCATATATACGTGTTATCCGTTGTAACTGTACCCTTTATCAACTTTCTCGAATCTTGTAGAATCCATACTGGGCCTGAGAATGGCTGCAGAGCTGTTAAGCAAGCTACAGCACCTGTGGTTTGGATACGTAATGTTTTGCATTTTTTCTGGAATGGCGGTTAGGCCGAAATCAGGAATTGCTGTTGACCTGCACTTACTGGGAAATCATCGTTTGCGGAGAATAATTGGAATCCCAGATCCCCATCACTGGCGGTGTTCAGCGGGTTATCTGCACCTGTAAGCGACAAAAGCTGGTCCTTTCAGTGTAGCGCGCATGTAGCCCCGGACATGGAAGGCCATGATAACCCTGTTATTACTCGATCGCGCATGCCAGAGCCTCGCGTATCCCTCTAGTAAGCTATACGCGTACCGCGGGGGCATGCCGGAGTCTCGTTCGTTAACGTAAAAAAGCGGACAAATCGCTAGCACAACTACTAACGGACAAACCACACCACACACAGAATCGACAAAGCTTTCAATGTGTGCATCTTTTTGTGAAGTGGCATGGTTGTGGTTTCTCGGGTGGAGTCCAATTAAGCCGCAGGCTCCACTCCTGGTGGTGCCCTATTGGACATTCCTTTAAGGTTCAGCTTTGCATCCATACTGCCCCTAGAAACAAACTCTTTGCCTTCATGGACGCTGTTTTGAGGTTCGTGGGAATGACGCCGCCCGATCGCCAGTTGCCATAATTTATTGGTGGGAAGAACAACGGTATATGATCGTGTTCATTTTCAGATTTTGGTTTTCTTTTTTACATTTTAATTCCAGCCTTTCTTGACTTCATAAGGGCATGACAAGCCTATATCTGTGTCTCCTCCACCTCCTCCTTTTACTCCTCCACCTCTTTTGTAAAAGTAGTTGCCCTTTTCCATATGTTATTTTTGTCTTCTGAGCATTTTGTCGGCTTTGGGACACCTTTTAAGGTATTTTGTAATTGTTTTCTATGTGTTTGTGTTTGCCTGCCATTGTTTTCAGTGTGAGATTGACAATTATCCTTTGACTGAATAGAGCTGTACGCTTCTGATACAGTGCCATATATGTGATGTTATTTTGTGTCTATTTTGTGCTAAATTTGGAAGTTTGGTGGAAGAGGCCGTGGACGTGGGCATGGGGGGGCCAGCTGGTGCTGATGGTGGTGGTGGTGCATCTGCTGGTAGTGGCAAAAACACAATAGCAGCTAAGGCAGGAGGTGTTTAGCCTGCGTCATGGTTTGTCTACGGAACGCCTGGAAGGCTACTGTTATGAGCGGTGGAACGCACTAAATAAAATTAAAATAAAGTGCGTTCACCGCTCGGGGTCCACCGTGCGGTAGATGACAAAACCGCTGCTGAAAGAGGCAGGGCACTCAGGCGGAGATGTGCACAGGACTTTAGCTGCAGTCAGTGCACTAAAGCAGACTCTGTTATATGCACAGAACTGCCAACAAAACATAAATACCGCTGAGTCTGTTTAGGGTCACAGACTTCAGCGATGTGGACACGGTATTAAAGCTCACAGAAATAGCCTTAAACACCAGGACTATCCCCTCTAGACCTACCGTAAAACTTAAGGTGTGAGGTGTCGCAACTGCGAACACCCGGGAGGCTGCAACCGCAGCACGGCGTGAACAGAGCCGCAAGCAAGGCGCTGCAAGGACGCTGGCGCAATGCAGGACGCTTAGCTGCTGCAAAAGGTATGGCTGGACCGCGCTGGCGCTAGCGCTGCTACTGGCGGCTGCCCAATCACTCACACAATCGCAATATCAGAGGGAAGGGGTTTCATAATAAGTCATCCACCAGTCCAAGCATCCATTACCATACACACAGCAGCAGTATGAAAATACTAGCGCATGGCGGAACGGCCATGCGCACTTTTTCTAGCGTTCGGGACCTGCCGAAAATCTCCAGAGCCCTGAGCATACCCAATGGAATCAGGAACAGGACCTGAGCACCTGACTCCTGAAGTCCAATGGGAGCTCATCCCATGAGCATGCTCAGAAGAAGGGACGAAGGACTTAGCCTCTGGTGGCAAATGTGAGGATCTGTGTTCCTGCATAGGTATTGTAGGAACCAGATTCCTAACATTACCCCCCTCCTAGGGCCCCCCCTCCCTGAAGCCTCCGACCAGGTCTCAGGAGGGATACCCTGTTGACAATAGGAGCGGAAGGTTTAGGAGACCGCCGCCGTGTATCGACGGACATCACTACCCTCCATTCGGGGAGACTGTCCCGAGCACATAACGTGCATGCCCGAATGAATTTTTTGAAGTCTCGAGCTTTATGGGGCCACCAATACGCTCCAGCCAAGGTGTATATGAGCCGACATGTTTTATAAAAAAAAAAGCCATTTTATAAAAATAAAGTGAACTTTACTGTTGGAACTCGTGAAACATATATACAGCAGGCATCAGGTACAAAGTTTCTTTTCACATCATCGGTTTTACACAGAGGCACAGGCATGGCGGTCACATGTGACAGCATCACAACATTTCAGCAATAAAACATAGGTGACTAGACATAGGTTACACCCCCATTACTAACCCTATAGTGAGATGTAATAAAGACAAGCAGCCCCATACTATGATGTTCCCAACTCCAAACTTCACTGTTGGTATGGTGATTTTGGGATGATATGTAGTCCCTTTTGACCTCCAAACATGGTGTGCATTATGGCATCCAAAGAGTTCAATTTTGGTCTCATCTAGGCAGACTATATTGTCTCAGTATTTCACAGGCTTGTCTAAATGTTGTGGAGGAAACTTTAAACATGCCTGAACATGCTTTTTATTCAGCAATGGAGTCTTGTGTGGTGAGCGTGCATAGAGGCCATGGAGGTTCAGTGCATTACTTATTATTTTATTTAAAACTAGCTGAAGTGCCCGGCGCTGCCCGGGCATAGTAACTAACTGTGGCTAGTTATAGCAAATTATAATTATCCTCCATCACATAGTCCCGTGCCCATATACCCATCATGCATATCCACGATCCCATAGTCGAGTGCCCATATACCCATCATACATCCTTCATCTAATAGTCCCATGCCCATATACCCATCATACATATCCTCCATCCCATAGTCCCGTGCATATATACCCATCATACATATCCTCCATCCCATAGTCCCGTGCCCATATACCCATCATGCATATCCACGATCCCATAGTCGAGTGCCCATATATCCATCATGCATATCCTCCATCCCATAGTCCCATGCCCATATACCAATCATACATATCCGCCATCCCATAGTCCCGTGCCCATATACCCATCATGCATATACTCCATCCCATAGTCAACCATTATAACATCATAATGAGAGGCGGCAGGTCTTGCAACCTATGATGACATCAGCGTCGCCATGGCAACCACTATGACATCATAATGAGGGGCGTGGCTTGACGGGCACACTTTTTTTCCCCAGTATGTAGATAGGGGTAAAATTGTTTGGTGAATTGGAACGCGCGCGGTTAAATTTTTGCCTCACAACATAGCTTAGGACGCTCTCGGGGTCCAGACGTGTGACTGTGCCAAATTTTGTGGCTGTAGCTGCGACGGTGCGGATGCCTATCCTGGACATACACACATACACATACATACACACATACATACACACTTTGAGCTTTATATATTAGATAATTGTATCTGCTGATTCAAGTCCATTTTGTAGTTTTCCACTGCTCTTGAACAACTCTTCTGATAATTCTTTCCACTACTCTGAAATCCTGCAAGGAGCACCTGATCTTACCTGGTTTATAGTGAAATTATCTACTTTCCATTTACAGATCATGACCTCAAAAGTGTTCACTGGAGCATTCAGTAGTTTAGGAAGTCATCCGTCACCAATGCCATCAGTAGGTTTTGCAACAATAAGGTTGAGAAGGTCTTGAGACAGCTCACTTGTTTTACCCATTATGAGCTATTTCTTGTGTGGCACCTTGGTAATGAGACGCCTTTTTTTAGGCAATCAGTTGAACCAGCTGATATTATTTTTCACTAGCAGGATTGCTTTTTAATTACCAATAGATTTTAGCTGGTGTCGTGGCTTTCCATGGCTTTTAGCACCTCTCTTTCTTCCTGTGTTCAATATTTTTTTGTGTCATTTTTACATTCTTACACATAATTTATGGACATCTGTGGTTTGATCTCTTTGCCTTTGTGGGTTCAATGGGTTGTTAACGACAAATATGACAAATATGTGTTTAGAAATATGTTTACTTAGAAAATGGTGATGTACTCAATACTTATTTCATGCGCTGTATGTATACACATACACACACCTCTTTAGATGATAAATCACACATAGCATTTGTAACATACTAAGTGAACAAGGTCCATTACAACACACTTTTATGAATCCCTATAAAGGCAGCAAAGGAACGAAAGAGGATAGTAATATAAGTCTAAATCAACATAATAATTTTGAACTTTCGAAAAGATTGTGCAAAAATCCTGCACTGTGTTCCTCTACAGCCCCAGGTTTATATATATTACTGTCATCTTTAGGGCTCATACTCACTTGTGAGAGACTCGTACCATTCTCATGCGAGTATCTCGCATGAAAACCTGGCACTGCCACCGGCACTCAGACAGGAGCGTGCGGCTACGTGTATTTCTATGCCACCGCCGCACGCTCCAGTGCCAGTGCTGGCGGCAGTGCCAGGTTTTCATGCCAGAGGCTCTCACGAGAAGGGTGCGAGTCTCTCACAAGTGAGTATGAGCCCTTATACTGTTTTTTCTGCGGTTAGTAATTTTCTCCCCATCTAATTGTATATTTCCCGATGGACTTACAAGGTGACAAGTTCTAGGAATCCACTTCTATTCACATACTGGAGGTCTCTACATTACATTAAGTATGGCCGAAACAGCCTCAACTTGCAGGTAAAAATGGGGGGAAATTGCTGTAAAAGGTAGGAATAATTTTTCAGGTAACATCAAACTATTAGACTGGTATATTGCATTGGTCATTGCAATACAGTGATTCCAATCTGAGAGTAAATTGATCCAGCAGTTGTTAATAGGTAGCAAGATGTGTAGCTGATCCTATGGCCGGGGTCACACTAACCGACGAAAAATACGGTCCGTAGTTTACATGCGTAATACGGATGAATGACCCCTAAATAGTGCTCCGTAGGTCATCCGTAAGCAAGGTGTGGTCGCGTATTTTGTGCATGTCAGCATCCGTATGTAATCCGTATGGCATCCGTATGCAATCCGTATGGTGAGATTTTCTCGCAGCATTGCAAAATGGACATTTAACGGTTTTGAGGCCTGCTAACTATTTAAATCATTAGCCTGCACCCTATTTATTGCCTCAGGAACAGGTGGCTGCCTCCATTCTGTCCATTTGTCACCTTGCATTCACTAGGTGTGTTGGTGTTGTATGAGCAACATGGCAAACAGTCTGAGTTTCAACACAACTGAGCAGGTTCTCTTCAACTGGCATTTGTCACGCCTCTTTGGCCAACCATACCCAGTGATAGTGGATCCGCGGAGGAGGAGACGCATGTGGGTCCATCCACTTTTGAGGCAACGACTCACAAGAGGTCATTTTCACCGCCTCTATTCTTCTATGCGTGAGCATCCTGTCAAATTCTAACAATACTGTCGCATGAGCCTTGCAACATTTGATCGACTCTTGGAGACAGTGCGCCCTGGGATAACCTTTCAGGACACAAGGATGCGCAAAGCTATATCTGCAGAGGAGCGACTTCTACTCACAATACGGTATGTACTACACAACCACATTCTCTACGTTCATAATGTGTGGGCCAAAGTATGTATTTTTGGCTTATTGGACTAAGATTAATGCCCTCATCTTAGTCCACATATGTTTCAACTTACAGACCAGAATGTTATGTGTAATATGTACTGAATATCACTTAGTAATTGGGCAAACAAAGATGTGTGTGTTATTCTCTCTGAATTCCTAACAAGTTTGGTATGTATGTACCTGGTGTTTTTGTAATTTGGGCATTCTAAAATCTTCCTTTTCTGTTGTTCTTCAGCTTCCTGTCCACTGGCCTTTCTTATGCCGCCCTCCACCATGAGTTTCTCATTGGAAGATCTACCATTTCAGGCATAGTCAGGTCAACGTGTATTGAAATCTGGACAAGACTCCATCAACTCGTCATGCCCGAGCCCAGGATGGAAGACTGGTTGAGGATATCAAGGGACTTTGAGGAGGAATGCCAGTTTCCTAATTGTATTGGAGCTCTTGATGGCAAACATATCCGGGTGCATAAGCCGCCGAACTCTGGCTCCCAATTCTTCAATTATAAACAATACTTTTCTGTTATATTGTTGGCTCTGGCAGACCCTCAATACAAGTTTATAATTGTTGACATTGGGGCCTATGGAAGGACGGGAGACTCTCGAGTCTTCAATACTTCCATTATGGCTCGGCGGCTACGCACCAACCAGCTGGATCTACCACCACCACGCCAGCTACCAGGCTCCATTCCAGAATCAGTCCCTTATGTCCTTGTGGCAGATGAGGCGTTTCAGTTAACACGCAATGTCATGAGGCCATATCCCCGGCGCAACCTTGACCACAGGCGCAGAATTTTTAACTTGCGCCTATCACGTGCTCGGCGACTGGTGAAGTGTTCCTTTGGCATTCTTTATGCCAAATGGCGGGTACTCCAGTCTGCCATTCAGCTGAGTGAGCAAAATGTAAATGAAGTAGTGAAAGCCTGTGCGGTTCTTCATAACTTCACCAGGATACATGATTGTTCCTCCTCTGCTGGTGTTGTGCGTAGGCCGGACAATGTGCATAGGGTGAGACCACCTATCAACCTTCAACGTAGACCGCTCTCTGGGCTCAAAGTGCGTGATATTTTCACTAATTACTTTATGTCACCTGAGGGGGAAACTTCTTGGCAAGAGCATGCTGTATCTATGTTATAATGTTTGCTTTTATGTGTGTCTAAATATATATATTTCTACCCCTTCTGATTCTATGTCTGTTTAATGGCATTGTTAAGCGTATGTTAGTATGCTGATACGGTTTTTGATAATTGAGACAGAGACGTAAATTGTAGTAGACAAATTTTTACTTTTGCCTTTTTTTTGTTTCTTTTTTTAAAGGCAAACATATTTGTGCCATATGATAACTGGGGCAATGGGCCAAATTGCCCTTTTTGCAGATGTGATCATTTTTGAAGTATAAAATTTACACACATTTCCAAAACAAACAGAATGTTATAACAAACTTGCTACATTAGACATTTTGAATCCAAAGGAAAAAAGATGTGTTCTCCATCAACAAAATTATATAAAAAAGATAAAACTCACATTTCTTAGGAATGTTTGATAATCATATTAATAAGCCACCATGACAGCCAAGGCTACCTTACGCGTTTCTGACACATATTACATGTCTGTAAAAAGACTATATTTCACCAAGCTATACTGGGAAAGTCAAAGGATCAAAACAGACTACTCACTTGATAATGCCGAGAAAAGGCGTGCTGCCCTTATTCAAGTAGTCACTGTTTTGCCTGCTAAATATATTCCAGAATCAAGGCGAACAGCCTCAAGAACATCACGCTCTCTCTATGTATTATCAAGTGAGTAGTCTGTTTTGATCCTTTGACTTTCCCAGTATAGCTTGGTGAAATATAGTCTTTTTTACAGACATGTAATATGTGTCAGAAACGCGTAAGGTAGCCTTGGCTGTCATGGTGGCTTATTAATATGATTATCAAACATTCCTAAGAAATGTGAGTTTTAGGCTTTTTATCTAAAATTGATGATGGAGACCACCTCTTTTTTCCTTTGGATAGGGATTTTGAGCACCAGTTGAACCACACTGGGCATCTCCTGCCATCAGACCGCTTATGGACACTGATGTACAGTATGCGTAAACAATTTGCATGTTTTTATGCTGTTATAAATTGGGGAAAGTGGGGGAAGGAGAAGGCGGAAGAGCAGCCTGTGGTTGCTGCTGGCTACTTTGAGCAACATCGCCCTGTGTGGGGGCATACTGTTGCCCATGATGTGGGTAGTGTCCTTCCTCATGTGATTGTTGGGGGTACTGGCCAGAGTAATAATGATGAGGGGCATCTTGGTGGCTCTGGTACCCACCAATATAGCCATGTCATCCCCAACCAGGTTGGGACCAGCCTCCAACACTGCATGGGAAAAAGTGGCCATATTGGTGGGGTTGGCTAGAGGCAGACATATGTTGCTGCTGCTGTGAAGGTTGGGTAGGAGGAGGAAGGGGGTTAGGTGTAGGCCCACCTATTTGAGTATCTTCAGACCCTGCTTGAGCAAGCATCTGTGTGGGTGGTCTCATGCGCATTAGATTTCGGGGGGAATGCTGCCACCTCTCCAGATATTCAAACAGCTCATATGGGGTATTCTGGGGTGTGCTTGCATCAAGCAGGATCTGAAAACATCCTCGAATACGGAGCCTCACCTCACGGGAAAGGGCACAGAGATAAAAGGCAAGGCTACGTGAATATGCCTCCTCTCCATCATCTGTATTCACTCTAGCCAGATAATTTAGGACCCCTGTGTCCACATTGGTCCTGGTATCTTGTGCAGGGATGTGGCGCCTTCTTCGTCCTCACCGGGATGTTCCAGCAGGCTGTGGGGAGCCCCAGATCTGGGCAGTTGGGCTGCTGCTCATGTTGCCCTGCTCCTCCAGTATGGGTGATGTTGCAGCAGCAGACGGTCCTGGTGGTGTGGTTTGGGGCACAGGCAATGGGTTCTCCTGAGATGATTCTTCACCCATGCTTCTTGTAGGGGGAGAAGATGGGCCAGCCACCTCATCCCCTACAGGGTCAATTATGGGCTCTGTATCTGAGCCCGTTCCTCTATCCGTAATGTTGGAGTGAGTTCTGTTATGAAAGAGAACAGAGCCAAAAATACATTAATATTTTTGACCCTGTAAAGTATCTGTGTATTGTGGTGTGAGGTATCTACTTACGGTCTCAGATCCAGAATAGGGGCGAGGAAGGAGAGGCGGTCATAATAAATGTATTTTCTTTTGACGTAGCCCGCATCACCACTCCTGGACCGCTGCTGACGTTCCCGCCTGTACTGATCGCGGATGCTGCGCCAGCGTTTCATCACATCTTCCACTGCAATGTGACAGGAAATATTATCAATTTTACATATCTGATCGGTCACATTTGCTACCAGTAGTCTAGGCATGTGGCCTTCTGGGGTGTGCTTTCTACCCAGGGTGGCATATCTAATTGGGCCATCCAGGCCAGATACACAGGGTCAGAATAGTTCATGTATCAAGTAACTACACTTAATAACTTGGTTGGCTAAGAGGATGAGGAGCTTGTGGCCTGAGCAAAATAATGGCAGTGTGAAACCATGGGTCACATCAAAATCTACCCGCCTCATGAGGAAAAAAGTAGAAGCACAGGAAGGGGGGGCTGATTCTGTATGCATTTTATGATGTGAGGTAATTTTAATCATTTTTTGGCCTTGTACTTACTCAGTTTCTGCTGCTCCTCACGTGGGCGATCACCAAAATCATGGAACATCTGCCGACATATGCGCCTCCATGACGCCTCCTTTCTTGCCCGGTTGGCATAATGGGCATCACGTTGGTCCCAGAGTTCGGGACGCTCCTGCATCAGTACAATGAGCATCTCCACATTTAGGAAATATGGCGCCATGACGCTGCTGTACTCCGTGGAGGTGTACTTCCTGGATGTCTGGAGCGGTTTTTGAGCTCATTTGCATGTCTAGGCTTCCTGATGATGGATTGGACCATTTCCTGTCACCAGCCAAAAGACCTGAGTATTTCTCGCAAGTCACACGTGTGGTCCGTGTGTAAACCGTATTTTTTGCGCACCCATAGACTTGCATTGGCGTATTACGGGCGCATGCTGCGATTGTCACGGACCGTAGAATGCGGACGAGAAATATGCGTCTGTTGGGAGCAAACCCATAGAGAATCATTGGTCCGTGTGTAATGCGTGCTTTTAACGCCTCTCACTCGTCCGTATTCCTCTCTAGTGTGACCCCGGCCTATTACTGAGGATGGCGGGTGGAAACCAAATAGCATTGCACTCATTTCATTGGAAGAAGTATGCTCATAAGACATACTGATAGGGAACTTAGATTGTGATTCCCATCGAGGACAGCGATGATAATGTGTGCAAACTGTAAAGCGCTGCGGTATATGTTACCGCTATATAAAAATAAAGATTATTTATTATAAGATGAAATGGTCTTTAAATAGGTCAAAAGTTAAACATGACATTTCCTTTGTATTTTAGGCAAAAAAAAGTTGTCATTTTTTTTACATTTTAAAATGACAAAAAGGAAAATGGTTAAATGCAAAAGTTTGGGCACCCTTGGAGCTTTGTGTGCTCAGATAACTTTGACCAAGGTTCGGACATTAATTGGCCTGTAAGAGTGCTGCTTGCTCACTATCATCATTAGGAAAGACCAGGTGATGCAAATTTCACAGCTTTATAAAAACCCAGCCTCCTCTAATGCTTTCCCAAAAAAACAGCAGCCATGGGTTTTACTAAGCAGCTGCCTAGCACTCTGAAAATGAAAATAGTGGAGGCCCACAAAGCAGGAGGCTACAAGAAGATAACAAAGCGTTTTCAAGTCGCCCTTTCCTCAGTTTGAAATGTAATTAAGAAATGAAAGTTAATATGAGCAGTGGAGGTAAAGATAAGGCCAGGAAGACCAAGCAATATTTGAGTAAGAACTGCTCATAGGATTTCTGAAGACACTTGCACAAATATGGCCTTCAGGGAGGCGGCTTCCTCAGTGGCTGCTGAAAGCAGGCAGTGAGGAAGCCTGTGCAGCGGCTGTCAGATCGCTGATCTGACACAGCGCTGTTCTAAATGTCAGATCAGCGATCTGACACTTCACAGTAATGTCCCCCCTGGGGAAAAGCAATAAAGTGAAAAAAAGTGGAAAAATAATTTAAAAAAAAATCCCAAAATAAATTTAAAAAAAAAATATTTCCTAATAAATTCATTTTTTGGAAATAAAAAAAAAAACAATAAAAGTACACATAATTAGTATCGTCGCGTCTGAAACAACCCCTCCTATAAAACTGTCCCACTAGTTAACCCCTTTAGTGAACCCCTTAAAAAATAAAAATAAATAACAAAGCAACAAAAATGCGTTATCATCATATCACTGAACAAAAAGTGCAATAATGCACGATCAAAAAGACGCATATAAATAATCATGGAACCGCTGAAAACGTCATCTTGTCCTGCAAAAAATTAGCCGCCATACAGCATCATCAGCGAAAAAATAAAAAAGTTATAGCTCGTAGAATAAAGTGATGCAAAAATAATTCTTTTTGATATAAAATACTTTTCATTGCATAAAAGCAACAAAACATAAAAAAATGACATAAGTGAGGTATCGCTGTAATCGTACTGACCCGAAAAATAAAACCGCTTTATCTATTTTATCACACGCGGAACAGTGTAAACGCACCCCCCAAAAGAAATTCTTGAAATGCTGGTTTTTGTTCATTCTGCGTCCCAAAAATCGGAATAAAAAGCGATCAAAAATGTAAGGTGCCTGAAAATGGCACCAATAAAAACGTCAACTCGTCCCGCAAAAAATAAGACCTCACATAACTCTGTGGGTCAAAATATGGAAAAATTATAGCCCTCAAAATGTGGTGATACAAAAACTATTTTTACAATAAAAAGTGTCTTTTAGCGTATGACAGCTGCCAAACATAAAAACCGCCATAAATAGTAATTCAAACCCCCCGTTATCACCCCCTTAGTTAGGGAAAAATAATACAATTAAAAATAAGTATTAGGGTTAGGGTCTGGGCTAGGTTTGGAGTTAAGGATAGGGTTAGGGTTATGGTTAGGGCTGAGATAGGGTTAGAGGTGTGTTGGGGTTAGGGTTGGAGTTAGAATTGGGGGGGTTTCCACTGTTTGGGCACATCAGGTGGTCTCAAAACGCAACATGGCGTCTGATATCAATTGCAGCCAATTCTGCATTGAAAAAGTCAAATGGTGCTCCTTCCCTTCCAAGTTCTGCCATGTGCCCAAACAGTGGTTTACCCCCACCAATGGAGTATCAGCCTACTCAGGATAAACTTCTGTGAAGTACTTGTTGGTTCAAAGTGCTCACAACACATCAAGATAAGTTCCTTTGGGGGTCTAGATTCCAAAATGGGATCACTTGTGGGGGGTTTCAACAGTTTAGGCTTATCAGGGGCTCTCCAAATGCGACATGACAGTCGCAGACCATTCAATCAAAGCCTACATTCCAAACATCACTACTTCCCTTCCAAGCCTCTATGTGTGCCCATACAGTATATTTCTCCCACATATTGGGTATCAGCGTGCTCAGGACATATTGAACAACAATGTATGGGGTCCAATTTCTCCTGTTACCGTTGGGAAAATAAAAAAATTGGGGACTAAAAGATCATGTTTGTGGAAAAAATATGATTTTTATTATTTTCACACCAAGGCGTCATAAACGTCTGTGAAGCCCTTAGGGGTTTTCCAAATGCGACATGGCGTCCAATCTCAATTCCAGCCAAAAAAGTCAAATGGCGCTGCTTACCCTTGGTAAAATTAAAATTGGGAGTGAAAAGATCATTTTTGTGGAAAAACTATGATTTTTTAATTTTACGGCTGTATCATATAAACTTCTGTGAAGCCCTTGGGTTTTTAAAGTTCTCACCACACATCTAGATAAGTTCCTTGGGGGGTCTAGTTTCCAAAATGGGTCACTTGTGGGGGTTTCCACTGTTTATGCACACCAGGGGCTCTCCAATCGTGACATGGCGTCCGATCTGAATTCCAGCCAAGTTTGCATTGAAAAAGTCCTTCCCTTCTCTGAGCTCTGTCATGCACCAAAACAGTGGTTTCCCCGCACATATCAGGTATTATCGTACTCAGAACAAATTGCACAATAACGTTTGCAGCTCAATTTCTCCTGTTACCCTTGGTAAAATAAAAAAAAATTGGACCTGTAGTAATTTTTTTGTGAAAAAAAAGTTAAATGTTCATTTTTTTTTTTTTTAACAATCAAAAAATTCCTGTGAAGCACTTGAAGGGTTAATAAATTTCTTTAATGTGGTTTTGCGCACCTTGAGGGGTGCAGTTTTTAAAATGGTGTCACTTTTGGGTATTTTCTATCATATAGACCCCTCAAAGTGGCTTCAAATGTGATGTGGTCAATAAAAATAAAATGGTGTTGTAAAAATGAGAAATCGCTGGTCAACTTTTAACCATTATTACTTCCTTACAAAAAATATTTTGGTTCCCAAATTGTGCTGATGTAAAGTAAACATGTGGCAACTTTTATTTATTAAGTTTTTTGTGTGCCATATCTCTGTGATTTAAGGGCATAAAAATTCAAATTTGGAAAATGGCAACATTTTCAAAATTTTTGCCAAATTTCTGTTTTTTTCACAAATAAACGCAAGTTATATGAATGAAATTTTACCACTAACATGAAGGACAATATGTCACGAGAAAACAGTGTCAGAGTTACCGGGATCCATGGAAGCGTTCCAGAGTTATTACCTCATAAAGAGACAGTGGTCAGAATTGTAAAAATTGGCCCCGGTCATTAACGTGCAAACCACCCTTGGGGGTAAAAGGGTTAAGCATGTGCGTGGATCAATCAAGCTGTGGGGTTGTGTTGCAGCCAATGGCATGGGAAAGATTTTACAAGTAAAGGGATGAATGGATTCAATGAAATTTCAACAAATTCTTAATGGAAACATTACACCATCTGTAAAAAGGATGAAGTTAAAAGGGGATGGCTTCTACAAATGGATAATGATCCTAAACACATGTCAAAATCCAAAATAGACTATCTCAAAAGGCAGAAGCTGAAAGTTTTACAATGACCCTCACAGCACTCTGATCTGAACATTATTGAAAATCTGTGGCAAGACCTCAAAATAGCAGTGCATGCAAGACGATCCAGAAATCTCACAAAGCTGGAAGAATTTTCCAAGGAAAAATTTTGTAATTTTTAAAATGTTAATGATGAAAATATATATTTTTTTACCTAACATGCAAAGAAAATATGTCATGTGTAACTTTAGGCCTTTTACAGATCATTTCCTCTTCAACTTACTTAACTGTTCCCTATAACAGTAATTTTGACCAGGAGTGCCCAAACTTTTATATTCCAAAGTATATGAATTGGGCTATGCTCCAGAACTCTCTCCATAGAAGTACATTAAACATGTGACATACATGTAGATTGCATGTCAAGAAAGGGATTTATTGTTTTTAAGCACAACACTACTTGTACCCTAGTTTACATGTGTGCAATAAAAAGGGATGATCAGCAGCCATGTGTAATGGTAATGACTATGCAAAGTAGTCCAGTGCTATGTATATTCTGCTGTATTGTAATGATCCATAAAATAAATCTCAAATATACATGATATATGCTGACTTCATTAATTACTTTATTTAAGTTATTAAATTTGGCCCTGATGATGATGGGTCCTTGACTCCAGAAGAGTCATCCTTTAACAAGAGAGGAAAAACCCCCAGTGGAGGAAACCTCTAGGGAACCAAGGTTAAAAGAGTGCCCTTCCCTTGGGCTGTGGATAGGTGAGAACAGAGACCGAGCCCGGAATCTGCCTCTTCTTACAGCTGTTACCTCACCTGTGTCGTGGGTACACTTGGCTGCTGAAAGTCTGGTAAATGTCATATGACTGGATGAGAGCAGTCCAAGCCTGGAATCTGCCTCTTCATGCAGCAAGTAAGTCACTCTTCTGTGAGCATGCCTGACTGTGGAAAGTCCGGTAAATGTCATATCAATAAGTGAGAGCAGTCCAAGCCTGGAATCTGCCTCTTCATGCAGCAAGTAAGTCACTTGTCTGTGAACACATCTGACTGTGGAAAGTCAGGTAACTGTCATATCCATAGGTGAGAGCAGTCCAAGCCTGGAATCTGCCTCTTCATGCAGCAAGTAAGCCACTTGTCTGTGAACACATCTGACTGTGGAAAGTCCGGTAAGTGTCATATCCATAGGTGAGAGCAGTCCAAGCCTGGAATCTGCCTCTTCATGTAGCAAGTAAGTCACTTGTCTGTGAACACGCCTGACTATGGAAAGTCCGGTAAGTGTCATATCCATAGGTGAGAGCAGTCCAAGCCTGGAATCTGCCTCTTCATGTAGCAAGTGAGTCACTTGTCTGTGAACACGTCTGACTGTGGAAAGTCCGGTAAGTGTTATATCCATAGGTGAGAGCAGTCCAAGCCTGGAATCTGCCTCTTCATGCAGCAAGTAAGTCACTTGTCTGTGAGCACATCTGACTGTGGAAAGTCCGGTAAGTGTCATATCAATAGGGGAGAGCAGTCCAAGCCTGGAATCTGCCTCTTCATATAGCAGGTAAGTCACTTATCATTGAGCATGCCTGACTGTGGAAAGTCTGGTAAATGTCATATCCATAGGTGAAAGCAGTCCAAGCCTGGAATCTGCCTCTTTATGCAGCAGGTAATTCACTTGTCCGTGAACACACCTGACTGCAGAAAGTCCAGTAGATGTCACATCCATGGGTGAAAGTAGAGACCGATCGCGGAATCTACCCCGTTGTGCAGCAGGTAAGTCTCTTGTCCGTGAATATGTCTGGCTGCAGAAAAACTGGTAAGTGTCATATCCATGGGTGAATGCAGAGACCAATCCTGGAATCTGTGTCTGTTTTGCATCATCACTGGTTGCCTGATCCACACATGGTAGCCACCATGTAAAGGAGTTGTAGTGGAGTTGTCCCCTCCTGCTGGATTCCTTTTCAAAATAAAGAAAATAGAATTAAGCACTGTAGATAAAGCACTGAAGAAATTACAAACTCATTTCTTTACTGTATCAAGTGTAATCATCCAAATAATGGGACAGGGCAGCAATAGTTAAATCCTGTGGCCTGCTGGAATACTGCGATGAAGCATTGCACGTCAACCATTTAACAAGAGACAGTATTTGCAGAACACGTACACTGCACCTTAAATGCCATGAAATCTCCCCTATTAGTGGCTGTAATAATTCCTCACCCAAGACCCCAGTCTTTTAATCAATGAACCTATTCCCATCACAATGGTGGGAACATGTTTCGTGGCTTAACAAATGCCGCCGATCATCATGAATGTGACGAGCTGAGGCTGCCACGCCACCCAACCTGCCCAAGCTCTGGCACTTTATCAGAACTGGGCGAAAATGGCGTGAGAATGCCAAAAGCCACAATATTTTAGCGCAGCCTGTAGTTTCACCAAAATGTTGTGACATTTCAAAGCTTTTTAATGTCAGAATACTGGAGTAAATGAGTTGATAAATCAGGACCCTAAATCCTTTTGAAATAAATCTAAGATGATCTTCTGATAAACTTTGAGCTGAAATAGTAAAACACTTACTTCTTTTTATAGAATCCTTCTTTGTTTCGGAAATATCTCATTTGACGTCCAGGTTGTGAGGACTCGGAATCATATATATAAACATATCGATCATCCGATTCTTGAAAGGAAACATTTTTCCCTTTGCTTTTATTTTTCATGGGATTTCTTCCTTTTAGAATAGACGGAGGTGTCTGTCTGTAGCCATCTAAGTCCGGATTAATCTTGGACTCTTTCACCTCCACTATACCGGCCTTGTGCAGCATTGTAATGTCTCCAGATATACAGAAAATGTCAGATTCTCCTGTAACGCAAAATATTGAAATTAGATTTAATAAAATACAAAATTCTATGTGATTAAGATTATTAACACTTACAGGTTATTATAACTTCTAAATAGTATATTAGACTGAGAAAAGAGGGACCCAATCCCCAGAGAAAAGCTCCTGCAATTCAGAGAAAGCAAAGCTTAAAGAGCCACCCGGGGACTAAAGTGAGACCTGACTGGCCCAGCGCTGCTCCCAGTCGGCTTCCCCCTGCGCTGCTGCACTTGCTGGACAGGTCTACTCTAATGAAAGATATGGGAGAGACCTGTCAGTCAAGGAGATGCCAGCTTGGGACAGCACCAGATTTGTCAAGTCTCTCCATGTGGTCACTGGTCAGCTCTGCAAAATATGTTTTCTACAGATATCTGATATTATCACCCCTAGAATGATACATTGAATTATGACAACAGAGGGGCTGAGTCTCTATAGCTATCAATATATTAATGGCTCGTTCACTGACAAGTTCCTATAGAAGACCATTTTTTAATTTATATATTAGGTTGTTTTTCTATTAAATCTATTTTACGAATGCTCGGAGAACTTACTGTCAGAGGAGGTGACCTCATCCTCATCTGGGCTGTTATCGATTATTACATCAGGGGGTCCAGGCACTGAGATCTTGTTGCCTGTGAGGACGTCTCTCTGTTCATTCCCGGGTCCATGAAGCAAATCACTAATGGTAATTGGTATGTAGTCCTCACGTTTTCCTGTAACACAGAACATAGAAATCAACATTTCTAAAATAAAAGCTTCCATCATGTTTCTTGTGAATGCCCTGAGAACTTACTGTCAGAGGAGGTGACCTCATCCTCATATGGGCTCATATCGATTATTACATCAGGGGGTCCAGGCACTGAGATCTTGTTGCCTGTGAGGACGTCTCTCTGTTCATTCCCGGGTCCATGAGGCGAATCATCAATGGTAATTGTGATGTAGTCCTCACGTTTTCCTGTAACAGAACATAGAAATCAACATTTCTAAAATAAAAGCTTCCATCATGTTTCTTCTCTATGTCTAGGGCTATCACAATGTCTTTCTTATGTGTGGACTGGAAGTTGCTTTCTCATTATAAGTATATGGAACCTCACACTGAGTCTCATAGGAAACCACTACCACAACTACACATAAGACATTTTGTGAGCCGACGAATCTGAATTGCGGTCATATGGTTCAGAAGACGACTAGAATGGCGCTGGTGCTATTTTGAATATTGCGCTTAGATCCTGCATTGCGCTGTCCCCTTTATAGTCCCAATCCTCAGGGTATTACATGAAAATGTAAACTATCTAGTAATATCAGCCGTATTCATCTATATATCGCTATAACAGTAAGGATTCTAACACCATCTTTTGGGATTATGACCCTTTAGTATTTTTATCTATTGGAGATAACTTGCTCCTCTTTTGTAACCGCGACCAAATGCAAATTTTTTGTGCTGATTCTCAAAAACCATCTTATTAATGGCCTCTTTTTTTGTGACATGAAAATGACATTGTTACTGTTTTCATTATTACTGTCCCCTCATCACACTTTTCTGGTGCATAATAGGGTCTGGGAGGGAGAGCCGACAAGGAGCGGGGGCGCCATATCGCAATATTAGGGTGTGAACCTCCGCAGAAAGGTAGGGGCATTTTTTTAGGCTGCTTTAGGGCCAGGCCCACTTCCCTCCTGTGACTCTATTATATCTATAAGTCCTCCCTTTTTATGATAATTTTGAATAAAAATGTTATATATAGTAGGAGGGTCTTTTTTAGTGTAAGTTGTTGTAATTTTTTTGGCCCTCTCTCCCTCTGATTCAGTTTTGCAGATTCATCCGGCTGTAGTTACCATTTAGATTGGTGTTGTTCTCTCTAAAGTCATTGGCACAATTTTGACTTTCAACGTCTTTCATTGGTTTCTTCTTTTTCAGACAACTATAAAAATGAAAAAATAAAAATCACATTGTAAATTACAAAGTAAAACATGTCTGTATTCTGCAGAATGTAAGAATGAAACATGTTATCTATTCCTATCTGTAGAGAGATCACCAGTCAGTCATTTTGGTGTAGCAGAGCCAGGTAGGGCAGGGTTAAGTCCGAGCTTTGCAGGATTTGATTAGATGCACCCACTTAGCTTTTTTTTTTTTTACTACAGCCAGGACCTCTGTTCACTATTTCTGTCTGCTAGATGAAGCAGAGTCGAGTGTACTGGAGCTAGTGAGTGTTCAGCCAACATTTGAGCTTTAGCTGAGAGGAAGATGTGCCGGGATCTCTCTGTGAATGGAGACAGCATGGGTCAGCTAGGAAAGCTGAGCAGTCTGTGTGCAGGAGCGGCAGAGAACCGTTCGTCAGCTGCAGCCTGTATAGTATGAACCGTCCCCAGGAGTTGAACCCTTCTGTTTGGCACTGGAGGCTACTGGAACTCGTACTGAAGGGGATACCAAGACTGGTGGGATCGTGCCTCTTCTATGTATGAAGTTTGCTTTTGGAGAACGGACTGTAATCTGTTCAGGTGAGCTCACACTGACATATGGGCCCTGCTAAATGAATTATTTGCTCTGACACCTTTGTGCCTAGAAGAGGATGTTTTTGGTTTGGAATCCCTTGGAATTTTCTGAAAGCATTAAAACTGCACCGGTTTGACCCAAACAGCATTGACTATGTGAATGGTACCTAATGCCTATCTGAGAGCGTAACTCCCTACAAAGTCTAATATATGCCCATCAGTTACCCACAGGGCACAGCTCCAGGGTGACGTGTGTGTGAGCCACAAGAGGCCTACACTAAAGTATTCCCATTACTGGAGTAACCTGAAGATGTGACATTTCCTCTACAGACTCCTGTGTAGCCCATAAATCATGACTTACTATACTTACGCATAGATGATAGCAATGGGACACATGAATACTGCGAGGGCGAAGAGAATGGCGGCAGGTATAACCATCCTATAGACTGTATCCTCAGATGGTTTTGGAGGCATGGTGACATTCTCTAAAAAGAGAAAGAACATAAGTGATCAGGTAACCAGAGCTGGAATGTGTTCAGAAGTGGAAACCAAAACCCTGGACCGGGCGGCCTGAGGAGCCAAGTATGACTATTAACAGAGGGGAATTTAGTGTGGAAAATGATGGATTATTTTTATGTCATATCAATATATAATGGACCATACAGAGATCTGCTCCTTTATATTTCTGGAATAGGGAACAAACACATGATGGGAGACGTCACCTGTAATTACAAGTAACACATGAAGAATCCTCCATTCCATGTATGATGTGACGTCATCTAAATCTCCAGTCACAGAAGAGAAGTGACAGAACCCTAATGACCCGGAGCCTGACGCTCATACACCGGGCCCTAATCATGGATCCTAATAGTTTCTGGGGCCGGAGGTGAAATGTTCCATGTGAGGGACAGATCTGATTTCTGAGCTGCTGATCGCCTGTCTCTTGTGGGCGCCTTCTGCTACATGTAGTAGTCGGTGCATCCAGCCCGGAGAGAACAGTATTAATGCTCGGCGTCTCCTCTATGTGTTATTAGACTGGACCCTGGAAGCCAAACGGCATCTTTCCCCAATTCCACATTACATGGTAAAATGAAGAATGTAATTCACAACTACAACTCGTTCAGCAAAAAGATAAACAAGTCCTCATACGGCCATATGAAGGGAAAAAAGTTATGGCTCTTGGAAGAAGGAGAGGAGAAAAAAAGCCCAAAAACGAAAATTGGCTGCAGAAGGGAAGGGGTTAACCCCGTAGTCAGAGTATATCTGGTAATGCGCTTACCTTCGTTAATCCTGATCTGCTCTAGTGATCGAGGGTTGCGGATAAAGATGGGAGCACCTTCCGCGGGTGCTAATAGCACGCTGAGAACTAGAAGTAGTCTAAACAGCATTGGAGCCTGGAGGAATATCGCTTACTGTGTGCGGCACAATCAGCTTCTCCAGACAAAGCGTCTCACTGCAACATCGCTGGTTAGAACCAAGCATTCCGTGACATCACAGCTGGAACCCAACAGTGACATCATGGTGGGCGGGGCTACACATGAGTGATGTCACAATTGGGGCTCATCCACTAAACGTTCCCAATGTATATAATAAGAATATACAAAAGAAAGAAAAGGAAAGAAGAAAAATAAATAACTCAAAAAGGAAAGAACACTTTTTTTCACATACTCACATTTATTATATTTTATGTACTTTTATACAACAGAAATGTGTTCCCATTTGGGAGAATAATCATTCTCACTTTCAGTCATTGACTTTTTTCAACATTCTTTACGCATTTTTTCTTTTCATTATTTTGTTTTCCACTTTAATTGCATTTTTATTCATTTGCACATACGGTTCATATTCACATAGAAGCTTTTCTCCTTTCTACCTTTTTACTAGGTTATTTCACTATCATTATCACTTACAGTCACAATTTTCTTTTTTTCCTCAATATCTGTCTCCCAATTCCCCTTCCCATTAAATATCACTATGCCCCTTTGTTCATAGTCATCAACAGCCATATTATCACAAAATATCTTCACCAACTCTTTTTCCAATGGTAAAGATGGCGGCCATGATTGTTGTGCACTGTCCTGACTGGCTAGCTGGTCCCACATCATGAGCCGTGATATTGTTGCACTTCATTGACGCGCTTCTTGCTGCCGGCCGGCAGCAGATGTCATGCCCATGCGCACGCGGCAGCGCTCAATAAGGTGACGTTTTCCCTGATGACCCATTTGCAGCAGCTGTATTCGCACTTTATTAGCCAGCCGATACCCCTCCACCACACGTCCTGTCAAAGCGGAAGCGAAACGCGTGCTGGATTTGTGGCATGCTCACTTGGTCTGTATTATGCATATACTCCATCACATCATTAATTATTAATACAGGAGAAGTGAGGGCCCTGCTCGCAAGCTTACAACCTACAAGGAATTGGGAGGGGCGCAATAGGTGAGAAGCACTTGTTATTTCAGGTCCAGCCATTATAATAGATAGGGGTTTTCATATAAAGCTGCACGATCCGGTCATCAACCAGTATGTTTAAATGCAGATATCAAGTGCGGTTTTCATGTGCATGGAGCCTGTGGAGTCAGATGAATAGGAGGGAGCATTTATTATCCTGGGTTGCTTTATGCATGGCATCATATAATAATG
The DNA here is from genome assembly GCF_039654945.1 of Dendrobates tinctorius. Taxonomy (NCBI): domain Eukaryota; kingdom Metazoa; phylum Chordata; class Amphibia; order Anura; family Dendrobatidae; genus Dendrobates; species Dendrobates tinctorius. Next base: position 5,307,026 of record NW_027361691.1, read on the forward strand.
TAGGTTAATATTAAGATGAGCAGGACTCATGGGAGTTTGGGTTTGTCGGGTTCGGACAAACTTTAGTCCAAAGTTTGGTTCGAGTACCAGAACCTGACCAAAGCTTGACCCCGGACCTGAACCTCATATTAGTCAATGGGGACCTGAACTTTGATGCTGTAAAATGGTTTTAGTAAGGGCTACGAGTTCACTTAAGTAGGCAAAATGGGGGTAAGAGCACGACAATTGCCCTGCAAACAAATGTAGATGGAGAAATTACTTAAAATAACAAAATATTTAAAAAAAATCTTAAGCCAAAAGGCAGAAGTCCAAGTTGAGAAGTAGAGCAGTTCCTTGTGAGTGTATTTTACTGTATTTGTTAATAAATAAATGAAAAAAAACAATGTGGATTCCCCTATTTTTAATAACCAGCAAATGGAAAGCAGACAGTTGTGAGCTGTTTATTATTATTTAGGGTCCCACCTTATTTGTAATAAGTAGAAAAGGCAAAGCAGACAACTGTGAGCTGAAATTAATAGGATGTGAAGCACCATAGTTATTGGGCCCTTCCCAGCATAATAAGACCAGCTCACTTGCAGTATAAGCCAGTGTAGGCCTGAACTTTTTTGCTGTAAAATGATGGTTGAAAGTGGTTGGGGGTTGCAAAAGGAAGTAAAATTGGGTTTGGAGCAGGACAGCTGCTCTGCAAACAAATGTGGATAGCAATTTCACTTAAAATTACAGAGAATAATAAAAAAAAATATAATTATCTTGAACCAGGAGGCAGATGCCAAAGTGAAGAGGTGTAGATGGATGTGGCAGTGTAAGTGGAAGAAGCACGTGAGGAGGTATCCAACACTGTTTTTGTGGAGTTTTTGTTTTTTAGGGAAATTGCTTTAAAGTTTTGTTACGGTAATTGCTGGGTTCTGTAGGTGTATTATATAGTGGGTACGGAAATTATTCAGACCACTTTATATTTTTCACTCTTTGTTTCTTTGCAGCCATTTGGCAAATTCAAAAAAGTTCATTCTTTTTCTCATTAATGTACACTCTGCACTAGAGTTGAGCGAAACGGGTCTAAAAAATTGAAAAGTCGCCGACTTTCGCCAAAGTCGGGTTTCATGAAACGAAACCCGACCTTAGCGTGAGGTCGGCCACGAGGTCGGCGACTTTAGCAGCAAAGTCCCGATTCAAAAGATGCTTGAGCGCCCTTTTTGCAGCCAATCATGAAGAACGGACAATGTGGGCAACGTGATGGCATAGGCAGCGGTCACCACCATCTTGGAGAAAGGCATGCAAGTGATTGGCTTGCTTTGTGGGGCATCACAGGGGTATAAAAGGGTGGGGATGCCGACCGCCATGTTACTCATGCTGATCTCAGAATAGGGAGTGCTGCTGCTGGTGATTCTGTAGGGAGAGCGTTAGTCAGGAAAGAAGATACCAAAAACTGATTCTGCTGCTAGCGACTTTGCCTGTACAACACACCAGTCACTGTGCAGTGCAAGGGGAGGCTATATTTGGTGCCTCAGCTCTGTTGATTATTAGGCTGCCTTTTAAGACTACCTGGTAGCTGCATTGCTGTGTGCACACTGCTGAGCAAACTGCTTTTTTCAAAGCAATCCAGATTTTATTGTTTTGTCCTTGTGAGTTACTGAGCATTCATTTTTCACACACCGTACAGCGGTGTACGCTCCTCACACAGTACCGTGTAACGGCTGTTATCACGGCCACAGTGAAGCTATCTGTGTGTGACTCTGTAAGGATAAGTCAAGGAGTTGTTCCGTTCTTACAGACCTCCACCTTATAGTTTGGTCTGGTTTTCAAACAGTTCAGTATATTTGCTGTTTGATTACATTCAAAACTATAGAGAGGCAGCGTGTGTCAGTCCGTATCCAAAAACATGGAGCTTGACAATTTGCATATACCAGACAGCGGTATTCGTGCACGCTCTTCTCTCAGTACCGTGTAACGGCTGTTATCACGGCCAAATTGAAGCTAAGTGTGTGACTCTGTAAGGAAAAGTCGAGAAGTTGTTCCGTTCTTTCAGACCTACACTCTAGGGAGATTCCAGTTCTGCCCAATTCTATATACACCTTGTAGTTTGTCATACACTAGGCAATTTCTGCCGGTCACATTGCGGTGTTAAATAAACAGGGCTTGACTGAATCCAACAGTGTCCTGAAGTGTAGAGACATTCCAATTCTCCACAGTCCTCTATACACCTTGTACCTTGTTTTAAAGTACCAGAGAGTTGGTGGAAATTTGTGTACATTTTTCCAAAAAAGGAGGAAGTGTGGTGGAAGAGTCCATGGAAGTGGGCGGGGGTTGGCAGCTGGTAATGATGGTGTTGGATCTGCTGGTAGTGGCAAAAGCAAAATAGCACCTAATGCAGGAGGTGTTGAGGCTGCGTCATCGTCGGGCTCCACAAGGCCTCGAAGGCTCCCTTTTCTCTGTGAAGGTAAACCGCTTCTAAAGCCGGAGCTTCATGTACAAGTTTTGGCTTGCATTGCTGACTCAGCCTCAAGCTCTATTGCCTACTCTTCTGAAGTTTTAAAAAATAAAAGCACTGAGTCGTCATTGGAGGCTCATGGTCATGAACCACATCTTTCCTTGTGTCCTTCACCCCTACGAAAATTGAAGGATGCAGCAGGCCACACTACAGATTACTCCATGGAGCTGCTTTCACATACCATGCCTGGGTTATCAAGTCAAATCGTGAATTACCCTGGCAAAGATGAATCTGACATGGAGTGCAATGATGCACAGCCACTGATAGATGATTCTGCTGGTACATTTACTCAGAGCACTACATTGTCCTCGCTGTGTACTGAGACAGAATCTTATCCAGATGAAACTCAGGTGCCCCTTCCCACATACTATACCACCATACATGGTGCCACAGAGGAAGGTGCACATGACATTGAAGACGAGGTGATGGATGACCCAGTTGTTGTCCCAGATTGGCATCCATTGGGGCTAGAGTGTGCCGCTGCCAATAGCTCACAAGAGGACGAGGAGCATCCGCAGAGGGCATCGACATGGCAACAGTTGTTATCTGGCAGGCCCGGAGCAGTCCAAAAACGGGTTACAAAAACCCAAAAAATTGCTGGACAACTTGGCCAGATGGTCCAAATAGCACAGCGTGCAAGGCCTCAAACTGTTTTCCCTAGTAGGAAGAGTGCAGTGTGGCACTTTTTTGAACAAAATCCTAATGATCAGGCAAAGGTTATCTGTAAGAAGTGTGTAAAGACCTTTAGCCGAGGGAAAAATCTGAGAAATTTGAATACCAGTTGCATGCTAAGACATTTAACCACCATGCACTTGCAAGCGTGGACGGACTACCAAAACTCACGTACCACATGTGCTGCTGCTCCCAAAGAAGGTAGTCAGCAACGCAACATTGTTTCCCCCACTGTAAGTCCACCGGTTAGCACACCGCCAGCAGCAAATGTTGAGTTGTCGTTGCAAGGGCTAATCAGTCAGGGAATCACACTCTTATTGCAACGAAAGACTGAATCTAGGCCATCAGAAAGAACACCAACTCCATCACCATCATCAACCCTTTCTCAGTCCACCATGTCCACCGCTAGTTCCACCATATGCAGCTCTCAAGTCCAGCTCACCCTTCCAGAGACTATGAGTAGGACAAAAAAGTACTCATCCTCTCATCCGTGTACACTGTGTTTGAAAGCCCACATTGACAAACTAATCTCGTTGTAGATGATGCCCTATCGGTTGGTTGAAAGCGCAGCTTTCCGCGAACTAATGGCCTACGTAGTACCACGCTATGAACTACCAAGTCGCCACTTCTTTTCTCGCAAAGCCATCCCAGCCCTCCACCTTCATGTGAAAGACTGCATTGTCCATGCACTCAAGCAGTCAGTAGTGGAAAGGTGCACCTCACAACTGATGCATGGTCCAGTAGGCATGGCCAGGGCCGTTACGTATCCATCACTGCGCACTGGGTTAATGTGGTAGATGCAGGGTCCACAGGGGACAGCGGTGATGGAACAGTGCTGCCTAGCCCACGGTATAGGAAACAGTTGGCTGTAGGCGTTCGGCCCTCCTCCTCCTCGAAAGCTGGTCCACAGAGCGCAGTCGCAAGAGCACTGCATCCGCAGCTGACAATGTTGCAAACGAGGTGTCCCCCTATCGATCAGCTAGTGGAAAGCGTCAGCAGGCTGTGTTGCAGATGATATGTTTGGGCGACAGACACACCGCGGAGGTGCTGGCCGAGTACTTTCAGCGACAAACTGAGTCATGACTGGGCAGTCTACATCTTGAGGCATTCAAGGTAGTTAGTGATAACAGCCGGAATTTTGTGGCAGCCATAGCCCTTTCAAAACTCAGACACATACCTTGCTTGACTCACACCTTCAAACTGGTGGTGCAGTGCTTCCCCACTAATTATTCGGAGTTAACAGGCCTGCTCCAGAAGGTTCGAAGACTGTGCTCGCACATCCGCCGGTCGCCGGTACACTCCAGTCGTATGCATAAGCTGCAGCGATTGATCCACCTTCCCAAGCACCGCCTAATTATCGACGCTGCAACAAGGTGGAACTCCACCCTGCACATGGTTGAGTGGCTGTGCGAACAAAGGCTGGCCGTAATGCATTTGTGGGAGGATACACGGGCAGGCACTTTGAGGGCAGACATGGAGTTGACAGGTGTGCAGTGGTCGAAGCTGAAAGACCTCTGTAAAGTCCTTCAGTGTTTTGAGGAATGCACACGGCTGGTAAGCGCAGACGACACCCTCATAAGCATGAGGATCCCACATTAAGGACACACATTAAGGAGCAGGCGTCTGCAGCCGAGGTTGATGAGGAGGAAGAGGAGGAGGGAAGCCTTGATGACAGTGAGCCATTGTCTGGTCAGGGAACTGTCGTGGACGAGGTGGAGGAAGAAGAGGACGAGGAGGAGGAAGATGATGGGGATAATTATTTAGGGGAGGAGGATGCTTCTCGTAGGGCAAGAGAAAATATTGGCTTTGCAAGGTCTGGTACTGGGTTTGAGCGTGATTGGAGGGATGTGGATCTGCCTGAAAGTGCTCCTCCACCCAGCACTCGCAGTGCATCATTGACACCTGGAACATTGACCCACATGTCAGATTATGCCTTGCAGATCCTAAAAAGGGACTCCCGCATTGCCAAAATGATGAACGATGATGACTACTGGTTGGCCAGCATCCTGGATCCACGCTATAAAGGCAAATTCCAAAACATCATGCCACAGGAGAACCTTGACCTAATATTGGCTAATAAACAAGCTGCTCTGGTAAACCGGTTGGTTGAGGCATTCCCAGCACACAGCAGCGGTGAAGGTTCTCACACAAGCCGTAGGGGCCGGGTGCAACTTGGAAGAGGTGTTCGTGGTGCACACATCAGAAGTGGCGTTGGAGACAGGGGTTTCATGACCATGCTGTGGACGGATTTTTCAAGTCCCGCTCACACGACTGGTAATACTGCATCAATTGAAAGTGACAGGAGACAGCACTTGTCAAGTATGGTTACAAACTACTTTTCCTCCCATATTGATGTTCTCCCTCACAGGTCATTCCCATTTGACTATTGGGCAGTTAAACTGGACACCTGGCCTGAATTGGCACAATATACCTTACAGGAGCTCGCTTGCCCAGCTGCAAGTGTGCTATCGGAAAGAGTCTTCAGTGCTGCTGGATCAATACTGACAGAAAAAAGGACCCATCTGTCGACCCAATATGTGGATGATCTAACCTTCATTAAAATGAACCATGCATGGGTTTCCAAGGATTTTGTCCCACCTTACCCTTATGACACATATGTTGCCAGAAAAATTGTTTTCTTTGGTCCGCCTGTTCCTGGGACTTGACCAATTTCGCCTTTAGCAGCAGGTGAATGTCCCACATCAACATATGGCATTTTGTAAACCTCCCTAACTGGGCAGCCTCCTCCCCCTGGGCCGGGGTCACCACCGAGCGCACGCAACCGTGCAAGTGCCGTTGCCCTGGACAGGTGGGTGGGCCGACTCGTGGGCTCGGGACTGACACAGGGTCCCTCATAGTGCAATCAAGTGTCTCTGATGGTGGGGGTGCACACCCGCCATCAGACACACCGCCGTACTATGAGGGGCCCAGTGCCAGTGCCGACCTCCACGAGTGGGCCCCCCTTGCTTGGGCAGGGCTCCAGCATTTGCAATGTTTTCCTCTCCCTGCTCCTCCGCTGTGTAGTCTGGGCTGTCAAATCCATCTCTGGGACTGCCACTTCAAATTTGGTGAACTGATACAAGATGATGGTTAAGACGTAGCTATGCCCTGTCCCGCTGGCCAGGATCTAGCTTCAGATGATCAATGACTTCCATTTCTTATGGACGTCGACTTACAATGAGATGCAGTGGTGGTTTCTCATCAGCTTTAACAGTTTTCCTACCCACAGACGTGTGACATTCTAGCGCACATTTTTAAATGTGCCCTCCCTCTCATGCCAATCCAATTGAATCGCCTACAGCCTGTGGCTTCTGTGTTTTGCACTCCAAAGTTACGTGAGAGATCATGATAGGCAATGAGCACCATGTTTACATCTGTCCCTGTGATCAAAATTGGATGGATATGAGTAACGGTGATGGGATCAACGGTACTGCGATACAGCAACACTTTCTTCACAAAGAAAGGTTTTTGCTGTGTCCACACACTAATTAATTGAGGGTCAGCATCGCCTCTGAGAATTGTGATGGAAGTTGTTCCCGTGAATAGTAATTCGTAGATTTCTGCAATCACTAGACTTTAGGTCAATAATTGTATGCATCTCATTTCCTATTGCAGAGAGTCTGGGCTGTCTTACTGAGACAGAAATATAAATGAAGATTTAAAAATACCACCAAAAGTGTATCATGGTGTACGCTTGAAATACATTTCCTTTTTTCTAATTTTTAGATTGTTGTGTAATCCATGCAGAGAACATGGAGATTTTAAATGTTTAAACTATGCTCTATATAGCTGCTATCCAGTGATAATGTACCGTATCTCAACTTTGTACAATCTGGTCAAATCCATACTGGGCCTGAGACCATCTGAGCCTGCCTCCTGATTGATACACATAGGTTTTTAATGTGCAAACTAGGCACCATATATACGTGTTATCCGTTGTAACTGTACCCTTTATCAACTTTCTTGAATCTTGTAGAATCCATACTGGGCCTGAGAATGGCTGCAGAGCTGTTAAGCAAGCTACAGCACCTGTGGTTTGGACACGTAATGTTTTGCATTTTTTCTGGAATGGCGGTTAGGCCGAAATCAGGAATTGCTGTTGACCTGCACTTACTGGGAAATCATCGTTTGCGGAGAATAATTGGAATCCCAGATCCCCATCACTGACGGTGTTCAGCGGGTTATCTGCACCTGTAAGCGACAAAAGCTGGTCCTTTCAGTGTAGCGCGCATGTAGCCCCGGACATGGAAGGCCATGATAGCCCTGTTATTACTCGATCGCGCATGCCAGAGCCTCGCGTATCCCTCTAGTAAGCTTTACGCGTACCGCGGGGGCATGCCGGAGTCTCTTTCGTTAACGTAATAAAGCGGACAAATCGCTAGCACAACTACTAACGGATAAACCACACCACACACAGAATCAACAAAGCTTTCAATGTGTGCATCTTTTTGTGAAGTGGCATGGTTGTGGTTTCCCCGGTGGAGTCCAATTAAGCCGCAGGCTCCACTCCTGGTGGTGCCCTATTGGACATTCCTTTAAGGTTCAGCTTTGCATCCATACTGCCCCCAGAAACAAACTCTTTGCCTTCATGGACGCTGTTTTGAGGTTCGTGGGAATAACGCCGCCCGATCGCCAGTTGCCATAATTTATTGGTGGGAAGTACGACGGAATATGATCGTGTTCATTTTCAGATTTTGGTTTTCTTTTTTACATTTTTATTCCAGCCTTTCTTGACTTCATAAGGGCATGACAAGCCTATATCTGTGTCTCCTCCACCTCCTCCTTTTACTCCTCCACCTCTTTTGTAAATGTAGTTGCCCTTTTCCATATGTTATTTTTGTCTTCTGAGCATTTTGTCGGCTTTGGGACACCTTTTAAGGTATTTTGTAATTGTTTTCTATGTGTTTGTGTTTGCCTGCCATTGTTTTCAGTGTGAGATTGACAATTATCCTTTGACTGAATAGAGCTGTACGCTTCTGATACAGTGCCATATATGTGATGTTATTTTGTGTTTATTTTGTGCTAAATTTGGAAGTTTGGTGGAAGAGGCCGAGGACGTGGGCATGGGGGGGGCCAGCTGGTGCTGATGGTGGTGGTGGTGCATCTGCTGGTAGTGGCAAAAACACAATAGCAGCTAAGGCAGGAGGTGTTGAGCCTGCATCATGGTCTGTATACGGAACGCCTGGAAGGCTACTGTTATGAGCCGTGGAAGGCACTAAATAAAATTAAAATAAAGTGCGTTCACCGCTCGGGGTCCACCGTGCGGTAGATGACAAAACCGCTGCTGAAAGAGGCAGGGCACTCAGGCGGAGATGTGCACAGGACTTTAGCTGCAGTCAGTGCACTAAAGCAGACTCTGTTATATGCACAGAACTGCCAACAAAACATAAATACCGCTGAGTCTGTTTAGGGTCACAGACTTCAGCGATGTGGGCACGGTATTAAAGCTCACAGAAATAGCCTTAAACACCAGGACTATCCCCTCTAGACCTACCGTAAAACTTAAGGTATGAGGTGTCGCAACTGCGAACACCCGGGAGGCTGCAACCGCAGCGCGGCGTGAACAGAGCCGCAAGCAAGGCGCTGCAAGGACGCTGGCGCAATGCAGGACGCTTAGCTGCTGCAAAAGGTATGGCTGGACCGCGCTGGCGCTAGCGCTGCTACTGGCAGCTGCCCAATCACTCACACAATCGCAATATCAGAGGGAAGGGGTTTCATAATAAGTCATCCACCAGTCCAAGCATCCATTACCATACACACAGCAGCAGTATGAAAATACTAGCGCATGGCGGAACGGCCATGCGCACTTTTTCTAGCGTTCGGGACCTGCCGAAAATCTCCAGAGCCCTGAGCATACCCAATGGAATCAGGAACAGGACCTGAGCACCTGACTCCTGAAGTCCAATGGGAGCTCATCCCATGAGCATGCTCAGAAGAAGGGACGAAGGACTTAGCCTCTGGTGGCAAATGTGAGGATCTGTGTTCCTGCATAGGTATTGTAGGAACCAGATTCCTAACATTACCCCCCTCCTAGGGCCCCCCTCCCTGAAGCCTCCGACCCACCAGCCTGTGCCCGGCAATGGCACAGACCTCAGACTCGCCAAACAGCGAACCTGATGTCCTAGTAGGTGAAACTGAAAACCGGGACATATGGATGGTATCAGCGGAGGTCAGGTCACCAGGTCTCAGGAGGGATACCCTGTTGACAATAGGAGCGGAAGGTTTAGGAGACCGCCGCCGTGTATCGACGGCCGTCACCACCCTCCATTCGGGGAGACTGTCCCGAGCACATAACGTGCATGCCCGAATGAATTTTTTGAAGTCTCGAGCTTTATGGGGCCACCAATACGCTCCAGCCAAGGTGTATATGAGCCGACATGTTTTATAAAAAAAAAAGCCATTTTATAAAAATAAAGTGAACTTTACTGTTGGAACTGGTGAAACATATATACAGCAGGCATCAGGTACAAAGTTTCTTTTCACATCTTCGGTTTTACACAGAGGCACAGGCATGGCGGTCACATGTGACAGCATCACAACATTTCAGCAATAAAACATAGGTGACTAGACATAGGTTACACCCCCATTACTAACCCTATAGTGAAATGTAATAAAGACAAGCAGCCCCATACTATGATGTTCCCAACTCCAAACTTCACTGTTGGTATGGTGATTTTGGGGTGATATGTAGTCCCTTTTGACCTCCAAACATGGTGTGCATTATGGCATCCAAAGAGTTCAATTTTGGTCTCATCTAGGCAGACTATATTGTCTCAGTATTTCACAGGCTTGTCTAAATGTTGTGGAGGAAACTTTAAACATGCCTGAACATGCTTTTTATTCAGCAATGGAGTCTTGTGTGGTGAGCGTGCATAGAGGCCATGGAGGTTCAGTGCATTACTTATTATTTTATTTAAAACTAGCTGAAGTGCCCGGCGCTGCCCGGGCATAGTAACTAACTGTGGCTAGTTATAGCAAATTATAATTATCCTCCATCACATAGTCCCGTGCCCATATACCCATCATGCATTTCCACGATCCCATAGTCGAGTGCTCATATACCCATTATACATCCTTCATCTAATAGTCCCATGCCCATATACCCATCATGCATATCCACGATCCCATAGTCGAGTGCCCATATATCCATCATGCATATCCTCCATCCCATAGTCCCATGCCCATATACCAATCATACATATCCGCCATCCCATAGTCCCGTGCCCATATACCCATCATGCATATCCTCCATCCCATAGTCAACCATTATAACATCATAATGAGAGGCGGCAGGTCTTGCAACCTATGATGACATCAGCGTCGCCATGGCAACCACTATGACATCATAATGAGGGGCGTGGCTTGACGGGCACACACTTTTTCCCCAGTATGTAGATAGGGGCAAAATTGTTTGGTGAATTGGAACGCACAGGGTTAAATTTTCGCCTCACAACATAGCTTAGGACGCTCTCGGGGTCCAGACGTGTGACTGTGCCAAATTTTGTGGCTGTAGCTGCGACGGTGCGGATGCCTATCCTGGACATACACACATACACATACATACACACCTACATACACACTTTGAGCTTTATATATTAGATAATTGTATCTGCTGATTCAAGTCCATTTTGTAGTTTTCCACTGCTCGTGAACAACTCTTCTGATAATTCTTTCCACTACTCTGAAATCCTGCAAGGAGCACCTGATCTTACCTGGTTTATAGTGAAATTATCTACTTTCCATTTACAGATCATGACCTCAAAAGTGTTGACTGGAGCATTCAGTAGTTTAGGAAGTCATCCGTCACCAATGCCATCAGTAGGTTTTGCAACAATAAGGTTGAGAAGGTCTTGAGACAGCTCACTTGTTTTACCCATTATGAGCTATTTCTTGTGTGGCACCTTGGTAATGAGACACCTTTTTTTAGGCAATCAGTTGAACCAGCTGATATTATTTTTCACTAGCAGGATTGCTTTTTAATTACCAATAGATTTTAGCTGGTGTCGTGGCTTTCCATGGCTTTTAGCACCTCTCTTTCTTCCTGTGTTCAATATTTTTTTCTGTGTCATTTTTACATTCTTACACATAATTTATGGACATCTGTGGATTGATCTCTTTGCCTTTGTGGGTTCAATGGGTTGTTAACGACAAATATGACAAATATGTGTTTAGAAATATGTTTACTTAGAAAATGGTGATGTATTCAATACTTATTTCATGCGCTGTATGTATACACATACACACACCTCTTTAGATGATAAATCACACATAGCATTTGTAACATACTAAGTGAACAAGGTCCATTACAACACACTTTTATGAATCCCTATAAAGGCAGCAAAGGAACGAAAGAGGATAGTAATATAAGTCTAAATCAACATAATAATTTTGAACTTTCGAAAAGATTGTGCAAAAATCCTGCACTGTGTTCCTCTACAGCCCCAGGTTCATATATATTACTGTCATCTTTAGGGCTCATACTCACTTGTGAGAGACTCGTACCATTCTCATGCGAGTATCTCGCATGAAAACCTGGCACTGCCACCGGCACTCGGACAGGAGCGTGCGGCTACGTGTATTTCTATGCCGCCGCCGCACGCTCCAGTGCCAGTGCTGGCGGCAGTGCCAGGTTTTCATGCCAGAGGCTCTCACGAGAATGGTGCGAGTCTCTCACAAGTGAGTATGAGCCCTTATACTGTTTTTTCTGCGGTTAGTAATTTTCTCCCCATCTAATTGTATATTTCCCGATGGACTTACAAGGTGACAAGTTCTAGGAATCCACTTCTATTCACATACTGGAGGTCTCTACATTACATTAAGTATGGCCGAAACAGCCTCAACTTGCATGTAAAAATGGAGGGAAATTGCTGTAAAAGGTAGGAATAATTTTTCAGGTAACATCAAACTATTAGACTGGTATATTGCATTGGTCATTGCAATACAGTGATTCCAATCTGAGAGTAAATTGATCCAGCAGTTGTTAATAGGTAGCAAGATGTGTAGCTGATCCTATGGCCGGGGTCACACTAACCGACGAAAAATACGGTCCGTAGTTTACATGCGTAATACGGATGAATGACCCCTAAATAGTGCTCCGTAGGTCATCCGTAAGCAAGGTGTGGTCGCGTATTTTTCGCATGTCAGCATCTGTATGTAATCCGTATGGCATCCGTATGCAATCCGTATGGTGAGATTTTCTCGCAGCCTTGCAAAATGGACATTTAACGGTTTTGAGGCCTGCTAACTATTTAAATCATTAGCCTGCACCCTATTTATTGCCTCAGGAACAGGTGGCTGCCTCCATTCTGTCCATTTGTGACCTTGCCTTCACTAGGTGTGTTGCTGTTGTATGTGCAACATGGCAAACAGTCTGAGTTTCAACACAACTGAGCAGGTTCTCTTCAACTGGCTTTTGTCACGCCGCTTTGTCCAACCATACCCAGTGATAGTGGATCCGCGGAGGAGGAGACGCATGTGGGTCCATCCACTTTTGAGGCAACGACTCACAAGAGGTCATTTTCACCGCCTCTATTCTTCTATGCGGGAGCATCCTGTCAAATTCTACCAATACTGTCGCATGAGCCTTGCAACATTTGATCGACTCTTGGAGACAGTGCGCCCTGGGATAACCTTTCAGGACACAAGGATGCGCAAAGCTATATCTGCAGAGGAGCGACTTCTACTCACAATATGGTATGTACTACACAACCACATTCTCTACGTTCATAATGTGTGGGCCAAAGTATGTATTTTTGGCTTATTGGACTAAGATTAATGCCCTCATCTTAGTCCACATATGTTTCAACTTACAGACCAGAATGTTATGTGTAATATGTACTGAATATCACTTAGTAATTGGGCAAACAAAGATGTGTGTGTTATTCGCTCTGAATTCCTAACAAGTTTGGTATGTATGTACCTGGTGTTTTTGTAATTTGGGCATTCTAAAATCTTCCTTTTCTGTTGTTCTTCAGCTTCCTGTCCACTGGCCTTTCTTATGCCGCCCTCCACCATGAGTTTCTCATTGGAAGATCTACCATTTCAGGCATAGTCAGGTCAACGTGTATTGAAATCTGGACAAGACTCCATCAACTCGTCATGCCCGAGCCCAGGATGGAAGACTGGTTGAGGATATCAAGGGACTTTGAGGAGGAATGCCAGTTTCCTAATTGTATTGGGGCTCTTGATGGCAAACATATCCGGGTGCGTAAGCCACCAAACTCTGGCTCCCAATTCTTCAATTATAAACAATACTTTTCTGTTGTATTGTTGGCTCTGGCAGACCCTAAATACAAGTTTATAATTGTTGACATTGGGGCCTATGGAAGGACGGGAGACTCTCGAGTCTTCAATACTTCCATTATGGCTCGGCGGCTACGCACCAACCAGCTGGATCTACAACCACCACGCCAGCTACCAGGCTCCACTCAAGAATCAGTCCCTTATGTCCTTGTGGCAGATGAGGCGTTTCAGTTAACACGCAATGTCATGAGGCCATATCCCCGGCGCAACCTTGACCACAGGCGCAGAATTTTTAACTTGCGCCTATCACGTGCTCGGCGACTGGTGAAGTGTTCCTTTGGCATTCTTTATGCCAAATGGCGGGTACTCCAGTCTGCCATTCAGCTGAGTGAGCAAAATGTAAATGAAGTAGTGAAAGCCTGTGTGGTTCTTCATAACTTCACCAGGATTCATGATTGTTCCTCCTCTGCTGGTGTTGTGCGTAGGCCGGACAATGTGTGTAGGGTGAGACCACCTATCAACCTTCAACGTAGACCGCTCTCTGGGCTCAAAGTGCGTGATATTTTCACTAATTACTTTATGTCACCTGAGGGGGAAACTTCTTGGCAAGAGCATGCTGTATCTATGTTATAATGTTTGCTTTTATGTGTGTCTAAATATATATATTTCTACCCCTTCTGATTCTATGTCTGTTTAATGGCATTGTTAAGCGTATGTTAGTATGCTGATACGGTTTTTGATAATTGAGACAGAGACGTAAATTGTAGTAGACAAATTTTTACTTTTGCCTTTTTTTGTTTCTTTTTTAAAGGCAAACATATTTGTGCCATATGATACCTGGGGCAATGGGCCAAATTGCCCTTTTTGCAGATGTGAACATTTTTGAAGTATAAAATTTGCACACATTTCCAAAAGAAACAGAATGTTATAACAAACTTGCTACATTAGACATTTTGAATCCAAAGGAAAAAAGATGTGTTCTCCATCAACAAAATTATATAAAAAAGATACAACTCACATTTCTTAGGAATGTTTGATAATCATATTAATAAGCCACCATGACAGCCAAGGCTACCTTACGCGTTTCTGACACATATTACATGTCTGTAAAAAGACTATATTTCACCAAGCTATACTGGGAAAGTCAAAGGATCAAAACAGACTACTCACTTGATAATGCCGAGAAAAGGCGTGCTGCCCTTATTCAAGTAGTCACTGTTTTGCCTGCTAAATATATTCCAGAATCAAGGCGAACAGCCTCAAGAACATCACGCTCTCTCTATGTATTATCAAGTGAGTAGTCTATTTTGATCCTTTGACTTTCCCAGTATAGCTTGGTGAAATATAGTCTTTTTTACAGACATGTAATATGTGTCAGAAACGCGTAAGGTAGCCTTGGCTGTCATGGTGGCTTATTAATATGATTATCAAACATTCCTAAGAAATGTGAGTTTTAGGCTTTTTATCTAAAATTGATGATGGAGACCACCTCTTTTTTCCTTTGGATAGGGATTTTGAGCACCAGTTGAACCACACTGGACATCTCCTGCCATCAGACCGCTTATGGACACTGATGTACAGTATGCGTAAACAATTTGCATGTTTTTATGCTGTTATAAATTGGGGAAAGTGGGGGAAGGAGAAGGCGGAAGAGCAGCCTGTGGTTGCTGCTGGCTACTTTGAGCAACATCGCCCTGTGTGGGGGCATACTGTTGCCCATGATGTGGGTAGTGTCCTTCCTCATGTGATTGTTGGGGGTACTGGCCAGAGTAATAATGATGAGGGGCATCTTGGTGGCTCTGGTACCCACCAATATAGCCATGTCATCCCCAACCAGGTTGGGACCAGCCTCCAGCACTGCATGGGAAAAAGTGGCCATATTGGTGGGGTTGGCTAGAGGCAGACATATGTTGCTGCTGCTGTGAAGGTTGGGTAGGAGGAGGAAGGGGGTTAGGTGTAGGCCCACCTATTTGAGTATCTTCAGACCCTGCTTGAGCAAGCATCTGTGTGGGTGGTCTCATGCGCATTAGATTTCGGGGGGAATGCTGCCACCTCTCCAGATATTCAAACAGCTCATATGGGGTATTCTGGGGTGTGCTTGCATCAAGCAGGATCTGAAAACATCCTCGAATACGGAGCCTCACCTCACGGGAAAGGGCACAGAGATAAAAGGCAAGGCTACGTGAATATGCCTCCTCTCCATCATCTGTATTCACTCTAGCCAGATAATTTAGGACCCCTGTGTCCACATTGGTCCTGGTATCTTGTGCAGGGATCTGGCGCCTTCTTCGTCCTTGCCGGGATGTTCCAGCAGGCTGTGGGGAGCCCCAGATCTGGGCAGTTGGGCTGCTGTTCATGTTGCCCTGCTCCTCCAGTATGGGTGATGTTGCAGCAGCAGACGGTCCTGGTGGTGTGGTTTGGGGCACAGGCAATGGGTTCTCCTGAGATGATTCTTCACCCATGCTTCTTGTAGGGGGAGAAGATGGGCCAGCCACCTCATCCCCTACAGGGTCAATTATGGGCTCTGTATCTGAGCCCGTTCCTCTATCCGTAAGGTTGGAGTGAGTTCTGTTATGAAAGAGAACAGAGCCAAAAATACATTAATATTTTTGACCCTGTAAAGTATCTGTGTATTGTGGTGTGAGGTATCTACTTACGGTCTCAGATCCAGAATAGGGGTGAGGAAGGAGAGGCGGTCATAATAAATGTATTTTCTTTTGACGTAGCCCGCATCACCACTCCTGGACCGCTGCTGACGTTCCCGCCTGTACTGATCGCGGATGCTGCGCCAGCGTTTCATCACATCTTCCACTGCAATGTGACAGGAAATATTATCAATTTTACATATCTGATCGGTCACATTTGCTACCAGTAGTCTAGGCATGTGGCCTTCTGGGGTGTGCTTTCTACCCAGGGTGGCATATCTAATTGGGCCATCCAGGCCAGATACACAGGGTCAGAATAGTTCATGTATCAAGTAACTACACTTAATAACTTGGTTGGCTAAGAGGATGAGGAGCTTGTGGCCTGAGCAAAATTACGGCAGTGTCAAACCATGTGTCACATCAAAATCTACCCGCCTCATGAGGAAAAAAGTAGAAGCACAGGAAGGGGGGGCTGATTCTGTATGCATTTTATGATGTGAGGTAATTTTAATCATTTTTTGGCCTTGTACTTACTCAGTTTCTGCTGCTCCTCACGTGGGCGATCACCAAAATCATGGAACATCTGCCGACATATGCGCCTCCTCCTAATAAATTCATTTTTTGGAAATAAAAAAAAAAACAATAAAAGTACACATAATTAGTATCGTCGCGTCTGAAACAACCCCTCCTATAAAACTGTCCCACTAGTTAACCCCTTTAGTGAACCCCTTAAAAAATAAAAATAAATAACAAAGCAACAAAAATGCGTTATCATCATATCGCTGAACAAAAAGTGCAATAACGCACGATCAAAAAGACACATATAAATAATCATGGAACCGCTGAAAACGTCATCTTGTCCTGCAAAAAATTAGCCGCCATACAGCATCATCAGCGAAAAAATAAAAAAGTTATAGCTCGCAGAATAAAGTGATGCAAAAATAATTCTTTTTTATATAAAATACTTTTCATTGCATAAAAGCAACAAAACATAAAAAAAAGACATAAGTGAGGTATCGCTGTAATCGTACTGACCCGAAGAATAAAACCGCTTTATCTATTTTACCACACGCGGAACAGTGTAAACGCACCCCCCAAAAGAAATTCTTGAAATGCTGGTTTTTGTTCATTCTGCGTCCCAAAAATCGGAATAAAAAGCGATAAAAAAATGTAAGGTGCCTGAAAATGGCACCAATAAAAACGTCAACTCGTCCCGCAAAAAATAAGACCTCACATAACTCTGTGGGTCAAAATATGGAAAAATTATAGCCCTCAAAATGTGGTGATACAAAAACTATTTTTACAATAAAAAGTCTTTTAGCGTATGACAGCTGCCAAACATAAAAACTGCCATAAATAGTAATTCAAACCCCCCGTTATCACCCCCTTAGTTAAGGAAAAATAATAAAATTAAAAAAAAGTATTAGGGTTAGGGTCTGGGCTAGGTTTGGAGTTAAGGATAGGGTTAGGGTTATGGTTAGGGCTGAGATAGGGTTAGAGGTGTGTTGGGGTTAGGGTTGGAGTTAGAATTGGGGGGGTTTCCACTGTTTGGGCACATCAGGTGGTCTCAAAACGCAACATGGCGTCTGATATCAATTGCAGCCAATTCTGCATTGAAAAAGTCAAATGGTGCTCCTTCCCTTCCAAGTTCTGCCATGTGCCCAAACAGTGGTTTACCCCCACCAATGGAGTATCAGCCTACTCAGGATAAACTTCTGTGAAGTACTTGTTGGTTCAAAGTGCTCACAACACATCAAGATAAGTTCCTTTGGGGGTCTAGATTCCAAAATGGGGTCACTTGTGGGGGGTTTCAACAGTTTAGGCTTATCAGGGGCTCTCCAAACGCGACATGACAGTCGCAGACCATTCAATCAAAGCCTACATTCCAAACATCACTACCTCCCTTCCAAGCCTCTATGTGTGCCCATACAGTAGATTTCTCCCACATATTGGGTATCAGCGTGCTCAGGACAAATTGAACAACAATGTATGGGGTCCAATTTCTCCTGTTACCGTTGGGAAAATAAAAAAATTGGGGACTAAAAGATCATGTTTGTGGAAAAAATATGATTTTTATTATTTTCACACCAAGGCGTCATAAACGTCTGTGAAGCCCTTAGGGGTTCAATGTGCTCACCACACATCTAGATAAGTTCCTTGGGGGGGTCTAGTTTCCAAAATGGTGTCATTTCTGTGGGGTTTCCACTGGTTAGGCACATCAGGGGCTTTCCAAACGCGACATGGCGTCCAATCTCAATTCCAGCCAAAAAAGTCAAATGGCGCTGCTTACCCTTGGTAAAATTAAAATTGGGAGTGAAAAGATCATTTTTGTGGAAAAAATATGATTTTTTAATTTTACGGCTGTATCATATAAACTTCTGTGAAGCCCTTGGGGGTTTAAAGTTCTCACCACACATCTAGATAAGTTCCTTGGGGGGTCTAGTTTCCAAAATGGGGTCACTTGTGGGGGTTTCCACTGTTTATGCACACCAGGGGCTCTCCAATCGTGACATGGCGTCCGATCTGAATTCCAGCCAAGTTTGCATTGAAAAAGTCCTTCCCTTCTCTGAGCTCTGTCATGCACCGAAACAGTGGTTTCCCCCCACATATCAGGTATTATCGTACTCAGAACAAATTGCACAATAACGTTTGCAGCTCAATTTCTCCTGTTACCCTTGGTAAAATAAAAAAAAATTGGACCTGTAGTAATTTTTTTGTGAAAAAAAAGTTAAATGTTCATTTTTTTTTTTTTTAACAATCAAAAAATTCCTGTGAAGCACTTGAAGGGTTAATAAATTTCTTTAATGTGGTTTTGCGCACCTTGAGGGGTGCAGTTTTTTGAATGGTGTCACTTTTGGGTATTTCTTATCATATAGACCCCTCAAAGTGACTTCAAATGTGATGTGGTCCCTAAAAATAAAATGGTGTTGTAAAAATGAGAAATCGCTGGTCAACTTTTAACCATTAAAAGTTCCTAACAAAAAATATTTTGGTTCCCAAATTGTGCTGATGTAAAGTAAACATGTGGGAAATTTAATTTATTAAATTTTTTGTGTGCCATATCTCTGTGATTTAAGGGCATAAAAATTCAAATTTGGAAAATGGCAACATTTTCAAAATTTTTGCCAAATTTCTGTTTTTTTCACAAATAAACGCAAGTTATATGAATGAAATTTTACCACTAACATGGAGGACAATATGTCACGAGAAAACATTGTCAGAATCACCGGGATCCATGGAAGCGTTCCAGAGTTATTACCTCATAAAGAGACAGTGGTCAGAATTGTAAAAATTGGCCCGGTCATTAACGTGCAAACCACCCTTGGGGGTAAAGGGGTTAAGCATGTGCGTGGATCAATCAAGCTGTGGGGTTGTGTTGCAGCCAATGGCATGGGAAAGATTTTACAAGTAAAGGGATGAATGGATTCAATGAAATTTTAGCAAATTCTTAATGGAAACATTACACCATCTGTAAAAAGGATGAAGTTAAAAGGGGATGGCTTCTACAAATGGATAATGATCCTAAACACATGTCAGAATCCAAAATAGACTATCTCAAAAGGCAGAAGCTGAAAGTTTTACAATGACCCACACAGCACACTGCTCTGAACATTATTGAAAATCTGTGGCAAGACCTCAAAATAGCAGTGCATGCAAGACGATCCAGAAATCTCACAAAGCTGGAAGAATTTTCCAAGGAAGAATTTTGTAATTTTTAAAATGTAAATGATGAAAATATATATTTTTTTACCTAACATGCAAAGAAAATATGTCATGTGTAACTTTAGGCCTTTTAGAGATCATTTCCTCTTCAACTTACTTAACTGTTCCCTATAACAGTAATTTTGACCAGGAGTGCCCAAACTTTTATATTCCAAAGTATATGAATTGGGCTATGCTCCAGAACTCTCTCCATAGAAGTACATTAGACATGTGACATACATGTAGATTGCATGTCAAGAAAGGGATATATTGTTTTTACGCACAACACTACTTGTACCCTAGTTTAAATGTGTGCAATAAAAAGGATGATCAGCAGCCATGTGTAATGGTAATGACTATGCAAAGTAGTCCAGTGCTATGTATATTCTGCTGTATTGTAATGATCCATAAAAGAAATCTCAAATATACATGATATATGCTGACTTCATTAATTACTTTATTTAAGTTATTAAATTTGGCCCTGATGATGATGGGTCCTTGACTCCTGAAGAGTCGTCCTTTAACAAGAGAGGAAAAACCCCCAGTGGAGGAAACCTCTAGGGAACCAAGGTTAAAGGAGTGCCCTTCCCTTGGGCTGTGAATCGGTGAGAACAGAGACCGAGCCCGGAATCTGCCTCTTCTTACAGCCATTACCTCACCTGTGTCGTGGGTACACTTGGCTGCTGAAAGTCTGGTAAATGTCATATGACTGGATGAGAGCAGTCCAAGCCTGGAATCTGCCTCTTCATGCAGCAAGTAAGTCACTCTTCTCTGAACATGCCTGACTGTGGAAAGTCCGGTAAATGTCATATCAATAGGTGAGAGCAGTCCAAGCCTGGAATCTGCCTCTTCATGCAGCAAGTAAGTCACTTGTCTGTGAACACATCTGACTTTGGAAAGTCAGGTAAGTGTCATATCCATAGGTGAGAGCAGTCCAAGCCTGGAATCTGCCTCTTCATGCAGCAAGTTAGTCACTTGGCTGTGAACATGTCTGACTGTGGAAAGTCCGGTAAGTTTTATATCCATTGGTGAGAGCAGTCCAAGCCTGAAATCTGCCTCTTCATGCAGCAAGTAAGTCACTTGTCTGTGAACACGTCTGACTGTGGAAAGTCCGGTAAGTGTCATATCAATAGGTGAGAGCAGTCCAAGCCTGGAATCTGCCTCTTCATGTAGCAGGTAAGTCACTTATCTGTGAGCATGCCTGACTATGGAAAGTCCGGTAAGTGTCATATCAATAGGTGAGAGCAGTCCAAGCCTGGAATCTGTCTCTTCATGTAGCAAGTAAGTCTCTTGTCTGTGAACACGTCTGACTGTGGAAAGTCCGGTAAGTGTTATATCCATAGGTGAGAGCAGTCCAAGCCTGGAATCTGCCTCTTCATGCAGCAAGTAAGTCACTTGTCTGTGAACACGTCTGACTGTGGAAAGTCCGGTAAGTGTTATATCCATAGGTGAGAGCAGTCCAAGCCTGGAATCTGCCTCTTCATGTAGCAAGTAAGTCTCTTGTCTGTGAACACGTCTGACTGTGGAAAGTCCGGTAAGTGTTATATCCATAGGTGAGAGCAGTCCAAGCCTGGAATCTGCCTCTTCATGCAGCAAGTAAGTCACTTGTCTGTGAACACGTCTGACTGTGGAAAGTCCGGTAAGTGTTATATCCATAGGTGAGAGCAGTCCAAGTCTGGAATCTGCCTCTTCATGCAGCAAGTAAGTCACTTGTCTGTGAACACGTCTGTCTGTGGAAAGTCCGGTAAGTGTTATATCGATAGGTGAGAGCAGTCCAAGCCTGGAATCTGCCTCTTCATGCAGCAAGTAAGTCACTTGTCTGTGAACACATCTGACTGTGGAAAGTCCGGTAAGTGTCATATCAATAGGTGAAAGCAGTCCAAGCCTGGAATCTGCCTCTTTATGCAGCAGGTAATTCCCTTGTCCGTGAACACACCTGACTGCAGAAAGTCCAGTAAATGTCACATCCATGGGTGAGAGTAGAGACCGATCCCGGAATCTACCCCGTTGTGCAGCAGGTATGTCTCTTGACCGTGAACATGTCTGGCTGCAGAAACGCTGGTAAGTGTCATATCCATGGGTGAATGCAGAGACCAATCCTGGAGTCTGTGTCTGTTTTGCTTCATCACTGGTTGCCTGATTCTCACATGGTAGCCACCATGTAAAGGAGTTGTAGTGGAGTTGTCCCCTCCTGCTGGATTCCTTTTCAAAATAAAGAAAATAGAATTAAGCACTGTAGATAAAGCACTGAAGAAATTACAAAACTCATTTCTTTACTGTATCAAGTGTAATCATCCAAATAATGGGACAGGGCAGCAATAGTTAAATCCTGTGGCCTGCTGGAATACTGCGATGAAGCATTGCACGTCAACCATTTAACAAGAGACAGTATTTGCAGAACACGTACACTGCACCTTAAATGCCATGAAATCTCCCCTATTAGTGGCTGTAATAATTCCTCACCCAAGACCCCAGTCTTTTAATCAATGAACCTATTCCCATCACAATGGTGGGAACATGTTTCGTGGCTTAACAAATGCCGCCGATCATCATGAATTTGATGAGCTGAGGCTGCCACGCCACCCAACCTGCCCAAGCTCTGGCACTTTTTCAGAACTGGGCGAAAATGGCGTGAGAATGCCAAAAGCCACAATATTTTAGCGCAGCCTGTAGTTTCACCAAAATGTTGTGACATTTCAATGCTTTTTAATGTCAGAATACTGGGGTAAATGAGTTGATAAATCAGGACCCTAAATCCTTTTGAAATAAATCTAAGATGATCTTCTGATAAACTTTGAGCTGAGATAGTAAAACACTTACTTCTTTTTATAGAATCCTTCTTTGTTTTGGAAATATCTCATTTGACGTCCAGGTTGTGAGGACTCGGAATCATAGATATAAACATATCGATCATCCGATTCTTGAAAGGAAACATTTTTCCCTTTGCTTTTATTTTTCATGGGATTTCTTCCTCTTAGAATAGACGGAGGTGTCTGTCTGTAGCCATCTAAGTCCGGATTAATCTTGGACTCTTTCACCTCCACTATACTGGCCTTGTGCAGCATTGTAATGTCTCCAGATGTACAGAAAATGTCAGATTCTCCTGTAACGCAAAATATTGAAATTAGATTTAGTAAAATACAAAATTCTATGTGATTAAGATTATTGACACTTACAGGTTATTATAACTTCAAAATAGTATATTAGACTGAGAAAAGAGGGACCCAATCCCCAGAGAAAAGCTCCTGCAATTCAGAGAAAGCAAAGCTTAAAGAGCCACCCGGGGACTAAAGTGAGACCTGACTGGCCCAACGCTGCTCCCAGTCGGCTTCCCCCTGCGCCGCTGCACTTGCTGGACAGGTCTACTCTAATGAAAGATATCGGAGAGTCCTGTCAGTCAAGGAGATGCCAGCTTGGGACAGCACCAGATTTGTCAAGTCTCTCCATGTGGTCACTGGTCAGCTCTGCAAAATATGTTTTCTACAGATATCTGATATTATCACCCCTAGAATGATACATTGAATTATGACAACAGACGGGCTGAGTCTCTATAGCTATCAATATATTAACGGCTCATTCACTGACAAGTTCCTATAGAAGACCATTTTTTAATTTATATACAGTGGGGAAAAAAAGTATTTAGTCAGTCAGCAATAGTGCAAGTTCCACCACTTAAAAAGATGAGAGGCGTCTGTAATTTACATCATAGGTAGACCTCAACTATGGGAGACAAACTGAGAAAAAAAAATCCAGAAAATCACATTGTCTGTTTTTTTTTTCATTTTATTTGCATATTATGGTGGAAAATAAGTATTTGGTCAGAAACAAGCAATCAAGATTTCTGACTCTCACAGACCTGTAACTTCTTCTTTAAGAGTCTCCTCTTTCCTCCACTCATTAGCTGTAGTAATGGCACCTGTTTAAACTTGTTATCAGTATAAAAAGACACCTGTGCACACCCTCAAACAGTCTGACTCCAAACTCCACTATGGTGAAGACCAAAGAGCTGTCAAAGGACACCAGAAACAAAATTGTAGCCCTGCACCAGGCTGGGAAGACTGAATCTGCAATAGCCAACCAGCTTGGAGTGAAGAAATCAACTGTGGGAGCAATAATTAGAAAATGGAAGACATACAAGACCACTGATAATCTCCCTTGATCTGGTGCTCCACGCAAAATCCCACCCCGTGGGGTCAGAATGATCACAAGAACGGTGAGCAAAAATCCCAGAACCACGCGGGGGGACCTAGTGAATGAACTGCAGAGAGCTGGGACCAATGTAACAAGGCCTACCATAAGTAACACACTACGCCACCATGGACTCAGATCCTGCAGTGCCAGACGTGTCCCACTGCTTAAGCCTGTACATGTCCGGGCCCGTCTGAAGTTTGCTAGAGAGCATTTGGATGATCCAGAGGAGTTTTGGGAGAATGTCCTATGGTCTGATGAAACCAAACTGGAACTGTTTGGTAGAAACACAACTTGTCGTGTTTGGAGGAAAAAGAATACTGAGTTGCATCCATCAAACACCATACCTACTGTAAAGCATGGTGGTGGAAACATGCTTTGGGGCTGTTTCTCTGCAAAGGGGCCAGGACGACTGATCCGGGTACATGAAAGAATGAATGGGGCCAAGTATCGTGAGATTTTGAGTGCAAACCTCCTTCCATCAGCAAGGGCATTGAAGATGAAACGTGGCTGGGTCGTTCAACATGACAATGATCCAAAGCACACCGCCAGGGCAATGAAGGAGTGGCTTCGTAAGAAGCATTTCAAGGTCCTGGAGTGGCCTAGCCAGTCTCCAGATCTCAACCCTATAGAAAACCTTTGGAGGGAGTTGAAAGTCCGTGTTGCCAAGCGAAAAGCCAAAAACATCACTGCTCTAGAGGAGATCTGCATGGAGGAATGGGCCAACATACCAACAACAGTGTGTGGCAACCTTGTGAAGACTTACAGAAAACGTTTGACCTCTGTCATTGCCAACAAAGGATATATCACAAAGTATTGAGATGAAATTTTGTTTCTGACCAAATACTTATTTTCCACCATAATATGCAAATAAAATGAAAAAAAAAACAGACAATGTGATTTTCTGGATTTTTTTTTCTCAGTTTGTCTCCCTTAGTTGAGGTCTACCTATGATGTAAATTACAGACGCCTCTCATCTTTTTAAGTGGTGGAACTTGCACTATTGCTGACTGACTAAATACTTTTTTTCCCCACTGTATTAGGTTGTTTTTCTATTAAATCTATTTCACGAATGCTCGGAGAACTTACTGTCAGAGGAGGTGACCTCATCCTCGTCTGGGCTGTTATCGATTATTACATCAGGGGGTCCAGGCACTGAGATCTTGTTGCCTGTGAGGACGTCTCTCTGTTCATTCCAGGGTCCATGAAGCAAATCACTAATGGTAATTGGTTTGTAGTCCTCACGTTTTCCTGTAACACAGAACATAGAAATCAACATTTCTAAAATAAAAGCTTCCATCATGCTTCTCGTGAATGCCCTGAGAACTTACTGTCAGAGGAGGTGACCTCATCCTCATATGGGCTCATATCGATTATTACATCAGGGGGTCCAGGCACTGAGATCTTGTTGCATGTGAGGACGTCTCTCTGTTCATTCCCGGGTCCATGAAGCAAATCACTAATGGTAATTGGTATGTTGTCCTCACGTTTTCCTGTAACACAGAACATAGAAATCAACATTTCTAAAATAAAAGCTTCCATCATGCTTCTCGTGAATGCCCTGAGAACTTACTGTCAGAGGAGGTGACCTCATCCTCTTCTGCGCTCATATCGATTATTACATCAGGGGGTCCAGGCACTGAGATCTTGTTGCCTGTGAGGACATCTCTCTGTTCATTCCCGGGTCCATGAAGCAAATCACTAATGGTAATTGGTTTGTAGTCCTCACGTTTTCCTGTAACACAGAACATAGAAATCAACATTTCTAAAATAAAAGCTTCCATCATGCTTCTCGTGAATGCCCTGAGAACTTACTGTCAGAGGATGTGACCTCATCCTCATATGGGCTCATATCGATTATTACATCAGGGGGTCCAGGCACTGAGATCTTGTTGCCTGTGAGGACGTGTCTCTGTTCATTCCCGGGTCCATGAGGCGAATCATCAATGGTAATTGTGATGTAATCCTCATGTTTTCCTGTAACAGAACATAGAAATCAACATTTCTAAAATAAAAGCTTCCATCATGTTTCTCCTCTATGTCTAGGGCTATCACAATGTCTTTCTTATGTGTGGAATGGAAGTTGCTTTCTCATTATAAGTATATGGAACCTCACACTGAGTCTCATAGGAAACCACTACCACAACCACACATAAGACAGTTTGTGAGCCGACGAATCTGAATTGCGGTCATATGGTTCAGAAGACGACTAGAATGGCGCTGGTGCTATTTTGAATATTGCGCTTAGATCCTGCATTGCGCTGTCCCCTTTATAGTCCCAATCCTCGGGGTATTACATGAAGATGTAAACTATCTAGTAATATAAGCCGTATTCATCTATATATCGCTATAACAGTAAGGATTCTAACACCATCTTTTGGGATTATGACTCTTTAGTATTTTTATCTATTGGAGATAACTTGCTCCTCTTTTGTAACCGCGACCAAATGCAATTTTTTTGTGCTGATTCTCAAAAACCATCTTATTAATGGCCTCTTTTTTTGTGACATGAAAATGACATTGTTACTGTTTTCATTATTACTGTCCCCTCATCACACTTTTCTGGTGCATAATAGGGTCTGGAAGGGAGAGCCGACAAGGAGCGGGGGCGCCATATCACAATATTAGGGTGTGAACCTCCGCAGAAAGGTAGGGGCATTTTTTTAGGCTGCTTTAGGGCCAGGCCCACTTCCCTCCTGTGACTCTATTATATCTATAAGTCCCCCCTTTTTATGATAATTTTGAATAAAAATGTTATATATAGTAGGAGGGTCTTTTTTAGTGTAAGTTGTTGTAATTTTTTTGGCCCTCTCTCCCTCTGATTCAGTTTTGCAGATTCATCCGGCTGTAGTTACCATTTAGATTGGTGTTGTTCTCTCTAAAGTCATTGGCACAATTTTGACTTTCAACGTCTTTCATTGGTTTCTTCTTTTTCAGACAACTATAAAAATGAAAAAATAAAAATCACATTGTAAATTACAAAGTAAAACATGTCTGTATTCTGCAGAATGTAAGAATGAAACATGTTATCTAGTCCTATCTGTAGAGAGATCACCAGTCAGTCATTTTGGTGTAGCAGAGCCAGGTAGGGCAGGGTTAAGTCCGAGCTTTGCAGGATTTGATTAGATGCACCCACTTAGCTTTTTTTTTTCTTACTACAGCCAGGACCTCTGTTCACTATTTCTGTCTGCTAGATGAAGCAGAGTCGAGTGTACTGGAGCTAGTGAGTGTTCAGCCAACATTTGAGCTATAGCTGAGAGGAAGATGTGCCGGGATCTCTCTGTGAATGGAGACAGCATGGGTCAGCTAGGAAAGCTGAGCAGTCTGTGTGCAGGAGCGGCAGAGAACCGTTCGTCAGCTGCAGCCTGTATAGTATGAACCGTGCCCAGGAGTTGAACCCTTCTGTTTGGCACTGGAGGCTACTGGAACTCGTACTGAAGGGGATACCAAGACTGGTGGGATCGTGCCTCTTCTATGTATGAAGTTTGCTTTTGGAGAACGGACTGTAATCTGTTCAGGTGAGCTCACACTGACATATGGGCCCTGCTAAATGAATTATTTGCTGTGACACCTTTGTGCCTAGAAGAGGATGTTTTTGGTTTGGAATCCCTTGGAATTTTCCGAAAGCATTAAAACTGCACCGGTTTGACCCAAACAGCATTGACTATGTGAATGGTACCTAATGCCTATCTGAGAGCGTAACTCCCTACAAAGTCTAATATATGCCCATCAGTTACCCGCAGGGCACAGCTCCAGGGTGACGTGTGTGTGAGCCACAAGAGGCCTACACTAAAGTATTCCCATTACTGGAGTAACCTGAAGATGTGACATTTCCTCTACAGACTCCTGTGTAGCCCATAAATCATGACTTACTATACTTACCCATAGATGATAGCAATGGGACGCATGAATACTGCGAGGATGAAGAGAATGGCGGCAGGTATAACAATCCTATAGACTGCATCCTCAGATGGTTTTGGAGGCATGGTGACATTCTCTAAAAAGGGAAAGAACATAAGTGATCAGGTAACCAGAGCTGGAATGTGTTCAGAAGTGGAAACCAAAACCCTGGACCGGGCGGCCTGAGGAGCCAAGTATGACTATTAACAGAGGGGAATTTAGTGTGGAAAATGATGGATTATTTTTATGTCATATCAATATATAATGGACAAAACAGAGATCTGCTCCTTTATATTTCTGGAATAGGGAACAAACACATGATGGGAGACGACACCTGTAGTTACAAGTAACACATGAAGAATCCCCCATTCCATGTATGATGTGACGTCATCTAACTCTCCAGTCACAGAAGAGAAGTGACAGAACCCCTAATGACCCGGAGCCTGACGCTCATACACCGGGCCCTAATCATGGGTCCTAATAGTGTCTGGGGCCGGAGGCGAAATGTTCCATGTGAGGGACAGATCTGATTTCTGAGCTGCTGATCGCCTGTCTCTTGTGGGCGCCTTCTGCTACATGTAGTAGTCGGTGCATCCAGCCCGGAGAGAACAGTATTAATGCTCGGCGTCTCCTCTATGTGTTATTAGACTGGACCCTGGAAGCCAAACGGCATCTTTCCCCAATTCCACATTACATGGTAAAATGAAGAATGTAATTCACAACTACAACTCGTTCAGCAAAGAGATAAACAAGTCCTCATACGGCCATATGAAGGGAAAAAAGTTATGGCTCTTGGAAGAAGGAGAGGAGAAAAAAAGCCCAAAAACGAAAATTGGCTGCAGAAGGGAAGGGGTTAACCCCGTAGTCAGAGTATATCTGGTAATGCGCTTACCTTCGTTAATCCTGATCTGCTCTAGTGATCGAGGGTTGCGGATAAAGATGGGAGCACCTTCCGCGGGTGCTAATAGCACGCTGAGAACTAGAAGTAGTCTAAACAGCATTGGAGCCTGGAGGAATATCGCTTACTGTGTACGGCACAATCAGCTTCTCCAGACAAAGCGTCTCACTGCAACATCGCTGGTTAGAACCAAGCATTCCGTGACATCACAGCTGGAACCCAACAGTGACATCATGGTGGGCGGGGCTACACATGAGTGATGTCACAATTGGGGCTCATCCACTAAACGTTCCCAATGTATATAATAAGAATATACAAAAGAAAGAAAAGGAAAGAAGAAAAATAAATAACTCAAAAAGGAAAGAACACTTTTTTTTCACATACTCACATTTATTATATTTTATGTACTTTTATACAACAGAAATGTGTTCCCATTTGGGAGAATAATCATTCTCACTTTCAGTCATTGACTTTTTTCAACATTCTTTACACATTTTTTCTTTTCACTATTTTGTTTTCCACTTTAATTGCATTTTTATTCATTTGCACATACGGTTCATATTCACATAGAAGCTTTTCTCCTTTCTACCTTTTTACTAGGTTATTTCACTATCATTATCACTTACAGTCACAATTTTCTTTTTTTCCTCAATATCTTTCTCCCAATTCCCCTTCCCATTAAATATCACTATTCCCCTTTGTTCATAGTCATCAACAGCCATATTATCACAAAATATCTTCACCAACTCTTTTTCCAGTGGTAAAGATGGCGGCCATGATTGTTGTGCACTGTCCTGACTGGCTAGCTGGTCCCACATCATGAACCGTGATATTGTTGCACTTCATTGATGCGCTTCTTGCTGCCGGCCGGCAGCAGATGTCATGCCCATGCGCACGCGGCAGCGCTCAATAAGGTGACGTTTTCCCTGATGACCCATTTGCAGCAGCTGTATTCGCACTTTATTAGCCAGCCGATACCCCTCCACCACACGTCCTGTCAGAGCGGAAGCGAAACGCGTGCTGGATTTGTGGCATGCTCACTTGGTCTGTATTATGCATATACTCTATCACGTCATTAATTATTAATACAGGAGAAGTGAGGGCCCTGCTCGCAAGCTTACAACCTACAAGGAATTGGGAGGGGCGCAATAGGTGAGAAGCACTTGTTATTTCAGGTCCAGCCATTATAATAGATAGGGGATTTCATATAAAGCTGCACGATCCGGTCATCAACCAGTATGTTTAAATGCAGATATCAAGTGCGGTTTTCATGTGCATGGAGCCTGTGGAGTCAGATGAATAGGAGGGAGCATTTATTATCCTGGGTTGCTTTATGCATGGCATCATATAATAATGTAGGTTAATATTAAGATGAGCAGGACTCATGGGAGTTCGGGTTTGTCGGGTTCAGACAAACTTTAGTCCAAAGTTTGGTTCGAGTACCAGAACCTGACCAAAGCTTGACCCCGGACCTGAACCTCATATTAGTCAATGGGGACCTGAACTTTGATGCTGTAAAATGGTTTTAGTAAGGGCTACGGGTTCACTTAAGTAGGCAAAATGGGGGTAAGAGCACGACAATTGCCCTGCAAACAAAAGTAGATGGAGAAATTACTTAAAATAACAAAATATTTAAAAAAAAATCTTAAACCAAAAGGCGGAAGTCCTAGTTGAGAAGTAGAGCACTTCCTTGTGAGTGTATTTTACTGTATTTGTTAATAAATAAATGAAAAAAAACAATGTGGATTCCCCTATTTTTAATAACCAGCAAATGGAAAGCAGACAGTCGTGAGCTGTTCTTATTAATTAGGGTCCCACCTTATTTGTAATAAGTAGAAAAGGCAAAGCAGACAACTGTGAGCTGAAATTAATAGGATGTGAAGCACCATAATTATTGGGCCCTTCCCAGCATAATAAGACCAGCTCACTTGCAGTATAAGCCAGTGTAGGCCTGAACTTTTTTGCTGTAAAATGATAGTTGCAAGTGGTTGGGGGTTGCAAAAGGAAGTAAAATTGGGTTAGGAGCAGGACAGCTGCTCTGCAAACAAATGTGGATAACAATTTCACTTAAAATTACAGAGAATAAAAAAAATATAATAATTATCTTGAACCAGGAGGCAGATGCCAAAGTGAAGAGGTGTAGATGGATGTGGCAGTGTAAGTGGAAGAAGCACGGGAGGAGGTATCCAACACTGTTTTTGTGGAGTTTTTGTTTTTTAGGGAAATTGCTTTAAAGTTTTGTTACGGTAATTGCTGGGTTCTGTAGGTGTACAATACAGTGGGTACGGAAATTATTCAGACCACTTTATATTTTTCACTCTTTGCTTCTTTGCAGCCATTTGGCAAATTCAAAAAAGTTCATTTTTTTTCTCATTAATGTACACTCTGCACTAGAGTTGAGCGAAACGGGTCGAAAAAATTGAAAAGTCGCCGACTTTCGCCAAAGTCAAGTTTCATGAAACGAAACCCGACCTTAGCGTGAGGTCGGCCACGAGGTCGGCGACTTTAGCACCAAAGTCGCGTTTCAAAAGATGCTTGAGCGCCCTTTTAGCAGCCAATCAGGAAGAACGGACACTATGGGCAACGTGATGACATAGTCAGCGGTCACCACCATCTTGGAGAAGGGCATGCAAGTGATTGGCTTGCTTTGTGGGGCGTCACAGGGGGTATAAAAGGGCGGGGACGCCGACCGCCATGTTACTCTTGCTGATCTCAGAATAGGGAGTGCTGCTGCTGCTGCTGATTCTGTAGGGAGAGTGTTAGGCAAGGAAGAAGATACCAAAAACTGATTCTGCTGCTAGCGATTTTGCCTGTACAACACACCAGTCACTGTGCAGTGCAAGGGGAAGCTATATTTTGGTGCATTAGCTCTGTTGGTTATTAGGCTGCCTTTTAAGGCTACCTGGTAGCTGCATTGCTGTGTGCACACTGCTGAGCAAACTGCTTTTTTCAAAGCAATCCAGATTTTATTGTTTTGTCCTTGTGAGTTACTGAGCGCTCATTTTTCACACCACACAGCGGTGTATGCTCCTCACACAGTACCGTGTAACGGCTGTTATCGCGGCCACAGTGAAGCTATCTGTGTGTGACTCTGTAAGGATAAGGCGAGGAGTTGTTCCGTTCTTACATACCTCCACCTTATAGTTTTGTCTGGTTTTCAAACAGTTTAGTATATTTGCTGTTTGATTACATTCAAAACTATAGAGAGACAGCGTGTGTCAGTCCTTATCCAAAAACATGGAGCTTGACAATTTTACATACACCGGACAGCGGTGTACGTGCACGATCCTCTCTCAGTACCATGTAACGGCAGTTATCACGGCCAAATTGAAGCTAAGTGTGTGTCTCTGTAAGGAAAAGTCGAGGAGTTGTTCCGATCTTACAGACCTACACTCTAGGGAGATTCCAGTTCTGCCCAATTCTATATACACCTTGTAGTTAGTCATACACTAGGCAATTTCTGCCGGTCACATTGCGGTGTTAAATAAACAGGGCCTGACTGAATCCAACAGTGTCCTGAAGTGTAGAGACATTCCAATTCTCCACAGTCCTCTATACACCTTGTACCTTGTTTTACAGTACCAGAGAGATGGTGGAAATTTGGGTACATTTTTGCAAAAAATGAGGAAGTGTGGTGGAAGAGTCCGTGGAAGTGGGCGGGGGTTGGCAGCTGGTAATGATGGTGTTGGTGTTGGATCTGCTGGTAGTGGCAAAAGCAAAATAGCACCTAATGCAGGAGGTGTTGAGGCTGCGTCATCGTCTGGCTCCACAAGGCCTCAAAGGCTCCTTTTTCTGGGAGTAGGTAAACCGCTTCTAAAGCCGGAGCTTAAAGAACAAGTTTTGGCTTCCATTGCTGATACAGCCTCCAGCTCTATCGCCTACTCTTCTGAAGTTTTAAAAACTAAAAGCACTGAGTCGTCATTGGAGGCTCATGGTCATGAACCACACCTTTCCTTGTGTCCTTCACCCCTACCAAAATTGAAGGATGCGGCAGGCCACACTACAGATTACTCCATGGAGCTGTTTTCACATACCATGCCTGGGTTATCAAGTCAAATGGTGAATTACCCAGGCAAAGATGAATCTGACATGGAGTGCACTGATGCACAGCCACTGATAGATGATTCACTCAGAGCACTACATTGTCTTCGCTGTGTATTGAGCCAGAATCTGATCCAGATGAAACTCAGGTGCCCCTTCCCGCACACTATACCACCATATACGGTGACACAGAGGAAGGTGCACATGACACTGAAGAGGAGGTGATGGATGACCCAGTTGTTGACCCAGATTGGCATCCATTGGGGCTAGAGTGTGCTGCTGCCAATAGCTCAGAAGAGGAGGTGGAGCATCCGCAGCGGGCATCGACATCGCAACAGTTGTTATCTGGCAGGCTCGGAGCAGTCCAAAAACGGGTTACAAAACCCCAAAAATTGCAGGACAGCTTGGCCAGAAGGTCAAAATAGCACAGCGTGCAAGGCCTCAAACTGTTTTCCCTAGTAGGAAAAGTGCACTGTGGCACTTTTTTGAACAAAATCCTAATGATCAGGCAAAGGTAATCTGTAAGAAGTGCGCAAAGACCTTTAGCCGAGGGAAAAATCTGAGAAATTTGAATTCCAGTTGCATGCTAAGACATTTAACCACCATGCACTTGCAAGCGTGGACGGACTACCAAAACTCACGTACCACATGTGTTACTGCTCCCAAAGAAGGTAGTCAGCAACGCAACATTGTTTCCCCCACTGTAAGTCCACCGGTTAGCACACCACCAGCAGCAAATGTTGAGTTTTCGTCGCAAGGGCAAATCAGTCAGGGAATCACACTGTTATTGCAACGAAAGACTGAATCTAGGCCATCAGAAAGAACACCAGCTCCATCACCATCATCAACCCTCTCTCAGTCCGCCATGTCCACCGCTAGTTCCACCATATGCAGCTCTCAAGTACAGCTCACCCTACCAGAGGCTATGACTAGGACAAAAAAGTACTCATCCTCTCATCCGCGTACACTGTGTTTGAACGCCCACATTGCCAAACTAATCTGGTTAGAGATGATGCCCTATCGGTTGGTAGAAAGCACAGCTTTCCGCGAACTAATGGCCTACGTAGTACCACGCTATGAACTACCCAGTCGCCACTTCTTTTCTTGCAAAGCCATCCCAGCCCTCCACCTTCATGTGAAAGGTGAGTGGAAAGGTGCACCTCACAACTGATGCATGGTCCAGTAGGCATGGCCAGGGCCGTTACGTGCCCATCACTGCGCACTGGGTTAATGTGGTGGATGCAGGGTCCACAGGGGACAGCGGTGGTGGAACAGTGCTGCCTAGCCCACGGTATAGGAAACAGTTGGCTGTAGGCGTTCGGCCCTCCTCCTCATCGAAAGCTGGTCCACAGAGCGCAGTCGCAAGAGCACTGCATCCGCAGCTGACAATGTTGCAAACGAGGTGTCCCCCTATCGATCAGCTAGTGGAAAGTGTCAGCAGGCTGTGTTGCAGATGATGTGTTTGGGCGACAGACACACCGCGGAGGTACTGGCCGACTACTTTCAGCGACAATCTGAGTCATGGCTGGGCAGTCTACATCTTGAGGCAGGCAAGGTAGTTAGTGATAACAGCTGGAATTTTGTGGCAGCCATAGCCCTTTCAAAACTCAGACACATACCTTGCTTGGCTCACACCTTGAAACTGGTGGTGCAGTGCTTCCTCACTAATTATTCGGAGTTAACAGGCCTGCTCCAGAAGGTTCGAAGACTGTGCTCGCACATCCACCAGTCGCCGATACACTCCAGTCGTATGCATAAGCTGCAGCGATTGCTCCACCTTCCCAAGCACCGCCTAATTATTGACGTTGCAACAAGGTGGAACTCACCCTGCACATGGTTGAGCTTTTGTGCGAACAAAGGCAGGCCGTAATGCATTTGTGGGAGGATACACGGGCAGGCACTTTGAGGGCAGACATGGAGTTGACAGTTGTGCAGTGGTCGAAGCTGAAAGACCTCTGTAAAGTCCTTCAGTGTTTTGAGGAATGCACACGGCTGGTAAGCGCAGACGACGCCATCCTAAGCATGAGCATCCCACTTATGCGTCTGCTCATGCAAACTTTGACGCACATTAAGGAGCAGGCGTCTGCAGCCGAGGTTGAGGAGGAAGAAGAGGAGGAGGGAAGCCTTGATGACAGTCAGCCATTGTCTGGTCAGGGAACTGTCGTGGACGAGGTGGAGGAAGAAGAGGAAGAGGAGGAGGATGATGATGGGGTGATTATTTAGGGGAGCAGGATGCTTCTTGTGGGGCAAGAGAAAATATTGGCTTTGCAAGGTCTGGTACTGGGTTTGTGCGTGACTGGAGGGATGTGGATTTGCCTGAAAGTGCTCCTCCACCCAGCACTCGCAGTGCATCATTGACACCGGGAACATTGGCCCACATGTCAGATTATGCCTTGCAGATCCTAAAATGGGACCCCCCGCATTACCAAAATGATGAGCAATGATGACTACTGGTTGGCCAGCATCCTGGATCCACGCTATAAAGGCAAATTCCAAAACATCATGCCAAAGGAGAACCTTGACCTAATATTGGCTAACAAACAAGCTTCTCTGGTAAACCGGTTGATTGAGGCATTCCCAGCACACAGCAGCAGTGATGGTTCTCACACGGGGGCAGCTTGGAAGAGGTGTTCGTGGTGCACACATCAGAAGTGGCTTTGGAGGCAGGGGTTTCATGACCATGTTGTGGACTGATTTTTCAAGTCCCGCTCACACAACTGGTAATACTGCATCGATTGAAAGTGACAGGAGACAGCACTTGTCAGGTATGGTTACAAACTACTTTTCCTCCCATATCGATGTTCTCCCTCACAGGTCATTCCCATTTGACTATTGGGCAGCTAAACTGGACACCTGGCCTGAGTTGGCATAATATGCCTTACAGGAGCTCGCATGCCCAGCTGCAAGTGTGCTATCGGAAAGAGTCTTCAGTGCTGCTGGATCAATACTGACAGAAAAAAGGACCCGTCTGTTGACCCAAAATGTGGATGATCTAACCTTCATTAAAATGAACCATGCATGGGTTTCCAAGGATTTTGTCCCACCTTACCATGATGACACATAGGTTGCCAGAAAAATTGTTTTCTTTGGTCCGCCTGTTCCTGCGACTTGACCAATTTCGCCTTTAGCAGCAGGTGAATGTCCCACATCAACATATGGCATTTTGTAAACCTCCCTAACTGGGCAGTCTCCTCCCCCCAATGGTCGGGGTCACCACTGAGCGCACGCAACCGTGCGAGTGCCATTGCCCTAGACAGGTGGGTGGGCCGACTCGTGGGTTCGGGCACTGGCAAAGGGTCCCTCATAGTGCAATCAAGTGTCTCTGATGGTGGTGGTGCACATCCCACCGTCAGACACACCTCCGTACTATGATGGGCCCAGTGCCAGTGCCGACGCCCACTAGTGGGCCCCCGTTGCTTGGGCAGGGCCCCAGCATTTGCAGTGTTTACCTCTCCCTGGTCCTCCGCTGTGTAGTCTGGGCTGTCAAATCCATCACTGGGACTGGCACTTCAAATTTGGTGAACTGATAGTAGATGATGGTTAAGACGTAGCTATGCCCTGTCCCGCTGGCCAGGATCTAGCTTCAGATGATCAATGGCTTCCATTTCTTATGGACGACGACTCACAATGAGATGCAGTGGTGGTTTCTCATCAGCTTTAACAGTTTTCCTACCCACAGACGTGTGACATTCCAGCGCACATTTTTAAATGTGCCCTCCCTCTCATGCCAATCCAATTGAATCGCCTACAGCCTGTGGCTTCTGTGTTTTGCACTCCAAAGTTATATGACAGATCATGATAGGCAGTGAGCACCATGTTTACATCTCTCCCTGTGATAAAAATTGGATGGATATGAGTAACGGCGATGGGATCAACGGTACTGCGATACAGCAACACTTTCTTCACAAAGAAAGGTTTTTGCTGTGTCCACACACTAATTAATTAAGGGTCAGCATCGCCTCTGAGAATTGTGATGGAAGTTGTTCCCGTGAATAGTAATTCGCAGATTTATGCAATCACTAGACTCTAGGTCAATAATTGTATGCATCTCATTTCCTATAGCAGAGAGTCTGGGCTGTCTTACTGAGACAGAAATATAAATGAAGATTTAAAAATACCACCAAAAGTGTATCATGGTGTACGCTTGAAATACATTTCCTTTTTTCTAGTTTTTAGATTGTTGTGTAATCCATGCAGAGAACACGGAGATTTTAAATGTTTAAACTATGCTCTATATACCTGCTATCCAGTGATAATGTACCCTATCTCAACTTTGTACAATCTGGTCTAATCCATACTGGGCCTGAGACCGTCTGAGCCTGCCTCCTGATCGATACACATACAGTCATATGTTAAAGTTTGGGCACCCCTATTAATGTTAACCTTTTTTCTTTATAACAATTTTGGTTTTTGCAAC
This sequence comes from Dendrobates tinctorius, assembly GCF_039654945.1. Taxonomy (NCBI): domain Eukaryota; kingdom Metazoa; phylum Chordata; class Amphibia; order Anura; family Dendrobatidae; genus Dendrobates; species Dendrobates tinctorius. The sequence continues at coordinate 5,344,219 of NW_027361691.1, forward strand.
AGCTATTTCAGTTTCATATATCTAATAACTGATGGACTCAGTTATATTTCTGGATTCAAATGAGGTTTATTGTACTAACAGAAAATGTGCAATCTGCATTTTAACAAAATTTGACCGGGGCAAAAGTATGGGCACCTCAACATAAAAGTGACATTAATATTTCATAGATCCTCCTTTTGCAAAAATAACAGCCTCTAGTCGCTTCCTGTAGCTATTAATGAGTTCCTGGATCCTGGATGAAGGTATTTGTGACCATTCCTGTTTACAAAACAATTCCAGTTCAGTTAAGTTTGATGGTCGCCGAGCATGGACAGCCCGCTTCAAATCATCCCACAGATATTCAATGATATTCAGGTCTGGGGACTGGGATGGCCATTCCAGAACATTGTAATTGTTACTCTGCATGAATGCCTGAGTAGATTTGGAGCCGTGTTTTGGATCATTGTCTGAAATATCCATCCCCTGCGTAACTTCAACTTCGTCACTGATTCTTGCACATTATTGTCAAGAATCTGCTGATACTGAGTTGAATCCATGCGACCCTCAACTTTAACAAGATTCCCGGTGCCGGCATTGGCCACACAGCCCCAAAGCATGATGGAACCTCCACCAAATTTTACTGTGGGTAGCAAGTGTTTTTCTTGGAATGCTGTGTTTTTTAGCCTCCATGCATAACGCCTTTTTGTATGACCAAACAACTCAATCTTTGTTTCATCAGTCCACAGGACCTTCTTCCAAAATGTAACTGGCTTGTCCAAATGTGCTTTTGCATACCTCAGGCGACTGTTTGTGGCGTGCTTGCAGAAACGGCTTCTTTCGCATTACTCTCCCATACAGCTTCTCCTTGTGCAAAGTGCGCTGTATTGTTGACCGATGCAAAGTGACACCATCTGCAGCAAGATGATGCTGCAGGTCTTTGGAGGTGGTCTGTGGATTGTCCTTGACTGTTCTCACCATTCTTCTTCTCTGCCTTTCTGATATTTTTCTTGGCCTGCCACTTCTGGGCTTAACAAGAACTGTACCTGTGTTCTTCCATTTCCTTACTATGTTCCTCACAGTGGAAACTGACAGGTTAAATCTCTGAGACAACTTTTTGTAACCTTCCCCTGAAAAGCTATGTTGTATAATCTTTGTTTTCAGATCATTTGAGAGTTGTTTTGAGGAGCCCATGATGCCACTCTTCATAGGAGAATTAAATAGGAGAACAACTTGCAAGTGGCCACCTTAAATACCTTTTCTCATGATTTGATACACCTGGCTATGAAGTTCAAAGCTCAGTGAGGTTACAAAACCAATTTAGTGCTTCAGGAAGTCAGTAAAAAGCAGTTAGGAGTGTTCAAATCAAGAAAATGATAAGGGTGCCCATACTTTTGCACCGGTCAAATTTTGTTTAAATGCAGATTGCACATTTTCTGTTAGTACAATATACCTCATTTGAATCCAGAAATATAACTGAGTCCATCAGTTATGAGATATATGAAACTGAAATAGCTGTTGCAAAAGCCAAAATTGTTATAAAGAAAAAAGGATAACATTAATAGGGGTGCCCAAACTTTAACATATGACTGTAGGTTTTTAATGTGTAAACTATGCAACATATATATGTGTTATCCGGTGTAACTGTACCCTTTATCAACTTTCTCGAATCCATACTGGGCCTGAGAACGGCTGCAGAGCTGTTAAGCAAGCTACAGCACCTGTGGTTTGGACACGTAATGTTTTTGCATTTTTTCCGGAATGTCGGTTAGGCCGCAATCAGGAATTGCTGTTGACCTGCACTTACTGGGAAATCATCGTTCACGGCGAATAATTGGAATCCCAGATGCCCATCACTAACGGTGTTCAGCGGGTTATCTGCACCTGTAAGCGACACAAGATGTGTAGCGCGCATGTAGCCCCGGACATGGAAGGCCATGATAGCCCTGAGATAGCCGTGTGCCGGCAGTGCGTCGCATCCCTCCGTCCGCTGGCATACCCGTGTCAGCGGTGGGATCGTGACATATTGGTGGCACAGGGTGTGCTTTCGTCATCACAGTTTGGTGGCAGCGGTGGGATTATCATAGAGCATTAGTGATTTGGTTTGAGCAATCATTCCTCTCACTAAAGACCTGCACGGTTCCTGCGGGAATCCTGCATCATAGGTTTTGGAGAACAGACTCAGTGGTTATTAGTCCTGAGACATTTTTTGTGTACGTGCGAGTATTCCCTCCCTTTTCTTCGTTTTTCTATTCTATCTTTTATTTGGCAACCATGGCGGTGAAAAGAGAACACTGGTATACACAGCAGAAAAAGGAAACTCTTGCTGGATTATGCACGTACCGAGGCATTGATGCCACAAACAAAACCAGAGACCAATTGATCGTGGCTCTGGTGCAGCTGGACAATGCCCAGAGCCCAGCGGGTGCAGAAGCTGGCACAAGTGACAATGGTGCTGCAGCAGAGGCTCCACTCCTGAGCGCTGGGCCTACATACAATCCGGACAGAATGGACCCCTACCTGCAAGCGGCCTTGGACGAACTCCCCGCCGAAAGACAATGAAGGGTGGGTGAGGCTGATCCAGCTATACCGGTAGGAGGCCCAAGCCGAGCGGGAGGCCCAGAGAGCCGAGCACCAGGCGCAGAGGGCCCATGAGCTGGAGATGCTCCGACAAGGGGGAACATCCTCCATAGCCCGAAGCAGTGAGCCTAGCAGCGTCCAGAGTCCTAAACCCCGGCCAGAGCATTTTCCCTTGATGGAAAAGGACAGGGACTTGGACACATTTCTGCGAGCCTTTGAGAAAGCCTGCAGACAGTACCAGCTGCCTAGAGAACAATGGGCCAGGTACTTGACCCCAGGGCTAAAATGCAAAGCTCTGGAGGCCTTTGCTTCTCTTCCGCCAGAAGACGATGACTATGACGCCATAAAGCAGGCTCTGGTTCAAAAACAATTTAAGCGGGCACCATCAATGAATAGTACAAAAATATAACCTACTGGGATCACCAAATTTACATAGAGATACCATAGATTCTAAATAGATGAAAGGCTATGCAAAGAAAAAATTTAGGATCACCACACTAATAACTAGTAATTATGAAAAAATCATGAATTTTGAAAAATGAAATCAAAAGTGAAATACTGAGAGATGCACTAGCCCTGATTGAAGTATAACTATACATCACCATTTCCCTATCAGGGTAAGTATCAGAGTCCGGTCACCCAGTCATCCCAGTCAGCAGTCAGACAGGCAGCCCATCAGGTGGCATAAAGAAACCCACGCGTTCCGACACACAAGGTGTCTTCCTCACCTTGATCTGCTAGAGCCACTGACTACTAGGATTAAACATATTCTTTGTGTGGTCATTTATTCAGTTATTATGCTTGATATGACATTACACTTTATCTGAGTATACTATAACCACTGTGTATCAGGTCTTGTTTGACACAACCTATGGTCTTACCTAAATGGAACAACCAGCAGCATACTACTACCAAATAGTAATTTTTATGTGATTTGTATACTGTCCAGGCAGTTGGTGGACATATTGTGGACTATGGGACCTCTTGTTTGTTATAGTCCCTTGCCCTGTTTTTAAATGTTTTTATTGTGTGTAGTGTTTCATGACCTGATGTACAATAAAAATTCATGATTTTTTCATAATTACTAGTTATTAGTGTGGTGATCCTAAATTTTTTCTTTGCATAGCCTTTCATCTATTTAGAATATAAAGCAGGCTCTGATCGCCAAATACCGGCTGACACCTGAGGTATACCGAAAGAAGTTCCGGAACCTCCAGCGTGAACCACACGATAGCTATAGCGATGTGGTGGAAGGACTCAGGACCCACTTTGACCAGTGGATCCATGGACTGTCTGTTGATTCCTTTGAGCTGCTACGGGAACTGATGATCAAAGACCAGTTCCTGCATCTCTGCCGAGCTGAGGTCCGACAGTTCATCCTGGACCGCGAACTAACGAATGCAGACAAAGTGGCGCAGATCGCCGACAACTATGAGGCCAACCGGAAGCCAGAGACGCGGAGGCCAGTTACCACCAGCTGGAGAGGGGGTAAGCCTGCAACCAACCCCAGTGCCCCAGCTAGCCGTCACTCCGGAGGCCCTGTCCCTGTTGCCAACGCCAGGCCTACTACTGACAGTCGCAAGTGTTACAACTGCGATCGGACTGGTCACCTCCGTTTCACCTGTCCGGAAAAGCCGAAGAACCCCCCAGCCAAGGCCTCTGGGCCCAAAGCCTCTGTTCTGTTGGTGGGAGGTGTGGTTGGGAGGATTGACGACAACGTTCAACCCGTCCAGGTGGGGGCCCATCTTGCTAAAGGCCTCAAGGACACCGGGGATGAACGAACCCTCATCCGTCCTGGACTGGCGACCCCTGAAGAGTTTGTTGAGGGGAAAACCCTGACTGTCACTGGGATCGGGGGTACCCGCTGTCCGTTGCCAGTGGCCCGGGTATTCCTTGATTGGGGTGCTGGGAGCAGGGTGAGGGAAGTGGGAGTGTTTGAAAACCTGCCCACTGATGTTTTATTGGGGACTGACTTGGGTAGGATGGTTGCATACTACGTCCCTGACACCCCTCCCCAATCTGATAATAAGGGTAACGTTGACCCTGATGATGATGATGATGACGTGAAACTGAATGTGTTACCTGCTAATGACTTGATGGGTAATGATGCAACTAACAACCATTGTTTCCCCAGGAAAGATGCTGATGGTGATGTAAATGTACCAAAGAAACCTGATAACCATTCTTTTCCTAGGAATAATGATGATGATGATGATGTATCTGTGCCGACAGAAACTGTTAACAATTTCTTTGAGACGGTAGATGTGTCTACAGGTTCCGAGGTGCTCAGTCTCGTCTCTCTGCGGAGTGAGACGGCTGAGGAACCCCTGGCAGGAGCAAGCAACGGTGCTCAAGGAAATGGGGAGGTGCATGGAGACCATGAGGAAGGTAATGCCATGCAACTGACCAGTGCCACTGAGGAAGGTAACTGACCCATAAGTAGCACTGCTCCTGAAGCGTTGGGGGTGGATGGGGAGGTAGATCCCATAGCAGCACCAACTGTTGGGTCTGTAGACATCCCCTGGGAGACAGCATACGTAGCAGCTGTCACACGCAGTCAGAGTGCCCAAATCGCAGGTAGCGCCCTGTCTTCTGGACCCTCTTCTGCTACAGGAGAGACTGAACCAGAGGTGAACCCAGAGCAGGTTCCAGAGGGTCCTAGTGAGGAAGGGGCCCTGATGTCACTTCTGGCAGCCTCCAGCAAGGAGTTCCAGGCTGCTCTGCACTCAGATGCCAGCCTGGAGAAATTGAGAGATCTCGCCGAGACGCCCACCTCCAAGTCTGATAAGGAGAGGGTGTTCTGGGAACGAGGAAGGTTGTACCGGGAGACAGTACCCGGAGATTCACAAAAGCAGTGGTTGAGGGAAAGACAGCTGGTCGTCCCCCTACAGTTCAGAACTGAGTTGTTGCGGATTGCCCATGAGATTCCACTCACTGGACACTTGGGGGATCAGCAAAACAAAGGCACGGATGTCTCAACACTTCTATTGGCCCAAGATGGGGACAGATGTAACACAATAATGCCGCTCCTGTGCCACCTGTGAAAAAGTGGGTAAGGCGGGGCCTGCTCTTAAGGCTCCCCTTATTCCTTTGCCGGTGATAGAGGAGCCTTTCCAGAGAATCGTGGTGGACATTGTGGGCCCGCTGGCCGTCCCCAGCAGCTCCGGAAAGCAATACATCCTCACCGTGGTAGACTATGCTACCCGATACCCAGAGGCAGTAGCTCTGTCTTCAACCAGGGCAGATAAGGTGGCTGATGCACTGGTGACCATCTTTTCAAGGGTAGGATTTCCCAGGGAGATGCTTACCGATCAAGGGACCCAATTCATGTCTCGCCTAATGGAGGCTCTCTGTAAAAAAATTCAGGTGAAGAACCTGGTATCGAGTGCGTATCACCCACAGACTAATGGTTTGTGTGAACACTTCAACGGTACCCTCAAACAGATGCTCCGCATGCTGGTTGAGACCCAAGGGCGCGACTGGGAGTGGTACCTCCCGCACCTGCTGTTCGCTTACAGAGAAGTTCCGCAGGCCTCGACCGGGTTCTCCCCCTTCGAGCTCCTGTATGGCAGGCGAGTCCGGGGACCCATTGGGTTGATAAGAGAATCCAGGGAAGATGAGCCAAACTCCACAGAAGTGTCCATCGTGGATTATGTCATGCGCTTCTGTGACAAGATGCAGACCTTGACGCAGTTGGTGCATGACAACATGATGCAGGCTCAGGCTGACCAGAAGCACTGGTACGGCCAGAACGCCCGGGAGCGGACCTACCAGGTGGGTCAAAAGGTGTGGGTGCTGGTCCCCATACCAACGGATAAGCTTCAGGCAGCCTGGGAAGGCCCATACGTCGTCCACCAACAGCTCAACCTGGTCACCTACGTGGTCACGCTTGACCATGCTCGGGGTAGGCGCAAGGCCTTTCACGTCAACATGCTGAAGGCGCACTACGAACGTGAAGCTTGCGTCCTAGCGGTCTGCAACCTGCCCGAGGATGGGGAGGAAGATCCCCTCCTGGACATGCTGGCCCAAGCCAAGGCCAATGGGTTCATTGAGGACATGGAGATAAGTGGTTTGTTAACTGTATCCCAGCGGTCGCAGTTGGTGGCTACCCTAGAACCCTTCCGGGTCGCGGTTACTAACCGGCCTGGGAGTACGGAGTTAGCGGTTCATGATGTGGACACCGGGAATCATGCCCCACTACGGCGAACACCTTATCGGATCTCTGAGGCGGTGCAACAAGTCATGCACTAAGAGATCGATGAGATGTTAAGGCTGGGGGTGATTCGACGGTCAAAAAGCGCGTGGGCCTCACCTGCAGTCCTCGTGCCTAAAAAGGATCGAACCACTTGGTTCTGTGTGGACTACAGGGGGCTCAACGCCATCACAACCTCTGATGCCCACCCGATGCCGTGCATCGAGGATCTGCTTGAGCCGTTGGGCGAAAGCAAGGTACATATCCATCTCGGATTTGAGTCGGGGATACTGGCAGATCTGCCTGAGCCCTGAGGCGCAGGAGAAATCCACCTTTATCACCCCCTTTGGGCTGTACGAGTCCACAGTCATGCCCTTCGGCATGAAAAATGCCTCTGTCAGTTTCCAGTGGATGGTCAACCACCTGCTTCGTGGACTGGAGGAGTACGCGGTGGCGTACTTGGACGACATCGAGATCTTCAGTTCCACCTGGGAGGAACACCTTCAGCACCTCCAGGAGGTGCTCAAGCGTCTTCACCAGGCAGGCCTGACTATCAAGCCGGGAAAGTGCCAGATGGGCATGAGCGAGGTCTACTACCTGGGGCACCGGGTAGGCGGGGGATCCATGAGTCCGGAGCCAGAAAAGGTGGATGCAATCGTGTCCTGGCCCACCCCCAGGTCCAAGAAACAGGTGAAGTCCTTTTTGGGCACTGCAGGGTACTATAGGCGGTTCGTACAAGACTATAGCGCCCTTGCAACACCCTTGACCAACATCACCAAGCAGAGGCTACCCCAAACAGTCAACTGGACAGATGACTGTGAGGCGGCCTTCCAAACTTTGAAAACAGCCCTGTGTAACTCTCCAGTGTTGAAAGCAGTCGACAGCAGTCGCCCGTTCCTGGTACAGACCGACACCAGCGAGTTTGGCCTCGGTGCTGTGCTCAGCCTGGTCGACTCGGGGAACCAGGAGCACCCCGTGTTGTACCTGAGCCGGAAACTTTTGCCGAGGGAAGTGGCATACTCCACCATCGAGAAGGAGTGTCTGGCCATGGTGTGGGCACTGCAATGTTTGCAGCCCTACCTGTACGGGTGCACCTTGACGGTGGTAACCGACCACAACCCTCTGAGCTGGTTGCACACAGTGTCCAGAACCAATGGAAGCTTGCTCCGCTGGAGCCTTGCCCTTCAACACTATGACTTTATTGTACAACACAAAAAGGGCAGCGAACATGGTAATGCCGATGGGTTGTCCCGCCGGGGCGAACCCGCTGAGGTGTGCATGGCTGATTACCATCAGGTAATGCCTCCGTAGCGCCCTCTAAAAGGGGAGGTGTAATGTTAAGATATGTCTGTAAAGTATGATGTTTCTGTAACATGCTAGAAATCTCAAATTTCACTCTACTGAGGACACTGTAGCCTGTCACAAGCTTGCAGCATCCCCCCTTCCCCCCTCCTTAACAGCTCTGTGTCGGTATGCATTTGGCCCCTCTCCACAGAAAGGAATGTTAATTAGTTAAGGGAAAGGATTTCTTTGTCCTGGCCATGAGGCTGGATGCAGGTATATGAGAGAAGAAGCTCTAGTGTGCACCTCCCTCGCGGCAGAGATATAATAATTACATTTCTGCAAAGGGCACGAACTTTCTAATCCCTAATTCTCACGGCTCTAACCCCTCCAGAAACTGAGATATGGATTGCTCCCAAATGGAGTGTCTTAATTATGTCATGTTTGATGTTGTTTTATTGTATTCGATAAACTACAACCAATGAGACCCTCGGCGTGTCTTTACGAGCTTTCCTAGTTAAGATATGGTTATTATAAATTTTTTAGTTAAATGGCAACTTGGAGAAAGGGGGGCTGAACTTCTGCAGACTGCCCCTTTCATGATGTAACCAACCCTAGGCTATAAGATACCCCTCCCTTACAATTTGTCAGTTGAAGCTGCAGATGCCATGCTAAAGAGACCTGCAGATGTCCAGGGATGTCTGGCTAAGTGGCCCATCCCCCTTGCCACACATGGTCTGCCTAATACCAACTAAGCACATGTAAGTGTTACTCTTTGTTTTTAATCCTTGTTGTTTTATACTTGCATTGTACATATTTAATGTCTCAACTTTGTTACAACTTTTATCCGTGTAATCACTGCCCACCTTTTTGGGAATAAATGATAAAATTATCAGTTTGTCGCCATGCTCTAAGAAACGAACTATGCGCCTTTTTTAGATAACTGCTACTAATTTGGGGGTTTGCCACGGACCCTCTTAATTAACTCATTGATTAAGTGAATCGTCGCTGGTGGCAGCGTGGTGTGTTCGGTTGGTTGGGCTAGTTGGCAGTACGGAATGGTCTTATATGCTGAATGAGTGTCAGGATGGCCAAAGCATTGATAATTCCCTTACTGCAGTAGTCTAATTGCCGTGCACAACAAGCAGCCCAACCGGCGACTAATTATCCTAGGTGCAGTTCCCTGACTGACCTGAGGGTAAGGGGGGCGCCGGAGAGCTGCGAGTTCCAAAGTGGAACTAAGAAAGTGGGATATCCATAAATCCCTGCAGTTCTTGGAAGGTTGTTAGCAGAGGTGGGGGCATCCAAAATAACGCCCCCCTGCGGTAAATTGTTAGAGCGAGATTAGCTTGCTGTATATTTTTGTCACATGGTACCAGTGGCGGGATAACTAAGATAAGCCCCCACTGTGCCTGTGATAGCCATGTGCCGGCAGTGCGTCGCATCCCTCCGTCCGCTGACATACCCATGTCAGCGTTGGGATCATGACATATTGGTGGCACAGGGTGTGCTTTCGTCATCACAGGTACCTCGCGGATAGCGAACATCAGGTAGGACAATAACATCCCAATCTCTCCGGTCTTTGGAGACCATCTTTTTGAGCATGGAGTTGAGGGTTTTATTAAACCTTTCCGCCAACCTGTCGGTTTGTGGGCGGTACACTGACGTGTGTTGCTGTTTAATCTGGAGCAGCTTACATAGCTCCCTTGTCACGTTAGACATAAGAGCAGTCCCCTGATCTGTAGGGATCTCCTTTGGTAGCCCAAGGCCACAAAACATTGCAAATATCTCATGGGCGATCAGTTTTGCCAAGGTTTGGCGGTGGTATCACCTCTGGATACCACGTGACGTAGTCCAATACGACCAGAACATATTGATGGCCACAGCCGGATTTCACTATAGGGCACACCAGATCCATTGCTATCCACTCGAAGGGTACCTCTATAATGGGTAGAGGCACCAATGGACTCCAGAAATTTGCAGTGGGTGTGGTCAGTTGGCACTCGGGACATAGCTCACAATACCTCTGCACCTCAGCATAAATCCCGGGCCAAAAGAACCGCTGCAGTATATATTCTTGGGTTCTTTACCCCTAAGTGTCCTCTCAGCATGTGTGTGTGTGTGTGCCATCTCTAGCACGGCCTGACAGTATGACTGGGGCACCACCAGCTGTTCTACCGCTTCATCTCGGATTTCATCAATCCTATACAACAATTCTTGGTTGACAGCCACACGGGAAAAAAAACATTTCTGCACCCAGATTTCTCAGCCACCCCATTTATTTCCACCAACCTTTCTCATGCCCGGGCCAGAGTGGGATCCTGTAGCTGAGTGGTCGAAAACATACCAATGGACCCTGGAAAGTACACAGTATCCTCCAGATCGCAGCCAGGGCGTCAAAACAGTCTATATCTTGCCGTGGATCACAGGACCACCGTGTCACACTGAAGGGCGCCAAGTATTCGCTTCCCTCTGTGTTACCTCACACAAGCCAGCTGTTGCAACTTGCAAAGACACACTGACACACCCAAACCTTTGCGGCAGGGTTTTTAAATGGAATCTGTGGCCATGAGCCACTTGTAAGACCCAGCCTGGAGGGAGCGAACTGCCCCACTACCATCCTGTAGTTCGCTCCAAAAATAAAAACCCATGCCAGGTTTTCTAAAAATCTGTCTTGGGTAAATAGCTTGTCCAAGACCACGCTTAATTTTATTCTGCATTCAAAAACAAATCTACCTATGACTGCAATGCACTCCAGCGGCTTTAATACGCTTCTGTGCGCATCCTGGTAGATACATAGCATCCCTCGCATATAATACCCCTCACTGCCTCACATTATGAACAAGAATATAACTACTATAATGCTGCCACGTATGTACAAGAATATATCTACTATAATACTGCTCCTATGTACAAGAATATAACTACAATAATACTGCCCCTATGTACAATAATATAACTACTATAATACTGCCCCCTATGTACAAGAATATAACTACTATAATACTGCCCCCTATGTACAAGAATATAACTACTATAATACTGCCCCTATGTACAAGAATATAACTACTATAATACTGCCCTTATGTACAAGAATATAACTACTATAATACTGCCCCCTATATACAAGAATATATCTACTATAATACTGCCCCTATGTACAAGAATATAACTACTATAATACTGCCCCTATGTACAAGAATATAACTACTATAATACTGCCCTTATGTACAAGAATATAACTACTATAATACTGCCCCCTATGTACAAGAATATAACTACTATAATACTGCCCCTATGTACAAGAATATAACTACTATAATACTGCCCCTATGTACAAGAATATAACTACTATAATACTGCTCCTATGTACAAGAATATAACTGCTATAATACTGCTCCTATGTACAGGAATATAACTACTATAATACTGCCCCCTATGTACAAGAGAATAACTGCTATAATACTGCTCCTATGTACAGGAATATAACTACTATAATACTGCCCCATATACAAGAATGCAAATACTATAATACTGCACCTACGTACAAGAATATAACTACTATAATACTGCCCCTATGTACAAGAATATAACTACTATAATACTGCCCCTATGTACAAGAATATAACTACTATAATACTGCCCCCTATGTACAAGAATATAACTACTATAATACTGCTCCTATGTACAATAATATAACTACTATAATACTGCCCCTATGTACAAGAATATAACTACTATAATACTGCTCCTATGTACAAGAATATAACTACTATAATACTGCTCCCTATGTACAAGAATGAAACTACTATAACACTGCTCCCTATGTACAAGAATATAACTACTATAATACTGCCCCATGTACAAGAATATAACTACTATAATACTGCTCCTATGTACAAGAATATAACTACTATAATACTGCCCCTATGTACGAGAATATAACTACTATAATACTGCTCCTATGTACAAGAATGTAACTACTATAATACTGCCCCTATGTACAAGAATATAACTACTATAATACTGCCCCTATGTACAAGAATATAACTACTATAATACTGCTCCCTATGTACAAGAATATAACTACTATAACACTGCTCCCTATGTACAAGAATATAACTACTATAATACTGCCCCATGTACAAGAATATAACTACTATAATACTGCCCCTATGTGCAAGAATATAACTGCTATAATACTGCTCCCTATGTACAAGAATATAACTACTATAATACTGCCCCCTATTGTACAAGAATATAACTACTATAATACTGCTCCTATGTGCAAGAATATAACTACTATAATACTGTTCCCTATGTACAAGAATATAACTACTATAATACTGCTCCTATGTACAAGAATATAACTACTATAATACCACTCCTATGTACAAGAATATAACTATTATAATACTGCCCCTATGTACAAGAATATAACTACTATAATACTGCTCCTATGTACAAGAATGTAACTACTATAATACTGCCCCTATGTACAAGAATATAACTACTATAATACTGCTCCTATGTACAAGAATGTAACTACTATAATACTGCCCCTATGTACAAGAATATAACTACTATAATACTGCCCCTATGTACAAGAATATAACTACTATAATACTGCTCCCTATGTACAAGAATATAACTACTATAACACTGCTCCCTATGTACAAGAATATAACTACTATAATACTGCCCCATGTACAAGAATATAACTACTATAATACTGCCCCTATGTGCAAGAATATAACTGCTATAATACTGCTCCCTATGTACAAGAATATAACTACTATAATACTGCCCCCTATTGTACAAGAATATAACTACTATAATACTGCTCCTATGTGCAAGAATATAACTACTATAATACTGTTCCCTATGTACAAGAATATAACTACTATAATACTGCTCCTATGTACAAGAATATAACTACTATAATACCGCTCCTATGTACAAGAATATAACTATTATAATACTGCCCCTATGTACAAGAATATAACTACTATAATACTGCTCCTATGTACAAGAATGTAACTACTATAATACTGCCCCTATGTACAAGAATATAACTACTATAATACTGCCCCTATGTACAAGAATATAACTACTATAATACTGCTCCCTATGTACAAGAATATAACTACTATAACACTGCTCCCTATGTACAAGAATATAACTAATATAATACTGCCCCATTTACAAGAATATAACTACTATAATACTGCCCCTATGTACAAGAATATAACTACTATAATACTGCCCCCTATTGTACAGGAATATAACTACAATAATACTGCTCCTATGTACAAGAATATAACTTCTATAATACTGTTCCCTATGTACAAGAATATAACTACTATAATACTGCCCCTATGTACAAGAATATAACTACTATAATACTGCCCCCTATGTACAAGAATATAACTACTATAATACTGCTCCTATGTACAATAATATAACTACTATAATACTGCCCCTATGTACAAGAATATAACTACTATAATACTGCTCCTATGTACAAGAATATAACTACTATAATACTGCTCCCTATGTACAAGAATATAACTACTATAACACTGCTCCCTATGTACAAGAATATAACTACTATAATACTGCCCCATGTACAAGAATATAACTACTATAATACTGCTCCTATGTACAAGAATATAACTACTATAATACTGCCCCTATGTACGAGAATATAACTACTATAATACTGCTCCTATGTACAAGAATGTAACTACTATAATACTGCCCCTATGTACAAGAATATAACTACTATAATACTGCCCCTATGTACAAGAATATAACTACTATAATACTGCTCCCTATGTACAAGAATATAACTACTATAACACTGCTCCCTATGTACAAGAATATAACTAATATAATACTGCCCCATATACAAGAATATAACTACTATAATACTGCCCCTATGTGCAAGAATATAACTGCTATAATACTGCTCCCTATGTACAAGAATATAACTACTATAATACTGCCCCCTATTGTACAAGAATATAACTACTATAATACTGCTCCTATGTACAAGAATATAACTACTATAATACTGTTCCCTATGTACAAGAATATAACTACTATAATACTGCTCCTATGTACAAGAATATAACTACTTTAATACCGCTCCTATGTACAAGAATATAACTATTATAATACTGCCCCTATGTACAAGAATATAACTACTATAATACTGCTCCTATGTACAAGAATGTAACTACTATAATACTGCCCCTATGTACAAGAATATAACTACTATAATACTGCCCCTATGTACAAGAATATAACTACTATTATACTGCTCCCTATGTACAAGAATATAACTACTATAACACTGCTCCCTATGTACAAGAATATAACTACTATAATACTGCCCCATTTACAAGAATATAACTACTATAATACTGCCCCTATGTACAAGAATATAACTACTATAATACTGCCCCCTATTGTACAGGAATATAACTACTATAATACTGCTCCTATGTACAAGAATATAACTACTATAATACTGCCCCATTTACAAGAATATAACTACTATAATACTGTTCCCTATGTACAAGAATATAACTACTATAATACTGCTCCTATGTACAAGAATATAACTACTATAATACCGCTCCTATGTACAAGAATATAACTATTATAATCCTGCCCCTATGTACAAGAATATAACTACTATAATACTGCTCCTATGTACAAGAATATAACTACTATAATACTGCTCCTATGTACAAGAATATAACTACTATAATACCGCCCCTATGTACAAAAATATAACTACTATAATACCACTCCTATATACAAGAATATAACTACTATAATACTGCTCCTATGTACAGGAATATAACTACTATAATACCACTCCTATATACAAGAATATAACTACTATAATACCGCCCCTATGTACAAGAATATAACTACTATAATACCACTCCTATATACAAGAATATAACTACTATATTACTGCTCCTATGTACAAGAATATAACTACTATATTACTGCTCCTATGTACAAGAATATAACTACTATAATACTGCTCCTATGTACAAGAATATAGCTACTATATTACTGCTCCTATGTACAAGAATATAACTACGATAATACTGCTCCTATGTACAAGAATATAGCTACTATAATACTGCCCCTATGTACAAGAATATAACTACTGTAATACTGCCCCTATGTACAAGAATATAACTACTATAATGCTGCCCCTATGTACAAGAATATAACTAATATAATACTGCCTCTATGTACAAGAATATAACTACTATAATACTTCCCCTATGTACAAGAATATAACTACTATAATACTGCCCCTATGTACAAGAATATAACTACTATAATACTGCTCCTATATACAAGAATATAACTACTATAATACTGCTCCTATGTACAAGAATATAAATACTATAATACTGCCCCCTATGTACAAGAATATAACTACTATAATACTGCCCCCCATGTACAAGAATGTAACTACTATAATACTGCAATCGTGTGGAATAATATAGCTATTACACTGTCTCGCTGATCTAAATTATCTATGAGTGTTTATTTTATATTTGCATGTTTGTTCTTCCTCGTCTTCCTCATTATGTTTCTGATTTTTGTGTGTCTATAATACTTATGCTTCCAACATTTATAATTAATTGCTCATTATTTTTTCTCCATATAATAATCTTCTTTTAGGTTCAGAGTCATTTAAATTCTTGTCCTTTTCTGTGTGTTTTGGAAGCTTTTCTTTTCCTCTTTGCTTGTTATGTGGCTCTCTGTGCTGCAAACAATCTGTTCGCCTTGACAAGCCAAGATTTAATAGATGACTCTGACCAAGCTGGATGAAGGAAAGACTAATTACTTTGAACCTACATTCCCCCATGAGGCCCTCGGTGCGTGTGGAGGACAGGCTTTGGATCATTGTGGTTGCTGAAGTTTGGCTAATATGCCCAACATTTTCATTGCAACCTAACAGTGAAAAAGTAGCTCAATATAGCCATTTAAGATCTTTCTAGATCATTAGAATCCGGTCTGTTATAGTAGAATCCTGGATATTAACACTTACGAAAAGTTATCCAAAATAACTGCTCTACTCCAAGGAGCCAATTATGTGTGCATACTCTTAATAGCTTTTTGTATTGTGTTTAGAAAAAGATCCATCGGGTGGGAGTCTCAAATGTACTGACCCCTGCTTTTCTGAGTGAGGTGGCACCCATTTGTTCCTTCCCCTTGCACCTTAAGCAAAAGGAATGGATGACTGCTGGAGTAGTCATCTGGAGACAGGCTCGGACCTGCCCATAAAGTAACAGGAGAATCCTCCAGTAGGCCCCTGTGAAGGAGTGTTAATGAGTAATGCTATTGCACTTAATTGACAATTTGCAGAAAAAGAAAAGGTCCCAAGGATCAATGTTATTGGTAGGCTTTTGCCAACCCTGTCTGACACAGACTGGAAATGATGTGGACCAATTGAGTTGGCAACAGATTTGGCTTGAGCCTTGGCCACTGGGGTGGTGTCCAAGAGATTGCTCACCCTTAGCCTGGCATGGGGGTATAATCTTTTCCACACGGAATTTACACATTGCTACCCACAAAAGTAGTCTTTGTTAGCAACACAGACGGATTGTAGACCTCAATTCTTGGTTCCAAGTATGTGTCCAGGAAATTAGGTCAAGCGGGCTCCAGTCTGGGCAGGCGAAGTTCAGTTGAAATTGACTGTGAGGCATGGGTCGGGGATAGACAACAGACAATTGATGTGGTCAAATAATTAGGTGTAAACAAACAAGTGGACCTTGCACCCCAGACGGAGAGCATGATCTTGGAGTCTTAAAGGAATTCAGAAACATTTGACACTACTAATCCATTAAGAGGCCAAATGTCAAACTCACAAAGAAAAACAAATGTTCGTGAGAGATGGTCTTGAAGAGAAAAAACAAGAGTAGAACACTATGTGGAAAGGGAGCATGGTATTATAATGGACAGCTCTTAGCCCTAGCATGGTGAAATTTCAGCAAGGAACTAAGGTACTGAAAAGACATGGTATTTCCATGTGTATTTTGAGAAACATCCCATGCGTCACAATAAAAAAACAAACTTGGGTCAACCTTCTACACAGCTGAAGAATCATACGTTGTCTAGGAATCCAGTGACTTGGACTTCTGGACATTGGTTGTTTCCATGTGATTATTCTGTCGGAAAAGGGACCCACAGCAAAATGAATCTGTTCCCATCCTAGCTTGATTGGCTTTTTTCTAATACAGGGAAATGGTAGATGTGTGAAGGACTCAATTATTGTAGGTGTTAATCATGTTAGTGATATGGCAGAAGATCACTTGAGGGTGCTCAAAGAATGAAGGTGAAACCTGAATGGTCATAAAACACTGGTTGTGAAACTGTCAGTAATGATCTATCATTGGTCAGAGGCAGGTGCCTAGTAGATCTATTGAAAGGGCAATCTTTATTAGTCTGCAGTAATCTTAAGAGATCCCAGCTGGTATCAGTCCTGGTGTTGTCGGTAGCAAGGGCAAGACAGAGTCTGCCACTCATAGGTACTACCTTCCGCCTCAGCACCACATTGATGGTGTAAAGGTTGCTGCGGGGTGGAGAGGTTCCCTTGTCTTAGTCATTGAGGCACTTTTATAAACGAGCACTCTGACGACACAGTAAATGGGGCACTGGTGGCACCATAAATGGGGGTAATGTGATGGAAACCCTAATAACTTGGTGCTCGCCTCAAGGAGAAACTTTACCCTTAGAGCATTAAAGGACTTTCACACAGGCAACCAGTCTCCTATTTTGCATTAATGATGGGCGTGAACCCAAAAAAGCAGTTTGGAAAAGGAGGTCCTTTTGGAGAAGATTCTGGTTTGGCTTAATGTTGTAATCTATGTGGCAAGGCCATTTAACCTCTTCCCCCTGCATGATGTACTTTTACATGACACGTCATAAAATGCAATCAAAACATCATATGTATCCCCATATTGTATCATTAGAAACTACAGCTCTCAGCCCAAAAAACAAGCTCCCATTCATAGTCAGCAACATGGCAAAACCCTTCGAAGCAACAAAAGAAATTTGGAAAAAAGGTCAGCTTGATTTGCAGAACTAGAGTCGCTCCTGCCCTTGGCATCGTGGTTCATCCCTGATGATGTTAATACTGCTGTACCAGGCACAACTCGGAGCAATAGTGGTCAGGAATGAATCCAGCTTTTTCACCCTTGGGTTTTGGGGACATTCGTGAGAGCTGACGAAAGAATCTGTGTAGAGAGGAAAAGCCTCTTTTTGTAGTGAAGGATTATGCCTGACTGGTTCTCATGGGTTAGTGCCGAATGCCGAGAGAAGCTGTAATGGGAACAGTAAAGCGCGATTCATTTAATATGTGACACTCCAGAGAATGTCACGTCTCCATTTCATTCTCACCTATTCCCGCTTTATGATTTACTTCCTGAAAGCAATTTTCTCTTGTCCGGCATCTTTTCATCTCTCCCTTAAGTGGCTCGGAGACCTCTTCATCTTAGTGACGAGTTGTCAGCCTCCACCGTGCCGCAACTTGTAGAAATATAGTAACTTATTCCATCTTGAAGGCAAAGCTTTCGCAAATGATTAGCATGTTTGTGCTGTATGTCCTAGTTATGCAAAATTCAAAAATGGTGGAGCAGCACAATATATCAGCCTGTGGGCTGCATGTTCTTCAAGCCCCGCAGGATTACTACCATTTATTATTATTATTATTATTATTATTATTATGCATTTATATAGCGCCATTTATTCCATGACACTTTACATGTGAAAAGGGGAAATACAGACAAGTACAATAAACGTGTAAGACAAGGGACACACAAGTACATAAGGAGAGGGGACCCTGCCCGCGAGGGCTCACAGTCTACAGGGATGGGTGAGGATACATTAGGAGAGGGTAGAGCAGGTCATGCGGTGGTTCAGTAGACCGAGGATCATTGCAGGCTGTAGGCTTGTCGGAACAGGTGGGTCTTCAGGTTCTTCTTGAAGGTTTCCGTTGATGGTGAGAGTCTGATGTGTTGCTACATGACGAAAGTATCATTCATATTTAATTGCTGAACATGCAACTCCAATATCACGGTCATTAATATGAAGGTCTTCACCTTATTCTTATATAACAGCCTCCACTTTGGGACATGTTAGTGTTGATGAACATTGTTTTTTTTCATCTCAAAGAGGTTCATTAGCGTAGATGCGTGCACTGTGTTTGGTGAGTAGAGATGAGCGGACCTGTGGACGTTGAGGTTCGACCGGTTTACAGTTTGGGATCACTCATCTCTATCAGTGTTCTATGTCCAATGTATTAATAATGCTCTATTCTCCCCATGAATGCCAAATTAAAGTTTCCTGTTGGTGTCGATGAGGCTGGTATATTTAGTGTATTGAATAGCCTTCCATCACCATTAAACATCAGACAAATTTTGCAACAAATACCTCCAATGGAAGATTCTTAACACATGCCACCTTATAGGCATAGAATGGTATATTTTGTCCTTAGGATTCCATTGTAAAATATCATGCAGTAAAGGGGCATAACTAAAGGGATTGCAGTCACACTTGGCCCTGAAGAACGCAAGAGGTCCCTTCGGCTCATACGAGAAAACCAGTTCTATTCAGGATCATAGGAAAGCAGGTGGTAAAGTTGTGGATGGGAGGTATGTGTCACCGAGGTGGCTAGCCACAGTGATGTAAGTCCCAGAGTTTAAAAGTTTCAGCAATAATAGGTTGCTGAGAAGTTTTTAATGGAACCGCATTTTGGGTCTAGGTCCAAGGGACGAGCAGAAGAGCTTGGGTGGGAATGGTCACTCCCCATAGCTCCAGTCTGGGTTTTGCAGGTCCTATTACCCACTGTAACTTTACCAAAGCAATACAACCTCACATGTTTGGACCAGTTTGCATTGCTTGTGTGAACAGTAACTGCTGCCAAAGAGCGTGAAATCTCTACAGGAGATATGATACTTGGAGGGTCTAATGGAGATTTTGCACTGGTGCCCACGAGCTTCATGTTATGCCACTATTGTGTGTGTGTGTGTGTATATATCTAATATATAAAGCTCAATTTGTATGTGTGTATGTCCGGGATTGGCATCCGCACCGTCGTAGCTACAGCCATAAAATTTTGCACAGTCACACGTCTGGACCCCGAGAGCGTCATAGGCTATGTTGTGAGGTGAAATTTTAACCCCGCGCGTTCCAATTCACCAAACAATTTTGCCCCTATCTACATAATGGGGAAAAAGTGAAAGGAAAAGTGTTGGAGGCAAATTGACGGCTGCCAGATGTGAACAAGGGGGACTTAAAGGATGAGAGCGATGGCGCCAAAGAGTGTATACCGTACAGTTGCTAAGGTGGGGCCCTGACATGGGATACTCACCACACACGGGGATATGAACACACACACAAAATGCGCCACACACTACCACGTGCTGCAACACATATACCACCTTCAGCAC
The DNA here is from genome assembly GCF_039654945.1 of Dendrobates tinctorius. Lineage (NCBI taxonomy): Eukaryota > Metazoa > Chordata > Amphibia > Anura > Dendrobatidae > Dendrobates > Dendrobates tinctorius. The sequence continues at coordinate 5,364,739 of NW_027361691.1, forward strand.
ACATTTCACCACACATACACCAACCTCGCCACATAAAAGTCGCCACTCAAAACTCACCACGCTGTCCCAGAGCCGTTTAAAAGATGAAAAATGAGCTGTGATTGGTCGCTATCAGCAACAGTTTTCTTTGTAGACAGTTGTGGTAACTGAGGCCTATTATTCTTATCATTTCTATGGTGTTATCGTCCTTCTGTAAATCTGGAAATAACACAATCTATTACCGTGCCAACACAGACCACCCTCTGACACAGACTGCAGTGGGAGCCCAGTATCACACAGGATAGGATTAGGTACACGGCTCAGCAGTCAGTATCACACAGGATAGGATTAGATACACAGCTCAGCAGTCAGTATCACACAGGATGGGATTAGATACACGGCTCAGCAGTCAGTATCACACAGGAGAGGATTAGATACACAGCTGAGCACTCAGTATCACACAGGATAGGATTAGATACCCAGCTCAGCAGTCAGTATCACACAGGATAGGATTAGATATGCATTTCAGCACACAGAATCACACAGAATAGTATTAGATACACGGCTCAGCAGACAGTATCACACATGATAGGATTAGATACACGGCTGAGCAGTCAGTAACACACATGATAGGATTAGGTACACGGCTCAGCAGTCAGTATCACACAGGATAGGGTTAGATACACGGCTCAGCAGACGGTATCACAGAGGATAGGATTAGATACACGGCTCAGCAGTCAGTATCACACAGGATAGGATTAGATACACAGCTCAGCAGTCAGTATCACACAGGATGGGATTAGATACACGGCTCAGCAGTCAGTATCACACAGGAGAGGATTAGATACACAGCTGAGCACTCAGTATCACACAGGATAGGATTAGATACCCAGCTCAGCAGTCAGTATCACACAGGATAGGATTAGATATGCAGTTCAGCACACAGAATCACACAGAATAGTATTAGATACACGGCTCAGCAGACAGTATCACACATGATAGGATTAGATACACGGCTGAGCAGTCAGTAACACACATGATAGGATTAGGTACACGGCTCAGCAGTCAGTATCACACAGGATAGGGTTAGATACACGGCTCAGCAGACAGTATCACACAGGATAGGATTAGATACACGGCTCAGCAGTCAGTATCACACAGGATAGGATTAGATACACAGCTCAGCAGTCAGTATCACACAGGATAGGATTAGATGCACGGCTCAGCAGTCAGTATCACACCGGATAGGATTAGATACACGGCTCAGCAGTCAGTATCACACAGGATAGGATTAGATACACAGCTCAGCAGTCAGTATCACACAGGATAGGATTAGATACACGGTTCAGCAGTCAGTATCACACAGGATAGGATTAGATACACGGCTCAGCAGTCAGTATCACACAGGATAGGATTAGGTACACGGCTCAGCAGTCAGTATCACACAGGATAGGATTAGATACACAGCTCAGCAGTCAGTATTACGCAGGAGAGGATTAGATACATAGCTCAGCAGTCAGTATCACACAGGATAGGATTAGATACACAGCTCAGCAGTCAGTATCACACAGGATAGGATTAGATACACAGCTCAGCAGTCAGTATCACACAGGATAGGATTAGATACATGGCTCAGCAGTCAGTATCACACAGGAGAGGATTAGATACACAGCTCAGCAGTCAGTATGACACAGGATAGGATTAGATACACGGCTCAGCAGTCAGTATCACACAGGATAGGATTAGATACACGGCTTAGCAGTCAGTATCACACAGGATAGGATTAGATACACAGCTCAGCAGTCAGTATCACACAGGATAGGATTAGATACACGGCTCAGCAGTCAGTATCACACAGGATAGGATTAGGTACACGGCTCAGCAGTCAGTATCACACAGGATAGGATTAGATACACAGCTCAGCAGTCAGTATCACACAGGATAGGATTAGATACACAGCTCAGCAGTCAGTATCACACAGGATAGGATTAGATACACAGCTCAGCAGTCAGTATCACACAGGATAGGATTAGATACACAGCTCAGCAGTCAGTATCACACAGAATAGGATTAGATACACGGCTCAGCAGTCAGTATCACACAGGATAGGATTAGGTACACGGCTCAGCAGTCAGTATCACACAGGATAGGGTTAGATACACGGCTCAGCAGACGGTATCACACAGGATAGGATTAGATACACAGCTCAGCAGTCAGTATCACACAGGACAGGATTAGATACACAGCTCAGCAGTCAGTATCACACAGGATAGGATTAGATACACAGCTCAGCAGTTAGCATCACACAGAATAGGATTAGATACACGGTTCAGCAGTCAGTATCACACAGGATAGGATTCGATACACGGCTCAGCAGTCAGTATCACACAGGATAGGATTAGGTACACGGCTCAGCAGTCATTATCACACAGGATAGGATTAGATACACGGCTCAGCAGACAGTATCACACAGAATAGGATTAGATACACGGCTGAGCAGTTAGTAACACATGCTAGGATTAGATGCACAGCTCAGCAGACATTATCACACAGGATAGGGTTAGATACACAGCTCAGAAACAGGATGTGCCAAAGGAGAGGACATTTTCATTCCAAGAATTCCACTCATTCCATCTGATTTGTTTTTTGAAATTAAACGCCTCCAGTTTCCAGTTCAACTGCTATTTGCAATGTCCATTTACCAGGCTCAGGGACAGTCCTTGAAAGTAGTAGGGATCGATTTGCAATCTCCATGCTTTTCTCATGGTCAGCTTTACGTGATCTGTTCAAGAGTTGGAACTGCCAAAAAACTGTTCATCTTTGCACTGAAAGGAAAAACCAAAAATGTTGTTTATCAAAAGGCTCTTGAATGAGTTGAAAATAAAATACTATCAATACTTGGGTAATCGTTTAGTTAATTTGTGTTGCAAATCTGTAGTGTTGAATATATGATGTGAAATGTTTTTATGTGCAATATAATCATATATTTATTATAACTAACCACAGTTGGTTACTAGGCCCAGGCAACGACGGCCTCTTCAGCTAGTTTTATATATATATATATATATATGTATATATATTTTTTTTTTTTTCTGTGTATGGCAATGGGCCTAAAAGTAATGGTCCAAAGTCTAAAACAATTGTCATGAGGGGTCTCTAGTGAGGACGATATGACCTATTAGTCCATCAGTTCTGGAGGTTGATTGCTGTCAACAAATTATCCATCTAAATGGCCACCAGCTGATGTCTCTGATGAGAATACTCCTTTATTGATTACTAAATGGAATAAATAGCGAGAATGGAATTGGATAATGAACTGCAACGCACCAAGAGACCAAGAAAGTGTGATAAAAGGCCTGGTAGGGACAATCAAGTCCAAAATGGAGGACTATGAAGGGAAGACTATTCAATAAGCTTTTTGAAGAATTAATGACACTTTGTGCATTGAAAGTGAGGACAGACAACGTTCCCACACACTAGTACTTCGGCCATATGTGCTCACCTTTTCATTCTGGGCTGTTTCCCCTTCCATTAATTGATCCCAAAACTGGTCGGTGATTAATATAGCTTCATGTGGGCAAAAATTTGATGAATTTACAAATGACATCCTATGACTGTGTGGCACCCCTGAGGCTTCAGTCGCCACAGAGGTACTGCACCTTCCCCTAAGGTGTAGTGCCCCACCATCCAGGTAAGGTGGGAACTCCTGACCACACTCCACACTTGCACCCCACACACAAGGTAGTTCAGCAGGGGCCCATCCATGCTTTAGGCTGGAAAGGTTGCCTTTTGTGGTCCCTGGCTTCGTAACTCAAGAGGTGCTGGGGAGGCGGGTGGAGTTAGCTATAAAAGAGAGGGAAAGTGTAGGATTTCAGGTCAGTCTGGGAGAGACCAGAGAGAGAGCAGGCTGACAGAGGAGCTCCAGGCGGAGGAAGGCAGTCAGTCAGGAGAGGCCGAGGACTGGTCTTAGTGGAACGAGCTCCTCGGGGAAAGAAGAGAGAGAGTGAGACTTAGACTGGAGACTACAGATTCCAAGAGAGAGATAGAACAGATCGGAACGAAGGAGAAGTGAAGGATGGTGGGAAGCAGGTTGAGAAAGAGAGAGAACCCTTCCAGTCCAGAGAGCGCAAAGGCCGGGGCCCGGTCCCCGAGGTTGAATGGAATCTTTATGTCTGACAACAGACACCGGAGGAGTAGTGAGCCACTAACGCCTTACTCCCACCATAGACTTGGGGCACAACAGCAAACGAGTAGAGAGCCGGGACGCAGTGAGGAGTCCCCAAAGCAGGCTACAGCTGTCTGTCATACAAGTAAAGACTAGGAACACCTAGAGAGAGGCATTCCAGGGTAACTAAGTACTGGAGTGCTTCGCACCTTAAGGCGCATTTGAGGAGTCGTTCAGTGAAGGAACATATTGGCGGAGTGTGGAGGTTGGCTGGAGCCCTGACTCGGAGAACACAGTACGGAGGCAGGCGTGTGTGAACTGCAAACAGTGAGTAAAGCCTTGGAACCGTACACCATGTGCCCTCCAGTTATTCCAGCACCTCTACACCTGGGTACTAACATCTACCCCATCCTGCGCCTCTCCTCATCCATTGCACCTACACTGCCCTGGGACTACAGCTCCGCCTGTGGGGAGCTATACCATCTCTGCTGCACCACACCATCAGTCCCAGCGGATCTGTATGCAGCGTTGGCCTAACACCATATTTGCCAAACACCACAGGTGGTGTCACGAACTACCTATATAAACTCTAATAACATCACCGCCATTGATATTGGGCGCCCGGGGCCACGGACCGGGTCACCGCTGCTGTGACACATTTCCCCCGACACCGGCCCGGTACCGAGTAAACCCGCTGCCCTGGGTGTAACGCGGGGGCGACCCAACTGTGCCACCACTCAATGGCATAAGTCTTGCAAATTACTACAGAGATAGTAATCAAACACAGGTACTGGTACCTAGGTTGGCTCCAAAGGTCTCTGCCATATTAGAAAACCCGGGTATTATAAGTGCTACGTAGAGGATCCTGGACATTGGAAAAAGGAAGACTTTGCACTTTTCAACATTGACCGTACTAGAAAATGAAGAATGTTTTTGTTGTTAAACCGGTTGTGCAAAAAATTGCTCAATTGGGACTGTCACTAAATGGCTTGCCGGAGACATATATATATATATATATATATATATATATATATATACACTCACTGGCCACTTTATTAGGTACACCATGCTAGTAACGGGTTGGACCCCCTTTTGCCTTCAGAACTGCCTCAATTCTTCGTGGCAGAGATTCAACAAGGTGCTGGAAGCATTCCTCAGAGATTTTGGACCATATTGACATGATGGCATCACACAGTTGGCGCAGATTTGTCGGCTGCACATCCCTGATGCGAATCTCCCATTCCACCACATCCCAAAGATGCTCTATTGGATTGAGATCTGGTGACTGAGGAGGCCATTTGAGTACAGTGAACTCATTGTCATGTTCAAGAAACCAATCTGAGATGATTCGAGCTTTATGACATGGCGCATTATCCTGCTGAAAGTAGCCATCAGATGTTGGGTACATTGTGGTCATAAAGGGATGGACATGGTCAGCAACAATACTCAGGTAGGCTGTGGCGTTGCAACGATGCTCAATTGGTACCAAGGGGCCCAAAGAGTGCCAAGAAAAAATTCCCCACACCATGACACCACCACCACCAGCCTGAACCGTTGATACAAGGCAGGATGGATCCATGCTTTCATGTTGTTTACGCCAAATTCTGACCCTACCATCCGAATGTCGCAGCAGAAATCGAGACTCATCAGACCAGGCAACGTTTTTCCAATCTTCTACTGTCCAATTTCGATGAGCTTGTGCAAATTGTAGCCTCAGTTTCCTGTTCTTAGCTGAGAGGAGTGGTACCCAGTGTGGTCTTCTGCTGCTGTAGCCCATCTGCCTCAAAGTTCGACGCACTGTGCGTTCAGAGATGCTCTTCTGCCTACCTTGGTTGTAACGGGTGGCAATTTGAGTCACTGTTGCCTTTCTATCAGCTCGAACCAGTCTGCCCATTCTCCTCTGACCTCTGGCATCAACAAGGCATTTCCGGCCACAGAACTGCCGCTCACTGGATTTTTTTTCTTTTTCGGACCATTCTCTGTAAACCCTAGAGATGGTTGTGCGTGAAAATCCCAGTAGATCAGCAGTTTCTGAAATACTCAGACCAGCCCTTCTGGCACCAACAATCATGCCACGTTCAAAGGCACTCAAATCACCTTTCTTCCCCATACTGATGCTCGGTTTGAACTGCAGGAGATTGTCTTGACCATGTCTACATGCCTAAATGCACTGAGTTGCCGCCATGTGATTGGCTGATTAGAAATTAAGTCTTAACACACAGTTGGACAGGTGTACCTAATAAAGTGGCCAGTGAGTGTATATATATATATATATATATATATATATATATATAAAATGGTCGTTATCAGATTGGTAGTGATCTTCCAACTGGCAACCCCAACAAACGGCTGTTCATAGCTTCCGCAGAAGCCAGATGTACGCCGCACCGCAACCCTGCGCATTGGGTAATGGTCAACTGTGATTTCTGCAGCTCAGTTCCTATTCTCTTCAGCCGGAGCAGAGAAGCAGTAATCGAAAATCACCAGTGCACAATGTACATTGTCAAAGACCTGGACAAGCCCTTCAACCAGGATAAATACCTCGGTACCAAAGTGGTTAATCTAACTCCGAGATGAACTTTCATTGTCCGCCCAAAGTTCTTTATTCCTCCACATAACACTCTGTACTATTTGCCAAGGTGACATTTTATTTGGCAGCCAGTGAGCGGTCGCTCCAACACAATGTCCTATTATCTCCAGTGACCACAATATAAGAAGAGGTCATATGACTAGCAAGAGATGTCCTGATACATAATTTGCTGTGTGACTCCCACCCGAATGTCGCACTCTAGAGTAATAGGAAAGATACGTTCCTTTTTTTTCTGCCTCGGCTGCTACAGTGAAGTCTCATGTCTTCTTCCTGCAGGACTGCACATTCTCTCTGGATCCAATTTATTTCGCGGCAGCAAATTTAAGGAGATCAATAAAAATAGGTAATGAGGAGACTCTACCGAGAATTTCAGATCTGACAGATAAAGGACAGAAGGACTTGACGTATACAATGGAAAGCTCAATATAGCAAAACAAAAATGGATCCCCAAACTGGTACCAACTGGAAAACGCACTACAACTAAATTGATCAAAATGGCAAAAATCCCACTTCATAGTGTCCTTCACCTCCTAGATTGTGGAGAGCCTTTCATTCCTTTAGTGTTGGAGATTTTAGATAAAGAATGTCATGAGGGTGTCATGTCCCCCTGGAAGACCTGGAGTTAGGCAGTCACGTCTGGTAATGAATCACAGGTCTTCTTTAGAGATGATGTGATTTGTGTCCCATATTAAATGAATTTAGTTTCTTCTGGTGCTCAAGAGGTTAACGACCCTTTCTATGCGGGTCAGAAACATGCAGCTCCATTTCAGCTGCTTCTGATCTAGTCATAACCTCTTCCTATAAAACCTGGTCAGACCTTCTGTGTCCCTGCCAGTAAAAGATTTGTCTTCCTGTGCTGTGTGCTAAAGCTAAGTGGTTCGAGTGGAGTTGTAGTAGTAATCTGTGGTTTGCTGCAGTACATGTGTGCTTATCTCCTAGTGAGTGTAGTGTGGAAGCAACTCAGATATTTAAAGACTCTTCTAATTTTAGCAGAAGATGCAATTGACGATCTATTTAGATCCCAGTAAAACAGCACAGAGAGATTACGAAAAAAAATCTTTAGCAGTAATATTTGGGCTCTGATAGTTCGGCATAAAATTTGACTTTTTCGCATTATGATTGTGGTATTACTGTTTGACAATGTATGAAATTTTTTTATGTTATTAAAGGGAATCTGTGAGATGCGGCCACCATCATCAGGGGCTTATCTACAGCATTCTGTAATGCTGTAGATAAGCCCGCGATGTAACCTGAAAGATAAGAAAAACGAGTTATATTATGCTCACCCGGGGGACTGGTCTGGTCCGATGGGTGTCACGGTCCCGTCTGGCGCATCCCATCTTCTAGCGATGACGTCATCCTCCTTACTTCTGCCGCGGCTCCTGCGCAGGCGTACTGTATCTGCCCTATTGAGGGCAGAGCAGAGTACTGCAGTGCGCAGGTGCCGGGAAAGGTCAGAGAGGTCCGACGCCTGCGTACTGCAGTACTTTACTCTGCCCTCAATTGGGCAGATATAATATGCCTGCGCAGGAACCGCGGCAGAAGAAGGAGGACTTCATCGCTAGAAGATGGGAGGCTCCAGACCGGACCGCGACACCCATCGGACCGGACCCCCGGGTGAGTATAATCTAACTTGTTTTTCTTATCTTTCAGGTTACATCGGGGGGCTTATCTACAGCATTACAGAATGCTGTAGATAAGCCCCTGATGGCGGTGGCCACATCTCATATCAGAAAAATGAGGTGACAGATTCCCTTTAAGATGTTTTGGAATGGGAAATTTTTAGGAATTTGCTAAACACAGCAAATTTAAACTAAACTGCTCAAAAAAAAAGTGAACACTTAAACAACAGAATATAACTCCAAGTAAATCAAACTTCTGTGAAATCAAACTGTCCGCTTAGGAAGCAACACTGATTGACAATCAATTTCACATGCTGTTGTGCAAATGGAATAGACAACAGATGGAAATTATTGGCAATTATCAAGACACCCTGAATAAAGGAGTGGTTCTGCAGGTGGGAACCACAGGCAACATCTCAGTACCAATGCTTTCTGGCTGATGTTTTGGTCACTTTTGAATGTTGGTTGTGCTTTCACACTCGTGGAAGCATGTGACGGACTCTACAACCCACACAAGTGGCTCAAGTAGTGCAGCTCATTCAGAATGGCACATCAATGCGAGCTGTGGCAAGAAGGTTTGCTGTGTCTGTCAGCGTAGTGTCCAGAGGCTGGAGGCACTACAGACAGGCCAGTACACCAGGAAATATGGATGGGGCCGTAGGAGGGCAACAACCCAGCAGCAGGACCGCTACCTCCACCTTTGTGCAAGGAGGAACAGGAGGAATGTGGCGCCCCTGAGGGTTCAGTTGCCACAGAGGTACTGCACCTCCTCCTGAGGTGTGGTGCCCCACCATTCAGGTAAGGTGGAGACACCTGACCACACTCCATCACCTGCATCCCACACAACATAGTAGTGTAGCAAAGCACCTTTGGTGGCTCCCTGTTTGGAACACGAAGAGTGCTGGGAGGTGGCTGGAGCTTAGTCTGCACCAAAATATTGGGAAGAGTTTAGGATTTAGGCAGTCTGACGGGGTCAGAAGGAGAGAGAAGATCCCCAGAGAGGGATGGACGAGGGAAGTGCTGCAGCGGACCTCAGTGACCTGGGTCTGCTGGCACTGGAAACAGACATTGATGGAAAGCCTGACTCTTTATAAGAAAGATAGATTTGAATGGAACGTAAGGAGAAGAGGAGGACTGAGGATTAGGGTTAGAGCAGAACCCTTCCCAAGTTCACAGCACAAGGCCGGGGTCCGGTCCCCGAGGTTGTATGGATACTAGTGGTTCTGCGACAGACACCGGAGGAATAGAAGTTGTCACCGCTTTATTCCCACACAAGACTTGGGGGCACAACAGCAACATGAGTGAGCCAGGACTTAGTAGCAAGGAGTCCCCGAAGCAGGCTACAGCTGTCTGCCGTACAAGTAGAGATCATAGGAACATCTGACAGGAGGAACTCCAGTGTAACTCAGTACTGAGAGTACTTCACTATAGGCACAAAAGGGAGACGTTCAGAAAAGACACATATGTTGGCGGAGTGTTGGAACGGAGTACTTCTTCTTGCCTGGAAGTTAACTGAGCTCCTGACCCGGAGGACACGGCATGGATGCGGGCACCTGTATGCACAACAGACTGTGAGTAAAGCTTTGGAACTACATGCCCTGGTGTCCTCCGCTTATTCCTGTGCCAACACCCTCAGCACTGTAACATCTCTGTGCCTGACACTGCACCATCTACGTCTCTCCCCTATCTCTGCACCTACACTGCCCTGGGACTACTGCCCTACCTGTGGAGGGCCACAACATCATTGCTGCACTACACCATCTGTTCCAGAGGATCTGCTCGCAGCGTCGGCTTAATACCTTTCTTGCCGAACACCACAGGTGGCGTCACGAATCATTCAATGAACATTTCTGCTATATACAATGGGCGCCCAGGGCCACGGACCGGGTCATAGCTGCCGTGACAACAACCCCACTCGTGGAAATCCGCAGGCCCGGTACCGGGTACCCCGCTGCCCTGGGTGTGAGGGCGTCCAGGAGCACTGCCAGAGCCCTGCAAGATGACCTCCAGCAGGCCACAAATGTGCATGTGAAGAAGAAACGTGGCACTACTTGTGCGGTGCTCAAGTAGGGTCCCAAACCAATAGAATATATAAGCAAGACTTGGCAGTGGCACTCAACTTAGATGAGTTGAAAGAAACTTTAATGAGTAGTCAGTGGTACAAAATTCACAGACGTTTCGGTCTAGGCGACCTTCATCAGTGTCCCGACTGCTAAAATTGGTAGTACATGCTGGATAAATATAATTGTTTGTACCCCTTTAAGAGCTTAGTTTCTCTTATCACATGAAATATAATATTTTGGGTTAGGTTCGTTCTATGTGAAAGGAGCACTTTTACCTCATAGGTAAGTTTCCGTTCTTGTATTCAGTGGCTGCATGGGTCTAACACGGTGTCCACCGTTAGTGTCTGATACTCATCTAAGTTGAGTGCCAAGTCTTGCTTAAATACAAATGTGCATGTGTCTGCACAAACGGTTAGAAACTGACTCCATGAGGATGGTCTGAGGGCCCAACATCCACAGATGGGGGTTGTGCTCACAGCCCAACACCGTGCAGGATGCCTGGCATTTGCCACAGAACACCAGGATTGGCAAATTCGCCACTGGCGCCCTGTGTTCTTCAGAGATGAAAGCAGTTTCACACTGAGCACATGTGACAGACGTGACAGAGTGTGGAGACGCCGTGGAGAGCGATCTGCTGCCTGCAACATCCTTCAGCATGACCGGTTTGGCAGTGGGTCAGTAATGGGGTGGGGTGGCATTTCTTTGGAGGGCCAGACGGTGTTGGATTGTGAGCACAACCCCCATCTGTGGACGTCGGGCACTCATACCATCCTCATGGAGTCAGTTTCTAACTATTTGTGCAGACACATGCACATTTGTGGCCTGCGGGAGGTCATTTTGCAGGGCTCTGGCAGTGCTCCTCCTGTTCCTCCTTGCACAAAGGCAGAGGTAACAGTCCTGCTGCTGGGTTGTTGCCCTCCTACGGTCCCTTCCACGTCTCCTGGTGTACTGGCGTGCCTCCAGCCTCTGGACACACAACAGCATGTGAAATTGATTGTCAATCAGTGTTGCTTGCTAAGTGGACAGTTTGAGTTCACAGAAGTTTGATTTACTTGGAGTTATATTCTGTTGTTTAAGTGTTCCCTTTATTTTTTTGAGCAGAGTATATATACGATACACTTTGCATGAATCGCCAAAAATGTCCCATGCCTTTTAAGCATTTTTAAGCATTGCATCAGACAGAAGAGGATCTCTTGACCTCATGCACAGATCAATATGTTTCCAAATTACAACTTGCAGCTACCATATCACATGGTATAGCACAGCCAATCAAGAGGCACTTTGATAGCCTGTATAAAAACAGAGGCAGGGAATGCAGCGGCCATTTTTAAGGTGAAACTGGATAATGAGAGAACGTCACAGCTCAGGGTTGGACACAGCTGGTGGCTGCTTGGTCAGTGTGGTTATATTGCTGCTGCAATTCAATCACATATACATGTCATTTCTAGCAATTGGAAGCTTCAGGGTACATGCACACGCTGCGGATTCTGCTGCGGATTGATCCGCGCGGATTTAGCAAAATCCGCAAGTAAATCCGCAGGTCAAAAGACCTGCGGTTTATCTGCGGATTAGCCTGCGGTTTTGCCCTGCGGTTTATCACCTCTACAATGGAGGGGATGGTAAACCGCAGTGGAATCCGCAGAAAGAATTGACATGTCAATTCTTTCTGCGGATTAGAAACCGCAGCAAATCCGCGCGGAAAAATCCGCACCGCCTGCACTGCGGTTTCCATTTCCCATACGATATTATGGTACTGTACACCGCAGCAAAAACTGCCGCGGATCCGCAGAACCAAAACCGCTGCGGAACCGCAGCAGAATCTGCAGCGTCTGCACACACCCTCAGAGTTCTTTCAATTCACAGCTAATCGATTTGCTGCAAAACAAATTTTTTTGGCAAAATTAATCAATGCTGGTGAATTAGAAATTCAAAAAATTGTCTCATCTCTAATTGGTTTTATCGGTTTTATCTGAGTGCTGTATATAGGTACAAAGAATATTGTAATGCCCTATCAACTGCAAAAGGGGTTAAACATCTAGTTTCATGTCCCTGTCAGATAGCACAAGAAAAAAAAAAACAAAACTGAAAGACTTTACACTAAATAAAAATACTCTATCATAATTCTTAATTTTGTACAGAAATCTCTGCTTGTCCCATTTTTAATAACTTATCCAATTTGCCAGCTGAAAACACTAAGAGCAGATGGTAAGAAATGCTTATACCAGCCAACAGACCTATAAAATGATTTTCTGACTTGGAAACAGATTCTGTTTTTTTTCTTTATTATAAAAATAGTTTCTTCAATGCTCAAGGGAAAACAGACTTTATAAGATATAGGGATATGAGCTTCAACGTAACAGTCTATGGAGAAGATGTGAAAATAGATTATTTTCAAGGGAAAAGTAACAGTATATACTGCATACAATGGAGATCTACCGCAGACAATGGAAATCAGAGCTTGATGTGCTGAAAAGACAGAAACGTGATTCCATGGAACACCACTGTCATATATCGAAGCGCTCCATCACAAATTGTACAATAATGTGGAATAACAACAATAATACCACCACCTATGCACAAGAATACAACTACTATAATACTGCTCCTATGTACAAGATTATAAATACTATAATACTGCCCCTATGTACAAGAATATATCTACTATAAAACTGCCCCTATATACAAGAATATAACTACTATAATACTGTCCCCTATGTACAAGAATATAACTACTATAATACTGTCCCTATGTACAAGAATATAACTACTATAATACTGCCCCCTATGTACAATAATATAACTACTATAATGCTGCCCCTATGTACAAGAATATATCTACTATAAAACTGCCCCTATATACAAGAATATAACTACTATAATACCGCCCCTATGTACAAGAATATAACTACTATAATACTGTCCCTATGTACAAGAATATAACTACTATAATACTGCTCCTATGTACAAGAATATAACTACTATAATGCTGCCCCTATATACAAGAATATACAGTGCCTACAAGTAGTATTCAACCCCCTGCAGATTTAGCAGGTTTGATAAGATGCAAATAAGTTAGAGCCTTCAAACTTCACACAAGAGCAGGATTTATTAACAGATGCATAAATCTTACAAACCAAAAAGTTATGTTGCTCAGTTAAATGTTAAAAAATTTTAAACATAAAAGTGTGGGTCAATTATTATTCAACCCCTAGGTTTAATATTTTGTGAAATAACCCTTGTTTGCAATTACAGCTAATAATCGTCTTTTATAAGACCTGATCAGGCCGGCACAGGTCTCTGGAGTTATCTTGGCCCACTCCTCCATGCAGATCTTCTCCAAGTTATCTAGGTTCTTTGGGTGTCTCATGTGGACTTTAATCTTGAGCTCCTTCCACAAGTTTTCAATTGGGTTAAGGTCAGGAGACTGACTAGGCCACTCCAACACCTTGATTTTTTGCCTCTTGAACCAGGCCTTGGTTTTCTTGGCTGTGTGCTTTGGGTCGTTGTCTTGTTGGAAGATGAAATGACGACCCATCTTAAGATCCTTGATGGAGGAGCGGAGGTTCTTGGCCAAAATCTCCAGGTAGGCCGTGCTATCCATCTTCCCATGGATGCGGACCAGATGGCCAGGCCCCTTGGCTGAGAAACAGCCCCACAGCATGATGCTGCCACCACCATGCTTGACTGTAGGGATGGTATTCTTGGGGTCGTATGCAGTGCCATCCAGTCTCCAAACGTCACGTGTGTGGTTTGCACCAAAGATCTCGATCTTGGTCTCATCAGACCAGAGAACCTTGAACCAGTCTGTCTCAGAGTCCTCCAAGTGATCATGAGCAAACTGTAGATGAGCCTTGACATGACGCTTTGAAAGTAAAGGTACCTTACGGGCTCGTCTGGAACGGAGACCATTGCGGTGGAGTACGTTACTTATGGTATTGACTGAAACCAATGTCCCCACTGCCATGAGATCTTCCCGGAGCTCCTTCCTTGTTGTCCTTGGGTTAGCCTTGACTCTTCGGACAAGCCTGGCCTCGGCACGGGAGGAAACTTTCAAAGGCTGTCCAGGCCGTGGAAGGCTAACAGTAGTTCCATAAGCCTTCCACTTCCGGATGATGCTCCCAACAGTGGAGACAGGTAGGCCCAACTCCTTGGAAAGGGTTTTGTACCCCTTGCCAGCCTTGTGACCCTCCACGATCTTGTCTCTGATGGCCTTGGAATGCTCCTTTGTCTTTCCCATGTTGACCATGTATGAGTGCTGTTCACAAGTTTGGGGAGGGTCTTAAATAGTCAGAAAAGGCTGGAAATGAGATAATTAATCCAAACATGTGAAGCTCATTGTTCTTTGTGCCTGAAATACTTCTTAATACTTTAGGGGAACCAAACAGAATTCTGGTGGTTTGAGGGGTTGAATAATAAATGACCCTCTGAATAAACTTTTCACAATTTAAAAAAAAATTAAACAAAGAAATAACATTCTTTTTTGCTGCAGTGCATTTCACACTTCCAGGTTGATCTACTGTCCAAATGTCACAATGCCAAGTTAATTCCGAATGTGTAAACCTGCTAAATCTGCAGGGGGTTGAATACTACTTGTAGGCACTGTAACTACTATAATACTGCCCCTATGTACAAGAATATTACTATAATACTGCTCCTATGTACAAGAATATAACTACTCTAATACTGCTCCTATGTACAAGGATATAACTACTATAATACTGCCCCTATATACAAGAATATAACTACTATAATACTGCCCCCTATGTACAAGAATATAACTACTATAATACTGCCCCTATATACAAGAATATAACTACTATAATACTGTCCCTATGTACAAGAATATAACTACTATAATACTGCTCATATGTACAAGAATATAACTACTATAACACTGCCTCCTATGTACAAGAATATAACTACTATAATACTGCTCCTATGTACAAGAATATATCTACTATAATACTGCCCCTATGTACAAGAATATAACTATTATAATACTGCTCCTATGTACAAGAATATAACTACTATAATACTGCTCCTATGTACAAGAATATAACTACTATAATACTGCCCCTATATACAAGAATATAACTACTAAAATACTGCCCATATGTACAAGAATATAACTACTATAATACTGCTCCTATGTACAAGAATATAACTACTATAATATTTCTCCCTATGTACAAGAATATAACTACTATAACACTGCCTCCTATGTACAAGAATATAACTACTATAATACTGCTCCTATGTACAAGAATATAACTACTATAATACTGCCCCCTGTGTACAAGAATATAACTACTATAATACTACCCCTATGTACAAGAATATAGCTACTATAATACTGCTCCTATATACAAGAATATAACTACTATAATACTGCTCCTACGTACAAGAATATAACTGCTATAATACTGTCCCTATGTACAAGAATATAACTACTATAATACTGCTCCCATGTACAAGAATATAACTACTATAATACTGCTCCTATGTACAAGAATATAACTACTATAATACTGCCCCTATATACAAGAATATAACTACTATAATACTGCCCCTATGTACAAGAATATAACTACTATAATACTGCTCCTATGTACAAGAATATAACTACTATAATACTGCTCCTATGTACAAGAATATATATACTATACTACTGCCCCTATGTACAAGAATATAACTATTATAATACTGCTCCTATGTACAAGAATATAACTACTATAATACTGCTCCTATGTACAAGAATATAACTACTATAATACTGCCCCTATATACAAGAATATAACTACTATAATACTGCCCCTATGTACAAGAATATAACTATTATGATACTGCTCCTATGTACAAGGATATAACTACTATAATATTTCTCCCTATGTACAAGAATATAACTACTATAACACTGCCTCCTATGTACAAGAATATAACTACTATAATACTGCTCCTATGTACAAGTTATAACTACTATAATACTGCCCCCTGTGTACAAGAATATAACTACTATAATACTGCCCCTATGTACAAGAATATAACTACTATAATACTGCCCCTATGTACAAGAATATAACTACTATAATACTGCTCCTATGTACAAGAATATAACTACTATAATACTGCCCCTATGTACAAGAATATAACTACTATAACACTGCCTCCTATGTACAAGAATATAACTACTATAATACTGCTCCTATGTACAAGAATATAACTACTATAATACTGCCCCCTGTGTACAAGAATATAACTACTCTAATACTGCTCCTATGTACAAGAATATACCTACTATAATACTGCCCCTATGTACAAGAATATAACTACTATAATACTGCTCCTATGTACAAGAATATAACTAGTATAATACTGCTCCTATGTACAAAAATATGACTACTATAATACTGCCCTCTATATACAAGAATATAACTACTATAATACTGCTCCCTATGTACAAGAATATAATTACTATAATACTGCTCCTATGTACAACAAAGCTACTATAATACTGCCCCATGTACAAGAATATTGTTAGGCGTCGGGTTCCTGCAGCGGCACAACAGGAATCCAGAGCCTCACATTCTGTGGTCTCCCATTCTCTATCGACTGCAGAGGAGATTGCTCAGCAGCCCTGTCATTCCAGACGCTCTGCCCAGACCTGCTCTGTGGGTCTGGCTGTTGCTGCCACCTTTGGGTCAGCAATAGCAATGCAGGCTGTTCAGCAGCAAATCGCTCCAGAGGCTATAAAAGGTTTGCATGGCCGCTCGACCATGCGCTAGTATAGACTCTAGTTGCTAACTGTGTGAATGATGATGGATGCATGAACCTGCGAATGACTCATTAAGATCCCCTTCCTCTGATATTACGAGTGTGTATAGGGACTTAGCTTTAGAGTCAGCGCCAGCCAGTGGCAAGCTACAGGCCACAATAAGCATCCTCCACAGTGCTAGCTTCCGACAGTGCGCCTGCTATCGGGCATTGTCGAATAGTGGCAGTGTCTGTCGCCGTGCTGCAGTCTGCAGCTCCTCTTGGTGTCCACAGTGTCCACAGTTGCGACGCCGCACGCACGGTAGGTCTAGACGGACTCTGAACCTCTGCCTTGGGCCCAGCTCCTCTGACCATATACCATGCGTGCATTTCTCTGAGACCTGTGAGTCCAACAGGCTCGGCATTTATGTTTATGCTTTAAGCACCTCTGTGAAGCTAACAGAGTACGCTCAGAGCACGCTGTGGTGCTAATAAAAGTATGGATATCTTATAGTGTTTTGGATTTTTGATTGATATAGATATATATCTCTGTGTGTGCTGCAGCCTGTCCTAATTAGACAGAGTCTTATTGAGCGCTCAAGGAAAGAAAGACGCCAAGCCTAGTTAGCAGCAATCCTTTCCAGCAGAACTCTGGAAGTTTATTGAATATACCAGGGGAAGAGTCTGCTCCCTATGTACAAGAATATAATTACTATAATACTGCTCCTATGTACAACAAAGCTACTATAATACTGCCCCATGTACAAGAATATTGTTAACCAGGGGAAGAGTCTTGAGGAGATCATTTGCATATTCCCAGTGCCTTCTGGGATAAGTGAAGAGTCTCCGCGAGCTCAACGATCACTGGGTTTTGGCGGTTGCAGCTGAAAAGAGGAAATCGGAAAACCAGGGGAAGAGTCTTGAGGAGATCATTTGCATATTCCCAGTGCCTTCTGGGATAAGTGAAGAGTCTCCGCGAGCTCAACGATCACTGGGTTTTGGCGGTTGCAGCTGAAAAGAGGAAATCGGAAAACCAGGGGAAGAGTCTTGAGGAGATCATTTGCATATTCCCAGTGCCTTCTGGGATAAGTGAAGAGTCTCTGCGAGCTCAACGATCACTGGGTTTTGGCGGTTGCAGCTGAAAAGAGGAAATCGGAAAACCAGGGGAAGAGTCTTGAGGAGATCATTTGCATATTCCCAGTGCCTTCTGGGATAAGTGAAGAGTCTCCGCGAGCTCAACGATCACTGGGTTTTGGCGGTAGCAGCTGAAAAGAGGAAATCGGAAAACCAGGGGAAGAGTCTTGAGGAGATCATTTGCATATTCCCAGTGCCTTCTGGGATAAGTGAAGAGTCTCCGCGAGCTCAACGATCACTGGGTTTTGGCGGTTGCAGCTGAAAAGAGGAAATCGGAAAACCAGGGGAAGAGTCTTGAGGAGATCATTTGCATATTCCCAGTGCCTCCTGGGATAAGTGAAGAGTCTCCGCGAGCTCAACGATCACTGGGTTTTGGCGGTTGCAGCTGAAAAGAGGAAATCGGAAAACCAGGGCTCCGCGAGCTCAACGATCACTGGGTTTTGGCGGTTGCAGCTGAAAAGAGGAAATCGGAAAACCAGGGGAAGAGTCTTGAGGAGATCATTTGCATATTCCCAGTGCCTCCTGGGATAAGTGAAGAGTCTCCGCGAGCTCAACGATCACTGGGTTTTGGCGGTTGCAGCTGAAAAGAGGAAATCGGAAAACCAGGGGAAGAGTCTTGAGGAGATCATTTGCATATTCCCAGTGCCTCCTGGGATAAGTGAAGAGTCTCCGCGAGCTCAACGATCACTGGGTTTTGGCGGTTGCAGCTGAAAAGAGGAAATCGGAAAACCAGGGGAAGAGTCTTGAGGAGATCATTTGTATATTCCCAGTGCCTTCTGGGATAAGTGAAGAGTCTCCGCGAGCTCAACGATCACTGGGTTTTGGCGGTTGCAGCTGAAAAGAGGAAATCGGAAAACCAGGGGAAGAGTCTTGAGGAGATCATTTGCATATTCCCAGTGCCTTCTGGGATAAGTGAAGAGTCTCCGCGAGCTCAACGATCACTGGGTTTTGGCGGTTGCAGCTGAAAAGAGGAAATCGGAAGTTTGGCTCATCTTTCATCGTTTTTAAGAAATCTCAAGATGGAAGAGGCCAGGAGCCATTTGGTGAGCTGCATTTCTTGCTACATGTTCACAGATTTACCAGTGGAAAAGCCAAACTTCACATGCCACAAATGCAAGCTTGTGTCCCTGTTGGAGGAAAAGTTGCAAAATCACGAAGAGAGGTTAGCTACGTTGAAGATCATTAAGGAAGGTGAAGAGTTCTTGGACAGAGCAGAATTATCTCTTCATGTTACAGAAAGAGAAGAAATTCGAAGTGCACCTGAAGAAACAGAGGAATGGAGACATGTGACCCAGAGAAGCAGGAGGATCAGGAGGCAGTCAGCACCCATACTGCTCAGAAACCAGTACCAGGCTCTCACGCAGGAAAACGATGAAGAAATACATCAGGATAAGACTTTGCCAACAAACAGCAACCTTGTACGCCCTCAGAGTCCTCCTGGATGGAGAAAGAAAAATGTTGTGAAGAAGAAACGGAGAGTGGGGGTCATGGGGGATTCCCTGCTGAGAGGAACAGAGGCTGCTATCTGCAGACCGGATATAACTTCAAGAGAAATGTGCTGTCTTCCAGGTGCAAAAATTAAAGATGTGTCTGACAGGATATCAGGACTCTTCAGACCTACAGATGACTACCCATTCCTGCTACTACATGTGGGGACAAATGACACCGCAAGAAACGACCTGGAAACCATCTGCAGAGACTTTGAAGACTTAGGCAAGAAAGTGAAAGAACTGGGAGCGCAGGTGGTCTTCTCTTCCATCCTCCCAGTGGATGGCCATGGAACAAGGAGGTGGAATAAGATTCTGCAGGTGAACAACTGGCTACGTCGATGGTGCCGTCAGCAACGATTTGGATTTCTGGATCACGGAGTGAACTACTTATACGATGGACTACTTGCTAGAGATGGGGTGCACCTTACGAAGACTGGAAAGCATGTATTTGGAAGTCGCCTTGCTACACTTGTAAGGAGAGCTTTAAACTAGAACAACATGGGAAGGGAAGCAAAAGACCAGAAAAAGCCATACACCTGACAAATGCTATTGAGAACTCTGCTATTAGAAGTGGAAAGGAAGAACAAAGACGAAAGAATCTAATTAATAAAAATATTGGAGAAAGAGAAACCAATCACAAACTAAAATGTTTCTATACTAATGCACAAAGCATGGGCAACAAACAAGGAGAATTGGAACTACTAACACAGGAAAAGAAATATGATGTCATTGGAATCACTGAAACTTGGTGGGACAATACACATGATTGGAATACAAGACTAGAAGGATACAACTTATTTGCAAGAAACAGACTTGATAAACGAGGAGGGGGTGTCGCATTGTATGTTAGAAACGCGTATATCTGCACAGAGATTGAAGCTTCAGAGACTGGGAGTTCTGTGGAAACTGTTTGGGTAAGAATACAAGGACAGAACAATGGAAAGGACACCATTGTAGGCATTTACTACAGGCCGCCTGTGCAAGCCGAAGATATAGATGAACTCTTTATGCATCAGATGGCCAAGTTCTCCAAAAAATATGACATAGTTGTCATGGGAGATTTCAACTATCCAGACATTTGTTGGGAATCTCTCTCAGGCAAAACTAACAGGTCAAGGAAATTCTTATCCTCTCTTGCTGACAACTTTATCTTCCAAAAGGTAGGGGAGAAAACAAGGGGAACTGCTACCTTGGATCTAATCCTTATAAACAGGGAGGAAATGGTTGAGGAGGTAAAAGTGGCTGGGACCCTAGGAGGTAGCGACCATGCTATTTTAGAATTTTGGATAACTAGAGGTGGAAGACCTGTGAAGACTCAGACGTCAAGGTTAGATTTCAGAAAGGCAGATTTTAAGGGATTCAGAAAGAGAATTGGAGGGATCCAATGGCTGGATATCCTTAAAGACAAAAATGTCCAGGAAGGATGGGAAATCTTGAAAAATGAAATTCTCAAAGCACAGTTGTTAACAATTCCGAAAAGAGGGAAGAATAGGAAGCATTTAAGGAAACCAGGATGGATGAACACAGAACTTAAGCACATGCTAAAAAGGAAGAAAAAAATGTTTATAAAATGGAAAGAGGGAGGCATATCTAAAGAAGAATATAATGCTGTCTGCAGAACCTGCAGGGCACAAATCAGATTATCTAAAGCTGAAAATGAACTGAGGCTTGCAAGAGATGTCAAAAGCAATAATAAAGGATTTTGGGGATATGTCAAAAGTAAAAGAAAAGTCAAAGATGCTATAGGATTTTTACAGGATGAAAATGATGAAATGGTAAGACAGGATGTTGAGAAGGCTGAACTTTTAAATTCCTATTTTGCATCTGTTTTCTCTCAGAAAGGAAATGCAACATCAACTGTTATTCACTGTCCTATTAAGGGAATAGAAGAATCCAGGATATCTATAAACAGAAAGATAGTGAGGAAACACTTAGCTAACCTAAATGAATTCAAGTCTCCAGGTCCAGATGAATTACACCCCAGAGTACTGAAGGAGATAGCAGAAGAAATTTTTGAACCCCTCTCCATAATCTTTGAAAATTCTTGGAGAACAGGAGAAGTGCCAGAAGACTGGAGAAGAGCAAATGTTGTTCCTATCTTCAAAAAGGGGAAGAAGGTAGACCCAGGCAACTATAGGCCGGTGAGTCTGACTTCTATACCAGGAAAGATCTTTGAACAAATTATTAAACAACATGTATGTCAATACCTGGATAAGAATGAAGTGATTAAACAGAGTCAGCATGGGTTTCTAACTAATAAGTCATGTCAGACTAACTTAATTTCCTTCTATGACGGTATCACTGATTGGGTGGATCAAGGAAATGCTGTAGATATAGTATATCTTGACTTCAGCAAAGCATTTGACAAAGTCTCTCATACAATCCTTATTGAAAAAATGACTAAGTATGGAATGGACAAGGCAACTGTTAGGTGGATTCATAACTGGCTTAGTGATCGGACCCAAAGAGTGGTCGTAAATGGCTGCACATCCAGTTGGAAGAATGTCTCAAGTGGGGTACCACAGGGCTCTGTCCTGGGCCCTGTATTGTTCAACATCTTTATCAACGATTTAGATGAAGGAATTGAGGGTAAACTGATTAAATTTGCTGATGACACAAAGCTAGGAGGGATAGCTAATACTAGAGAAGAGAGAGAGAGGATTCAAAAAGATTTAAATAAACTGGAGAAGTGGGCAGCAACTAACAGAATGGTTTTTAACAGGGAGAAATGCAAAGTACTACATCTGGGCAATAAAAATGAAAAAAGCATATATAGAATGGGAGGAATAGGGCTAAGTGACAGCACATGTGAAAAAGACTTGGGTATACTAATAGATCACAGACTGAATATGAGTCAACAGTGTGATGCAGCAGCAAAAAAGGCAAATGCAATTCTAGGATGTATTAACAGAAGCATACAGTCTAGATCACGTGAAGTCATTATTTCCCTCTACTCCTCTTTGGTCAGACCTCATCTGGAATATTGTGTCCAGTTTTGGGCACCACATTTTAAAAAAGACATCAACAAACTGGAGCAAGTTCAGAAAAGAGCGACCAGAATGGTGACCGGTCTGCAAACCCTGTCTTATGAGGAAAGGTTGCAGGATTTGGGAATGTTTAGTTTGCAAAAGAGAAGACTGAGAGGAGACTTAATAGCTGTCTACAAATATCTAAAGGGCTGTCACATTGTAGAAGGATCAACTTTATTCTCATTTGCACAAGGAAAGACTAGAAGCAATGGGATGAAACTGAATGGGAAGAGACACAGATTAGATATTAGAAAAAACTTTTTGACAGTTAGAGTGATCAATGAGTGGAACAGGCTGCCACGAGAAGTGGTGAGTTCTCCTTCAATGGAAGTCTTCAAACAGAGGCTGGACAGACATCTGACTGGGATGATTTAGCGAATCCTGCTTTGAGCAGGGGGTTGGACCAGATGGCCCAGGAGGTCCCTTCCAACTCTACGATTCTATGATTCTATACTTGGTTTTATTAGTTCGTACAAAGGAGTGGTTACTCATTAACATAAAGGCTGAACTTCTTATCTAATTGGTCAGTTTAAATACATGAACATATATGGGTGTCCGACCTGACCTGGGTGTCTACTGTCCCTTGTCTGCAATGTAAGCAAGACTCCAATATCGGCTTGGACCATCTGTCGTTACTTCCTCTTCTCTATGTCTGGGACAAATGTCACAAGACAATGCTATCATGAGATAGCATCAGCTCCCCAGACTGGCTCATGGGGGGTAGCAGGTCATTTCCACCAACTAGTTACAAGGTTCAAACTGTGAATATGTATCTGTGTGCATATGAGTATATAAGAGTATATAGCATATAGCATATAGCAGGCAAGTGAGATCTAGATGAAATACATATACATATATATTTCCATAACAATAGCCTACATATTATAATATATTGTTTATATACTTTGATATAGTATGGTCACTAGACCAAGGGTGGAAAGTATTGCAAATATGAAATGTGGTTGTTTATATCCAAACACTATATATTGCAATATACTACAGTGTAATATCATTGATACTGAGCCACAAAGTGTTTGCTCTGTGTTAATACTGTAAGACAAGGTTAAAAATAACAACTGTACAGATAATGAATATTTATGCTGCTTGAACAAGGAAGTCTTGTGTTCAATAATAGTATGATGCTCGAAGACACGGGAGACCAAAATGTTTTGATGGTCTCATGTAGCAATGGTCATGCATGGCATCAATAATCAAGGACCGATTGTGATACAAATGAGACAAGTGCGAGTGTGTGACTGGGTTACGATAGGTTTCCAGTTTTCAGAATAGGTGATTATGGAAGTCATGCTGCCCATATTCTACCATCTTAGAGTGTTATACTATGATCATGAAGAGCTAACTTTGTAACAAGCAACATACAGTATGTTGAACTTTGAACAGTGACAGACAATCAGTGACAGACAATCTTGATTGTTAGAAGACATGCCGGTGGTAAACAGATCTTGGGTTGTAATCAGTAGCAAACAAGAGTATATAGCATATAGCAGGCAAGTGAGATCTAGATGAAATACATATACATATTTATTTCCATAACAATCCCCCCTTAGATATCACTTGCCCTAAAATCCTGCTCCTGGCCCAAAGCGCTGCAACTCTTTTATGCTGCCAGTGGACTGACGTACGCCTAGCGCATACATCCTCCTCTGTACAGACTTTTCCCAATTGGGCAGTCAAGAGGTCTGTCCGTAATGGGGGTTTGGTGCAATGTAATCAAAGTCTCTTAGTTAGCAGTCTATGCAGTCAGTGCATGTGTATTCTCTATCAGGTAGGTAATTTATTCAGTCAGGTAGGTCATCCACAGCATCATTCCAACTCAGGTGTATCTTCTGGTATGAGGGCTTTTTCCTGCAATGTGGTGCGTGGATCCAGGTGGGGGTTTTCCTTCCAGGTTGGTGGCGTCAGCACTTGGAGAAGGGCCATCAAATCTGGGATGGAGTGCTTCTCCTTACGGACTTTTTCCACCCACACTCAGTCTCCTGACTTCAGGGCGTGCATATCAGGCACCGAATCTGGACCTGGCAATGAAGGAAAAAACTTGAGAATGGACATTAACAAGATTCTTGATAAATTCAATTACACATGCAGATAAAGTATCACATTGCATGGTCAACTGCTAAGTAATGAATACCCCTAAACTGGGGGTTAGACCCAAATAAAGTTCCATACTGGTGACAGCTTTTTCTGAGTCTAGGGGAGTGTCTAATGCCAGGGTTTGTCTGTTTCTTGGCAATATTTTTTAGCATGCTGCTCTTAAGTGTCCCACTTAGTCTATGGTGCGGGATGGTGGGAAGTGTGTGTAGGCCTAAGTCTGACCCTACTGCTGATCAGATCTCTTGTGTCAGGTTTGCTGTGTATGTGGGTCCCTGATCACTTGCTATTGTTTCTGGAATCCCCATATCTGCACACTATTTTTGAGAGTAGCTTCTTTGCAGTAGTCTTCGCCAACCGGTTCCTTACTGGGAAGTCTTCAGGCCGGATGGCGTGGGGGAACTTTTCCCGCTTGTCCGATTTTGGATTTTGTCGGAGGCCAGACAGCTGCTGGGAATTTGACTGGAAAGGTGGGAGTCCAGTCTAATCAGGTCATTCATCTGTCTTCAATTCTGTGCGGGGGCCATGTGCCCATTGAACCACCATAGGGTACACACTTTGAGGTAGACTGGGTCTGTCTTGAGGTAGATGTTTTGAGGTAGACAGGTTTCTTGTAGCCCAGTGCCTTTGCCCTTCAGCATCCAGCTTTCCTTCTCCTCCTTCCGAGTCTGATCCTGCTACTTCTTGTACAGGTTTCAGGAAGTCATTTTGTCAGGTTTAGTGACTTGGTTGTGGTTATTGACATTCTCTGAGCTGATTGTGGGATTTTGGCTGAGG
This sequence comes from Dendrobates tinctorius, assembly GCF_039654945.1. Lineage (NCBI taxonomy): Eukaryota > Metazoa > Chordata > Amphibia > Anura > Dendrobatidae > Dendrobates > Dendrobates tinctorius. The sequence goes on from NW_027361691.1 coordinate 5,390,447, forward strand.
TTTCGTCTATGTCCGTGCCACGGTGTCTCCCCTCCCTCTGTATGAAGACTCGGGTTAGACTGTGTCAGAGGAGGACTTGGTACTCTTTGCATTGGTACAGATCCAGCCTGCATTCTCCGGGGATGAGGGGGAAGGTCAAACTGTTGTAGCCTTGGGATACCTTCGGACTCATGCAGCTCGTCTCGGGGGGACGGGTAAGTGTTGCCGTGGACTGCTGACCGTAGGACTGTGCTGGAGAAGAAACTTCCCCACAAGGGGGTGGTGGAGGACAATCTCCTGGAATGTTCTCCATCAAATACGTCCTTTCTGGTAAAGGTGGGCACAATTCTTCTGCCTCAGAATTCATATCCATGTCAGAGTCTTCATCCTGGAAATGATTCAGCTCGTTGGCTGGTGGAGGAGGAGGCAGCACTTATGTCCAATTCAGAGATGGCGTCTTCACCGGTTTTCCCATTGACTTCTGTTTGCCAGGTTTTCTCGTCTTCAGTCGTCATGTAGTAGCCGTCCGGCTCTACGACCTCTCCCATTTTCCATATTGGCTTCCTCTGGCTGTTTCTTTGGCTGCCACGTCTGCCATGTTGATGCCCCGTGTCTCTACTGTGTTCAGTTTTCCATGTGCCTTGACCTTCAACACTGCCACCACTTTTAGTAGTTAAAGGACGTCCAGCAGGTCTCTGATGGCTCCATGATGCTTCACGTTCGACCCGCTTGATGTGATGAAGTCTCTTGCAGCCCAGATGGGTCTGAAGTCGTTTGCTATGCAATGCGAGTATCTGGAAGTTTTGTTCTTTTTCAATCTGGCAGGCCTTTCGTCAGCTCTATCAGCCCCGCTTCTTGGGTTCTTGGCTGACAAACTTCTGGACCATAGGATGTGTTGATTGCTGGTTACTGCACAGCCTGTGTGGAAACTTCCTTCATCATTTGCAAAACTGGAGCCATCTACGGTATCTTGCAGATTTTTCATCTAAGGGTCCGTATCCGCATCCCCCCTTGGGAGTGGGAGTAGAGACAGGTAACGGCACTGAAGAGTGGTGGAGAGTCGCCTTGTAAGGAGGGCATGTGCTGCAGATATTGTTTTCATGCAGGAGGGCCCCCCTTGCAACTAGATCCAGGCCGGCTGAGAGGTAGTCTAGAGGCCTCTGATTTTTCTCAGCGGGTCTGTTTTAGGACTGGCCAGTAGCATGACCTTCTCCATCTTTGTCCTTCCTTTTCCGTTCGGCCAAGACGGGATGGCTTATCGTAGTCAGTGAGGCCTAGAGCTGGCGCAGAGACCATGAAGTCTTTCAGTTTCCTTTACGAAATGAAGGCTGCTATGCATTGATGCAATTGTACAGAGGCTGCATTAAGCCTGGAGCACCAGGGATCCAAGTTCTGCAGTACAAGACTAGACCAAGGAAGGCCTGCATCTTCAGAGTGGTTGAGGGAGCCATCTTCTCCTCTGCGGTCCTCCGGTCATCTGTCAAGTGTTTCGTCTAGTGGGCGATACGGTGTCTTCAGGAACTTGCTTTTGACACCACTGGACTCTGGTATTGCAGAACTTACGTTGCTGCTTCGCCAGGCAGAGTAGAGGAGACATGGAAAGCGCTGTGCAGGTAGCGATGTCGATGACTTCAGCATGCTCCGCAATCCAGTTGACGGGGATGGAGGACAATGCTCTGGCGAGCCGTGAAAGGCTGTTCTGGGCCCTCTTGGGCATCGCTGTCCATTTGCTCTGCACCCCCTTGTGCGTTTTCAGGAACTGGTCGTCCAGGTGAGGGGGAACATTGAGGGGAACATCGGGCAGATCCATTGCCGTGAGCACCGTTGCTGTGGCTGGCACGTTTGTCAGCAGAGTGTGCAGATCTGGCACAACTGGGGTTTCAAACACAGTTGCTTCGCTCATAGCCCTCAGGTTATGCACCATTCAACCCAGTCTGGTTCTCCTTTCACAGTCTTCCTCTTGATCGAGAAAAGCTGGGACTGCATGATGAGGCGGCTCAATCTGGCCTTGCTCTTCACAGTGCCGTGAGTGACTCCCATCTTCTGGCACAGGGCCGGCAGGAAAACAAGCCGTTATATTGGGGTCCTCTTCATCAGAGATGACGTCCAGCTGAGCTTTCTTGTTCTCGCAGGGGGTCTTTTTGCTGGGGCGTCTTCTTTACCAGCCAGCAGCCGTTCCTTTCACCCAGCTTGATCTCAGGTCTGCATTTGTTAACCAGTTTGAGGGGCTGAGTGGCTGTCTTCTGGTTCAGGGCCTGGATTAACTTCAGGGAGCACCTTCAGAATCTTGTCCAAGATGATCCTCTGGTGCTGGAGCCAGAAGCAGTGCAGCCATTTCACGAAGCGGGTGTGGTCCTTCTGGGTTGAGAGTTTTCCTGGCCTATGCCAAAATTCTTAGGCCGTTTCTTGAACAGCAGTTCCACTTAGACCTCCAGTTGGTCAGAGGCAGTTTAGCTCTGGGTGATGAGCAGCAGATGCTGAGCCCTCTGAGCGTCCGGGGTTCCAGACTTTGAGGGCCATCCACACTGATGCAACTTGAAGTCTCCCTTGGACCATAGGCTTCCGGGTGCTATGTCCAGCATCTCCTTGGGTAGGCTTGCACCAGTTGTTCGAGTGAGGCTCTTGTAGGGCCACCAGCATGGGTATGATTTATTCTTCTTGGGTCTGGGGTGGAGAAGAGGTCAAGGTCACATCTTCATGGGATACTTCTGGTCACCTTCAGTTCCTGCAGTAGGTCTGCACTCATCAGGTGGGGTGGGCAGGTCTCCACCGTAAACTGGAACAGGATGGAGTGTCCTGGCAGTGTCCAAATGCTCAGGGGCTTGCAAGCTGGGGAACGTCTGTCTTGACCTTTAATCCCCATACAAGACACAAAGTGTTCTGATAGACTGGTGGGGTCGGGGATTTTCACTTCTGACTGCACCAGTGTTATGAATGAGTCACCGTAGGAGGAAAAAACAAAAATACAAGCTAATTCCAGAAAACCGGAGAGGTTGGTAGCTAACAGATTGCAGACCCCTGATCCTATTCACAACAACTAACAGTAGCCGTGAGGTGTTCCTACGGTGGTCCTAGACACTTCGTTCACAGACGGAGAACTAGATAAACCTAAAGAAAGAAAGGGGAAATCTAAACTGCCCCAGAGCAGACCCCAAAGCAATAGACAGCCCCCAACATGTATTGACGGTGAAAACAGAGGAAAACACAAACACAGACAGAAAGACAGGCTGAGCAAATGATGGGGCCCTCACTAACTAGATAGGACAGGAAAGAAAAGCAACTGTCTGCAATCAGGCAAAAACCCTGCCAAAAATAATGTCCAACACGTCTGATAGAAAAGGCCCTGAAGTCACTAGACTTCAAAATCACTATATCAGCACTCAGAACTATTCTGAAAACAGAGCAAAGAGATCAACTGATCAGAGACAAAAATGGAGTTCAGCCAGTCCCAACCAGGGCTGGCTGAACACAAACACTAAGTAAACCAGACAAAATCTCATGGAACAAAAGCAGAGCAAAAACTTAGCTTTAGTAGATAGGACTAAACTGGAGGCCAGAGCTCAGAGCAGAGAGGATCACCAGCAACCCAGCAGGGCGTCGGCGGCTTTATATCCACTCAGAGATTCCGGATGTCCAGTCACACTCCACCTGTTCAGATGACAGGTTTTTCCCATCCAAATCAATTTCACTACCTCCTTTCACCAGCAGAGGGAGTTCATCGGACATCAAAGGTGAAGGAGAAAATGAGCTCATAACAGTACCTCCCCCTTGAGGAGGGGTCACCGAACCCTCAACCACGCCACCAGGGCGATCAGGATGGGCCCGATGTAAAGCACGAACCAATCTTTCGGCATGAATATCGGATGCAGAGACCCAAGAATTATCCTCCTGGCCATAACCCTTCCACTTAACCAAATACTGGAGTCTCTGTCTAGCCAGACGAGAATCCAGTATCTTCTCAACCTCATAGTCCACATTACCTTCAACCAATACAAGGTCAGGAGGTGCCACCACAGGAACTACTGGCTCAACAAACCTCTTTAACAGAGACTTATGAAACACGTTATGGATCTTGAATGTAACAGGAAGAGCCAATCGAAAAGAGACTGGATTAAGAATCGCCAAAATCTTGTAAGGTCCAATAAATCTAGGTTTAAACTTTGGAGAAGCCACCTTCATAGAGATATTCTTTGATGACAACCAAACCATATCACCCACATTAAACCGCGGACCAATGGTCCTATGCCGGTTGGAAAACCGCTGGGCCTTTTCCTGGGAGAGAGACAACTTATCCACCACTTGGTCCCAGATCTGGTGCATTCTCTCCACCACAGTGTCAACACCTGGGCAGGCAGAAGACTCCACCTGCCCTGAAGAGAATCGAGGATGAAACCCAAAGTTACAAAAAAAAGGTGACATCAAAGTGGCAGAACTAGCTCTATTATTTAAAGCAAATTCGGCCAAGGGCAAAAATGAAACCCAATCATCCTGATCAGCAGAAATAAAACATCTCAAATAAGATTCCAAAGTCTGGTTTGTTCTCTCCGTCTGCCCATTGGTCTGAGGGTGAAACGCAGAGGAGAAGGACAACTGAATTCCCAGCTTGGAACAAAAAGTCCTCCAAAATCTAGAAACAAACTGAACTCCTCTGTCAGACACAATATTCTCAGTAATCCCATGCAAGCGAACCACCTGTTGCAAAAACAAGGGCACCAACTCTGAGGAAGATGGCAACTTAGGGAGTGGTACAAGATAGACCATCTTAGAGAATCTATCACAAATCACCCAAATAACAGTCATTCTCTGAGAGACAGGCATATCAGAAATAAAATCCATTGAAATATGGGTCCATGGCCTCCTGGGCACCGGCAAAGGCATCAACAACTCACTAGAGCGAGAACAAGGTTTAGACCGGGAGCAAGTCCCACAGGACTGCACAAAATTCCTGACATCACAAGACAAGGCGGGCCACCAAAAAGACCGACTCACCAAATGTCTAGTACCAAAAATACCTGGATGACCAGCCAATACGGAGCAATGAACTTCAGACATTACTCTCTTCCTCCACTGGTCAGGAACATACAATTTTCCAATGGGACAACGCTCAGGTTTGTCCTCCTGATACTCTTCCAGAGCACATCTCAAATCGGGCGAGATGGCAGAAAGAACTACCCCCTCACCTAAGATGGTAGCAGGCTTGGTCACAATAGGAGAATCAGCAAAGAAACTCCTAGAGAGGGCGCCTGCCTTGACATTCTTAGTGCCCGGAAGAAAAGAGACCGCAAAATCAAAACGTGTGAAAAACAAGGCCCACCTAGCCTGTCTAGGATTCAAGCGTTTGGCCGACTCAAGGTAAATCAAACTCTTGTGGTCAGTAAGGACCACGACTTGATGTTTAGCTCCCTCCAGCCAATGTCTCCACTCCTCAAATGCCCATTTCATGGCTAACAGTTCCCGATTCCCCACATCATAGTTGCGTTCGGATGGGGAGAACTTTCGGGAAAAGAAAGCACAGGGATTCATTTTAGATGGTACCGGATCTTTTTGGGACAAAACAGCTCCTGCACCAATCTCTGAAGCGTCCACCTCTACCTGAAACGGGAGTGAGACATCAGGTTGACGCAAAACCGGAGCAGAAGTGAACCTCCGCTTCAGCTCCTGAAAGGAAGAAACAGCCTCTGGAGACCAATTCAGCACATCAGCACCCTTCTTAGTCAAATCAGTCAATGGTTTGGCAATAACAGAAAAATTAGCTATAAATTTACGATAAAAATTAGCAAAACCCAAAAACTTCTGGAGGGCCTTCAAAGAAGTGGGCTGAACCCAATCATAAATGGCCTGTACCTTGCCCGGGTCCATTTCAATAGTTGACGGAGACAAAATAAATCCCAAAAATGAAATCCTCTGCACACCAAAAAGGCATTTCGATCCCTTAACATACAGGGAATTCTCCATCAAAATCCGGAACACAGTCCGAACATGTTCCACATGAGAGTCCCAATCCCTAGAAAAGATCAAAATATCATCCAGATAGATGATCAAAAATGTATCCACAAAGTTCCAGAAAATATCATTCATGAAGCACTGGAAGACAGAAGGGGCATTAGTGAGCCCAAAAGGCATCACCAGGTACTCAAAATGTCCCTCCGGAGTATTAAACGCCATCTTCCATTCATCCCCATGCTTAATGCGAAAAAGATTATACGCCCCCCTGAGGTCAAGCTTGGTAAACCAGCAAGCACCTTTAACTCTGGAGAATAGATCAGAAATCAGGGGTAACGGATACTGATATTTAACAGTAATTTTGTTGAGGGAACGATAGTCAATACAAGGCCTTAATGACCCATCTTTCTTGGCCACGAAAAAAAAAATTCTCTTTTTAACAAAAAAACTGAAAGAAAGAAATGAAAACTAAAAACTGATAAAATGTCACAAAAAGTGGAAGAAAACTAAAAGAGATAAAAAGGGAAAATTATTTTCTTTTTCTTCTTCCTTAAAAAGATTTTAAAGGGATAAAATCCAAAAAGTTGATAAAATCAAAAAGTATATAAACTTTAAAAAGAACCACTCAGGAAAATCAAAAACCAATAAAATCAGGGAAAATGGAGGGAAAAAAGAAAGAAAAACAAAAGGTACAATCAATAAGTTGGTAAACCTTGGAAAAACACTCCAAAAAGAAAATAGAATAAAAATCCAAAAATCAGTACAACCTCCAACAATAAAAAAAGTGTTAGTGCAGAATGCAGAACACGCACCCACTTCCTCTTTCTATGCCTGCGTCTCTCAGTAAAATTCTCTGAGAACAATGGAAACCAAAAAGCAGACTGAGACTACAGTAATATGTTCAAAAGACCCAGCTTTCCCGAAAATTCTCACACTACAGTAACAAGAATAAAAATCTCAACCAAAAATGCAAGATAAAACATAAAATAGGGAAAAGCAGAGTACAAATATGACAATATGAAAAATATATATATCAGGGGCACACCCTGTAGGCAAAAAGAGGAAGTGTACAAGAAGGAAGAAAAAACTTTTTCTGCTTCAGATCTTTGTGGAAAAAAAAAATGAAAAAACAGGTTGATGCACATATAGACGTCTGGGGAGAGATTGAAGCCCTTGTTTTGTGAGACGTATGTCAAACAGCTGCTGGTAACCGATAACTGCCAACCACACTGGGTGCACTGCGCTCGGTGACCCGTGCTAACACCACCACGTGCCTGGCGTGGGCACTCCTGTCCCTTTCTATGCACGGGTGTGTTTGTTGTGATAGCTTGATGGGAGATTCGCCTTGTGATAACTCTAGAACCCCACCACCTGTCCCTGGGCAAGGCTTCTCCTGTCCTTCCCCTGTGTCCAGGTGTATTTGTGAGGACTTATCTGAGCGAGTCAAACTCCCCTGTTATTGGTTTCACAAGACAATGCTATCATGAGATAACATCAGCTCCCCAGACTGGCTCATGGGGGGTAGCAGGTCATTTCCACCAACTAGTTACAAGGTTCAAACAGTGAATATGTATCTGTGTGCATATGAGTATATAACAGTATATAGCATATAGCATATAGCCTACAGCAGGCAAGTGAGATCTAGATGAAATACATATACATATATATTTCCATAACAATAGCCTACATATTATAATATATTGTTTATATGCTTTGATATAGTATGGTCACTAGACAAATGGTGGAAAGTATTGCAAATATGAAATATGGTTGTTTGAATCCAAACACTATATATTTTAATATACTACGGTGTAATATCATTGATACTGAGCCACAAAGTGTTTGCTCTGTGTTAATACCGTAAGACAAGGTTACAAATAACAACTGTACAGATAATGAATATTTATGCTGCTTGAACAAGGAAGTCTTGTGTTCAATAATAGTATGATGCTCGAAGACACGGGAGACCAAAATGTTTTGATGGTCTCATGTAGCAATGGTCATGCATGGCATCAATAATCAAGGACCGATTGTGATACAAATGAGACAAGTACAAGTGTGTGACTGGGTTACGATAGGTTTCCAGTTTTCAGAATAGGTGATTATGGAAGTCATGCTGCCCATATTCTACCATCTTAGAGCGTTATGCTATGATCATGAAGAGCTAACTTTGTAACAAGCAACATATGTTGAACTTTGAACAGTGACAGACAATCAGTGACAGACAATCTTGATTGTTAGAAGACATACCAGTGGTAAACAGATCTTGGGTTGTAATCAGTAGCAAACAACCTTGAAGCATTGTGCTATTGTTAAGAGACATGCCAGTGGCAAACAGATCTTGGGTTGGTGCAAACAAACTTTAAGATTGTAGCAGTCTATAACAAACAGACCTAGAAGTCTTGTGCTGTTATCAAGACAACTAACGTGTATTTTCATGTTTACACGATATTATATTGTGTAAACCTTTGTCTAAAGCATAGAAAAGCTGGTGAAGCAGTCACTGAGAACAGAAGCTTTTGTGGACCTGTGTAAGGGGACGCTCTTCGCAGTGTAGATCCTTGGAAGCATTCTCTGTCTTCGCTGACCGCTTCTCCAGCTGAAGTATTTCCGGACAGATGATGTAAATGCC